>NC_060122.1:88650320-89275320 GCF_021461395.2 Schistocerca americana
ATCGAACTGGTATCCCATCAGGTCCAGCGGCCTCTCCTCTTTTGAGCGATTTTAATTGTTTCTCTATCCCTCTGACGTCTATTTCGATAACTACCATTTTGTCATCTGTGCGACAATCTAGAGAAGGAATTACAGTGCAGGCATCCTCTGTGAAACAGCTTTCGAAAAAGACATTTAGTATTTCGGCCTTTAGTCTGTCATCCTCTGTTTCAGTACCATTTTGGTCACAGAGTGTCTGGACATTTTGTTTTGATCCAGCTACCGCTTTGACATAAGACCAACATTTCTTAAGATTTTCTGCCAAGTCAGTACACAGAACTTATCTTTCGAATTCGTTGAATGCCTCTCGCATAGCCCTCCTCACACTACATTTCGCTTCGCGTAATTTTTGTTTGTCTGCAAGGCTTTGGCTATGTTTATGTTTGCTGTGAAGTTCCCTTTGCTTCCGCAGCAGTTTTCTAACTCGGTTGTTGTACCACGGTGGCTCTTTTCCATCTCTTACGATCTTGCTTGGCACATACTCATCTAACGCATATTGTACGATGGTTTTGAACTTCGTCCACTGATCCTCAACACTGTCTGTACTTGAGACAAAACTTTTGTGTTGAGCTGTCAGGTACTCTGTAATCTGCTTTTCGTTATTTTTGATAAACAGAAAAATCTTCCTACCTTTTTTAATATTTCTATTTACGGCTGAAATCATCGATGCAGTAACCGCTTTATGATCGCTGATTCCCTGTTCTGCGTTAACTGTTTCAAATAGTTCGGGTCTGTTTGTCGCCAGATCGCCACGAGTCGGTTCTCTGTTTAACTGCTCAAGGTAGTTTTCAGATAAAGCACTTAAAAAAATTTCCCTGGATTCTTTGTCCCTGCCACCCGTTATGAACGTTTGAGTCTCTCAGTCTATATCCGGCAAATTAAAGTCTCCACCCAAAACTATAACATGGTGGGGAAATCTACTCGAAATATTTTCCAAATTATCCTTCAGGTGCTCAGCCACAACAGCTAGTGAGCCAGGGGGCCTATAGAGACATCCAATTACCATGTCTGAGCCTGCTTTAACCAAGACCTTCACCCAAATTATTATAAAATTTTGTGGGGAGGTTACACTGGTCGCCAAGTGTAACCTCCCCACAAAATTTTATAAAGACAGAAATAATAAATGAATAGGAGCCAAACGTAACCTCCCTAGCAATTAAATTTTAATGACAATAAAAAATGAGAATCGCAATCTGACCCAAGTATAAGTTCCTCACGAAAATAATGAAAGTCAATTCAGTGATAAGAAAATCTCAGTAATAATGAAAATTCAATTAAACCGAAATATCGGTCTTTGGCCCTGTGCAGAAATCAGAATTAAATTCTTACCTCATTGTAACTGCTAGTCAAATTTCTGCTCTTATTCTTGCGCACGGCTTGGAGGAACTGCATTGCAAATAATAATATTCTTTTTTTTTTTTTGTAATTTAACTGAAACTTTTCTTTAAAGGAAGTGGAACGAAATCGTTAGTTCAATTAAATAAAAAAATTTTTTTTTGTAAAATTGCTTTTGAAATCAAAATTATTATTGGGGCACTTGTTGGAAATTAATTACAATAAATAAACTTTACATTAACTGATGATTACCTTAATTAACAATATACCTCATTCAGCATCTTGACCAGTGTTGCCGACAGACTACATCACACAACCGCACTGGGCTGCTACTACTGACCGACCGCTCTACATGAGTAGCGTACTGCTCGCAACACTCGCGCGGTCAAGCGCAGACTAACTACGATTATAGGCTCTCTGGTCAAAGATTTTAACGTGCCTCACCATCGCTGCTACGTTACATACGTGTTTCAGTGATTACCGTAAACCCTAATTCCACTCCCCAAACGTAATAACGATATAAGCGAGATAAATGTACTGAAGAAAGATAGACGGATGTGCCGTAGTAAAAAAGGCCACCATCAACCCCGTCAGGACGCGACCCCTGTGAACACGTCAGTTTCAGCTACGAGCAACATACACAGAGTCGTTTGTAGCTTCTTAAAAACAATTAACATGAAATGGCACCACGTGTAACACACTAATAAAATATAAACGACTACTTCACACAACTAGCTCGTCTTTAGGCAAAGCAAACAGCAGAATATTAATAACACATAAAATGCTTCTAACCTATAACAAACTAAGGTACCACGTAATAGAATATCGTCTTGAGCTCATAGAATACTCAGTTTGACTTGCCTGTTATAAGTCTTACAACTCAACACTGTCAGCTTAAGCAAACCCTCGAATACAAAACTCGAAATATGACAGGAATAATGACTGAAGCCACTGACAATGCTAGGCTGTCACACAGAGAAGACAATAATAATTTACAGCGGCACACAACCGACCTTACATCTCCAACTTAGTACAATCAGAATAAACAATTTTGTGTAAAATAATTACTTACAGTACCATGACAACCTCCGAATAACACTTGCTGGTTTGGAAAGGCACCTTTAGTAATACAGGGTTCGAGTGTATTCACTTATTGGCAGGGTTTCAGCTTTACATCCCTTTCCACATAGCTCTCTGTTTATACACTTCTGTAACTTCTGCAACTAAAGAAGGGCATATAAATGCACATACAACTGATACAGATTTAAGCAGAATGAAATAATACCTTAGTATGACGCAAGTGGCTTCATTTGTTTTACACGTGCGATATCTTCACCACTCAGTAATTCCGAAATATATTCAACAAGGCGTGAGAGCAAGACGTCGCCGTGGTATCAGCTACTTAGTACACATAATTTCCTGCACAGACACAAGGCAGACGAAGCGGTTTCACACGCAACAGCGGCGAGAATCACACATTTCCTCCGTCACGCCATAGGCACATCTCAATTTGCCCTCGCACCAGAAAAGCCCCAAGACACAACAGTGCAGCACCGCGATACCAAACCAGATGTCCCATCAAGTCACTGCAGGGATCTCTCGCTGACCCTGCCCATAGCGAACAGGCGTCGTACCACAGGCCTCACGGTAAACGTCAACAAGCCACCTCCGACCCTGCGAATATCAACTCCGCTCTCTTTTCTCTCTTCCTTAACCACCCGACCACCGGCCGGAATCGCGGAAGGCAAAGATGGTGACCCTATAATCGATGGCAGCGATGCCATTCTAAGTGCGAGAACACTGCCGCCAGCCGCGCCACGACTCAGGAAGAAGGGAACAAGTAAAGGGACAAGGAAAGAAAGGGACAAGGAAAGAGCGGAACACGGAAAAAACTGAACAGGGAAAGAGCAAAACTAGGAAAGAGCAAAACGAGGAAAGAACAAAACGAGGAAAGAACAAAACGAGGAAAGGGCTGTATAGGGAAAGGGCAGTACAGGGAAAGGGCAGTACAGGAAAAGAGCAGTACAAGAGAGAATATTCCTACAAGCAGACCAACGCAAATGAGTTTTAAGAACCCATAAAGGAACGAGACATCTCCCCAAGAGAGGGGAAAAGGACAGGAGAAGAGGAGACAAGCAGGGCAGAAAGAGAAGCGGTGCTGCGAGGGCTGGAGCCCCGTGGTCAACAAGCAAGTACTCACCAAAGAGCATGGGGGGGGGGGGGGGCGCCAACTTTGGAGAACCATGCTACCTTACGGGTAGCGGGGGGGAAATGTCATGGACGAGTATGTCCAAATGGTTATTGTAGTGTGGCTTTCTGACAGATCGTCTTAGGCACTATGTCCTGAAATCAGGTGGTTTTTTTCATCCAAGTAATTTGCACTGATCAACACAGTATCCGTTTTCATTTCATATTTGAACCTCTTTACGTCTAGAAAATTAACTGGTACCGAGTGATGATTTCTAATGCGGTTATCAGAACAGTATCGATCTGTTTGTACTAAGTGCATTCTATTTGACTACCGCCTTATTTAAAAGTAAAAACTATTACAATACCAAAAAGGTAATTCTCGAGAGCACTTTCTTGGTGGGTGAACGGTATTGAGAGATCCCCGTAGGTTTTGGTGCGAAATATACCGAATACAACACATATCATTAGCAGAAAAATTGTAAATATTGTTGTGTGTTAACGGTACTCAAATTTTCATCTGTAGCGGATGCTCCAGACAACTAACAGTAAGTCTGGAAGATAGCGCAATATGACAGTGAAATTACAGCTGGAGGATACTGAACTTAAATTCTTCTGTCACCTGAAGTATGACTTGTTTTTACTATCGTTATTTACATTTTAACAAATCGCTTTTTAATTCCATTAACCATTTCACTTTGACTACAGTAGTACAAATAATCAAACATTAATGCAAAACAAATTACAGTTATTAATTATGTCATTACTATGTGTGTGTAAATCGATAGTTTTCTGCGTTCTTATTTGGTCTCTATGCAGTTTCTGTACTCAAGTCTGGCATAATAAATCATGTTTAATATTGCAGCTTTAAACAAATTACGTAAGTTTATTTCTCACTTAAATGAATAAATCTAAGAGCACCCTGAATGAATGGTACTTTTAAAATATTCACAGCATCACAAAGTCCTAGACACATAAATGACATTCTCTTACTCTCTTCATCGCCTCCCGCCCCTTCAGGCCGCCATCATCCAATCCCAAATACATTAGTCGCCGTTCTTTGGGCTCTTGGTAAGACTTTGAAAACGTACATCTCTTGAGCATGGAAATTGGTTATCTTGCGCTCTATTTATGATATATCCAGCGTACAAATAACGTTCTTAGGGCACCTCGCGGCTGCCGCTTATTTGGCTTCTGCATTACATCGGCCCTGGTCTTAGCTAATGTAATGGTAGAACAACATTCATTATAATTATAAATGAAATACAGTTTTAGAGATTTTGATAGTCTCATAGAGATGTGAGTTTATGTACATAGACCGAAGTGGCGAGTCAAAATTTGTACCAAGGCTGGAAATCGAAGCTGGGTGTGCCTCTTACTACATAGACGGATGCATTAGCCACAAAACCATGTTGGCTTAGCGGCTCACGCAACTGCACAGATTACCTTGGCACACCCCTCTCGTCGATCCAAATTGTCACTGTCGCCACAGTCTACTTTACATTCCTCCTTACACATGATCAGAACTGCTGAGGCTCTCAATGTTTTGGAATAGCATCTCCTCATAGATTGTAACTGAAGAATCCATCCTGAAACCCAGGAGTAGGTTCTTATACACTTGAAATGACACCGTTTCAGAGACTTTACTGGTCTCAAACAGAAATACTTTTATGTATATAGACAAGTAAAGTCTCTGAAACTGTGTTATTTCATGTGTATAAGGATCTGTTCCTGGGTTTCAGGCTGGATCCCCCATTTACGTTTGATACTGAGATGCCGTTCCAGCACATGGAGAGCTTTGGCAATTTTGTTCGTGACTAAGGGGGAATTTAAAGCATACTCGTGCTGCAATGAGAATTTGGATCGAGGTGAGACGTGTCACAGGGTAGTTAGTTCAGTTGCGTGAGCCTATGTACCAAGGTGGCATAATGGATAACGCAACTGTGTAGTAAGCAGAAGGCCAAAGTTGGATTTCCCGCCTTGGTACAAATTTTCAATGGTCGCTTCAGTATATATACACAAAAAACGCAATTATGAAATGAAACATAAATTTCAGAGAAGTAATAAATCTTTAAGATTCTCAGCTACCCTTTGCAGGCGAGAGCATTAGATATCTTTTGATAAGGGCCTCTTTGACAGAGATCCACAAATAGTGGCATCCTGAATCAAGTGTAGTAACGCCGGGCAAGCTGTAACTTAGGCGTCTGACGACGCTACCCGGAAGCCCTTTGGCTGCGAAGGCGTCGCATCGTAGCCAAAGAGTGCGGAAATCCGATGGAAACGCCGCAATGCGCCAACTGCTACGCCTTCCGACTGCTCTGGAGGCAGCTTCCGATTACGCGCCTCTGGTTGTAAACAGAGCGGCCAGAGGCGGCGTCGGTCGCGTCTCAGGATCTCGCGCTGCCTTCTGCTGAACGAGGATTTCGTCACTTAATTTCGGTACATGATCACGTTAAACTCTGAAAAATAAAGAAGTACTAACGAGGGATGTGTGTAAAACGTTTGATGCCATTTGACAGTGCAATTAACGACTTTTCACCTTACGTTGTATGTAGAGTCATGTAAACTTTTACTGCTAAAATTATATCATTATTAGAAATTCATATGTTGCCAATTTATTTGATGCTTTTTGCATGTGATGACGCAGTTTGAGACTTTATGTCCATTGTTCACGGGACGATTTGTTTTCAACAAGTTCAGTTCAGGGTCGGGATTAATGCTTGCAAGTAACTGGACAACAGGAGACAGGCGTGGTGGATACAGAGTTAAAGACCACAAATGAATATTAATTTCTGCTGATATAAGGAATTTACAACCTACAAAACCGACTTAATCATACATCAACCATTAAAAGTGACGACTGCTACTCACAGTCCATACATTATACACTCTTTCTCATAAGTTAAGGATAATTGCAGGTTGTGGTGACACACAACGGGGCACTACACAAAAACTGGCGCTAATAGCATAGGCACATAGGGAAACCACACGACGCAGCTCTTTAAGTCCACGGTATTGGTGATGAGAAAATCTTCCCGAAACATATGTGCTACAAAACACCACTGTTTCCTGCACATGTACCCCGACATCAATATGGGATATGATCACCATGCACACTTACACAGGCCACACAACGGGTTGGCATACTCTGGATCATTTGGTCGAGCAGCTGCTGGGGTATAGCCTCCCATTCTTGCACCAGTGCCTCTCCGAGCTCCTGAAGTGTCGTAGGGGTTTGAAGACGTGCAGCGATACGTCGACCGAGATCATCCCAGACGTGCTCGATGGGGTTTAGGTCTGGAGAACAGACAGGCCACTCCATTCGCCTGATATCTTCTGTTTCAAGGAACTCCTCCACGATGGCAGCTCAATGGAGCCGTGCGTTGTCGTCCATCGGGAGGAAGGTGGGACCCACTGCACTCCTGAAAAGGCGGGCATACTGGAGCAAAACGTCCCGATACACCTGACCTGATACAGTTCCTCTGTCAGAGACATGCAGGGGTGTATGATCACCAATCATAATCCCACCACACACCATCAAACCACGACCTCCATACAGGTGCCTTTCAAGGACATTAAGGGGTATCTGGTTCCTGGTTCACTCCAGATAAAAACCCAGCGAGAATCACTGTTCAAGCTATTCCTGGACTCGTCCGTGAACGTAACCTGGGAGCATTGTTCTAATGACCATGTACTGTGTTCTTGACAACGAGCTTTGAGCGCTCTCCTGTGACCAGGGGTCAGTGGAATGCACCTTGCAGGTCTCCTGCCGAATAAACCATTTCTGTTCAGTCGTCCGTAGACTGTGTGTCTGGAGACAACTATTCCAGTGGCTCTGGTAAGGTCCTGGGCAAGGCTACCTGCAGTACTCCATGGCCGTCTGCAGGCACGGATGATGAGATATAGGTCTTCTTTTGGTGTTTTACACTGTGGACCTTCTGTCCTGTAGCGCCTGGACACGTTTCCTGTCTGCTGGAATCGTTGCCATAATCTCGAGATCACACTTTGTGGCACACGGAGGATCCGTGCTACGACCTGCTATGTTTTGCCAGCCTCCAGTCGCCCTAGTATTCTACCCCTCATAACGTCATCAATATGTGATCCTTGAGCGATTTTCAACACACAGTTACTATTAGCACTTCTGAAAACTTCTGCACACTTACTCGCTGCACTGTACTCTGAAATGCACCAATATACCTCTGCGTATGTGGACTGCTGCTAGCGCCACCGGGTGACGACCCTAGGTAAAATGCACCGCAGGGTCATACCCCGCCCACCAGAGCGTTGTACCACCACGTATCAGCATTATTCTTCATTTATGGGCATGAGTGTAGATACACATAATTTCGTGCTGTCTTGAGGAATATATGTAAAACCTGGGTAGCCTTTTCGCATTCCAGTTAAGGACTTTTCGCCTTATGATGTATACAGAGTTATGAAAGCTATTATGGATACACTTAGTTCTCTGCTAGGGACTTACCTGACGCCAGTTTACTACAAATTAATTTTATGAGACTCAGTGTCAAGGGTGCTTTTTACATGCGCATTTTACATGCACTGGCTGGAGACATTGGCTTATGTTGTTCACGATATGATTTGGTTTCAACACGTCGGTCCAGTTTCTATATTATTGTCCGTGAGTAAATGGATAACAGAAGATACAGGTGGCAGAACGACCTGAAATGGCTTGAGTTACACAGTTAACGAACAGAAATAAATATTTAGCTTCTGTTGACATAAACAGCTTGCACTCTATAACACCATGTTAATCCCATAGCAACTATTCAAAGTAACAACTGCTACTCTCAGTGTATGCACTGCAAAAACTCATAACTTTTTCCGTCGTGTTTGTCGCACAATAAGACTGGCATAGTGGGCTTTATCAATCAGTTATACGTTCCTACTGGGCTTTCAACCATGACTTCTTATAGCTGTAAAAAATCCATAGCAGTTGCATCCGGGGACTGATAGGCCACTGGACAGGAAACCTGCTCCAACGATGGAGGCATCAGTCATTCACTTGCTCACTGTTTTTTAAACATCAATTTTCGGCTCCGGACAGCCATGTTGAAACCAAATCATTTCTTCAATAACATGTAAGCCTGCCCCCCCGTAGTATTTATTCATTTCTAGTTGATCACTGTTCGCCATAGTTGTCTGAAAAATTAAGCATCAGTCATTCATTAGTAGCTATTCCTGGAGAGCGGATTACCCCAACGTATATGCCCCGCTAGCTGAAGTTCTGACAGTGAGCGCGCAGTTCATTCCACATTTATTCTCACACACTGTTCTGTAATTCATTCCTCCCTAAATATTCTAATAGTAATGATAGCGTTGTAATATGTAAACATTTTTGTACGACATTTAATTTATTCGGCTTTAAATTCAAGTATCACATCTGTACTAGTTCTGAAGATACTCACACTACAATTACTGTCACTCATACATAGGAGTTTACCATTGCAGATACAATAGTGTACGATCGTAATTTAAATATATAACTACCTCCCAGGTACAAAATTAATCCAACCTTCTAACTTTGCTCTCACACTTACACGGCCGACTCGCGTGATGGCTCAATTGCTGCTTTCTATAATCTCTCCACAAAATACTCCACTATTATGCGTGATCGTGATCAGGGCGCGCACTCAGCATCTGCCCTGCAACCATGTTCCAGGTCACTATTTCGTGCCAAACGATCTCTTGGAACCAATCTCTCTCTTCTGGAATTATGTGGCATCGTCAACAACGATGCCGCTAGACTGTATCAAATAAGCCTAAGGGTAGATTCTATCTTTCTTGTTTGGGATCAATATCTTCATCCTTACATTCCCCAACTAACTGTTTCCGAAATCCGCTGGAAAAAGGATTTCTGAGAAATGAAAAAGACCTTAGTTATTGCAAAAAAAAAAAAAAAAAGAAAGAAGTTCCTCACTAACTGAAAATGACTGTGGTGTCCTCATAGCTTGGCAACGTCATCATTCATTTTATTTGTTCCAAAACGGCATTTCGCAAAAACCACATCCATCCATTCCCCATTATTTAGGGCATTTACAGAAAAACATGAAATTTCATAATGTATAGTATTATTCAGACAAGATAAGATGATATTGAAGATTGCAGTTACGTTTAGTTTCAGTCCATTTCAATATTCATGAAATATATAGAAGTCCAGGCTGAAAGAAAAATACATTGAAACACATTTCTCAAAATTCTTCGGACCACAGCTTGTTATTTACTTTAACCCTGTTATGCCGTAAAGTCAAGCGCTGGCACGCCAGTCTGAAATGAGACAGCAGAGAGTGCTGTGAAGAAGACGTCAGCCAGTTGCGTGCTGACCGACCTCTCCCCAGGAGGACAACGCAACGACAGCGCCCTCTATACGAAGGGGACAAAAGCGCCTCGCCGACTGGTCCCCACGTACTTCTACAGCAGCATCAAGATTAGGCACTTCAAGACTGGCTACTTAGGAATTGTATATACTGAAGATATATACAATTGCATGTCGCCCTTTGTTTGTGATACATCTGAGTTATTGTCAAAGTTAAGTATTGTCATTGTTCATTTAGTAAAAAAACTCATTAATACGATTTGTTTGGATGTTGTCTAGCGATCCGAGAAGGGAGGTTTCCAAGACCCCACATATTTGATGTGAAGGCCAGCCATTGTGGCCAAGCGGTTCTCGGAGCTTCAGTCCGGAACTGCGCTGCTGCTATGGTCGGAGGTTCGAGTCCTGCCTCAGGCATGGATGTGTGTGATGTCCTTATGTTAGTTAAGCTTAAGTAGTTCTAAGTTCGAGGGGACTGGTGACCTCAGTTGTTGAGTCCCATGGTGCTCAGAGCCATTTGCATCATTTGATCCATTTGACGGGAAGGCAGGATTCAACAAAGCAAGTAGTCCAAAGCATTTATGTGATAAAAGGTGTTTTGTATGACAACAAATCAATGTATGACAAGAATATAGGAGGCGTAATACAAAACGAATGTCTGTTTGGTCTTAAAAATAAGCTCCTGGGACAAGGTTTTCACTAACAGTAGTATTTTACTGCATATCCACTTTACTTTCATTCATAATCACCGTTTACACCCGTAGGCTTTCTCTTACTCTGAAACAGATTCTTTAACCGCTCTGCATACATGTCTCCCGCCTGGGAATCGAACTACAGCAGAGTCCCACTAATCCGAACCTCGGTAGTCCGAACGTTCGGTTAATCCGAACATGTAAAATGTCTAACTACGGAAAACTGTGCGGTAAGCTGCTGTAGATACTCACTATTTTAATTTTCACAGTACAGTAAACATGAATTAGAAAAATTGGCAAGAAAACATCAGGTTTGAACAATGAATAACAATGAAAGAAAAGCTGTAAAATTTACTAAAATTCAGCGGACATTTTATCCCTACTTTTTAGATGACAAAACTCAATCATTACTTTTTGGCTGTAATGAAGAGAGTTGCATGACGCACAGTTGCGCCATCGTCTCATAAACATCAAAACGGCAGGTGTAGCAGCGGGCTGTTGCTTCAAATAACGTAGCGCGAGGTCCGGGGCTTCTGCTGTGTCACTGTGTGGCACCAGCTCTCCTTTGTCGCTTTCAGGCTCATTGTCACTTCCGTCACAGCAGTCCACTTCTGCCTGGTCTCGAGTCGCAGCAGCAACTAAATCAGCGTCAGTAAGGTTCTCCACACATGCCCCATAAGCTGCCATCCGTTCATCTACGTCTCCTTCGCTAGCTTCTTCACATCCAGGGATTGTCTGTAGCATTTGTAGTAGATTTTCCTCTTCATTTTCAACTAGGTTGTCCTGAAATTCGAGAGATGCCCACAGTTTTCTCCCGGTTTTCTCAGAGTATTTTCTGAAATATTTTTCCATGCCTCAGTGACGCAATAACCAACATCCTTCACATGGGTCTTTTCTATTTTGTCCACTAAATGAGTACTATCATCTTGGATCAGCATTCTTAAAAATCGTTTTCCTTAAATCAGTTTTAATGTTTGCAGCACGCCCTGGTCCATCGGCTGTAGAAGTGGTGTAACATTCGGAGGCAATAACTTCGTTACAATTTCTCCATCACATAATTCCTCAGTGCTGCGATGAGATGGCGCGTTATCAATCAAAAGGATTGCTCGGGGAGACAAATGATTTTCCTTAGAAAACCGTCGAAGAGAGGGAACAAACAGACTGTGAAACCATTCTTTGAACAGCTTGCCATCCATCCATGCTTTTTTCTGGTTGCGATATTAAACGGCCAGTTTTTAAAAGCTCTGGGCCTAGCGGATCTGCCGATCAGCATTAAAGGCAACGTTGCTGCGCGCTAAAAAAGTCACACGATCTTTGCACATTTTAAAACCAGTAGCATGGTCTTCTGCTTTTGATGCCAGGCTTTTTGTTGGCCAGTCTCCTCAGCGTTATAAATTTGTTGAGGAGAATAATTTCCCTCTCTTATTTTTTCACTCCCCCAAGTATTCCCTCGCTGCATCACGGTGAGAAGAAAGCTTCTCTATAGTAACTGTTAGCTGACGGATTCCATGACGTTTTTTACATCTGTCCAACCAACCCGTACCCACACTAAAAGGCTCTTCACCATTCATTGCCTTGTTCTGGTAAAGAGCCTTCTCCTGAACCAGTGCTCCACTCAAAGGAGAAAAGGAGTTCCCCTTTGTCTTTCCCGCGTAAACCAAAGGAAAAGAGCGTCATCCACTTTATCGTATGGGGAATTTTTCGAAGTCTGCCGAATTTCGAGTGTTTTTCCCGAAGACGTGGCACAGGACTGTTCAAGCTTCACTCGGTTATTCTTACAAGTGGTTGCTTTACCAACACCCAGTTCCGTTGCCAGTTTAGATACATTCTCACCGTTCTCTGTCCGTTTCAAAGCATTCAGTTTTTGTTTGATAGTTAATGGATGTTTCCGTTTACTCATGACGAAAATACGTATACCACCTGTTACAACTGTTACACGTGCCAGCGGTCGATAATTAATCAAGCGCTTTGCGAGCAAACTGGCAGTGCACTGACCGCGGACACTACAAAGGTCTCAACAATGCACAACAACAAGGGCAGGGAGTGAGAGTGAGCCATTGTTCCCACACTTGTTCCCATTTGTTACCATGGTGAACCTACTTATCTGCTTGGTATACTTCATTCTAGGAACTCGCCACCGTAATTCCGTCTAATCCGAACAAATCGGTAATCCGAACAAGGTCCAGTCCCAATAAGTTCGGATTATCGGGACTACTGTAGTTGGAAGAGACCTGAGTTCAGTGCCGTTTTCAAATCGTTGTCTAACTAGCCACTCTTTCAAACGCAACGAAAGGAAATAGTCGCTCTGTGCAAGGCCGGTACTGTGCGGCAGGTGCTCAAAAAGTCCCAACGAAAATCTTGAATCTTCTCCCTGGTTTTGGTAGCGCTGTGAGGGCGTGTGTTGTCGTGAAGAAGCATTATGCAGGACTTCAGTTTCCAGCTTCGTCGATTTTGGATCGCACGTCTCATTTTAGTTAGCGTTTCGCCGTATACACCATCATCTGTCATTGTTGACCCACGGTCCATAAAATCAATCCGAAGCACGCACCTTTCGTCACAAAAAACAGTAGCCATCTTTTTCGATTCGAGAAAGGAGTATTATTAACCTTTTTTCGTTTGGGCAAACATGATGCACCATATGCGCGTCTCGTCGCCCGTAACGATGTGGACAACAAATCACCTCGATGTTGTCTCTAGCGTCCCGAAAACTGTCGTGCACTACGCTTTCTTTACTCTTTGTGCTGATCAGTGAGCATTTTTGAAACAAATTGGCACGCAGTTTGTGATATCCGAGATGTTCAGTTACAATACTGTGAAGTGAAGTTTGAGCTACATTTTGGAACGAATTAGTCAGACCACTAATCGTCAATCGCAGATCACTTTCAAATGTTTCGTTCACTTGATCAACGATGTCGTTGGTCCGAATACTGGGCCTGCAACTCTGGTTTTCTCTGTGAACAGTTTTGCGGCCATTTTGAAGTTCTCGACAATATTTTCTACCTTATTTGTCACTCATTATCTTAGGTCCATACGCTAAGTCCTTACTCACGGGCCGGCCGTAGTGGCTGAGCGGTTCTAGGAGGTTCAGTCTGGAACCGTACTACCGATATAGTCGCAGGTTCGAATCCTGCCTAGGGCATGGATGTGTGTGATGTCCTTAGGTTAGTTAGGTTTGAGTAGTTCTAAGTTCTAGGGGACTGATGACCTCAGCTGTTAAGTGCCATAGTGCTCAGTGCCATTTGAACCATACTCACGACGGATCTCAGCAGCTGAAGAACCTTTTGCCAACAAAAATCCAATCACATTGCTAACTTCACAAGTGGTGGGGTCCAACCAATGTCTCGGTCGTCGTGATCCGCTCTCAACAATCGGCAAACGATTTCTGAATCAAATCAAAACTGAAGTCGTTTCCTAATGAATCGGTAGACAGTGCTGCAAGGGTGAAATTTTATTTGGGCCTACCATCTGTTAAATATTGGTCACCGAAATTTAGTTTACAAATTCGCATCCTACGTTTCCAAATTATCCGTGTACGGCACGGAAAAGGTTTGGAAATTCAATGAACACGAACAAGACAGACTGAAAATTTCAGTTTGCAGCAGACCAAAAGAAACTCCACAAATAGGAAAAAAATTAATTTCTGCCATCATAAGCACGTCCCCAAACTCCACGAATAAGCGCACCGGGAATCAGTACTGGAATATAAAACAGAATCCGCGCACACGCGCAATGTGCTGCGTCGCGAACTCTCTCCCCTCGCGTGCCGCCCTTCTAGAGTGCTGACGTTACATACGCAGCGACTCATCGGACAACAGATACCTGGATCACAGCTGCTGTTGTCGGCTTATGGGGTCGATGTCTGCTAGCTGAAGCTGCAATTAAATGCAGCCCCTCGCACCTCAGGCTCTCGACATGCAACAATACATTACGCCGTGCGAGCCACCGCTCCATCGCGTAAATTCTCTACGCCCACTCGCACCTGCCACATCACTCAACAAGTGTCGCAAGCACCGGGCCCACTCTTTCAATCACTACGCTTTAACACAGTTGTCTAACCAAGAGGCTACCTACACTACTGGCCATTAAAATTGCTACACCACGAAGATGAAGTACTGCAGACGCGAAATTAAACCGACAGGAAGAAGGCGCTGTGATATGCGAATGATTAGCTTTTCAGAGTATTCACACAAGTTTGGCGCCGGTGGTGACACCTACAACGGGCTGACATGAAGAAAGCTTCCAACCAATTTCTCATACAAAAACAGCAGTTGACCGGCGTTGCCTGGTAAAACGTTGTTGTGATGCTTCGTGTGACGAGGAGAAATGCGTACCATCACGTTTCCGAACTTGATACAGGTCGGATTGTAGCCTATCGCGATACCGGTTGATCGTATCGCGACATTGCTGCTCCCATTAGTCGAGATCCAATGACTGTTAGCAGAATATGGGATCGGTGGGCTCAGGAGGGTAATACGGAACGCCGTGCTGTATCCCAACGGCCTCGTATCACAAGCAGTCGAGATGACAGGCATCTTATCCGCATGGCTGTAATGGATCGTGCACCAACGTCTCGATCCCTGAGTCAACAGACGGGGATGTTTGCAAGACAACAACCATCTGCACGAACAGTTCGACGACGTTTGCAGCAGCATGGACTAAGAGAACATGCCTGCGGTTACCCTCGACGCTGCATCACAGACAGGAGCGCCTGCGATGGAGTACTCAACGTCGAACCAGGGTGGACGAAGGGCAAAACGTCATTTTTCCGGATGAATCCAGGTTCTGCTTACAGCATCCTGATTGTCGCATCCGTGTTTGGCGACATCGCGCTGAACGCTCATTGGAAGCGTGTATTCGTCATCCCCCATACTGGCGCATTACCAGGCGTGATGGTATGGGGTGCCATTGGTTACACGTCTCCGTCACCTCTTGTTCGCATTGACGGCACTTTAAACAGTGGACATTACATTTCAGATGTGTTACGACCCGTGGCTCTATCCTTCATTCGATCCCTGCGAAACCCTACATTTCGGCAGGGTAATGCACGACCGCATGTTGCAGGTCCTGTACGGGTCTTTCTGGATACAGAAAATGTTAGACTGCTGCCCTGGCCAGCATCTTCTCAAGATCTCCCACCAATTGAGTGGTCAATGGTCGCCGAGTATCTGGCTTGTCACAAGACGCCAGTCACTACTCTTGATGAACTGTGGTATCGTGTTGAAGCCTCATGGGCAGCTGTACCTGTACACGCCATCCAAGCTCTGTTTGACTCAATGCCCAGGCGTATCAAGACCGTTATTACGGCCAGAGGTGGTTGTTCTGGGTACTGGTTTCTCAGGAGCTATGCACCCAAACTGCGTGAAAATGTAATCACATGTCAGTTCTAGTATAGTATATTTGTCCAATGAATACCCGTTTATCATCTGCATTTCTTATTGGCGTAGCAATTTTAATGGCCAGTAGTGTATATGTATACGTGCAAGGGAACCTTAATTTTCGCATTACTTCGGTGAACACTCACTATGCTTCTTTAGTATTCTTTATTAACACAGCCTAGATAAACACATATCATTGTCCTAAAGAGAAGTACATCTAGTTAGATACTACGCCTTACAGACTGACCCTGATAATTCCAGAGTCGTATTATAATTAAGTTTTACATTTTATGACTGCTAATTTCTTGTTTCTTTGCCACAATGATGAAAGGACTGCATACTGACTCCGAACCCTCCCTATTACACTTCTATTCAGCATTTTTGGAATTAGTTTCTACTGCTTCTTTTCTGGCCAGTGGAATTGGATAAGACGATACGACGAGCCTTTTGTTGTTCCCGGTTTTTTTTCCAAAAACGTCTCCAAATATTTCAGTTAATAGGAATGGCTGTCCAGTTGTTACACTTTCTGTATTTGAGATTGCATTTATTTTGCTGTTAATTTCTCCGCGTGTAAGCTCATCTGCTCCTTCCTCGCTATTCGGAGATATATGACATCGGTTTTGTTTTTCCGTGTCGTCAATCTTCTGACCAGTTTTATGCGGCCTTCCACGAATCTCTCTCCTGTGCCAACCTCTTCGTCTAAGCGAAGCACTTACAGCCTACATCCTCTATTATTTGCCTAATGTATGCGTGTCTCTGTCTTCCTCTACAGTTTTCCCCCTTCAGCTCCCTCCAGTACCATGGAAGTTATTCCCTGTTGTCTTAAGAGATCTGTTATTCTGTCCCTACTTCTTGTCAGTGCTTCCCACATACCTTTTCCTCTCTGATTCAGCGCAGAATCTCCTCAGTCCTTACCTTATCAGTCCATCTAATCTTCAACATTCGTCTGTAGCAACACATCTCAAATGCTTCGATTCTCTTCTGTTCTGGTTTTCCCACAGTCCATGTTTCACTACCATACAATGCTGTGTTCCAAACGTACATTCTCAGAAATTTCGTCCTCTAATCAAGACCTGTGTTTGACATTAGTAAACTTCTCTTGGCCAGGAATGCCCTTTTCCCAATGCTAGTATGCTTTTTAGATTGCCTGTCCGTCATTGACTATTTTGCTGCCAGCGTAGTAGAATTCCTTAGCTTCATATACCTCGTGACCCCTCTCTGTTGTACATTACCCTCTCTCCCTATAGATTATCCCAATTTTCCTCAGAATTTCGATCATCTTGCGGCATTTCACACTGTCGAACGCTTTCTAAGTCGACAAATCGCATGAACGTGTCTTGAGTTTTGTTTAGTCTTGCTTCCATTATCAATCGTAACGCCAGAGTTGCCTCTCTGCTGCCTTTCCCTTTCCCGAGCCAGACTCTAAAACATTTCCAGTTTTCTTTTCCATTCTCCTGTACATCATTCTTGTCAGCAACTTGGATACATCAGCTGTAAAGCTGACTGTGCGAAAATTCTCGAACTTGTCAGCCCTTGCAGTTTTCGGAATTGCGTGGATCACATTATTCTGAAAGTCGGATGGTATATTGCCTGTCTCATACATTTTACACACCAATGTAAACAGTCTTTTTGTTGCCAGTTCCTCCAATGATTTTAGAAATTCATAAGTAATGTCATCTATGCCTTCTACCTTATTTCACCTTAAGTCTTCCAAAGCTCTTTAAATTCTAATTCTAATACTGGATCCACTATCTGTTCTAAGTCGACTCCTGTCTGTTCTTCTGTCACATCAGGCAAATCTTCCCCCTCATAGATGCTTTCAGTGTACTGCTTCCACCTATCCGCTCTCTCCTCTGCATTTAACAGTGGAATTCCCGTTGTACCCTTAGTGTTACCACTTTTGCTTTTAATTTCACGGAAGGCTGATTTGACTTTTCTCAATAGTGAGTCAGTCCTTCTGACAATCATTTCTTTTTCGATTTCTTCACATTTTTCATGCAACCATTTCGTCTTAGCTTCTCTACAGTTCCTATTTATTTCCTTCCTCAGCGACGTGTATTTCAGTATTCATGTTTTTCCGTGAGCATTTTTGGGCTTTCTCCTTTCATCGATCAACTGAAGTATTTCTTTTGTTACCGATAGTTTCTTTCCAGTTACCTTCTTTGCACCTATGTTTTTTCTTTCCACCATCTACGATTGTCCTTTTCAGAGATGTCGATTCCTCTTCTACTGCTATCCCTCCAGAGCTGTTCCTTATTCCAGTATCCATAGAATAAGGGAACTTCAAGAGTATTTCTCCATTCCTTAGTACTTCCGTATTCCTCTTCTTTGCGTATCTCTCTATCAGCACCACAATTTGGTCTGAGTCTGTATCTGCTCCTGGGTAGCCGGATGGTGTGGCGGTGTGGTTCTAGGCGCTTCAGTCTGGAACCGCGTGACCGCTACTGTCGCAGGTTCGAATCCTGCCTCGGGCATGGCTGTGTGTGATGTACTTAGGTTAGTTAGGTATAGGTAGTTCTAAGTTCTAGGGGACTGATGACCACAGACGTTAAGTCCCATAGAGCTCAGAGCCATTTGAACCATTTTGCTCCTGGGTACGCCTGATTTCGGAATCTCTGTCTGACTATGATGTAATCTAACTGAAATATTCCCGTACCTCCTCCTGTTGTAATTATTGAACAGAATACTCGCTATTAGTAGCTGAAATTTGTTGCAGAACTCTGTTACTCTTTCTCCTCTCTCATTCCTAGTACCAAGCCCATATTATCCCGTAAACTTTTCTTCTACTCGTACCCCTAAAGCCGCATTCCTGTCCTCGACGACTATTACTTTTTCATCTCCCTTTACGTATTGAGTTACCCGTTCAATATCCTCATACACGTTCTGTATCTCTTCATCTTCAGCTTGCGACTTCTGCATATATACCTCAACTATCGTTGTCGTTGTTGGTTTGCTGTTGGTTCTGATGAGAATAACCCTATCACTGTACTGTCTACAGTAACACACTCTCTGTCGTCTTCCCATCCGCAACGAATCATACTTCTACCAATTCGGTTACGATTTATTAAATATTCGTCTTCTATCTCCTCTTCACAGGCTACCAGTCGCAATATGCGGGAAAAACTTTGTATTCTATGTATTATCGTTACTTACTGAAGTTTTCTTTTCTTCTCCTTTCCTCCGCCGTAAAACTTCATTTCATTCTCCCACAATCTACCTCTGTATTGCGCTCCGTCAACCTGTCGGAGCCTGTAATGACTTCCTCTCACAAATATGCACGACTACAGCGTTTCTTTCGATACGATTCTCCCTATATTTCAAATTTAAACATTAACTGACAGGTAACTGTTTTCCCATATCCACTCATAGATCCTTTCCTTTTAAATCCACTGACAGACAACCTCGGTGTTTCATCTCCTGGTTTCAGTAATTCATTATACTTGTTTACCGTCACGCTCAGTTGGTTTTGCAAATCGACTAGCGATTTAGTCTCACATGCACATATTTTAGCTTCAATTATCGGTGATTATGGCCTTATATATCAACCTCTTCTAAGATGTCTCCTCGTTCACCATTTAATTTTTCTGTTTTAGCACGTAATGTTTGCCACTTCTCCCCTAGTTGTTCGAGGGCCCTACCAATGCGTTGCAGGTCGGGCCAATCTTGCAACCCTCATATGTTTCCCACGTTCTCATTCCCTGCCGTTTCTGCCCTACTTCTCAGCCTCCATTCTTCGTATCTCTGCTCGAGACGGCCGCGCTCTTTTTGCTCTCGTCCGCCTGTTTCGCGTACTTGGTTTCTTCTTTCCGGTGGCCTTTTCATACGCTTTTTCTGCAAGATCATCACTCTTCGTTATGTCACCGTTTCTAGGTAATAAAGTATTTAGTGTTCAATCGGAGTGCATATTTCTAGTTCAATCGGTATCCTTTTGCTTGTTCTTTTTCCACCGTTTTCACATTGCCACATGCATTATTCACATGTTATACCCGTATCTGATGTTCCAAATGAAGACACAGCACATTATTTCTTTGTTTTTTTTCACAAGTTTCATCTTGGAAAATCAAAATCTGTTGATGACACTCACCACGAAGCATGTTTGAGCCTTAACTATGGTAATCCGCCACTCACAATCTTCTCTTTGCGCCACATCCGAACTTTGCATCCACATCTTCTATTCATAGTTAAGACGCAACATATTTTTATTCCGTTTCCTCACAAGTTTTCTGTTAGAAACCTAGTGGTTGATTATTTCTTCCGTCAGTCTTGACTTCCGTAACTCGTGTGACTGCATACATAACAAATGGAGATGTCATACTTAAATTTGAATTGGAATTAACTGTGTAATAACATTGCAGCATATGTGTCCTCAGAGTCTTTCGCGGTGGCAAGCGTGAATAAAATCTTCTCGGTTTTCAGGTCGTGTCAATTCGAATAAAATTCTGGGGCTGTCTGACGACGATAGTGCCGACAGCCTTCGAAAGGTCGAGAAATTTTCTCGAATTGACGCGACTTGAAAACAGAGAAGATTTTATTCACTGCATCATAGACTAATAAGTGATTAACACTGCGTGTGAAAGAAAGTAGTATTTAGGAAGCATCGTAGTAAAATTAGAATTGCAAAAATGTATCAATGTGACGATCGATGAAATAAAAAAAAAGGATGAATCAGAGGAGAGTTGTTAAAAGAGTTGGTAGTTAGTTGGCTAATCTACTGCCTTTACTATCTGTCCTACATCTTTCTTGAATTCGTACTTTTCGTTATTAATCTGGATCCTGGTTTCTTCTTGACTTATTTCTTGCAATACTGTTTGGGATTGTCGCTTAGGATTTTCCTTGATTTTCATGTTTCCCCTCTTTAAACATTTTCTCATCCATTCTTTCCTCACATATTGTAAACATTTTCTTGATATTCTCGTAATGCTTCTCCAACTTTTTTATTAGTTTTATGAATTGTTGATTACCCGGTTTACTTCTATTGGCGGTTAAACTTACTATCTTCCATTTGTACCCTTCGCATTCTCCCAACAAATCAGTAATTGTTCGAGGTCGATGCCGTTTCCAACCCTATGTTTTGGCGTTTCTACGAGCGTGTCATACTCACTATCTTTGCTGGTTAATGCTGTTTTGCACGTTTCTGTTTCGCCCCTTTGTCGCTAGATGTGTGGCTAAGTTTTGAGTAGTTCTCTGTGCTATTCTATTCTCACAGGAGAATTCAGTCAGCAAGTTGTTCTTCCTCCTCTACATTCGATTGATAATCATCCTCCTCTGATACACTCTTTTCGTTCGATCTCATCGGTCGTCACATTGGATACAATTTTTTCAATTTTGATTTCACCTTGATGCTTCCTAAATACTACTTTCTGTCACACGTAGTTTTAATCATTTCCTAGTCTATGCTGCAGTGAATAAAATCTTCTCGGTTCTCAAGTCGCGTCAATTCGAGTAAAATTCTCGACCTTTCGATGGCTGCCTCCGCCATCGACGCCCGACAGCCCGAGGATTTTATTCGAATTGACACGACTTTAAAACCGAGAAGATTTTATTCACACATGCCCCCGCGAAAGATTCTTAGGACATATATGCTGCAATGTTATTACACAGTTTATTCCAATACAAATTTAAGTGTTACATCCCCACATGTTCTGTGTTCTGAGCAGTATGCTTTGCTCGTTCCGTCTTTCTCTTGTAACTCCTCATGGCAAACCTTCAATGAAATGTATCATAAAGTAGTTAAAAAAAGTCAGCAGATACCTAGTGAAAAAAAGGTGAGGGCTCAGTTGGCCACGTGGTCTATGCCAACATGCCCCTAAGCCAAGATGCCAGACTCGTGCGAACATTATCGACAAAAGAAGCCTATCCGCCACAGCAGAAGAATTCAAAATCCCTGTACGGAGCTTAGCTAAGTATTTCCAAAAAACTAGAGAATGTGATGTTGCCACTGATAAAGTCACTGATGTTCTAAGTGGATATAAAAGTCGTATGATGGTATGTATCAGCCAAGTGACATAACATTTTAAAGAATATACGGTTATGAAAGCTTTTCCCTGTGGGCCTATTGAACTTCAAGGCCATATATCTTGCTATTTCACGTGCCTATCATAATAACAGGTTCGCAACTCATGACATACTTTGTACTTTGTGTTACAGGTTCTCTCTGTTTGAGTATCTGCTAAGTGAATACCTTAAGAAGGCCTGAGATATTTATTTCGGATTAAGACCAAAAGAAGGTTAGAAAACCACCAATAATGAAGTTAACGTACCACTTCCTTGGAAGGAAAAGAAAATAGCGGGACCTGACTGGTACACGTATTTGGTGTCTTAGTTACTAACTTGTGTTTATTCCTCAGAACCTATTAACCATGCCAACTTACCCCAGCACGTGTGCCAGCTTGCCCTACAAGTGGGGTAAATTGACATAGACGTAACGGTTTAGTAAAAAAATTTTTGTGAATTCAGCATGCAATTCGGAGAGATACTTTCGTCATTAATTAGTAGCCAAATCTGTAGCGTCGATCGTATAAGCACTAAGTACTGCAGGCAAAAATAGAAAAATTGTAAAGTAAAAACTATGCCAACTAGCCCCAGTCGTCCCTCTGCTCATCTGTTCCGACGAACCCAACTCGTTCAACAACTCAACGTCTCGTAGTTTGACGAGTTTTCCACAAAATAATATTAGCTAAGTTCTTCTGCTGGAGACGGAAACCAAGTTCCACTAGAGTTTACTTTCAGTATGTCCTACCAAAGTTTGTTAAATAGATTACGACATCCAACCAATGAGACTGGACCGTTGGCAGAGCTGCAGAGGCCAGGTGGTGTCCACCGAGGAAGCAGCTGGTCGGCAGCAGGCAGCATCGTCGTAGCGGAGAGCATGTCCAGGCTTGACGTGAACCTCCTCTGCACGGCAGTGCACGGCCATAATTTCTGTTGCATGGCAGGATATCGAAGGAACTAGTTTTGGTCATGTGGGGCGCGATCTTGGCGGCGCTGAGGGGGCTGTCTGGTGCGGCTGCTGCAAAACTTTCTTCTGGTGCAAAGCAGTTGCGTAGCATGTAGACAACCCATAACGTTAGGTTGCCAGCCGTACATGTAGAACGTCGCCACATGTCATCCTTCAACCCTCCACCTCCCCCGCCCGCCTCCCCCCGCCCCCCAAACCTTGGGCTGTGGCATAGGGAGAGCGCAGTTCACGTCAACATCCTCGAGCAGTTCTAGGACTCGGCTGGTGGGCAGCAAGGGGGCTGGAGCGACATTCCCATCCATGGGCGTTGGTTCTGGGTATGTGGGCTGGACCACAGGATAAGTCACTGGTAGTGTGTGGGAAGACCGCAGGACACCCCATAGTGGCTGCACGTGGCCTCTGGAATCTGGAGCAGAACAAGCAGAAAGTCTTCTGTAAGGGGGAACAGCGTCTGCGCAACGGCTTACAAAGTGCTTGAGGTCGACCACACCGGTGGACAGGGTGACTACCTCTGTCGAGTTTTTGTCACCATCATCAGGAGCCACTGGTGATGTCCCCACAAAAGAAATGGTGGCCTAAATAGAATCCCAAAAAGCATACCATTTGTGAAGGGGTTTGCAGGTCCTGGGGGAGAGACCAGCAGATGGAAAGTTTGGACTGGTGAGGGTGCCTATATTATTTCTCAGTTGGGTCGGATCCATCCTGAAGTGGGGAACGTTAGGATGGAAGAAATAAGGCCTCAACGAGAGGGTGATGTGGATGGGGCTTTGCTAATTGTGTCCTAAATCTGAGAAACACACATTCGAACAGGCCTTTTGAGGCCAGATTGAATGGAGCAGAATGAAATTACTGAATGCCATTCCATTTACAAAAGGGGCGAAATTTGTTGGAGATACGTTGAGGCTTTTTATCCGCGACCCAAGTTTCCAGGAGTCTGTCGATGGAAAAAATTGTGGTCAAGGTCCAAATGGTATGATTGGCCACAAGCTTGTACATTTGGGTTGATGACGCTGTGGTAATTAGTGGTCAACCCATACTGGACAAGTTCCCTGATGACTGCATGACACATGTAGCAGGAGGTGGGAGACACTGTCTTCTGCCTCGTCGTCCAAGTGAAGATACACCTCCGGGTTTGTGTTTCAATCTGTGTTCAGACCTACTGGTAAACGAGACAAAAGGTAAGCATGGGCATGATGGGTGTTGGAGCAGTACTAGATGATATAGTTATACACTGAAAGAAACAACACCCAATACTGGGGGTGATGAGCTGTCTTGGTGGGAAGGGATGTGGAACCCTTAAAGAGGGGCAACAGCGGCTTTTGATCTATGAGCAAGGTAAACGGTCTCTCATCAATGTAATCCTGAAACTTTTTGAGGCTCCTCCTTCTCCATTTGGCTATAATAACTTTGGGCGTTGAGGAGGGTCTTCGAAAGGAAAGGAATGGACAATTCCATCCCATGAAGGACATGGGGTCAGTCCGCCCATATGCAACAATTGAACGCATCTGGAGAATGAGTTGGAGGGAAGGATCGTATGCTAGCAGGCAAGAGGGATGGAGGAGGGCCTACTTCAGTTCCCAAAAGCCTTGGCACATGCAGGAGTCCATTCCCACTTGACGATTACCGCAGGACGTTCTGGAGAGGTTCTGCTACGGCTGCTGTTCAGGGAATGAATTTTCGGTAGTAATTTAACTGCCCCAGTACAGATTTGAGCTTGCTAACATCATTGGGCAGGGGCAACAGTTGGATCGCCTCCGATTGTCATTGAATGGAACGAGTGACCACTGCACTGAGAAGGTGCCGCAAGTATTCGACTTGCTGCACAACAAACTACACTAGTTCTTACTGAAACAAAGGTTTGCATCCTGAAGCATGGGAAACGAGGCCACTAAATTCTTGGCAAGATCCATTGCATCACTGCTGGCGATGATTATGTCATCTATGTAATTCACCTCACATGGAACTACATGAATCAGTGTTCCCACAAAACGCTTGAAAATGCCCATAGCTATTCCAAAGGGCGTTCTGATGACTATTTTCTATCAGGATTCCACATGCAAGGGGAGCTGGTGTTGGGTATCCTTGAGATCATCTTGGCAAAAGTAGTACCACCAGCCAAGCAGACCTAAGAGTCGACCATGGACTGGGAGTTGATCGTGTTTGAGAAATCCTCACAGATTCACAAGATAAGATTTGGCTTCTCGACCATGACGTCCAGCGTCGCCCATCGACTACTCCAAGACGGCGGCAATTACACCTTCTTCTTGCAAACGATGCAGTTAAAACCACAGATTGACACAGAACTCAAGAGGCACATTATAAACTTGGAAGAATTTGGTGACAGCAGATGGGAGCAGGGAGATATGAGCTTCAAATCCTGAATCGGACGCGAGAACACCAAACAGGTAAATAAATTGTCCAGGAGACATGACACGCCGCGAGAATGTACGGCATGCATGGCCAATAGATTCAATTTGCAGTCCCATGGGAGTACACCACTAGGATTGGTGCCTGAATGGAGTAGGCGCAGTACTGCATAGTAGCTGTGAACACATCTGGAAATCCATGGGGTGGAGGAGTGGGGCACGTATCTGCTGGTAGGAGCACCAGTCAAGGATAGTAGCCGAGGAATCCATGTCTATTTGCAGACAGAGAGGTACACTCGTAATGGACATAATGGGGAACACTGATTGCACATATATGACATCAAGGAGAGGCTCATCTCTGACCACTGTTTCACTGTATGGCGGATCAATGCAAGTAGTCCACTGATACTTTGTTGGACTGACAGACTTTTTCCCTGTGACCTGATTTAGCACATACCATACATTTCGCCCACAGATAGTGCCATTTACACTAAACACTGGCTAGAGGACGGCAGTGGATGAGATTGGTGCTTGGACGCCTGGTCGTTTTGAGCCAGTTGCCAGCCTGGTCAGGCATGGGGTGGAGAACGATGGGTGATTCTAGCGGCAAATCCTGAGACTGGTAGGCCAGTAATGTGACTTAATGCACCGATTGCTCAAAAACCCTGATGAGTGGCAAAAATACCTCTGAAGAGGGGTCCTTGGAACAACAATTCTGATGAGCTAGTCACCTGGGTCACACATCAATATCGTGTCCAATATCGTGTCTGTCACTATGGCACCCGCACAAGATCTTGGGCAGGACAGATTCTGGCACGCAGAACAACAGTCTCGTGAGAAGTCCTGCAACCAGGCAATCCATTGCCTGTAGAATTTTCCAGCGAGTTTGAGGCAGCTGAAGAATTTATGGCTTGCCGTGTCGATGTAAGTAAGGGTGTGGGGCCCAGCCTCCGGTTCAGTTGTTGTACCAGCTCATAGATTTCAGGTTTAGCATAAGCTAACAAGAATGCACGTTGCTGCTCATTACCGGAGATGTCGCGGACCAGTAAATGCCGTTGCAACCGCACGATGCAGTTGGCCCACGGTTCGAGTTTGCAGTCGAACGACGGGAACGATGAAGCCATCGAGGTGTCAATTTGAGGGAGACAACTAAAGACATCTAGTGTCGCTGTGGGCAACGAGGTCAACACGTACATCAGCGCTTGAGAAGCCTGCTGAATGTGTAGCATGGTGAACAGAGTCTGTGAAGTCATATCCAATGTCTCATCCACGATATACACGCTGTAGTTTCCTGAGGAAAGTGTGATGTCACCGCCAGACACCACACTTGCTAGGTGGTAGCCTTTAAATCGGCCGCGGTCCGTTGGTATACGTCGGACCCGCGTGTCGCCACTATCAGTGATTGCAGACCGAGCGCCGCCACGCGGCAGGTATAGTCTAGGGAGACTCCCTAGCACTCGCCCCAGTTGTACAGCCGACTTTGCTAGCGATGGTCCACTGACTACATACGCTCTCATTTGCAGAGACAACATTTTAGGATAGCCTTCAGCTACGACCTAGCAAGGCGCCATATTCATGTTACTATTCTGAACAGATAATATTGTGAATCATGTACCGTCAAGAGCGACGTTCATCATTAATGGATTAAAGTTATCAAACTAATTACGTCCACTTTCTGAATTCTAATTCCTTGTCATGTTCCAGACTTCACGCCAGCCTGCGTGAGCTAAAACGCGTGCATTTCGCCCTCCAGTTGTAACACGGTGTTGGCTCTTCTGCCAACATAACAGAAAGCACTCACAAGTTCCGAACCAGGGCTATTGGCGCACACATAGCTCGTAAATAAACCTAATCGACACTAAAGATTCCGCCATACGCGGAACTAAAGTTTGTAATTTTCAGCACTATACACTCCTGGAAATGGAAAAAAGAACACATTGACACCGGTGTGTCAGACCGACCATACTTGCTCCGGACACTGCGAGAGGGCTGTACAAGCAATGATCACACGCACGGCACAGCGGACACACCAGGAACCGCGGTGTTGGCCGTCGAATGGCGCTAGCTGCGCAGCATTTGTGCACCGCCGCCGTCAGTGTCAGCCAGTTTGCCGTGGCATACGGGGCTCCATCGCAGTCTTTAACACTGGTAGCATGCCGCGACAGCGTGGACGTGAACCATATGTGCAGTTGACGGACTTTGAGCGAGGGCGTATAGTGGGCATGCGGGAGGCCGGGTGGACGTACCGCCGAATTGCTCAACACGTGGGGCGTGAGGTCTCCACAGTACATCGATGTTGTCGCCAGTGGTCGGCGGAAGGTGCACGTGCCCGTCGACCTGGGACCGGACCGCAGCGACGCACGGATGCACGCCAAGACCGTAGGATCCTACGCAGTGCCGTAGGGGACCGCACCGCCATTTCCCAGCAAATTAGGGACACTGTTGCTCCTGGGGTATCGGCGAGGACCATTCGCAACCGTCTCCATGAAGCTGGGCTACGGTCCCGCACACCGTTAGGCCGTCTTCCGCTCACGCCCCAACATCGTGCAGCCCGCCTCCAGTGGTGTCGCGACAGGCGTGAATGGAGGGACGAATGGAGACGTGTCGTCTTCAGCGATGAGAGTCGCTTCTGCCTTGGTGCCAATGATGGTCGTATGCGTGTTTGGCACCATGCAGGTGAGCGCCACAATCAGGACTGCATACGACCGAGGCACACAGGGCCAACACCCGGCATCATGGTGTGGAGAGCGATCTTCTACACTGGCCGTACACCACTGGTGATCGTCGAGGGGACACTGAATAGTGCACGGTACATCCAAACCGTCATCGAACCCATCGTTCTACCATTCCTAGACCGGCAAGGGAACTTGCTGTTCCAACAGGACAATGCACGTCCGCATGTATCCCGTGCCACCCAACGTGCTCTAGAAGGTGTAAGTCAACTACCCTGGCCAGCAAGATCTCCGGATCTGTCCCCCATTGAGCATGTTTGGGACTGGATGAAGCGTCGTCTCACGCGGTCTGCACGTCCAGCACGAACGCTGGTCCAACTGAGGCGCCAGGTGGAAATGGCATGGCAAGCCGTTCCACAGGACTACATCCAGCATCTCTACGATCGTCTCCATGGGAGAAAAGCAGCCTGCATTGCTGCGAAAGGATGATATACACTGTACTAGTGCCGACATTGTGCATGCTCTGTTGCCTGTGTCTATGCGCCTGTGGTTCTGTCAGTGTGATCATGTGATGTATCTGACGCCAGGAATGTGTCAATAAAGTTTCCCCTTCCTGGGACAATGAATTCACGGTGTTCTTATTTCAATTTCCAGGAGTGTAGTTTACTGGAAAAAGTAGTATTTCCTTCTGCTCCTACGAACCAGGCGCAATCAACATTCAATAATGGCTGACGAGCTGAAGGCCTTTATTGAGTCACTCAAAGTCTTTTCATAAGCTAATACCAAGTTCCACTGCTGCCTACGGAAACCAAATTCCGCAGGAGTTTACTTTTAATATATTCACAGTGATATAGACCCCTGGAAAAATAGAATGCAGTCAATCTTCCACCAATGTTTGTCAACCAACCAGGTTCGACACCCAACCACAGAGAGTGGACCGTCGTCGGTGCTGCAGACGCCATGCGATATCTGTTGAAGAGAAAGCGGCAGGAGGCGGCGGTTTTGTAGTGGAGTGTATGTCAGTCTGTTGCTCTGACTCGACGTGAATCTCCTCTGCACAGCGGTACGCTGGCCTAAATTCTGTAACGCTGTGGTATATCGCAGGAACTATTTTATATCGCGGATGCAAATAGGTCCCTCCCATATCATAGTCCATGATCCTTGGTGGCGCTGCTATAGCCGGCTAGTTGAACTGGTGCAAATGTGTTTTCTGGTGCAGAACAGTTGCGTGAACCGCCATGGGAACTATCTAAAATAAACTAACCTCTTTCAATATGACTGATATCACCACGGACACTTTCTAAAATCAAATAAACTTTTTCAGTACGGTTAATGTGAATATTACGTTGTACACAACTTCGTAGCGTTTTTGTTTTGCTTGTTGATATTCCTGTTGCTATGGGTTTATTTATCGATTGTCACTGCTCGTATTTAAGTTTACATATTGTCATTTTCTCATTTGGTTATCGTGAGTGGATCTGTGGTCGCGGGAAAGGAGTGCCAAGTAGAGAAATTGGAACATTTCCGATTTATTCTTCTGTCTGATTTCAACACAGAGGTGACAGCAGCATACACAGAAGATGAAGTTATTCATATGGTGGAACAGCGACGTTGCGGTGTACTACGAATTGCTTCTATGAGGTGTAACCATCACTGCCGACATTTATTGACAATAACTGAGACTTCCTGCAGACGCAGTCGAAGAGCAACGACCAGGAGGACTGCGTGAATGGATGCTACTGCACGTTAACGCCCGCCAGCATTTTGCTAGGCTGGCAAAAAACGCCATACAGGAGTTAGGTTGGGAAGTCATTCCGCACCGACCTTGTTCTCTGACATTGCGCCGTCAAAAACTTTTTTCCGTTCACTATCGAACAACCTTCAAGGAACTTACTTTCTGAATGGAAATGCTCTCCGAACATTGCCTCGACCGAGTCTTCGCCTCAAAACCACGTGATTTCTACAGTCGCCTAATCTAAAAGTTACCGAGCGTTGGCAGGCTGTTGCAAATGGTGAAGGAAAACATACTAACGACTTAATTTCTCTTTTATACTTACTTGTCGTGTTCATTAAACTTACGAGTACGCGGTGTTAACTTACTCACCAACGCAATAATTTCATTTTGACACATACTACAAGTAGCTGACAAGTAAAATCGGGTACGATCACAGAATAACATACAGACATACACTATATGATCAAAAGTATCCAAACACCTCCCTGAAAATGGCATACAAGTGCGTGGGGCCCTCCATCGGTAATGCTGGTATTCAGTATGGTCTTGGTCCATCCTTAGCCTTAATGTCAGCTTCCACTCTCGCAGGCATACGCTCAATAAGGTGCTGGAAGGTTTCTTGGGGAATGGCAGGCCATTCTTCACGGAATGCTGTGCTGAGGAGAGGTATCGATGTCGGTCGGTGAGGCCTGCCACGAAATCGGAGTTCCAAAACATCCGAAAGGTGTTCTATAGGATTCAGGTCAGGACTCTGTGCAGGACAGTACATTACAGGAATGTTATTGTCATGTAACCACTCCGCCACAGGTCGTGCATTATGAACAGGTGCTCGATAGTGGTGAAAGATGCAACCGCCATCCCCTAATTGCTCTTCAAGAGTAGGAACCAAGAAGGTGCTTAAAACATCAATGTAGGCCTATGTTGTGATAGAGCCAAGCAAAATAACAAGGGGTGCAAGCCCCATCCGTGAAAAACAGGACCACCCCATAACACCATCACCTACGAGTTTTACTTTTGGCACTACACACTTTGGCAGATGACATTCACCGGGCATTCGCCATACCAACATCCTGCCATTGGATCGACACATTGTGTACCGTGATTCGTCACTCCACACAACGTTTTTCCACTGTTCAGTCGTCCAATGTTTACGATGCTTACAGCAAGCGAGGCGTTGTTTAGCATTTACCGGCGTGAAGTGAGGCTTATGAAATCGAAGTTTTCTCACCTCCCGCCTAACTGGCATAGTACTTTCAGTGGATCCTGATGCAGTTTGGAATTCCTGTGTGATGGTCTGGATAGATGTCAGCCTATTACACCTTACGACCCTCTTGAAATGTCGGCGTTCTCTGTCAGTCAAGAGACGAGGTCGGTCTGTTCGCTTTTATGCTGTGAGTGTCCCTTCACGTTTCCACTTCACTATCACATCGGAAACACTGGACCTAGGGATGTTTAAGAGTGTAGAAATCTCGCGTTCAGACTTATGACACAAGTGACATCCAATCATCTGACCTTTGTTCGAAGTCAGTGAGTTCGGCGGAGCGCCCCATTCTGCTCTCTCACGATGTCTAATGACTACTGAGCTCCCTGATATGGAGTACTTGGCAGTATGTGGCAGTAAAATGCAGCTAATATGAAAAACCTATGTTGCTGGCGGTGTCCGGATACTTTTGATCACATAGTGTATACAGAACGAACTCCCAAATGTGCCTTAGATACTGTACTACATAGGCAACGCCGTGGCATTTACCAGCCATGGCGGCCACTTGGAAAACCTATTAATTAACCACAATTTACTATCAGAGTAGCTGGCAGAATGTTATTATATCAACAAATTGTAAACTAGGAATGGCAGAACTGTTTCAGCAGGTGTCAGTGTCCAATTGGTTGCCTGTGTAGATGCCATTCCGTTCATTAATCAGAGCGAGCAGCTTATCAACGGCCATTTACCGTTTGGAAGATGTCGCAATATTTTACCGACTAGTAGACCAGTATTCAACGGTAGTCCTGCTTTTCCGCTCTTTTAGATTATCATAGTAACTCCAGTTGGCCTGGAAAGTAGGCTTGCTTAACCACAAATAAACAGGACAGAACTGCAATAAGTCAGCAAATATAATTGCGAGACACACTGTCCCCTTAATATTAACAATTTACGCTGGCAACCGATTGTCTGTGGCACCTATTATTTAAGATGTAAGCACAAGAAAGACAACAGTAACGGGCGAACCCCTTCAATTACTAGTATTTTATGATACTTCTGTCAATCGTGTCAACCACACCGACAGAAAAAATCTCACAACCCAAAAAAATGTGGAGTAATGAAATTACGGGAATAGATTAGTGTAGGTAGCATATTTAAGTGATTAACATTGCTAGAACACAGGTTAATAATGCAATCGGGAGCTAAGCAATTGCAGATGTGAAATTCCTTTACATTAGTAACCGGTGTAACGGCCAGAATGTTGAATGCAATGTTGCATGCATTGTGGTGTACAGGTGGCTGATGCCAGCTTGTAGGGTGGAACTCGATGCCAGTTGCATTTTTTCGGGCAACACGGCGACGGTTTACGTTGTCTGAGGATGATGCTGGAGTGTTCGTCGAATGACATCCCAATGTGTTCGATTAGAGACTATCTTGTGATCGAGCGGCCAAGACAACATGACGACATGTCGACATGCTGTAGAGCATGGTGGGTTACAATAGCGGTATATGAGCGACCGTTATCCTGTTGGAAAGCACCCCCTGGAGTGTGGTTTCTGAATGGCATAACAACAGGTCGAATCAACAAAGTGACGTACAAATCTGTAATCAGGGTGCTTCAGATAACCACAAGTGTAGGTCCATTGTGTCTAGCACGCATAGAGGTTGCTTGCAAGCCCTCAACTGGCCACTTTCTAATCGACAGATGTGTACCACTGGCACCGAGGCAGAACCAGCTTTCAGCAGAAAACACAACAGACTTCCACTCTGCCCTCCAATGAGATGTCGCTTGACACAAATGATGTCGCAATTTTCAGTGGTATGAGGTCAGTGGAACGCACGTTACAGGGCGTCTGGCACGAGCTGTACTTGAAGTAACCGATTTGTAACAGTTTGTTGTGTCACTGTGATGCAAATTACAGCTCAGGATACTGTTGCAGATGGAGTACTTTGCACCAGAGTCATACGCCGAACACGACAGTGTTCCGTCTCGGTAGTGCCACATGGCTGTCGGGAGCTCGGTTGTCTTCCGACCGTACAGTCCCGTGGCCACCGATGCCGGCAATCACATACGGCGGCCATGTTTTTGCCAGGTCTTTCTGCAGAATCGCAGAAGGGACAGCCACCTCCTCGTGACCGTACTACACGACCTAGTTCAAGCTCAGCGAGGTGTTGATAATGGCGCCTCTCTCGACTTGTTGGCATTGTTGACTAACATCAACTCACAACGTCCAATCTCCAAGGTAACCAACAGCACTACCGTTACAGCGAGTATTTACGGCAAACCTGATTTGTATCGTTACACCGGCGCTATTAGCGCCACTCTTACACAACTGGGGCGAAATCGGGTTCAAAATGGTTCAAATGGCTCTGAGCACTATGGGACTTAACTTCTTTGGTCATCAGTCCCCTATAGCTTATAACTACTCAAACCTCACTAACCTAAGGACGTCACACACATCCATGCCCGAGGCAGGATTCGAACCTGCGACCGTAGCGGTCGCGCGGCTCCAGACTGTAGCGCCTAGAACCGCTCGGTCACTTTGGCCGGCTACGCGACGAGTGAAATCTGGTTCAAAATGGTTCAAATGGCTCTGAGCACTATGGTACTTAACTGCTGAGGTCATCAGTCCCCTAGAACTTATAACTATTCAAACCTAACTAACCTAAGGACGTCACACACATCCATGCCCGTGGCAGGATTCGAACCTGCGACCGTAGCGGTAGCGCGGCTCCAGACTGTAGCGCCTAGAACCGCTCGGCCACTTCGGCCGGCTACGCGACTGGGGCGAAATCTGGTTCAAAATGGTTCAAATGGCTCTGAGCACTATGGGACTTAACTGCTGAGATCATCAGTCCCCTAGAACTTGGAACTACTTAAACCTAACTAACCTAAGGACGTCACACACATCCATGCCCGAGGCAGGATTCGAAACTGCGACCGTAGCGGTCGCGCGGCCCCAGACTGTAGCGCCTAGAACCGCTCGGCCACTTCGGCCGGCTACGCGACTGGGGCGAAATCTGGTTCAAAATGGTTCAAATGTCTCTGAGCACTATGGGTCTTATCTGCTGAGGTCATCAGTCCCCTAGAACTTAGAACTACCCAAACCTAACTAACCTAAGGACATCACACACATCCATGCCCGAGGCAGGATTCGACCCTGCGACCGTAGCGGTCGCGCGGTTTCAGACTGTAGCGCCTAGAACCGCTCGGCCACCCCTGCCGGCGCGAAATTTGGTCAATCGTCATCTTTCAGATATGGAAACTCGCCTACCAACTTTCGTTTCTGTCGCGCAGATCATTCTTGAAGTTGTGATTTTTTTCCCTCAGTGCATAATTCTCTTCATGAATCAAATACTCACTACATAGAGAAACTTTATGTACATTAGCAATTTCTTCAACACCACTCATCTACCTCATGCATTTCGGAATTTAAAACAGAAAACCAGGGTGAGGACCACTGAAAAAAGATATGTAACTGATCTTGTATTGAATGTAAAATGCCATGCTTGTCTTTCAACTATGTAAAATACAGTTAGCTATTCTGCTTACATTAATACTGAACCAATCATTGGGATTCAGTACTTCTAATATGTGATCACCCTGCCATCTGCGTGATTAACCTCTGAAAATACATCAGAATTGTCTCAAGTGCAAAGCCACGTTCCGAAATCACTTACCAATCATGTTGAGACTGCATAATAGGTCGCGAACGCCGTTCTGCCTTCGTTCTTAAGATCGTCACTGTTGGAAATGACACTTGCGCACACAATCAGTCACTTCCCACTCGCACGCAGTATTCGTGTGTAAGAAATGTGGAATAAACCGTCGGTACTCCGATGCTGTTTCGAACACTGCTCCGAGTGTTCGAAAACCGATACTACTCCGAGAGTACTAAATTAAATCAGAAATGAACCATCTTTTGTTGGTGTATTCAATTTCGTGTCCTGCCTATACCTTAGCTCGCACCTCTGCACATAGGCATCTGCGCTCTTGAGTCACATTACATGCACTCGCTTCTGAAAATGAATGAATGTGTACGAACTGCCCCCTGTTACCTTCTTTAAATTACCATTAAAATAAATTTGCTTCGACACGAAGGATTAAAAAACACCCGTCATTTCCCTTCACTTATTATTTTTATCATACACTTACATATGTCTTTTAAGGCAAGTAAAAAGAAAAATGAAGGAGACGACATTTGTACATTACTATGTAACGTAGGTGCTAAGTTACAACGGGCTGTGGCGTCTACACAGCCCCAAAGAGCAATAGATACGTGTCGTCTAGAAATTTTTCCAGTCTACATTCGCTAACAACAATCATGGTTTTCTAATTGCAGTATGGGATATGGGTGAGAACCTAGATACTTTGGGTGTAAGAAGATAACAAACGAACTTGATCCTTTGGAACTGCTAGAAATTTTTCTGTACTTTCTGAACGGTTTAGTACTCGTCATTATGCTAAAATTTAAAACATTTGTTTTTTACAGACTGATAAAAGCCTAAAACAATTCTAAATATGAATCTCTATTGTAAGAAACTGAAGTAAAAGTTACGCATGACAACCTACAAATGTGTAATACTAGAAGCTGTTTTCTTGCCTCTGAGTATAGATGCAAGTAAATTTAGCTGCTAATATTTTCAGAGCCCGTAGTTACTGTAGTAGAATGTTCAGATACCATTATTGTTTCTTTTAAAATATTTTCTGTTGTAGACTATTCAAACATCGATATTGTTTGTTTTAAATTACTTTCTGTTGTAGACTATTCAGATCTAATTATTGTTTGTTTTAAATTTGGTTGGTTGGTTTAAAGGGGGGAGGGTGGAGGTAATGGGACCAAACTGCTTTGTCATCGGTCCCGTTCAATTTGGTGTGAGTAAATGTAATAATTTAAGAATATTTCTTGCAGCTATCCGTGTTTTGTGTAGTTATGTTTCACTTACGTAGAAAGCTATTGACTCACACTTCTTTTCTTCCCAGAGCTGGCGAACATTGAGTTTACTGTACATCAGTTATGGCATATCACGATTTAGCTTTGTCAGTATCGTTGATTTTTGTTAATTACGTTGGAATTTTACGAAAAGATGTAGTATCAAGGAATTTTATACACTATGTAAGTAGGCTGTTTATGTTTTCTCATTGGCAACGTTACGTAGCGCTCTGTATGAAAATCACTGGCTGTGATGTGTGCAGTCAGTGGCTAGTTTGCATTGTTGTCTGCAATTGTAGTGTTGGGCAGTTGGCTGTTAACAGCGCATAGCGTTGCGGAGTTGGAGGTGAGCCGCCAGCAGTGGTGGACGTGGGGAGAGAGATGGCGGAGTTTTGAAATTTGTAAGACTGGATGTCATGAACTGCTATATACATTATGACCTTTGAACACTATTAAGGTCAATACACTGTTTGTTCTCTATCAAAATCTTTCATTTGCTAACTATGCCTATCAGTAGTTAGTGCCTTCAGTAGTTTGAATCTTTCATTTAGCTGGCACTAGTGGCGCTCGCTGTATTGCAGTAGTTCGAGTAACGAAGATTTTTGAAAGGTAAGTGATTTGTGAAACGTATAGGTTAATGTTAGTCAGGGCCATTCTTTTGTAGGAATTTTTGAAAGTCAGATTGCGTTGCGCTAAAAAAATATTGTGTGTCAGTTTAAGCACAGTCTTGTATAATTTTTCTATGAGGACGTTTCAAATAGAGTGGAAGGTTAACTTTTCCCGAAGGCTCTCATAACGCTGAAACTAGAATCGATTGTACAATGAAGAATGATAGATAAAATCGGTTTCTGGAAGAATTGCGGTGCATTATTGTCTCCACATGAGTATCAACGGATAAAATCATCTTGAATAACATCCATAGGCAGGCATGAGATGTGCCGTTTGTGAAAGAACACGTAGCATTTGGAATGCAGCGAAAAATTCAACGCTAGTTCCGTCGAAGCCGAATAAATTGCCTTTATCGCAGCCAGGCTGGCAATGGAGCCGATATATTCGCAACGGCATTCGAACGATAACTCATTCATGCAGTTTTGCAGTAAATGGGAGAAAAGAATAAAAGTGACCACAATGCCGCTGGGTACGGAGTAAAATTTACGGCTGTGTATATGCGAGAGCCGGCAAAGATCAGAAATTTGGGTTTTGCCTGAAGGTAATAATAAAAACGAAGTCGCCCTTTATTCATGTGTAATGCTGTATGCAGGTGGAAATGAAATTGAATTCCACTACGTAATGCCGGATCACCCTGGATGAGCATTGTGGCTTACTTTCAAAGGTGCATGTATCGTTAGCATATTTCTGACATTCTACAACTCGTGTTGGATATGTTATTTACAAAGAGTTAACCTTTCATATAGGGATTTAAATATCTACAGCTAAGTTCGTATAACATTTTAAATATTCATGTATTCAATTATTAATCCTCCAGAATAAAATTCCCTTTCTTTTGTTTCCCAAAAATCGTGACTATTTGTCTAACGCATCAGTCTAGAAGACAACGAATTAACTCCAAATTACCACTCTACACTCCTCAAATGAAAGTACACTGCGGTGAAAGCTTGGACTAATTTTGTAAGAGAAATAAATAGGGAACGTTCAATTACGAATTAACGTAACGATTCTCACGACCTGTGGCAGACATGCCTGACAATGATAAATCATTAATTCCATAACTGTTGTGTAAACGATCTAACGATCCCAACGAACGTAATTTGAGATCTTACACAAACAGGGAGCTATTATGATACGACAATGGTTAATTCAGTCTTACCGTTGGGTCACAGGGATCTGATGTTTCGTCTCCTGTGCTAACTTCTTCATTTCACAAGTGGACCACATGGTAGAAAGATTTCTGTAAGTTTTTAGATTTTTGGTGCGTAAAGATCAGAACTTAAAGATATACATCATGCCATCCATTAAGATACAAAATGGCATTTTTAAAACAATGATACAAAGGATATTGAAATAACCTCTTCAACCTGATGCAATCCAGAAGGTAACTGATACATTAAAACAGATAGCAGTTGCTAACAATTATAATTCCCATCAAGTTGATCTGTTATATAAAAATTACAAGAAGAAATGATGCTGTTATAAATTCCAGGAAGAGATTTACAAAAATGACATACATGGGACCTATTTCAGATAAAATAAATAAATTATTTAAGAATACAAGCGTGAAAATAGCATTTAAAACGAATAACCCACCACAGATGAAACTGAGACACACAAAAGGGAAACCAAATATATATCAAAAGTCAGGCGTTTACAAAATACTATGTAATGAGTGTGAGAAACAGTATATTGGCCAAACTGGCCGTAACTTTCTAACACGTTTTAAAGAACATACTACTGGTACTGCACGTACGAAATCAATATTTCGTCAGCACCTTGATGGATGCAGTCATTCTGAGGGTTGCATTTGTAACAATTTGAAAATATTACATACTATGCCAAAAGAAACTGCTATTAAATACCGTAGAAGGAATTGAAATCTTTTCACTTCACCTAAGTAATCCGTTATCTGTTTTAAACGAACAACTTCAATTCAAAGACAAACATTTCTTTGAGCTTTTCGATGACCTGCTTTAGAATGTTCACTCTTCTGTCCTCCGATATTAAAAATATTGACACTTTTAGAAAATATTTTATCTTTACTTTGTAATTTTATTTCACCAAACATTATTTTATGACTGACTATCTGTTTTAGAATGTTTGCTTATATGGTTTTAGACTGCATATTACTAACTCACATTCCTTTATTTTTGATGCTACGGCTCATAGTATTATAATTTTAAATTCCTTCCATTTTCACTATTTTTATTTGTTGATAAGACTGGCACAAGTAATTTAAAGAAAAATGGAATCTACATACGAACTTCATAGACAATATTTCATAAATATGCACAACTACTTCGTATCGTATCTGTGCAGCATATAGTACACATCTCAGCTAAAGATTATTGCAGCCTACTCATTGAAAATCGTTTCAATAAAGACATATTGCTGCTCAATAGTACATCGTCTGACGTGACAGTCTTTGCCATTCCACTTTCGCAATAACTACGTTAGAAAGAAGCCTGCTGCCACACCTTTGCACTGGCGTTTATCCTCACCATGGCAATCACTAGTTTGCCTATCGACTTAACAACAACTTCAGTGGAAAGAAGCCTGCTGCCTGATCTTTGGAACGGCGTCCAACTTCACCATGGCAACCAGTGGTTCCCAATGGTTCACTAACAGGCCTTGAGAGGGCAACCCATGTACTGTCAAAATGAAGTTCATTTATCCTACATGTTTAAATATTTTTAACGCTTCTTAATTCACAATAGCTGTTAAATATGCTAAGTTTAGCGTGTGTTTATTTTTATTTCTTGACAGTGTTGTTTTAACTAAGAAAATTTACATTGTTATTCGACTTATAACCCATTGGTTAGTAATGACATTATTCCGTCAGAAGTGCGCAGAGCCTCCATTATATTCAGTAAGGCGTCCACTGGTTTCTCCAGTAGTGATTCTCCAGCAGAAGGAAGTTCTTGCTCATTGGTAATTCATCGTTTTATAGCTTTGTAACTTCATGTATTTTCTTTAATGTATGTAGCCCTTTAATTAAAGCTTTGTACACGACCTGTAGGTCTGAAGATGACCGCAGTAGTGGTAGAAAACGGTCACGATAATAAATAAATTGTGATCAAAACTGTTTTTGATAGTAAATAATTTAAATATATTGATCTACCGTAGCAGTTAGACACGACTCTACGAAAGTCTCGAGAAATTCTACTTCAAATTCCTCCGAGTTGCTCTAAACGTAGGAAAATTTTCGCCCTACCACGTAGTTCTATCAGTGATGATCGAAACAGCTGATAGCAGGATTCCTGGTCCGATTCCAGTTCCGATCACGGTTTTTTAAAATTTTTTCCCTTCATTTTGAGTACCTACGTCATTCGCATATAAAATACATCACATATACGATAATTAACGCATATATTATTATCACTTTGTAACATTATGGCGTGTGAGTTAACAGAAAGCACGATATACTCTGCCGGAAGAAATTACTACACACCTTTAGAGGTTTCCATTTAAATAAAGGTTTATTGCTGGAACAGTGTATATGGATTACAAGAAATGGTCACATTTACAGGTCAAGAGCACGAGAGATTTTGAGGTATGCTGAAACACCCATATTAGTCCGTGGTGTAGCCTCTATGGACGATACTGGCATCCAGTCGGTCGTACGGATAGTGAATACTGACCCACAATACGTTATGCCACGCCTGCTCAACCTGTTCAAGTAGTTCTGTAGGAGTTCTTGGTTGACGAGTCGCATGAGTCACTTCTCATCCCATCGTATCCCACATGTGCTCGTGTGGAGACAAATCCGGTGACCGTGATGGTCAGGAATATTGATGCACGTCTTGCAGAGCACGTTTAGTTTCAAGGGCACTGTGCTGGTGGTCGTTTTCCTGTTGGAGCAACACGTCGCCTTCCTGTTGTAAGAACGGCAAAGTGTCGAGTCTAACAACATTTTGCACGTACCGAGCGCTGGTTAGCGTCCCCTCTAGAAACACCAAAGGTGAATGAGAGTTGTAGCCTGTCGCATCCCAGATCATAAGGCCTGGGATGGGGCCATTGTGTCTTTGACGAATGCACTGTACGAGACAGTGCACACCAGGTCTACGTTGTATGCCCAAACGACTATCACTTACATGCAGGCAGAATCTACTTTTATCAGTGAAGACCACAGCGCGCAATACCAAGTGATCCTCTGACGGCATCTGTAGAGGCTTGCACGTCGATGCCGGGGCGTTAGTGGAAGACGGGCGAGAGACGTGGGTGCCCGCAGTCCTACAACTAATAACCCTACAACTAATAACCCGTCCAACGTTTGAGGCAGTTCTCCGAAAGGACCATCCCGCCACTAGGAAGGCCACAATTCGACCCCATCCAAACTGGCTCATTTGGCTGTAGGAAGCGCGAGTGCGTTTCTGTGGCATGGTTACCTGCTTGTTTCACACGTTTGCATCTCACTGAGCCTTCTGCCTGTGATGACTCCCTGTTAGAGGGTTGACATAGATGGCAATCTGCTAGCTAAGTAACTACGCTATCTGTTGGCGGACGACATTGAAGCCATTATCACTTCATCTGCTATTCCCCATGTGACCTATGCCGTCATCTCTTATGTATATATGAAGATATTTATTAGTACTTGTTATCAGCGTGTGTTTACAAACTTCGAAAGAGAGAAATTTTTAAAAGTTAATTAAGTTCGATTTGCAGTTTATATTGTGGAAAATTGTTGCGACTGTAAAAAGACATCATTTTAACGGTGGACTCATTCCAGAGATACAGTATTTGGTTTGCAACCCCGTTACCGTTTCTCCTTCGAAAATTTAATTTGCGTTATTTTTTAATTAGTCAGTCTTAATTAACAATGTTTTATTTGTGGTGTCACCGCCAGACACCACACTTGCTAGGTGGTAGCCTTTAAATCGGCCGCGGTCCGTTAGTATACGTCGGACCCGCGTGTCGCCACTATGTGATTGCAGACCGAGCGCCGCCACACGACAGGTCTAGAGGGACTTCCTATCACTCGCCCCAGTTGTACAGCCGACTTTGCTAGCGATGGTTCACTGACAAAATACGCTCTCATTTGCCGAGACGATAGTTAGCATAGCCTTCAGCTACTTCATTTGCTACGACCTAGCAAGGCGCCATTATCAGTTGCTATTGATATTGTAAATAATGTTCAGACAAGAGCTACGTTCAACATTAGTGGATTAAAGTTAAGTATTCCACCATCTGCGTCCGTTTTTCTAAGTTCTAATTTCCTTGTCCTGTTCCAGACCTCACACCAGCCTGCGTGAGCTTAAACGCGTGCCTTTCGGCTTCCTCTATTCATACGGGTTGGCTCTCCTGCCAGCCCACAACATTATTAAATATCGGTAGTCATGAATTTATATTTGAAATGCCATCATGAATTTGGCACGCAATACCTAATTAGAAATAAGACGACCTACATTTATCATCATAAATGATAACTAGAGACACGTGTATTAGCTTATATTTCATTATCTTTCTATTTAAATGACGTATTCGAATGCAACGTAAAAAGCGACGGAACGAGACACGAAACACTGATACAGCAAATACTTCTTCATCGCTACCGATAGAACCATTCGACCCTCAAAAAGTTGTCCTATGTTCAGTGAATTAAAGTTTCTCCGAGAGATTCAAAGTAGATTATCTCGAGAAGCTTCGGGAACTGCATCGTACGGCTTGGCTGCCTGCTATTCGAGTTGCGTAATTCAATATTCGAATTCTGAACGTCACGTACGGTAAATATAAAAACTTTTAAAAATAACATGTTCCTTCAATCTGTCGCCGGCCGGAGTGGCCGAGTGGTTCTCGGCTATACAGTCTGGAGCCGCGTGACCGCTATGGTCGCAGGTTCGAATCCTGCCTCGGGCATGGATGTGTGCCATGTCCTTAGGTTAGTTAGCGTTAAGTTGTTCTAAGTTCTAGGGGACTGATGACCACAGCATTTAAGTTCCATAGTGCTCAGAGCCATTTGAACTATTTCAATCTGTCATTTCCTCTTGTCATTGTTTTCTAGATATTCCTCTCTTCTCCGATTCTGCAAAGGACCACCCCATTTATTACCTTAGCATCCCACTAAACGTTCAACGTCATTTTGAAACACATCTTAAACCTCCTTCGCTGGTTTTTGCGTAGTCGGTGACTCAGTCCCAACCAGTGCAGTCCCAGTCGTACATTCCCAGAATTTTTTAATCAAAGTAATAATTATGTTTGGTGCTGGTTGACATCTATAGCGACGAACGTTATTTTTCAGTGCTCGTCTACTTCTAACGTACTCCAAAATTCGTTTATCATGCGCAGTTCTTTTTCGAGGGTAGAAAAATTCGATCAGGCTGCGTGCTATGCAAGAATCAGTTTCCATAATAAGTTTTTCTCTGGTGTCATTCGCTACCCCTCATTATTTTCGTCTTTCTTTGATTTAGTCTCTGTTGATACGCTTTGCTCATTAGGCTGTTCATTCCTTTCAATAGGGCTTGCAATTTGTCGTCACCTGTTAGGATTTTGTTGAATCTGGATTAAGAGGATAAGAATTTCATCAGCGAATCATATTATTAAAGATAGCCTTGCAACAAAAATAATGTTTTCGTATCAGAAGAAACATCTGGAGCTTTCTGTTGTGACTTGGCAAGACAGCCAAGTCACTATGCGAGGAAGCCGAAATGCACGCGTTTACGCTCATGCAGACTGGCGTGAGGTCTGGAACATTACAAGGAATTAGAGTAGCCAAAAATAGTACATAGCTTCTGGAATACATAACTTTAATTCATAATTGTAGAACATCGCTCCTGATGAAACAGAAGTATAATAGCAATATAACAAAGGATAATGGCGCCTTGCTAGGTCGTAGCAAATGACTTGGCTGAAGGCTATGCTAACTATCGTCTCGGCAAATCAAAGCGTATTTGTCAGTGATCCCCTTCTGGCAATGTCGGCTGTACAACTGGGGCGAGTGCCAGGACGTCTCTCTAGACCTGCCGTGTGGTGGCGCTCGGTCTGCTATCACTGACAGTGGCGACACGCGGGTCCGACGTATACTAATGGACCGCGGCCGATTTTAATGCTACCACCTAGCAAGTGTGGTGTCTGGCGGTGACACCACATTCCTCCCCCGCAAATCGGCGTACGGTAGTGTTATGAGGCTTCCGCCCGCCGTGGGGAGGACCCCACGTTGACGTATGCGACGAGGTGGGGAGCCTAACAACAGGCGAGGCTGTGCCACCCGCACCCGGCCATTCGGTCCGAAGGCAGCTGGGAAACGCCTGAAAACCTACTCCAGGGTGCACGCCAACATGCGGTCTATGCGCCCGTAAAAAGACAGGAGGGGCCGTAGGGTCGACCTCCATCGCGTCGGGGCAGCCGACGGGCGAAGACGACAGATGGTCCGGAGCGGGCAAGAGTTCCATGTCGGAGGACAGCTGGTCACGGGAAGCGATCGGCGGCACGGGACCCAGGGAGGCGCTTGGCGGCTGCAGCGAAGCGTCCGCTGCGGGCGTCGCCGGCGGGAGATCAGGGGGCGGCGTTGGCGCGTCGCCATGGGGCAAAATGGAAGGAGTCGTCGGTAACACCTGGGGATGAGGCGAGCCAGTAGATGGGTCCCCAGGGCGCTGACCGCACGGCACCGTCGCTGAAAGCAGACGGGGAGCGGCAGAACCCGTGCGACACCAGAGGCGCAGCTGATTGAGATGCTGACGCACCTCACCAGAGGCCCCCAAAACCAAATACATCGCGCGGCCGAGGCAGCGAAGAATGCGCCCTGCGAGCCAACGCCGTGAACCTCGATAATTGCGATAAAATACAGCGTCGCCTGGAGCAAAAGCAGAAGTCTGCCGCTGCACAGGAACCTGATGCGGCGGATGCAGCAAAGACATCAAGGTTCGATGAGGACGACCGTGGAGCAACTCAGCCGGCGAGCGACCATCTCGGGGCTGAGAGCGATACGACGACAAGAAGAGCAATAACGCGTGATCCCGCGAATGCGACTCTTTCAACTTCAACATCTGTGACTTGAAAGTCCGGACCAATCGTTCAGCGGCACCGTTTGACTGAGGCGAAAACGGCGCGGATGTTTATTGTTGAATACCATTGGCCTTGCAGAATGACTGAAATTCTGCGGACGTGAATTGTGGGCCATTGTCGGAAACAATAGTCTGTGGAAGACCTTCAATGCAAAAGATAGCGGACAACGCTTGGATGGTGGCGGATGACGTCGTGGAAGACATCTGGTAAACAAAAGGGAAATTACTGAATGAATCTACTACAATCAACCATCGAGGATTCCAGAATGCATCAGCAAAATCGATGTGCAATCGTTGCCAAGAGGAAGTGGCTTTCGGCCATGCAAAGAATTTCCGCGGTGGTGCGGATTGTTGTTCGGCACACGCCATGCAAGGAGAGCACATATTCGTAATCGAAGCATCGATTCCGAACCAAGTACAGTGCTGACGAGCAAGTTGTTTCGATCGCACTATACCCCAATGTCCTTGGTGGAGAAGGCGTAAGACAGAGGAACGTAACGAACGTGGAACCACGACCCTGGACTGATCATTATCAGAACGCAACAGCAAAACACCACGTCGTACAAAAATTCTCTCCTTGTGAGCAAAAAATCGGCGAACCAACGGATCCTCGATCCGTGACTTTGACAAGGGTCATTGCGTACCAACAAAACGCAAAACGGTAGCAAGGACAGGGTCAGCAGCTGTGGCTGCGGCTACACGACAAAAATCAATCGGAAACGATTCGACCACGTCATCGGTTTCCGAATCAATGAATGTACAAGCAAGTTCGGAGGAATCGAATGCTCTATCCTCTGCAACAGGCTAACGGGAAACGGCTCGGCGTTTCCGTGCTTAGCAGTGGACCGATACAAGATATCGTAGCAGTACTGCGAGAGGAAAATAGACCAGCGAATGAATTTCTGCGCTGTACGTGGAGGTACAGGCTTGTTCGGATGAAAAATCGATGTCAAAGGTTTGTGGTCTGTGATGATGGTAAAGTGACGACCATACAAGAAATCATGAAACTTCGTAACACCAAACACGAGAGCCAAAGCTTCTTTTTCGATCTGTGAATAATTTCTTTGCGCAGACGAGAGCAATTTGGACGCAAAGGGAATAGGGCGATAATGCGATCCATCTTTGTGCGCAAGCACAGCACCGATCCCGAAATCCGATGCATCTACCATCAACAAAAGGGGTTTCTGGGGATCGAATGGCGTAAGGCAAGTATTGGAAAGCAACGCCGATTTCAACTGGCGAAAGGCGCGTTCGTATTCCGTCGTCCAGACGAACGGAACACCTTTACGGCGTAAGCGATGAAGCGGAGCTGAAATGGAAGAGGCATGTGGGATATGGTTATGATAATAGTTAATTTTTCCCAGCACACTCTGTAGCTGCTTCAAATTCTGCGGCGAAGGCAAGTCTTGTATGGCACGGAGGTGCTCTGGACTGGGATGTATGCCTTGGGCATTGATTGCATGTCCCAAATATGGTAAGTCACGAGCAAAAAACACACATTTGTCCTTCCGTAAGCGAAGACCATTTTGTCGCAAGACCTGAAATAATGTTCTGAGATTGGCTAAGTGTTCTTCTTCCGTCTTTCCGGAGATCACAATATCGTCCAGATAGTTTGCTGCAGTAGGGACCAAGGCACAAACAGTTTGTAGATTTAGCTGAAACAATGCAGCGGCGGATGCACACCCGAATGGCAGTCTTTTGAATCAATACAAACCAAGATGCGTGTTAACCACCAAGACGCGCAGGGTTTCTGCGTCCACTGGTATTTGCAAGTACGCATCTGCTAGGTCCAACTTCGAAAAATATTTACCCGGGCACAGTTCGTCAAAAAGATCTTCCGGGCGGGGTAAAGGAAAAGTTGCAATCACTAGTTGTGGATTCACCGTTGCCTTGAAGTCCACACAAAGTCTCAATTTTCCGGAAGGTTTTGGCAAAATTACTAAGGGTGAGGCCCAGAGAGAAGCCTGCACACGTTCAATTACACCTTGCGATTCCAAATCGTGTAATGTTCTTGCGACTTCATCACGAATTGTGTGGGGTACATTGCGCACGTTGAAAAATTTGGGTTGCGCGCCGACTTTCAGTTCCAAATGTGCTTCACAGTTCTTATCGCAACCTAGGCCCGGTGCAAAAATGTTTGCAAATTTTTCACACACACGAGAAACACTGTCTGAAGGCACAGTCTCGTTCACTGATAGGACCTCATTTACTATAGACAAGTTAAACAACTGAAATAAATCTAAACCAAACAAGTTCACAGCAGAAGAAGAACGAAGGATGTAAAAAAAAAAACAAGTTTTGTTTGTCCCTTGTATGTTGCAAGAAGGCTGGACTGCCCTAACACAGGTATATGCTGTCCTGAATAACTAGTTAGCTTAACATTTGCGGCACGCAACGGAGGTGTGCCCAGTTGTTTGTACGTGTCTTTATTGATCAAGGAAACTGCAGCTCCGGTATCGAGCTGGAATGGGATCACGTTGCCATTTATGTCCAAGTCTACAAAAAGTTTATTGTCCTGCTGACGACAAGAGCGACTGTCTCGTGCAACGCGAACAGACACTGGTACAGAATCACTTGCGACCTGACGGGATTTCCGTCGATGTCGACGCACACTTTTTGTGGGACGAACACAGTCACTTTTAGAGAGAGTGGCACTGGGCGGAGTGGAATTAACTACATGAATTTCCATAGGCGAAGGTTCACGAGCCCGAGTATTCTTGGTTCGATTCCGGCGCGAAGCAAAGGGCCTGGAATGGTTGTTAGTGTCCGATCTGAGCTTCTTCTGGCAAACACTCTGAACACGTCCATTTTTATTACAGAAAAAGCAAATAGCTTGGCGTGACGGGCCATTCTCACGCGAATGTCTAGTAGCACACCGCGGGCATGATTTTAGCACTGCATTTGCCTGCTGGCGCGGCAAACGTAGCGGATTGCTTGGCGGCAGCTGTGCGGATGAGCGCGAGGGCTGTTTACTGTTCCGTGCAGCTCGCCCGGCGGGCCGGTTAATGTGGCACACTGCTGGCGAAGTTTCAAATGATTCCTGAGCAAAGTCAAGTGTGTCTTGCCTATACAATATGTCTATCACGTGTTGAAGGGAGGGATTGACTAGTTTCAAAATCTGTTCCCTTATACGAACATCAGAAACGTTCTGTGCAATTGCATCACGCACCATAGTATCTGAATAATGGAGTCCACATTCACACTCAAAAGCACAATCCCTAGTAAGGCCCTGCAAGGTGCAACCCACTCCCTATTAGTCTGACCGGCCGTACGTTTTGTACGTAAGAACGTATACCTTTTTGCAACTACATTGACGGATTCCTTGAAATATGCATCTAATGCTGACAAAATTTCTTCGTAGGACGGAGTTGCTACGTCGCGTCGGGGAAACAATTTCACTATCACACGGTAGGTGGACATACCTACACATGCCAACAAAAAAGGCTGCCGCTCGTTACCTTGAATTCTGTAGGCGGCGAGATGGAATCCAAACTGGCGTGACCACTCCGTCCAGCTTTCCAGTGCCGCATCAAAATGTCGAAAAGGTGGTGTAAATAGGTGTTGCGGCTGCGGTAGCGGTTGAGCTGCGGCGGCCGCATCGTTTTGCATCGCACGTTGACTCTGGACCAGCTGTCCAAGGGCATCCAACAAGGCCTGCGTCTGCTGATTCTGCAAGCGATAAAATTCGGACAGTACATCTGGAGATTGTGGCGAAGCCATGACACAAGTAAATTAGGGCAATACGAACGCTAAAGCCTCTTTTGAGACTCATCGCCAAATATGTTGTGATTTGGCAAGACAGCCAAGTCACTATGCGAGGAAGCCGAAACGCACGCGTTTACGCTCACGCAGACTGGCGTGAGGTCTGGAACATTACAAGCAATTAGAGTAGCCAAAAATAGTACGTAGCTTCTGGAATACTTAACTTTAATTCATAATTGTAGAACATCGCTTTTGATGATACAGAAGTATAATAGCAATATAACAAAGGATAATGGCGCCTTGCTAGGTCGTAGCAAATGACTTAGCTGAAGGCTATGCTAACTATTGTCTCGGCAAATGAGAGCGTATTTGTCAGTGATCCCCTTCTGGCAATGTCGGCTGTACAACTGGGGCGAGTGCCAGGACGTCTCTCTAGACCTGCCGTGTGGTGGCGCTCGGTCTGCTGTCACTGACAGTGGCGACACGCGGGTCCGACGTATACTAATGGACCGCGGCCGATTTAAATGCTACCACCTAGCAAGTGTGGTGTCTGGCGGTGATACCACACTTTCCACACACCGTTAGTAGCAACCACTGTATATTGTTAGTCGCTGCCTAAGAGTTTTAATTTATTTCATTACAATCATTTTTATGCAATGTCGATCAATAAATCTTACAAATGTTATCATTGCTGCATGTTAAGCCACTGGTGACATCAAAAGGCCTGTGTAAACATTGAGGAGAAATTTTATTATATCTCATTTCATTTAATTATGCCTCTGAAATTTATTTCACTTGTGAGCAATCTGAACCGCAGCGTGCTTATATTGTTGAAGTACGCCACATGTGGTGTAATTTTTTGGCGCAGTTTTTGATTTTTTTAAGTTTCATTTACTAGATTACTTATTTTGCAAATTTGTTTGTCCTGTTAGTGATTTATAGTGGAAGTCGAAATGTATTTTTAACCATGCCGCATCTGGCGCCATATGTTATGAAGTCTGTTACGATTTTGTTAAATTTGGATTCTTTACCACCAATAGGTGGTTGAAATATGTTTCATTTACTATTATGTATGTTGCATTGATAACACTGCTATATTAGAACTGTTTGTTAGACAATAAACATTTTTCCTGTGCGCTCGCCTCTACTACAGGCCTCTCACCCTATGTCTTTGTAGCTACTGGTGAGTTCTAACATTATTTCTCTTCTCACTGCTCACTGTAGGTTGTCTACTGTATGCTTAAGTATCTGTATTAACACTTGGATTATTTGCCATGGTTGTTCCACGCATGCATACATAACTGTATACAGTCACTCACGAATACGGTATGTAACCTTGCTTGTGTGTTGCTGCAACGCGAATGATTCTCATGCTCTTGCTATCAATAAATAAAGGAGACTTTCTAATGCAACTTACGATTTCTTCCATTAAATTAAATTTCTTTCATTAAGATGGATGTCACTAGTTGTCCGTGCATGTGAGCAGCACAGTGACAGAATTATTCAACGTAGAGCTGAAACAAATATGGAAAGAATAACAAGAGAGGGGATGAAGCTTCAATTTTAGAGAAAGTGCTGTTAGCAGGAAATCTCGTTTATATTAGCATAAACTGTGGATCTAGCACACAAAAAATTCATAAGAATAATGTGTTTATGCGTAGAAGATAGGGAAACAGAGTGAGGGAAGTAGGCAGCGGAGAAGAGACTAGTAACACGCAGTGGTACCAATTTTTATGGATAGTCGACAGAACATCATCGGATAATATAACTCTGTCTATAGCGGTACACCTAGAAAACGCCAAAATACCGTGGGCAAGAGTGTGGTGGCACCAGAACTCATACCTCACATGTTCCTTTCGACAGCATACCTGAAGCAACGAACGAGTTAGTGCCGGTGGTACGTTAGAAGCTGAAGAAAGTACTGAATCTCCGCTGCGGATTTGTCTACCTATTCTGAAACAGCACAATGACGGTCGGATAGAACAATGTCTTTGAAAATTTTTAACTTAACTTGTCAGCAGGATGAATCGGCTGCACTGTATAACTCTCATGCGTAATTTCAGAGCGAGCAGAGCATAATATTGTGGTTACAGCGCAGTCAATATTGGTACGAAAGTAACTGATTTCATTCGTAATTGTCTTCCTTTGAAGAAATTAAAAACATCTTTATTTTTAATAGGAAATGGGTCTAACGAATAAATATCAGCATTCGTGCTTGTAAAAATAACCTAGTAATAATGAAACTTGAGCGAAGGAAATTTTTCATCTTTAACAGCTTTCTTAAACATAACTCCGGCATGTTTCACTTAGCAAGCATGCTGACCCACTTTTATAATTCAGGCCAAATAATGGCCGCTAGCGAAAGCAACACAACGCTGTAAGAGTGAAACTAGAAAAAAAAACTCAGTTAACAGGCCTCAGCAAAACAGCAGTTTCCACAAAACGAATCCAACACATATATTCACGCAAATGAGGTCCTTACCATTTATTTCTACGTCGGACACAGAGGCAGAGGTAATGTTGGCAGAAATGCGTCCACCAACGAGGGTACCAGAAATGGGAACTGGCCGACTCAGAAGACGCAACCTGCACCCGTGGAGGCAGAGGGAAGAAATTATTCCTCAGATCCCGTGCGCACACACTCCACGGCTAACAGTCGATAACTGCAACACAGAAACCACCTCCGCCCCGGCGAGCGAGCTCTCTTAAAGCGTGCGAAACAGCCAGCAAGGCAAAATCGCTTCAACGAACCGCAAGACTGCCCTCTAGCAACACGCCATGGACGCACTCTCTAAGAAACCAGAGAGGCGCAACTAGCAGCGGGAATCCATATAACCTTATTTAGGCTTATTTAAGAACGTATAATGAGTATAAACTAAGGCCACCGATCTCATGTTGTTTGCAAAGAAATGTTTAGGTGCTGCACGTACTAAAAACTGCTTCACAGTGCATATATATATACTTGTCGTTTGACAGTCTACCATTAAAAATTCATAAAAATACTGTCTCCTATAACATATTGATACACTTCGAGGTAAAACGATTTTGGAACGCTGCAGTTGTTCTCTACTATCTCGAAAGACATAATTTGATTATTTGAGCTAACAGGGGATTGTCATTTGGAGACTGCCAATGTGGTGTTGTCGGAAGACAATCAGTTTCTCCATCAGTAGATGGTGGGCGGCGCGTATCAAGTAGTTCATCAAGTGAAGGACCTCACCTTGAGAACATCTCCGGCTAGTTCATCGACTGTGCTGGAGCATTTAGGACGTAGATTCACTACAGTATCGCATTCATGGAATCGAGTATTATTACTGGGAATGTGTTCGATCCCAGTCACCAGCCTGTGACAAGAGCGGAAGAACTGCGGTATTCAGGGGGAGCTAGCCTGAGACTATGACGCAAGGCTTGGTTCGTGATGACCGAATGTGTCCTACTTATTCTGCTATACTCACTTAACAGACTGCCACAGCTGCGTCCATCCCTCGCTACCTGCTCTTATTAAATAGATATAGTTTCTTGCAAAATGTTCTACGAGCTGTGGCATGTGCTTGCCCAACTTTACTTGGTTTTCTGTGGCAGTATCCTTTCTATTCAACGCGTATCCTTACTCGGCAGTGGCGTCAACCGGACCCACTTGCAACATTCTTCCTCGTTTCCTGCTTCCACCTCTGTCTCTGGCATGACTTCGATTTGCCTGTGGGAATCTGAGTGACTTCTAACAATCTTTTTTTAAAATATCTGTACCTTAATATTCTTTGCGGTAGTAGAAGTGTATGAGTACCAAGCGTAGGCCTTACCTTTAAGAAGAAATTGCTAAGCATGTGTGTCTGGAAGACTGAATTGTATGAAAGTGAGTCTAGGATTCTGGAGAAACCAGTAAAAGACAGAATAAAGAAATTCGAGACGGTGTGTTTAACGAAGATTCTGAAAAACAACTGGCTGATAATACCAGTCCTAAGGCAGCTCTCCAGACAACTGACTTAGAAACAACTATGTTGAAAACACCGACTGCGAGGAAGAACGCTATCATAAGACAAAAGTCGAGATACCATGAAGTAGCTACAGTCACACCGGAGGGAACCACAAAAGCCGTAAACCGTAGCAAAAACATGGAAACGCATCCAAAAGTAATGTGCTATTCAGACACGAAGAAAATGGCACAGGAGAGACTCGATACGAAGATATGGTTTCGGTTTGTACCTCATTCGATTTATTTGCTGAATTTCAGTAAAACCACTTGGCCTTCAGAGCGAATGTTGATGATGAGGAAATTATGGCATGTTCATGCACAAAACTGGAGTAATAGTTAAGAATCTGGTTAAATCCCTTCACCTCCAGACATAAATCTACTATTTTACTAGCTTTAAATTCCGATAATATTAGTAAGCAGTAATAAGGTATGGATTGGTGTACTGCACATTAGCCATGCCATATTGGAAGATCTGTTGTAATAATTTTAAACACATTAATTCTACTGAGCATATTAAGTGACTTACGTGGTAGTAGCCTTGTTTAATTCAACCGACAGTGGCAAGAAATTGGTGAATACAATGCCCAATACACTGATGGCAACAACAAGAATGAGTTGTACGACGTAGTCTTGTCTCTAAATCAACAAATGGTTGTACAAATTTCGAGCAAGTCGTGTAAGGGTGGCTCTATTAGCGTCACTATGAAGATGCACATCACATTTGCTTTAAATATACGCTGTAACGGTCGTGAGACTTAATTACCTTTGAGACTGGCTGCGGTGAGTTGATGTTAGTCAAGAATGCTTTTAAGGGGACAAAGACGTAATTATCAGTACATCACTGAGTTTGAACTAGGTCATGCAATAGGGCTACGAGAAGCTGGAGGTTCCTTCTGCAATGCTGCAGAAAAACATGGCAGGAATGTAGCCACCGTACTTGATTACTGGCAGCGGTGATTACCAGAATGCCAGAAGACCGGGCTCTGGACGGCAGTGTGGTACTACCGAGCGGGAAGAACATCGAGTTTGGCTTATGGATCTGCATTCCACGGACCCCAAACCACTACAATTTGCGAATTCAGTGGTGTGTAGCAACAGCTTATTGGACGGTAGGGTGGAGGTCTATTCTGTTTTCTGATTAAAGGTGGTTCTGCCTCGATGTGACTGATGGTCATGTATTGGTTGCAAAGAGACCAGTTCAGGGCTTGCAACCAACCTGTCTGCTTGCTAGATACACTGGACCTACAAATACACTTACGAACATTCTATGACAGCAGGAGCACTCTCGTATTTCCCACGCATCCTGACTGCGATTTTGTTCGTCAGTCTGGTGAATCGAACTGTTGAGCTGCCATTCTTGATCAGCGTTCCTGGGGATGTTGTCCAACAGGATAACGCACACCCCCATACTGCTCTCGTACGTCAGCGTGCTCTACAGAGTGTCGACAGGTGGCCTTGGCCTTTTTGATCACCAGATGTGTCTGTAGTCGAGCATACGTGGGACATCGGCGGATGACGCCTCCGACATCATCCACAACCAGCAGTAACCGTCCCTGTATTGGCCAACAAAGTGCAACAGGAATGGAATTTTACCTCACAAACTAACATCCGGCCCGTGTACAAACATGCTTGAATTCAGCACATTCCCAGTTGTTGATGTACCACCACTTCACGTTTGCAGAGACTGTGATATTGCAATATTAATCACTGAGATATGTTACCTAGACAATTCTATTACCAGAATTTCATTGCTCTACATTAACTATCGTTTGCTGCTGCGATTTCTTTTCGTCAATCTATATTAACGTACCTAGTGCACGATGGATACACAATATAAGTAACTTCGTCATAAACTCTCCAAGTTGATCTTATTATATCACTTATAAACTATACATTCGTATCTAGGAAATGTTCTGAGTACCTGTGCTTCCCTGACTATTCAGTCAATTTAGGCGTTAATCTTCGTCTTACTAGGTTTGTATTATATTTAATAATTGTTGGCATCAGTTAGCTTTTCTGCTGCTCGTCTGATGAAGTTGTTCCCAGTTTCGGGGTTTCGCACTTATGCTAGATGCGCAGGTGTTACTGGAACACTGACATAGCTCTGTCATCTTGCTTACTCAAAGGTTTCAGTAGTATGTATCAAAAATACGCTTCTTTGCTAGACCATATCGTTGTTGTTGTGGTCTTCAGTCTTGAGACTGGTTTGATGCAGCTCTCCATGCTACTCTATCCTATGCAAGCTTCTTCATCTCCCAGTGCCTACTGCAACCTACATCCTTCTGAATCTGCTTAGTGTATTCATCTCTTGGTCTCCCTCTACGATTTTTACCCTCTACGCTGCCCTCCAATACTAAATTGGTGACCCCTTGATGCCTCAGAACATGTCCTACCAACCGATCCCTTCTTCTAGTCAAGTTGTGCCACAAACTTCTCTTCTCCCCAATCCTGTTCAACACCTCCTCATTAGTTATGTGATCTACCCATGTAATCTTCAGCATTCTTCTGTAGCACCACATTTCGAATGCTTCTATTCTCTTCTAGTCTAAACTATTTATCGTCCATTTTTCACTTCCATACATGGCTACGCTCCATACAAATATTTTCAGAAACCACTTCCAGACACTTAAATCTATACTCGATGTTAACAAATTTTTTTCCTTCAGAAACGCTTTCCTTACCATTGCCAGTCTACATTTTATATCCTCTCTACTTCTACCATCATCAGTTATTTTGCTCCCCAAATAGCAAAACCCCTTTACTACTTTAAGTGTCTCATTTCCTAATCTAATTCCCTCAGCATCACCCGACTTAATTCTACTACATTCCATTATCCTCGTTTTGCTTTTGTTGATGTTCATCTTATATCCTCCTTTCAAGACACTATCTATTCCGTTCAACTTCTCTTCCAAGTCCTTTGCTGTCTCTCACAGAATTACAATGTCATCGGCGAACCTCAAAGTTTTTATTTCTTCTCCATGGATTTTAATACCTACTCCGAATTTTTCTTTTGTTTCCTTCACTGCTTGCTCAATATACAGATTGAATAACATCGGGGAGAGGCTACAACCCTGTCTCACTCCCTTCCCAACCACTGCTTCCCTTATAACTGCCATTTGGTTTCTATACAAATTTTAAATACCCTTTCGCTCCCTGTGTTTTACCCCTCCCACCTTCAGAATTTGAAAGAGAGTATTCCAGTTAACATTGTCAAAAGCTTTCTCTAAGTCTGCAAATGCTAGAAACGTAGGTTTGCCTTTCCTTAATCTAGCTTCTAAGATAAGTCGTAGGGTCAGTATTGCCTCATGTGTTCCAATATTTCTACGGAATCCAAACTGATCTTCCCCTAGGTCGGCTTCTACTAGTTTTTCAATTCGTCTGTAAAGAATTCGCGTTAGTATTTTGCAGCCGTGACTTATTAAACTGATAGTTTGGTAATTTTCACACCTGTCAACTCCTGCTTTCTTTGGGATTGGAATTATTATATTCTTCTTGAAGTCTGAGGGTATTTCGCCTGTCTCATACATCTTGCTCACCAGATGGTAGAGTTTTGTCGGGACTGGCTCTCCCAAGGCCGTCAGTAGTTCTAATGGAATGTTGTCTACTCCCGGGGCCTTGTTTCGACTCAGGTCTTTCAGTGCTCTGTCAAACTCTTCACGCGGTATCGTATCTCCCATTTCATCTTCATGTATATCCTCTTCCATTTCCATAATATTGACCTCAACTACATCGCCCTTATATAGACCCTCTATATACTCCTTCCACCTTTTTGCTTTCCCTTCGTTGCTTAGAACTGGGTTTCCATCTGAGCTCTTAATATTCATACAAGTGGTTGTCTTTTCTCCAAAGGTCTCTTTAACTTTCCTGTAGGCAGTATCTATGTTACCCCTAGTGAAATAAGCCTCTACATCCTTACATTTATCCTCTAGCCATCCCTGCTTAGCCATTTTGCACTTCCTGTCGATCTCATTTTTGAGACGTTTGTATTCCTTTTTGCCTTCTTCATTTACTGCATTTTTATATTTTCTCCTTTCATCAATTAAATTCAATATTTCTTCTGTTACCCAAGGATTTCTACTAGCCCTCGTCTTTTTACCTACTTGATCCTCTACTCCCATCACTACTTCATCCCTCAATGCTACCCATTCTTCTTCCACTGTATTTCTTTCCCCCATTCCTGCCATCTTTCCCTTACGCTCTCCCTGAAACTCTGTACAACCTCTGGTTTAGTGAGTTTATCCACGTTCAATCTCCTGAAATTCCCACCTTTTTGCAGTTTCTTCAGTTTTAATCTGCAGTTCATAACCAACAGATTGTGGTCAGAGTCCACATCTGCCCCTGTAAATGTCTTACAATTTAAAACCTGGTTCCTAAATCTCTGTCTTACCATTATATAATCTATCTGAAATCTGTCAGTATCTCCAGGCTTCTTCCATGCATACAACCTTCTTTTATGACCATATCATGTGGTCTGTAACAAAGCTGTGTACGGCTAGATAAATGGTTAGTCGCACTGTTCCTTGTTTTCGTCATAGATTCATGATAAAACAATACTGTCAGAGTTCAAGAATGTAGGCTGAGGAAATAGGGGATTAAACTGTGAAGGTAACTGTAAAATCATAAGCCCATGGATACGCTTAATCTGCAAACACAAACACATCATATTCATCGGCTGTCCTCTACGGATGTAGTCACAAAGATGATAATTTTCCGCAAGATTATGCATAGTAAAGAACAACATACCGGATAATTAGTCATTAGGTTTGGGTCGATATGGATAAAGGGTTGGGAGCGCTTGAATTCTGGTGCCGGCACCATCACCATCAACAGTGTCACGTGCCCCGGTGACTGAGAAATAGACAGAACTCTTGACTAACTCGATTTTCATTTTTATACGTGTTAAACCACATCATAGTAGTAGATATTTGTCAGAACTGAGCGCTGGAATACATTCGGTTTTAATTTAGATAGATATATTCCACTAATTTTTGAGTTGCTTACAAATAAGTAATATACCGTGATTCTTGAGTTTCTCCCGGCGTATGTGATAATCTAAATATCCACAGGTGTACTGCCGGTCCACAGTGTCCAACGGGCACAATATTTCAGCGATCATACATGTCGCCATAATCAGGTGAAGGGACGGACTGAGCTCCTGTGAACGTGCCGGCACGGAGATCCGTGCGCTATGGCTGCCCAGAGGGAACTGAGTTTTGACGTCGTTTCCTTATTTACGAGGGTACCCCTGCGAGAGTCACTAGAATTGAGCGCCAAAGATGACCTCGGTTTGAGGAAGGCCGTTGTGTACCAGATTCCGTGTCAATGTGGCAAGTCGTATATTGGTCAGACGATGCGTACCGTCGAGGATCGATGCCGTGAACACCATAGGTACACTCGACTGATGTATCCGAGCAAGTCGGCGGTCGCTGAACATTGTTTGTCGGAATATCACGCTATGGAGTATGAACGCACGAGGATACTGGCACAGACGTCGAGACACTGGGACAGCGTTGTTATAGAGGCCATCGAAATTCGCACCAATGACGACCTCATAAACCGAGACTATGGCTATAATCTTAGCAAGGCTTGGGAACCAGTGATTGGGTTAATCAAGAGCAAATCCAGCAAACGTATAGTTTTGACGACAACGACAGACGGAGCCATCACACCGACGTCATCTCAGACGCCGTCGCAAACTGTTCGACCGTGCGACCATGACGCGGGGCGCGGACAGCGGAAGGAGCGCGCCGCGGGTGGAGGGTACTTAAATCGACCTTCCGCCGTGACCGAAGCCAGTTCCCTCTGAGCAGCCATAGCGTTCGAATCTCCGTGCCGGCACTCTCACAGGAGCTCAGTCCGTCAGTTCACATGATGATGACGACATGTATGATCGCCGAAATATTGTGCCCGTTGGACACTGTAGATCGGCAGTACACCCGTGAATATTTTGATTAAGGAATATATCCATCACATCTGTCCTGTTTATATTCTCAATGTGGACTGTATCACCATCTTTGATTTCTGAAAGGGTGACATAGAGCCATACTGACAGAACAGGACTGTGATTACTGATCCACCTCGTAGTGTTTAGTTGGAGAAAAAAGTTTTGCTTTTATCACAGTATAAATCACATTACTGTGCAAAGATCATCATTTTTACAGGAAATGAGAAGCTGGTCCTAGGTTGTGTTCCAAAACTGAACAGCATAGAGACAGAAGTGACGACACTTACTACAGCACCTGACCATCATTTTGCAGGATTATGCTCAAGTACGTACAGTGCAAGCTGTTACTGATTTGTTTGACTGATTGGGTTGCTAAGTGCTATACCACCTACAGCACTCCCCTGACTTAAGCCCTCGTGAGTTCAACGCGATTTCTAAACTGAAGGTGACACTCCACGGCATTCGCTTCAGAACTGCTACAAAATCGTCGGGCAATAAACCGCGCCGCTCGAACTGTCAACACAACTGGCAATGCTAAAGTGTCTTACGACTTTCACATCGCTGGCAACGGGATATACACAGTGCTGGTGACTACTCTGAAGGTCAGTAAAACTTCGAAGCACGTATCTATTTTGTAGTAGCTGTAAATAAACAGTTGCCTCTATTAAAGTTCCAACCCTCATACATTTATCCCGCTGTCAGGAAGGACGGTCAATATCTTCATGAAAGAAGTCTGGTGTTGCCTACGGAACCATTTTTGTACCCAAGCGTCCGTTCTTCGTCAGAAGTAAATCGATGGTCACAAATATTTTTCTTCACGGCTCCAAGTGTATGGAAATCACCTGGGAAGAGACCGGGATTGTGTAGACCATTTGTGAGGGCTTCTCAGCAAAACGTCTGTACCTTACTCGAAACAGGATGCCAACATAATGCACACCTAAATGTTGCCTCTACAGTTTCTCTGAGATGCTCTTACACATCCTCGATACAATCCCCCTCTCTCCCCACGCTGTTTCCGTGTATTTAGAGCCCCGAAGAGAGACTGTTATGGACGTCCGTTTGTTTCGGACGCAGAGGTGCACACTTTGGAACAATCATGGTTCCGTGGGCAACCGCTGTTTTCCATGAAGGTACTGACCCCCTTGCCTCATAACAGGATAAATGTTTTAACAGTGATGACGATTAATTTTGAAATAATAAACCGTTTACTTACCTTTCTCTCATTTACCTCGTTTGCAGTTCACTGCCCCTTATAACCATGCGCATTCGACCATAGGTTCGGATTGCTAGTGAATTTACAAATCAACTGACATCAATCAAATGTGCATTGAATTATTAACTCGAAAGTCTGAAAAATTTATTATTGGACAAATGGTATTAAATCAAGTTTTCCATCCAATCTGAGACTATCGATCGACAACCTGAATAAGAACTGATGACGCCGGATAAATTTTTGGGCCACAGCTGAATAATTCTGTAATTTGGACAAGATGGCGAAATTCTACACTAGCTCCGTGCGATTAGTTTGTATATCAAAGCACGGCTGCTTCGTAGCGCAAGGATGCAAGAGTTCCCCGGTTTCACGGAATTGGCGCCACTTCACTTCCCCTAGTGACTGAACTGGGAGGCCGGGCTGTCGCTAGCCAGAACAGATTGTATAACCCACCGATTGTTAGGCTGGGGGAAGGCACTTCTTTCTGATGGTCTACCGTGGAGGGGAATCTAAGTTGATATGTGCGGGGCCCCATTTCGCGGCTATTATCCGTTGGAATCACTTCGTGATAGCAATAAAACGTTTGTTGCGACCATTTTCGGTATCAGCGACCTAGCTTTCGTTACATGGTGGCACCCATGGACCTAGCAGTTCGATGTAGTAACTCGCAGTAATTTCTGTCGTTTTACAGACGCTAGAATCATTCGTATCTCGATCGACGGACATGGCAACTGTTTCCATACTGCCACTGCCTGGGCTTCTGTTCAAACATACATTTCATGGCAATTGACTATTTCGAATTCGATTTCAAATTCCGAAATCTTTTCGTAATTTCCTACGAGTACACTTAAAAAGAGTGGAGGAGTTGTTAATGTTTCATTTCTGTGTCGACTGATATTTTGTCGTTTTGTCTTGACCTACAGCAAGACACTTTCGTGTTAGTTTATTTCATTAGATGTGAGCGGATCGATCTGTTATAGCATGTAACTGATTACCTCTAATTTCATGTGTTGTGGTGAATGTATTTTGTCTACGTACCAGATATATCTTCCTATTTGTCTGTAGCATCGCGTCAATCAATAAGTTTTTATGTAGCTCCTAAAACCTCAGCTACACGTGCTCGATGCCACAAAGGTCTAGGAAACAGAAGTATGGCAGGTGAGGTTCATGTTCCAGATAATAGGGAATCTGCGGCATGCAGTTCGTACTCTTCTTTCTGAATCACGCCAGCTTCAGTGAAGATTAACTCTACGATATTCATTGACCTTAGATACTAAAACCTCGTAAAATTTACGATTGCAGTGGTAATCTCTTCCAGTTGGAATCTCTTCGTGTTTCTCGCCAATTAGGACACGTTAGTGATACGTACTGTCAAGTAACTAAATTGAAAATTAAGAACAGCTGCCAATGTGAGTAACTTAGATATCCTCGGAGTAGTGAACCAACTTGAATCACTTAATGAAACAATGTCTTCCGGTCTAGACCAGTGAGGTAGTATGCTGATGCAATACCTCCATAATCATATACAGACGCTCGTTCGCTGAAAGATGCATGCCAAAAGACTGGAAAGTTGTACAAGTCACACCAACATTCAAGAAAGTTTGCAGGAGTAATCCACTACATTACAGGCCCATATCACTAACGTCGGTATGCAGCAGGATTTGCAGGATATTTTATGTTAGAACAATACGAATTACCTCGAAGAGAGCGGTCTATTGAGACACAGTCTATACGGATTAAGAAAACATCGTTCTTGTGAAAACACAACTAGCTCTTTACTCACACTGTCTTAAGTACTATTGAGAAGGAACTTCAAATTGATTCCGTATTTCTAGAACGCTTTTGACACTGTACCACACAAGCGGCTTGTTGTGAAACCAGTTTCTAAACATTCTGCGTGGTGTCTGTTTGTTCTATATCGTGTCTCCCTACCACTTTCGCGCAACGACTCTCTGAGCGTGTTTTTTAGGGGATTGACTAGTTTGAACCTGGGACCTGTTGCTGGTACGGAGACGTCAGACCACACATCACATATAGAGTTCAGAAGAGTTCAGTGAGACTAGCAATGATATAACCAAATACTTAATGATTTTAGCGTCATCTCCACTGCACTCCCTGTAAAGGAATCTTAATACTAACTAAATTTAGTGGAAGGGGTTCAAGCCTTTCCTATGTTTAGTTAGCTGGTAAAATTGCGTCGAAAAAGCAGTTAAGTTTACCATTGGAAATTTTATTCTACTCACAAAACATCGTTTATAAATTGCACTATTTATAAAAGGAAATGTTTTAATAGAGGATGGTAAAAACCAACTGTGTTCAACAAAAATGTGAACGAATATTCCCTGAATGGGTTTCCAAGTTCTGCAATGGATCGAAGGATGACCTATGCCATATCACATCTATAATCTAAGTTTAAATTAAGTTTCGCAAGAGAGAAAACTATCAAAATGGTCAACAGTGACCCTCAATTAACTTTAATTACTTACCTAACTTGTCGTTAATTACAGTGCCTGATGTGGCTTCTCAATAACTATATAACAGAAAAATCATCGCGTTTCAGATTTTTACTTCAAGTGCCAAATGTGATCACCATGAGCTTTAATTGACGATCGACACTAGTATTACGCAAAAATGGGACGTAACAGATGAGACTTCTGCAGTTCCGAGTGAACCTTTATTCCCTGTTGTGCGGCATCGCGTGCGTTCATTAGCTTGTCGGTGTTCGTCAGGGGGCGGCGGCCGGCGCAGCTCGGTCCAGCTCGCCCTCTCGGAAGCAACACTCTCCTAAATTCTCCTTACTACAATTTACCGAAGTTGGTTTTAAAAAAAACTATCTGGTTGTGTTTTCATCTGACCAATCGGGGCCACAATGTTAACCTTGAGCTCCGCCTACAAAAATTCTGTCTATCCAATGAGAAATGTTATACTTTTCGTGGTGGGGCAATGTTTTTAAAGTAAGCAACGTAACAGAGACGCGAAAAAGTCTCACGCTAAAACTTGCAACTGGTGTGGTCCTTTTAGCGTTATCGTAAGATCTATACTGTTCTTCTGGAGGGCTCTATCTTTTAACATGGGCTGGGGGCTGGTCCTAACGTAACAGAGACGCGAAAAAGTCTCACGCTAAAACTTACGGGTGGTGTAGCCCTTTCTGTGTTATCGTAAGATCTATACAGTTCTTCTGGAGGGCTCTAGCTTTTAACATGGGCTGGGGGGTGGTCCTAACGTTACAGAGACGCGAAAAAGTCTCACGCTAAAAACTTGCAGGTGGTGTAGTCGAAGCGGTTGGCTGGCGATGTGGGTGTCCGTCCCTTATCGTAGGGCCTTCTCACTTAACACAGTTCTGCTCTCGGCTTCTTTTCTCGTTTCTCCCCTTGGAACTGCGTCTGTCCCACGGTGGAAAGGTATGACATGCATTTAGGGATTCTTGTGTTAGTCTGTGGTATTCCATCTGCTCACTCGTTACTCGTATTACTTTGGATAATTTAATGTCACGATTTATTCGGAGCTATGTGACATACTACTGGATTTGCTTATCATGTCAGGGTTTTCATGGAAGGTGTTGGTGTAGTCGTAGCGGTTAGCTGGCGATGTGGGTGTCCGTCCCTTATCGTAGGGCCTTCTCGCTTAACACGGTTCTGCTCTCGGCTTCTGTTCTCGTTTCTCCCCTCGGAACTGCGTCTGTCTCACAGTGGGAAGGTATGACATACATTTAGGCATTCTTGTGTTAGTCTGTGGTGTTCCATTTGCTCACTCGTTACTCGTATTACTTTGGTTAATTTAATGTCACGATTTATTCGGTGTATTGAGATATTATCATAACAAATGGTACTAATGTTAAAAAAAAAGGGAAAACATCTAACAAGATAATTTTTTACTCTTTGTTTTATTTTTAAGGAGAAAATAAGTAAAATATAGTTATTCTTTTATTTTTATGAGGACAAAATGTGTGGCATATAGTTTTAGTGTTTATTATGCCTTACTTTTGTATTTATATACTGTCCATTTCAGAACTAAAGACTTAATTTTATCGATAGTCTATTTTTTATTTAAGTCCATTGTCAATGACTGTTATTTTGTAGTTTATTAGCTGTCTGGTGTGCTTAACTTATTTAGTTTTTTACATGATTATTTTGCACAATTCCTAAATCACATAATTTGATTTTACACATTCACACAATCCTATGAATGTTTAAGCATGAGGTTGGCGAATGTTTCTGCACGAAGGTGGTGGACTTGAGCGAGATGGATGTGGGCAAGTGTTTGATGTACAGCTTCGTTCATCGTTCCTTGTTGGCTTTGCAAGTGTGTGTTGCTGTTGTGGAGGTTCCATAATGGAATGGAGCTGTGACTGCAGAATCTCGTGGTTTACTGGCTTTGTATGCGTAAAAGTCATCGTTATGTGTCGCTGAAAGCAGTCGTTTTTCGTTGTAATACTTCGCAGACGACTAGTTTACAATAGGATAGGAATTTGGGAAGGTATGTCGTCTATTCTTCACCCATCTTCTTTCTCGGTCTCAATCTTGCGAACCTTCAACTTCTGTTCTTCCTGCTTTTTCTCAGCTTCTTGCTTGCTTCTTGGTTCTTCTCTGGGCAGGATATGGAAATATTTATTGGTAACTAGTCACTTTGAAGTTCTCCTCCTAGTAACAGTTTGATAAATGGTTTGGACATGTCATTTCTACTTTGTGGACGTTTTCTTCAGTTTCGTGCATCAGCGTGCTGTTTAATAGCGGTAGTGTGACTTTTACACATATTTTTTGCCAGTGGTGGCTTGCCGAAGCGGTCTTCTTGTCGGGCTGTTTTTTGCTCACTCCACTGAGTGGGGGGACTTGGAGACCCCTCCGGCGTTCGGCGTTGTGTCGTGTCACTGCAGGGTGTTCTGTCCCAGCAGGGTTCCGCCTAGCGGTTAAATGTATTGCCCACTTCAGTTACAAGGGCCTTCTGTTGGTCTCGCTGTCCTTTCCCTTCTCTCAACGCTTCAGCCTTGTAGGAATCGTGTCTTGCTAATTAAGTCCTTTTCTTTCTTGATACTTCTCACGTTGCAACTTGTGGGTCGTTGCATCTGGTCTTTGCTGGAGTTTTTACAATGGTTCTTACAAAAAGTTTTACTTATAATCATCTAACATATGTCAAGTACCTGCATTATTTTACGCCTTCTTAAAAAGCTTTACAAATTTAGGCGTCCTTTCCATGTTACAATTCTAAGATATTTTGAATCTTAACTTCTACAAAAATCCTCAAATTCGTTTTATTTTTATTTTTGTGTAGTGTCATGGTGTATAGCATTTTAGTATTTCATGCTGTTAGACTATCTACGTTTTATTACTTCACCTTAAACTATGGTACTATTGGTGTTATTTTTGTTTTTGTTTTTATTGAAACTACTTTCTTTTTCCCACTTTCCTCTCTCTTCCTTCTTCTTTTTCCTGACGATCTTATCTGCAACATAATCTTGAAATATTATGCTGATTATTTACCAGTAATAAAATTAATCTTCAAACTTGTACTGAAAGTGTTTAATACTGCCAGTCTTAGGTAAAAATACCTCTGCTTTATCTCGTAAAATACCCTCCAAATCTAATTACTGTGTTCCAAAACACCTTGAACTTCTTGGAATTTTTCGTCGACTTTTTTATGGACTTCTAACATGAGCTGAGGTGATTCGCCCTTTTGTGCATACCATTCTAATCCTTCATCCTCTTTACCTCATACTATTCTTAATTGTTTGTTTATGAGTGGTATTTCTTGTAATTTTAGCTTTTGCTCAAAGAGAAGTGTGACATTTCCGAATGTTACGCCACCTTTCCCCATATCTATTATCGCTCGTCTCTCATTTAAAAAATCTGCACCTATAATCAAATCTACAGTTAGTTTAGGTATAATCACGAAGTTGGCTTCGATGTTTTGACCTTGGCACGAAAGAGTTAACCTTGTTTGTCTCGTAACTTCCACAGCATTGTTTCCAATAGGACCTCTTACTTTAATCTTATGTGTTTTCAGAACTGGCAATTCCTCATTGGCATTACACTGCATGAATAAATTTTCTAACATCGCAGTCAGTTCACTTCCACTATCAATTACAATATTGACTGGGGTAAGCTTTACCATGGCCTTGTCCGCTTCCGGTAGCTGAGTGGTCAACGCGACAGACTGTCAATCCAAAGGGCCCTGGTTTGATTCCCGGCTGGGTCGAAGATTTTCTCCGCTCAGGGACTGGGTGTTGTGTTGTCCTAATCAACATCATTTCATCCCCATCGACGCCCAAGTCGCCGAAGTGGCGTCAAATCGAAAGACTTGCACCAGGCGAACGGTCTACCCGACGGGAGGCCTTCGTCACACGACATTTCCATTTCCATTTACCATGGCCTTCACAATTGGTTGAATTTCAAAGGGTTGGTCCTGTTATTCTTCTTCTTGCATCAACGAATCCTCTGCTGAATCATACACGAGTCTATTCAGGAATTTCCCTTGTGAATTAGAACTTTCGGTAGGATAAGTTTCGACTGCTACTCCTCTCTCTTTTATTTCCCCTTCTCTATTTCTTCCTTCATTTACGCTTTCTTCAACATCCTCTACCTTTTCGTCATCCTCGTCTATCTTCTCCTGCTTCGTCTCTACTTCCACTTAATCGCATCTAAATGCTCTAATTATCGCTTCATAACTTCCTTCCTTATATACGTTGGGTTGTGTGCCCACTCGGAACTTATTTTCAGCTTCTGTCGACTGCGCATTATCCTCATTGAATTCGCTTTCCCTGGTTTCCATCTCAAATAGCTCTGCAATACTCATTACTTCGTCCTTTCCTCCGACATTTGTTGTGCATGCCTCTGGTAATTCATCTTCCTCGTCAGTATTCTCCCAATTAATTTCGTCCCAACACGATATTGTTATTTTCTTGTCCTCGTTTTCATCTGGTCCCTGCGGATTTGTTTCTTCCTTCTTCTCTTCTCGTGATAAGATTTTTACTTCTCTGTACAGGGTGCTGCAATTATCCTGAGTCGGTGTGTCATTCTCTTTGGCATGGGCGCATAGCTGTCAATGCGAACGCTTATCGGGGTTTGGTGGTCTTACCTCCATCTCTTCTGTATGTATTCTCTTTTCTTGTTCCGCCTATTGATAGTGGTTTCTTTGTTGATAATTTGTCGGTCTATTGGTTCTCCAGTACCCGTTCTGGTTGTCGTTATTCCCTCTGTAATAGTTGTTGCCGTTCCTGGGTGAATTATAGTTATTGCCATATTCTCTTCTAAATCCATAACCGGTTCTTTGTTGAAATCTATTGTCGTTTCTTGGTGCGAAGTTATCACATGTTTCGTAGTTATTGTTTCTTCGTACTGTGTCTTGTGGATTTCACTGCTTTTTGCTTTCGTTTTCACGTGCACTTCGTCTTTTTCTTGCGTCATCTTCCGAAAATACGAACTCTAGTTCCCTTAAAATACCTTTAAATGCTTCGACGTCATTGCCTCCGCGACCTACTAATGATTGCTGGTATTTCAATGGTAGCTGCATCGCGCATAATTTAATCAACTCTCCGTCACTGTATGGTTTATCTAAGCATTGATTTTTTCTTTGCCATTAATTCGAAAAATTTCACGGGACTCTTCTCTCCTAAATTTTCCAAATATGGGTTCTGTAATAATTCGTAATTCACTCTGTTCTGTGCTTCGCTGGACCAATATCGTGAGAGAAACTTCTCTCTGAAATCTTCGTACGATCGGCATGTCGCTGCAACATTCTGCATGGTTTCTGCGACTGTTCCTCACATGTGTGCACACATAAAGTCTAATTTGTGTGCTAGCGTCCAGTGTTCTGGTAATCGTACTCGGAATTGATCAATAAAAGTTCGTGGATGTAATGAGTTTCCTTCTCGACGGTGTTGAAATTTTCTGACTTTGAGGACATGATCGTTGTCTTACTTCGTCATAGTTCCATATGAAATTCGCGATTCTTCGCCACTTTTGTTTCTGATCATTTCTCCCGTCGTCCTTTCCGGTTGTGGTAGATCCATTGGATATTGTCCACAGTAACTTTCGCCTACCCTTGCGTAGTATCGTTGGAGTGGTACGCAATAATTTTCTTCCATCGGTTGTGAACGTGTAGCTGAATGCATTGCACTGTACTCTTCGCGACCTGGCTTTCCATTGTCACGTATGTTACTTTCCGCTTGTGAATGGAATCGCAAATGCGTGATATCTTCGTTAATTGATTGTTTTTCTGGTGCTGTTACAGATACGGATGTGGTTGCAGACTCTGTGCTTGTTCGATTCTGTTCACTACGCTCTTCAATGGTTTGCAACAACTCTGTTCGCAATTTCTGAAATTGTCGCTTTGTTTGTGCTTCTATTTTGACTATGCAGTTATCACATCTTTTCAGCGCTGCTTTTGTGATGCGTTTGTGCAACACACTGTTTTCAACAACTTTACGCGCTGTACCGGCTGCTTGTCTAGTAATTACGTTTATCCGCTTCTCTAGTTTCTTGACTTCTCCCTGGGTGTTGTTACGTAATCTTTTGATCTCGTCCTGAATGACATTACGCAATGTTTGTACGTCCGCTTGTACCTTGTCAATATCTGTGCTCAACTGATTGTGACCTGTTATTAAGTTTCCTATCACTTGTCGAGATTCTTTTGGCTCGTCTTCAATATGACTTAGGTGTAACTGAATTTTTTTGTTTTGTTCTTTAATCTCACGCATTTGTGTCGTGGTTTCTGCATTCTGAATTTGAATTTCGTTCGCTATGTATTTATTTTGCCTTGTCATGATTTCCGTAATTTGTTGTAATAATTCTGCCAGATTGGTGGGTCCTATTGCGTTTTCTTCCGACGTCCTACGCTCTGTGTTTTCGCCCAATTGTTGGTTTGCAACCGATTGCATTGAACTGTGCTGTGACACGTTTCTGCTCGCATTCCTCGTACTCTGTCGCGAGGGAGCTCTGATTACTTGTACTATGGGTTCTACGTATTCAAGACGTAAGTTAGAATCCTCATCGACTGTCTCTCTAATTTCCTACTCCTTTGTCCTATGCTGACCTAGGTTTTCTGTGCCTTGACGTACATTATCCTCGTTATGGTGCGTTATATGTCCTATTTCTCGCGATACTGCATGGTCTGTTGTACTGTCATCTATTCTCTGTCCATTTTCATGCTGGGTCTCTACCTCAATTCGGTGAAAGTGTTGATCTGCCATTGCTAATCTTTCCGAATCCCTTATTTTCTGTTTTGAAAGCAATTCACGCGCCCTACTTCGCGTCAACATGCGCTCATACGATCTCACGCGTTTCATAAACTTTTTTTCACACGACTTGACACTACCAAGACTGACAATCCATTCACTGACTTGTTGGGTCAGAACCAACTTGTCAACGATGTAACCGCCACCTGTGCGCTTGCATTGGAGAGAAATCTTAATTCTGACAATATTAAAATTCATAACTTAATTATGCTATTGTCTCTGCCAGACTCACTATCTATCGAATATTCTTACTATCTATCGCTGCAGCTACTGTTTTCGACTATGTATATCTTCAGGAAAAAAAAAATTTTTTTTAAAGTTTTTCAACAAGATATTTTTTTGACATACTTAGGCATGTGATCGACCTTCAATCTTGGTATTTTACCATCCTAGCAGGGTCGCCATTTTCTTAACATTCTGCATGGTGTCTGTTTGTTCTATATCGTGTCTCCCTACCACTTTCACGCAATGATGCTCTGAGCGTGTTTTTTAGGGAATTGACTAGTTTGAACCTGGGACCTATTGCTGGTACGGAGACTTCAGACCACACATGACATGTAGAATTCAGAAGACTTCAGTGAGACTAGCGATGATATAACCAAATACTTAATGATTTCAGCGTCAGCTCCACTGCACTCCCTGTAAAAGAATCTTAATACTAACTAAATTTAGTTGAAGGGGTTCAAGCCTTTCCTATTTTTAGTTAGCTGGTAAAATAACATCGAAAAAGCAGTTAAGTTTACCATTGGAAATTTTATTCTACTCACAAAACATCGTTTATAAATTGCACTATTGATAAAAGGAAATGTTCTAATAGAGGATGGTAAAAACCAACTGTGTTCAACAAAAATGTGAACGAATATTCCCTGAATGGGTTTCCAAGTTCTGCAATGGATCGAAGGATGACCTATGCCATATCACATCTATAATCTAAGTTTAAATTAAGTTTCGCAAGAGAGAAAACTATCAAAATGGTCTACAGTGACCCTCAATTAACTTTAATTACTTACCTAACTTGTCGTTAATTACAGTGCCTGATGTGGCTTCTCAATAACTATATAACAGAAAAATCATCGCGTTTCAGATTTTTACTTCAAGTGCCAAATGTGATCACCATGAGCTTTAATTGACGATCGACACTAGTATTACGCAAAAATGGGACGTAACAGATGAGACTTCTGCAGTTCCGAGTGAACCTTTATTCCCTGTTGTGCGGCATCGCGTGCGTTAATTAGCTTGTCGGTGTTCGTCAGGGGGCGGCGGCCGGCGCAGCTCCGTCCAGCTCGCCCTCTCGGAAGCAACACTCTCCTAAATTCTCCTTACTACAATTTACCGAAGTTGGTTTTAAAAAAACTATATGGCTGTGTTTTCATCTGACCAATCAGGGCCTCAATGTTATCCTTAAGCTCTGCCTACAAAAATTCTGTTTATCCAATGAGAAACATACTTTTCGTGGTGGGGCAATGTTTTTAAAGTTTGCAACGTAACAGAGACGCGAAAAAGTCTCACGCTAAAACTTGCAGCTGGTGTGGTTCTTTTAGCGTTATTGTAAGATCTATACTGTTCTTCTGGAGGGCTCTATCTTTTAACATGGGCTGGGGGGTGGTCCTAACGTAACAGAGACGCGAAAAAGTCTCACGGTAAAAACTTGCAGGTGGTGTAGTCGTAGCGGTTAGCTGGTGACGTGGGTGTCCGTCCCTTATCGTAGGGCCTTCTCACTTAACACGGTTCTGCTCTCGGCTTCTTTTCTCGTTTCTCCCCTCGGAACTGCGTCTGTCTCACGGTGGGAAGGTATGACATGCATTTAGGCATTCTTGTGTTAGTCTGTGGTATTCCATCTGCTCACCCGTTACTCGTAATACTTTGGTTAATTTAATGTCACGATTTATTCGGAGCTATGTGACATACTACTGGATTTGCTTATCATGTCAGGGTTTTCATGGAAGGTGTTGGATTTGCCTGACACCTCACAAGTTATGTGACTGGATTCGTGATTTCCTGCCAGAGAGGTCACAGTTCGTACTAATTAACGGAAAGTCATCGAGCTTTACAGCAGAAGAGATGCATCGCGTCCCCCTAGGTAGTGTTACAAGCTCTTTGCTATTCCTAACCTATTTAAACGGTTTGGGAGATAATCTGAGCAGCTGTCTTAGGTTGTTTCCAGATGATGCTTTCGTGTATCATCTAGTAACGTCATTAGAAGATTAAGAGAAGTTGCAAAGCGATTTAGAAAAGATATATGTAAGATGTCATAATTGGCAATTGATCCTAATTAATGTAAAGTGTGAGGTCTTCCACATTAGAGCTAAGAGAAAACCGCTAAACGTCAGTTACACAATAAATCAGTCAAATGTAAAAGCAGTAATTTCAACTAAATATATAGGAATTACAATTCCAAACAACTTAAATTGATGGGACACGTAGAAAGCGTTGTGGGGATGGCAAACTAAAGACTGTATTTTACTGGCTGAACACTTAGATCTTAGAAATGCAACAGATCTGCTACGGTGACTGCCTACACTACGCTTGTCCGTATTGTTTTGAGGTACTACTACGCGATCTGAAATCCTTACCAGATAGGATTAACGGAGCACATCGAGAATGCTCAAAGAAGAGTAACACGTTTTGTATCATCAAGAAATAGGGGAGAGAGTGTCTCTGACAGCACACAGGGATTGAGGTGGACATCATTAAAACAAAAGTGTTTTTCGTTGCAGCGGAATCCTCTCGCGAAATATGAATCACCAGCATTTCTGCGAAAATATTTTGCTGTCGCCGACCTACATAGGGAAAAAAGTAATCATAATAAAATAGGGCAGATCAAAGCTCGCACGGAAAGATGTAGGTGTTCGTCTTTTCCACTCACTGTTCGAGATTAGAATAATAGGGAATTGTCGCGAAGTTCGCTCGATGCATCCTATGCCAATGTGATCTGTGGAGTTTCTGTGTAGATGAACATGACAATGTAGTTGTTTGGCTGAATCCGGAGGTTTGCTAGCACTGGCACACTTGTGATAAATATTGCGAATATATAGTAATGGTTTAGCTGTTTTCTAATAGTCGGCATACTTGTTTTATCGCTTAGAATTTATCTCAGTGTGGCATCCTACATGAAATATCAAGCAGCTGCAGTTGGAAGGATATTAGTTTATACCAAATTGTCCTCGTTTCAGTGCTAATCCCGCCTTTTGGTAGCGAAATTAGCATAAAATAGGAGGCACTAGTTTTAATTTTAACACTAATACAGTGTGCGATTTGCTTCAAAGCTCATAAAGATTCGTACAATCGAGAATTCAGCCAAGAGGGAGATTTCCTTCAATAAGATAGTGACAGTGCTAAAGACGTTGAAGTATCAAATGAGAAATCAGATGAAGACTCCTTGCTCGAACTTAGAAGATAGCAGAATTCTATCGAGTAATCTTGTGTGTAAAATACGTTTGGAGTCACAATAATAACAATAATTTGTAGCTAGTGGGTTATCATCAATTATGACCCTATTTTTCCCATAACAGTTAGAGCAGCAAATTGTCATTGTGGGGAATAAAACAGGACATTTTGTACTTATTTTGTATGTAACATACCACTGGAGTTTTAATAACTGTAATCAACTGGTGGATAACCTGTAGATTATGACTTCCTATCAATTAAATTTTGAAAAAAGCACTCCGTCATCAGGCCACGAGTGGCCTACCGGGACCATCCGACCGCCGTTTAATCCTCAGCGGAGGATGTGGATAGGGGAGGTGTGGGGTCAGCACACTGTTCTCGCGGTCGGTATGATGGTATTATTCACCGAATCCACTACTATTCGGTCGAGTAGCTCCTCAATTGGCATCACGAGGCTGAATTCACCCAGAAAAGTGGCAACAGCGCATGGCGGCCTGGATGGTCACCCATCCAAGAGCCGATCACGCCCGACAGCGCTTAACTTCGGTGATCTCATGGGAACCGGTGTAGCCACTGCTGCAAGGCCGTTGCCTTCAATAAAATCTGGAGTAGTAAAACTTACAATGGTTTAGTAGTAAAGTAATATTTGCTTCCTTTAGTGCTCTGGGGTTAATACCAGTATTACGGTATATTAATAATTTTTACTTATGGACCGTCTGACAGCAACTGAATAAAACACAATTTTAGTGCCATACGTGTTTCGCCTTTATTTTCTGCAAGGCATCATCAGTCGCCTGGAATAAGTGCATATTTTAGCTATTTTATTTACATTTTTGTCATTGTGCCTCAAAGCTGATAAAGATTCGGACAATGGAGAATTCAGCCAAGAGGGAGACTTCCTTCAATAAGATAGAAAGTTGAAGATGTTAATACCAGTAATTTAAAGCATGGTCTACATAGCTCATCACGTCTGTCGATGTTTCGGCACTTGTAATGAAGCTCTCAGGCTTTATTTGGCTTGAATGCATCCGGATCAAGAGTTTAGATTTCACCGCGAGCCCCGTGAATACAAAACTAAATTAAGTAACCGACGAAGGACTCTAAGCATTAGTTGTTTGTGGAAAGTAGTCATGAAAACACCTTCTTTACAGTTAGTTTACATAATAAATTGAGTTGCACTCTATGATGTGTGAAAGGTTAATTATTCATTTAACAGAATTATTGACTGAAGACGTACGACAGGGTTATGGTCAAAAAAACTCGAAAATTTTTTATTGCGAAAATCAATGTATATACATTGAAGCGTTGCTCCCCCACCCTCCAATATATATGCGCGAACTCCAAAAGTAACGATTCCGTGAGTGTTTGAAGCCGAGAATGCACGGCACGCCTCGGCGTTAGAGAACCGGTTTGCTACAAGCCGTTATAGATGCCATCAGCCTATTTATACCGATTTGAGTAACCTTGATTTTCTGGAGCGTTGTTTTGGCGGTTTTTCTCAAAATGTGAAATAAAGTGTTAATAGTTTCACTTGGGGAAACGCTCCAAAGGTAACACCTAGCCGAAGCTAAATTGTCAACATAACTTCAAATTTGGTCGCATGTCTATTCACTGTAGGCCATACTGCGCTAATGCAAGTGGCAGATGTGATTCAAACCAAAATCGACGATGAAAAGCGCCGATTCTGTAAAGATAGAGGCGCCAGCGGTGAATCGCTCGGCGACGGAAAGGGCTTTGAGGAGGAAATTGAGGGCTTAACAGGTCAAAGCAGCAGAAAGTGGCCATTCACTAGCCGAGGCAATACTTACTATGGACCAGGCATCGATGAAATCGCGTAAATTTCAAGCTTTGTCCCTTTTTTATATGATAAATAGTTGCCAAACTCGACGTGTGCTTTTCTCAAAACCATGCTTTTCGGCATGGTTGTCGCCCACGCTACAATTTTCATCGAATATTTATGATTTTTGGTCTCACTGAATTCGCTACAATTCTTTGTATCTGATTTTTTTATATTGATAGTATTTTTTCAGTCAAAAAAATGGGGGTCCAAAACACGATCTCTTTTTCAAATATCCATAATAGAATTTTTTTTTATTTTTTTTTTTTTTTTGCAAGTCCCTACGATGAACTGAAATTACATCTGTAAGTATCAGGGCGATGTTAATTTCATGTCTCAGATAAGTAGAAACGGACTTACAGCGACAGCGGTCGATCTACTTCCTTTCAGAGCTGTTTAGAAAAATCACAATTTCAATGTGAAAATATTAATATTTTTCAATAAAAAGTACTAATAAAAATTTCAGTGTATGCTTTACATTACAGTAAACCCCATTTGTGTACTAGATTCCATTACGGAGAAAAAATATCCTGAATCTGAGCTAAATTTTATGCCCATCACCCTGTCCTTTCCCCTTGTTCTTGTTCTTGTTGTGGTCTTCAGTCCACAGACTGGTTTCATGCAGCTTTCCTTGCTACTCTATCCTATGCAAGTCTCTTCATTTCCTAATAACTACTGCAACTTACATCCTTCTGAACCTGCTTAGTGTATTCATCTCTTGGTCTCCCTCTACGATTTTTACCCACCACGCTTCCCTCCAGTACTAAATTGGTGATCCGTTGATGCCTCAGAACCTGTCTTACCAACCGATCTCTTCTTCTCGTAAAGTTGTACCACAAATTCCTCTTCCCTCCAATTCTATTCAATACATCCTCATTAGTTATGTGATCTACGCATCTAATCTTCAGCATTCTTCTGTAGTACCACATTTCGAAAGCTTCTATTCTCTTCTTGTCTAAATTGTTTATCGTCCATGTATCACTTCCATACATACCTACACTCCATACAAATACTTTCAGAAAAAAACATCCTGAGACTTAAATCTATACTCGATGTGAACAAATTTCTCTTCGTCAGAAAGCTTGCCATAGCCATCTACATTTTATATCCTCTCTACTCTTACCATCATCAGTTATGTTGCTTCCCAAATAAGAAAACCCATTATTACATCCTTTGCCGCTAAGATTAAATGGCTAGAAGGGGAAAAGCTGATGATTAAGATCGCATTACTAGAAATGTATTTGAAAGCAAACTTTGTATAATCGGGAGAGACTCGTCAGGAGCAGACGTGGGTCACAATGAAACATAGTGGAGCGAACGGAGAAGGATCTAACGGATCCACCCCTGCTACCCGCAGAACGAGGGCTGCATCACGTTTCCACCGGCGCGACAGAAAGCCCCGGAAACAGCACGGCTGCGCCCTGATGGCAATAGGACGCGGGCAGACCGAAGCGATCCGCCTGTCCGCAGTTCCGGCGCATTCCGGTCACAGACCGCTGCGCTGTCAGCGGCTCCTGCACGGTCTGACGCTGTCCGGCAGAAAATCGACAGTCAGTCGACGGCGCTTGCACCGGCCGAATAGCGGCGATTAAAGCGAGTGCTGGGCGACCTTCCCCATCAGGGCGAACTTGCAGCCGTGCTCTGCAGTTCTACATCTCGTATCATACGACACAGATCCAACTTCACAGCGATGAAAGTGTACCACAGAACAGATGAAAAGGCCGTTCCGGAATTACAGAAATGAATTTTAGAAAAGAGAAAAACAGCACTAATGTCACACAGTTCGCAAATCCAGTTTCAGATAAATTACAAGCGAAATCTCTGCAACATGTTTACTTGTCATCGTTCGACAAAAAAGGACCTCGTACTAATTAATGAATGATGGAGTAAATCGTAATATGTTTGAAGAATCCACGAACCTACTATGGTGTCATAGTAGGAGGATGGGGAAGTCCTCACCGGTTTCCTGGCGGACTTGAGTGAAATAAAATAGCTCTCGCGGACCAGACACACCCTCTGCGGTTAACAACCGAAGTTGTAAATCGGAGCTTGCTCCAACTAAGGTTGACAACCTTCGACAGTCAAAAATGGAAAGGTCTTTTAGGAAAAAAATTCCACCGTCCTGCTTTTGAGCAGGAAAAGGCTACATCGGATTCGGTGGGTAGTCAACTAGAAGACAGCAACGAATCGGAGCGTTTACAACCATCCAAATGCACACTAAAACACAAAAAGAATATTAAACATGAGCAAATAAATTATATAGCAACACACAACATAAACTCACTACTTCAGACCGGAAAACTCAAGGAGCTCACAGATGAACTAAATAAACAAAAAATTTTAGTAACAGGGATCCAAGAAATGAGAAACACCACAGAGGACCCATTCGAATCACAAGGATACAGAATTTATAATGCGAAACCAGGACCGAGGGCAATGAAACAATGTCCCCAGTTTGGAACAGGGTTTTAAGTAAACATAAAAATAATAGATTCAGTAACGGATTTCCAAGCAGTATCACAAAGAATTGCGACTCTAAGCTTAAAAACAATGATAAAACCTATACAATAATAAATGCTCATGCCCCAACAAATGAAAAAAATTGTCTAACAAAAACAAAGGAAGAGGTAGATAAATTTTGGGACCTTCTAGAACAAACTGTGAACAGAGTAAATAAAAAGAATGTAAAAATCTTACTGGGAAACTTCAATGCTCAGTTGGGACAGGAAAGGAAATATAAAGATGTAATTGGAAAATGGAGTCCACATAAATTTACAAACAAAAACGGTCAAATACTTGTAGAACTCTGCAGAGAACACAACCTTATATCTAAATCAACATACTTCAAGAGGAATCCAAGTAAACTTAAAACATGGAAACATCCAGACTGGAGGAAGGGCGAGTGGCAGCTAGACCATGTCTGTATGGACAAAAATTTTCATAAGGAGATCCACAATGTTAAAGTACTGAGAGGAGTAGACACAGGCTCAGACCATTATCTTGTTAAAATTAAAATCAAATTCACACCATTAAAGAAGAGGACCGGAAAAACTAATAAAATAAAAAGGAGGTTTGCCCCACATCAACTAATTAAAAATAATAAGTGCCAACAAATAACACAAACCATCAAATTAACAGATGATCTAGAACAACTAGTGCCTAATCTTAAAAAAGAAGCAGAGAATCTGGCTCCCTTGAATCCATGAAGGAAACATGCATGGTGGACATCAGAATGTGACAAATTCCATGAAGATAGACACCAAGCATGGTTAAAGTATCAAATACATAAAACTGAAGAAAATGGCATCAACCTAAAAAATGAAAGAAAAAAATTCACTCAAAATATTAGAAGAATCAAGAGAGGATTTCATAAAGATATTATAAAGTCTATAGAAGATAATTATCATAAAACCAACTCCAGGAACTACTACAAAATCTTTGCGAAACAACTACAACAATATGAGGCCCCTACACTAATACTGAAAGATGAAGATGGAAGAACGACACACAGTAACAAGGAAAATGCAGAAATCATGGCAAAAGCATTTTACAAACTTCTGAATTGCGAGGGACCCAAAGAACCCTTACAAATCAACATAAATACCCCAATAAAAACCAAACCTAACAAACTAGACCCTCCAACTTTCCAAGAAGTAGAAGAAATTCTTAAAGAACAAAAAAATTATAAGGCATGTGGAGAAGATCAGGTTTTTGTTGAAATGTGGAAATATGCAAGTGACACAGTCAAGACCTCCTTAGACATGGCTCTAAAAAAAATGTGGGTAACAGAACAATTTCCCGAACATTGGACCACAGCTATCATCCACCCACTACACAAAAAGGGAGATAAGAGCAACCCAGACAACTACAGAGGCATCTCTCTCCTAGATTGCACATATAAAATTCTATCCAAGATCCTATATGAAAGAATCAAGGAGCAATTAGAACAGGAGTTAGGGGAATATCAGGGAGGTTTCAGACCATGGAGAAGCTGTGCAGAGCAGATAATTAGTTTAAAATTGATTATGATATACTACAAGAAACGGAACAAACCTCTGGCAATAACATTTGTAGATTTTAAGATGGCATATGACTGTCTCCACAGACCTTCAGTATTAAAAATTTTAAGAAATCTAGGACTCCATCCAAAACTAATTAAAATAATACAACTCACTCTAACCAACACCAAATCAAAAGTGAAGCTTAGAGGAGAAATTTCGGAACCATTCCTCATAAAAACAGGCTTAAGACAAAGAAGAGCGGCGCGTTTCGTCACTGGGTTATTTGGTAACCGTGATAGCGTTACGGAGATGTTTAATAAACTCAAGTGGCAGACTCTGCAAGAGAGGCGCTCTGCATCGCGGTGTAGCTTGCTCGCCAGGTTTCGAGAGGATGCGTTTCTGGATGAGGTATCGAATATATTGCTTCCCCCTACTTATACTTCCCGAGGAGATCACGAATGTAAAATTAGAGAGATTAGAGCGCGCACGGAGGCTTTCAGACAGTCGTTCTTCCCGCGAACCATACGCGACTGGAACAGGAAAGGGAGGTAATGACAGTGGCACGGAAGGTGCCCTCCGCCACACACCGTTGGGTGGCTTGCGGAGTATCAATGTAGATGTAGATGTAGATCACCATTACTTTTCAAATGTGCACTGGAATACATAATGAGAGAATGGTACAAGGACATTCCAAAGAGGATAAGAATTGGAAGTGCAAAAGATGATATTATCTTAAACTGCTTGGGATTCGCTGATGATCTTCCTCTCCTAGCCAACACCGTTCAAGAAGCCAGGCTACAAGTGAAATCACTACAAGAAACAGCAGAGAAAGTAGGCCTTAGAATATCATTTGAAAAAACAGAGATTATGCTAACTGATCCACCACTTGCAAACAAAATTACAATAGGAGGACAGGAAATCATAATTGTTGATAAATTTAAATATTTAGGCGAAATAATAACATACAATCTAAATGAGAAGCCATCATGGCAAAATAGAATAAAAAAACTGAACTATGCAAATTACATTACCAAAGCTACATACAACAAAAAAAACCTACCTATAGATGCAAAATGAAAACGCTATAAAACAAATACACAAACAGAAATAACATATGCAGCTGAAACTATCTTCAAAGCAACTAATACAGCAGAAATTGACAGAATACTAAAAATAGAAAGAAGAATAATTAGGACATGTATAAATAAACAGTATAAAATAAATGGACATTGGAGAATAGCATCAAATGAAACAGTATATAAGAAAATAGAATCAGTCATGAGCACAATCAGAAAGAAACGCATCTCATTGTTTGGACATCTGATGAGAACTCCAGAAAACAGAATTAGTAAAAAAATAATACAAAAATTGTGGAATAGCAAGAGCGACATTAAATAGATCACAGAAATTAAGGAAGATATAAAAGAACTTCAAATTAGAGTAGATGACCTGAAACACAAGACAGAGAAAACCAGAATACTGCAAGACCCGCAAACCAGACTACAAATGAAAATTAATAAAAGGAGTACAGGAAGAGTTGTCTCAGATGAAGAAAGAAAGAAAATATCTGAGAGAATGAAGAAATATTGGGCAGACAGATGAGCAAAACACCTTTCATATAAGAACAGCCTCTAATAATTATATTACCTAAGTATATTAAGTTATTGTCAAACCAAATTGTATCCATGTGTAACAACTTGTTTAGAACTTTGTATTTTTGACTACAGTGGTCCAATGAAGGCCATAAAATAAATAATAATAATGTTTGAAGAATACATCACGTTTTCATAACATTGAAAGGATAATTATGTGATAACTGTTCAGATAAAGATAATTTAATAACAAGTGATGGGCTGTCAGAAATAAATGCCAAGTTTACATTTTAAAGCTAAAAAAGGCTCGCCCACTGGGCACTAAGGATACACTACTGGCCATTAAAATTGCTACACCAGGAATAAATGCAGATGATAAACCGGTGTTCATGGGACAAATATATTATACTAGAACTGACATGTGATTACATTTTCACGCTATTTGCGTGGACAGATCATGAGAAATTAGTACCCACAACAACCACCTCTGGCCATAATGACGGCTTTGATAGGCCTGCGCATTGAGTCAACCAGATCTTGGATGACGCGTACAGGTACAGCTGCCCATACAGCTTCAACACGATACCACACTTCATCAAGAGTAGTGACTGGCGTTTTGTGACGAGCCAGTTGCTCGGACACCATTGACCAGACTTTTTCAATTGGTAAGAGATCTGGAGAATCTGCTGACCAGGGCAGCAGTTCAACATTTTCTGTATCCAGAAAGGCCTGTAGAGGACCTGCAACATGCGGTCGTACATTATCCTGCTGAAATGTAGGGTTCGGCAGGGAAGGAATGAAGGGTACAGCCATGGGTCGTATCACATCTGTAATGTAACGTTCACTGTTCAAAGTGCCGTCAATGCGAACAGTAGGTGACCGAGACGTGTAACCAGTTTCACCCCATACCATCACGCCAGGTGATACGCCAGTATGGCGATGACGAATACACGCTTACACTGTGCATTCACAGCGATGTCACCAAACACGGATGCGACCATCATGATGCTGTAAACAGAACCTGTACTCATCCGAAAAAATGACATTTTGCCATTCGTGCACCCAGGATCGTCGTTGAGTACAGCATTGCAGGCGCTCCTGTCTGTGATGCAGCGTCAGGGGTAACCGTAGCCATGGTCTCCGAGCTGATAGTCCATGCTGCTGCAAATGTAGTCGAACTGTTCGTGCAGATGGTTGCTGTCTGACAAACGTCCCCATCTGTTGACTCAGGGATCGAGACGTGGCTGAACGATCCGTTACAGCCGTGCGGATAAGATGCCTGTCATTTCGACTGCTTGTGATACGAGGCCGTTGGGATCCAGCACGGCGTTCCGAACTACCCACCTGAACCCACTAATTTCATATTCTGCTAGCAGTCATTGTATCTCGAGGAACGCGAGCAGCAATGCCGCGATATGATAAACCGCAACATCGATAGGCTATAATCCGATCTTTATCAAAGCCGGAAACGTGATGGTACGCATTTCTCCTCCTTACACGAGGCATCACAACAACGTTTCACCAGGCAACGCCGGTCAACTGCTGTTTGGATATGAGAAATCGGTTGGAAACTTTCCTCATGTCAGCACGTTGTACGTGTCGCCACCGGCGCCAACCTTGTGTGAATACTCTGAAAAGCTAATCATCTGCGTATCACAGCATCTTCTTCTGTCGGTTAAATTTCGCGTCTGTAGCACGTGCTCTTTGTGGTGTAGCAATTTTGAAGGCCAGTAGTGTATGATGCAAGAATTAGAAATGATATCCACACGAACATTACATGAATATCATTGTTGAGTTCTTCAGACGGAAATAGTTTGAATTTGCTCTCAGTGCTACCCCATTCTATCTTCTTTTTCCGTTTCTTCCTATCGAATTGCACTCCATAATCACAATTAAATCTTAGTATCAGTTAAATTAATAATTTCTTTAGTTTCACCATAGATTCTTTCAGTCCCATTTTCATAATTGTGCTGTCGACCGAAGAACGAGGTGCCAAGGCGGTAACTAGCGACGAAACCGCAGGTAAGCATAGCCGCTGCCAGACGCAGCGACGGATGAGAGGATTCGGAGAAGACACGCCCAGAAATTTTTGTACGTCCATTCGTTTGAGCAGGCCGCAGTGGCCGAGCGGTTCTAGGCGCTTCAGTCAGGAACCGCGCGACCGCCACAGTCGCAGGTTTGAATCCTGCCTCGGGCATGGATGCGTGCGATGTTAGGTTAGTTAGGTTTAAGTAGTTCTAAGTTGTAGGGGACTGACTGATGACCTCAGATGTTAAGTCCCAAAGTGCTCAGAGCCATTTGCGCTATTATTTTGACTGGATGTCTTGGAAACCACGGCCGTTCACTATTGTAATAAAACTAAACGCCTATATCCGTCCTTAAGGTCTTATATATTATGTAGCTACCAGTTTTGGCTCTTGAATACGTCATTTAAGGCCTTACTTGTTGCTGAAGGGGTTATCACGATCCATATACACGCAGCATCAGTGGCCAACATAACAGGTTTACGCAGGCTATCTGTAGCTGTGATGTCGGCACTCCAACCATCAACTGCTATCTCAGTTGATGGTTGGAGTTCTGAAGTCACAGTTGGAGTACTGACATGACAGTTCCAGATCGTCTGAGTAAATCAGTTATGTCGACCACTGATGCAGTATATATATGGATAGGGGTAGCCCCTTCAGCATCAACTGAGGCTTGAAGATGCCGCACTGAAGCACCGAAACTGATAGCTACAAAATAAATAAGATCATAAGCACGGCTGTAGCCATTTTATTTTCTTACGCCAGAAGTGCATCACTACGTCACCGCATCAGGACGATTACTTACACCCGAGCGCACTACCGCTCAGGAGCGACTGCAATCTTCACCAAAGACGACAGCATAGTCCCTACTGTGCAGCAGTTGTGGAACCCAGAGCTCTGCATAAATACGAGTATTTGTCGCCCATTGCATTTTGTGAGATGAGACGAGTACCTTGTCTGTATCAAGTGATACGTTAATCTTCAGTGACAGTAATAAATACTCACGATATTCAACAGGCATTGTTATGCCGACCGTGGTGGCCACGCGGTTCTAGGCACTGCAGTCCAAAATCGCGCGACTGCTACGGTCGCAGGTTCGAATCCTGCCTCGGGCATGGATTTGTGTGATGTCCTTAGGTTAGTTAGGTTTAAGTAGTTCTAAGTTCTAGGGGACTGATGACCATGGATGTTAAGTCCCATAGTGCTCAGAGCCATTTTTTTCTAGCCACAGCACTTCACTAATTCCCACTATAAAGGATGAGTCAGTAACTTTTGCCCCCTAGAATAACTCCGAAAGTATGACACGAGCTGAAAAATTTGTTGGACAAATGTTGCATGGGACTACGGGGGCTATAACTTGACTTTGTTTTTTTGCTAGGTGGGATCGCGTCAGAGATATGAAGGTCAACTTTTTTTTTAATGGGATACTATAGACTGGTACTTAATTTCTGATAGCGGCTGTCGAGACGAATCCAATGATGTCTAACAGTACGGTCCTTGAAGGTCAACGGACGTCACAACGGTGGTATGAAGGTCCACTCACAGAAGGTGTTCGAAGTGATGACCATTGATATCAATGCATTGCTGCAATCCTCTTATCACGGATTGAATGGTATTCCTTACCACGTCGGCACTATTCGAAGCACATGCTCTCACAATTCTCTCTCGTATATTCGGCAAGTAGTAAATATTCGCCGAATACGGGGTATCCATATAAGGTGCCATTGACATGTAACACCAATCGACCGTCTCGCAATACAACACTAGTAGAAACGGTAACACTAGTATCGTTGAATCAAGCAAATGTGAGTGATGTATTCCTTCGAAGAACAAGTCGATATGCTTCTAAATTACGGAGAATGACAACGAAATTCAGTGAGAGATAGAGACTTATACGCTGAAGGGTAACCTTAACGTACTCACCCTACACGCCGTATAAAAATGTGTATGATAAAATGGGAACAACTTGATCTTTAAGGCATCGGAGACATACCCAGCAAAGGAAAGTTACTAACGAGGAAACGGAAATTAGTACTCTTGAAACTGTGGTTCGAGACCCTTGTGCTAGTTCGCGTTAAATCGCAAGGGAATCTGGCATGAGCCACAGTAGTGTTGTTGTTCGTGTTCTGCATTGTCATAATTATCATCCTTACCATATCAGTCACCACCGAGAATTAACTGGTACGGATTTCATGCGTCGCATTGAATCATGCCGATAGGCTCAACTTCATATTCAGAGGGATGACACTCATTAATTTGATTTTATTTACTGACGTGGCAACATTCACGAACCATGGAAATGTTAATTTGCATAACATGCATTATTGTTCAACTGAAAATCCATGTTGAACGCGGCAAGTTGCACACCAAAAATCGCGGTCGGCGAATGTATGATGTGGGATTCTGGAGGATAGAATTATAGGCCCCTATTTCATCGAAGGAAATCTTAATGGTATGAAGTACACCACATTCCCGCAAGAAGCGTTAGGTCTGTTATTGGAGGAAATACCTTTAGGAACAAGGAACAGAATTTGGTATGAGTGTCTGGCAGATTTTTCGCTGATGGCTAGATATGAGTTGCAGAGACAATACCCAAATCGTTGGACTGTACGCGAAGGAGATGTGTCGTAGAAGGCTCGTTCTCCAGAATTGACGCCTTTGGATTTATTCCTGTGGGGATTCGTAAAAGACATTGTTTATAAAGACGTTCCAACTGCAGCTGAAGATATATCGTAGTGCTAAATAAATCTATGTCTTCTACTTTGCAACAACGTCAGGATTCAAGTCTTCTTGTTGCCATTTTGTCTCAGGACTGACTTCATGTAAAGATGCATTTCCTTGTTCTCTGTAATTTTACTTACAATAATAATGTTATTTAACTTCAAGTAAGTTTCATTTAGATGCAGTTGGTCCATATTTACTGATGATGTGTAGAGAGTTTGTATTTCGGCTATTTGACTACTCTGAGAAGCGATTCATTCGGTGACGTGTCGATTGCTCACCGTCGGCAGGCTATCATATAAAAATTTGCGTTTACAAGTCGCGCCTTGCAATTTAAATTTCTGATTACGAAGTCACATGACTGTTTCTGTTTAATGAAAATCATTTCGTGCATTATAATTCATATTAATAAGGTCCGGCGTCACAAGCATTTCCGACTTTGCACTCCACTCTAAAAGAAATCCGAGAATATCAGGCAAAGGACGCGTCTGAGGGCCAACCAGGAGCTTCAATATCAGTTAACATTAAAATTATGATTAATCATGTTGTCTTTAATGTGCTAATCATGTGATCACTGTGATGAGTCTCCTCTCCGAAAAATTAGTTTTCGTAAGATTACAGTTCATTTACTACACATTCACTCTTTGAGGGATACGTTACAGTCTGCAGCAGGACATTCTCTCTGCAATTATTCGCTATTCTGTGTAGATGTTCAACTCAAATGTGAGGCTGCCATATTCCTTTTAATTTTCCGATAGTGTCATAGAGTTAATGTTGTCGCTACTTAGCAGCGACAAATTTAAAAGTTTTTTTAAAAGTCAAACCAATCTAACACGTCTGGTTACCCCGACGATAGATCTGAAAAGAAAAAGGATTATAGCTACTTTTACAGGATAACCATCAAATCATTGTCTGGTGATCATGCATGAAGATGTAAGTTCGAACGGGAATAGTGCGTCCATTCGGTCACAAACTTGAAACTCGCTCAGTGGAATAACCTCCTTCTTTTTTATTGATTCACTACCGGACTTTTGCTACTTAGTCTGTTCCTAGGTGAAGACAATAAACCTTTTCTGTCAATATATGTTACAAAAGTGTCATAGAAGAGTTTACTTATGTCCGTAATTCTTACACAAAATCATTTATATGGATAATATGAGTTTGCGAAGTACTGATTGTTAATAATACTCGTCGCTTTCATAAGGCCAGCAGTCTGTTACTTACGACCTTACACGAGTTTCTGTGACAGCACTCACTTCAAACAATACCGCTCTTCTTCTGGCGGCTGCAATCTTCTGACATCATACGTAACATAAACGTGTTTCTATCTATTTTCTTTAAATAACAACTGAATATTTTTATGTTTAACGAGAAAGACAGTTACAAACTTAGATGCCCTGTCGCGTTTTTCAATAATAAATAGCATTTTTTATGAAATCATGCTGTGGAAACAGAAATTTATTAGATTTTTAAGGGCTGATAAATGTGGTTATTTATTCAGTACATAACTACACACAGAATTACCAGTCTCGCAATAAATGCACTTTAATTAAAAATTTCATAATGTAAAATATGCTAAAACGCGTTTCTACCGCAGAGTGTTTATTATGCCTGACCTGCAATATTTGCAACTAGTTGAGCACTAAAATACATATTGAAAATTTTGCAAATTTTAGTAAACATTATTCAACACAGTTTCAACAGTAATCATGTTTATATCGAATAAACAATCCTGTTCTCGTAATAAACACTCTGCTAGTAATATTTGTTCGTTTTAACCTACATACCTGTGTTAAGTGATATCTGTTGTCACAGAATACTCACGACTACAGAATATCAGCAGGAACATGATTTACTATCGTAAGAGATATTTGTAATTATGAAACAATGAGTACCAACTTAACGTCAGTAGCAGAAGGAAGCGCATTCTAGTAATCTCTGAACTTCAAGGAGTCGAACGTTTACCTAGAAATGCCTACAAAACAAACGGACTGATGCATCTTCAATAAGCATTTCATATTTTATATGTACGTAATGTTAGATCTGCTCATTAGGTAGTGTACGCTCTATAGATAATTCAGACGGTAGTACGTACGCAGATGTGCTTTTACAGTAAAAATACGTTGTTTCTATGTGTTGCATGAATGATACATTTCGCTATCTTTACATTCGCTTCTTGTTCAGTCAAACCAATGACATACACTCCTGGAAATGGAAAAAAGAACACATTGACACCGGTGTGTCAGACCGACCATACTTGCTCCGGACACTGCGAGAGGGCTGTACAAGCAATGATCACACGCACGGCACAGCGGACACACCAGGAACCGCGGTGTTGGCCGTCGAATGGCGCTAGCTGCGCAGCATTTGTGTACCGCCGCCGTCAGTGTCAGCCAGTTTGCCGTGGCATACGGAGCTCCATCGCAGTCTTTAACACTGGTAGCATGCCGCGACAGCGTGGACGTGAACCGTATGTGCAGTTGACGGACTTTGAGCGAGGGCGTATAGTGGGCACGCGGGAGGCCGGGTGGACGTACCGCTGAATTGCTCAACACGTGGGGCGTGAGGTCTCCACAGTACATCGATGTTGTCGCCAGTGGTCGGCGGAAGGTGCACGTGCCCGTCGACCTGGGACCGGACCGCAGCGACGCACGGATGCACGCCAAGACCGTAGGATCCTACGCAGTGCCGTAGGGGACCGCACCGCCACTTCCCAGCAAATTAGGGACATTGTTGCTCCTGGGGTATCGGCGAGGACCATTCGCAACCGTCTCCATGAAGCTGGGCTACGGTCCCGCACACCGTTAGGCCGTCTTCCGCTCACGCCCCAACATCGTGCAGCCCGCCTCCAGTGGTGTCGCGACAGGCGTGAATGGAGGGACGAATGGAGACGTGTCGTCTTCAGCGATGAGAGTCGCTTCTGCCTTGGTGCCAATGATGGTCGTATGCGTGTTTGGCGCCGTGCAGGTGAGCGCCACAATCAGGACTGCATACGACCGAGGCACACAGGGCCAACACCCGGCATCATGGTGTGGGGAGCGATCTCCTACACTGGCCGTACACCACTGGTGATCGTCGAGGGGACACTGAATAGTGCACGGTACATCCAAACCGTCATCGAACCCATCGTTCTACCATTCCTAGACCGGCAAGGGAACTTTCTGTTCCAACAGGACAATGCACGACCGCATGTATCCCGTGCCACCCAACGTGCTCTAGAAGGTGTAAGTCAACTACCCTGGCCAGCAAGATCTCCGGATCTGTCCCCCATTGAGCATGTTTGGGACTGGATGAAGCGTCGTCTCACGCGGTCTGCACGTCCAGCACGAACGCTGGTCCAACTGAGGCGCCAGGTGGAAATGGCATGGCAAGCCGTTCCACAGGACTACATCCAGCATCTCTACGATCGTCTCCATGGGAGAATAGCAGCCTGCATTGCTGCGAAAGGTGGATATACACTGTACTAGTGCCGACATTGTGCATGCTCTGTTGCCTGTGTCTATGTGCCTGTGGTTTTGTCAGTGTGATCATGTGATGTTTCTGACCCCAGGAATGTGTCAATAAAGTTTCCCCTTCCTGGGACAATGAATTCACGGTGTTCTTATTTCAATTTCCAGGAGTGTATATTATCATTCTGGAGCAGCTAAACCTGGTGCCTCACAAAAACAAAAACAGGATGGTAGAGAACTTGAGGTTTTTTGGGACTTATTTCTGCCTTTAGGGGGCAAACAGACACTGAAACATATTAGGTTGCGGGCATCATAAATCTACACACACATACACACACACACACACACACACACACACACACACACACACACAAACACACACTGCATTATTGCGGTTAATTGGTCCCATACTGAGATCAGAGAAATGTCAGACTTGATGTAAATTTATTGGGACACGGTTAATATAGTCAAATAAAACATATAAGGAGCCTACAATGTTGCACATTACACGAAAAACTCCACTGGCCAAAGTATATTGGATCATGACGAAGCGCTGCGTGCGTGGTCGATTACGAGAAACGACTGAGAAATACATTTCCTCATCTCCCACTGGTTGTGTTGATAGGACCCTGGTAAGCAAGCCTTTTCTGTCCTTTGAATAGGTAGCATTTGAGGACAGAAGGCCTGACGCGAAGTGATAACGTCAGTAAGATGGAGAACGTGCATGAAGAAAGAAGTACAGAATATTTCAACCCTCTCTCTCATTGCTTGTGATGAAGTGTGGTACATCATGCAAAGTACTAAATAATAAAAAAAATTATATCATGCCTAAAGTCAGTGATTATTCATTGCTAATAGCTTAACAGACTGTTAAAGTTATTAAGATCGTAGCTATCCCCGCTGTGGTCAGCGGATACATGACCGCGCTATATCCTCGTCGTAGGGACATACAGGGTGAAAATTATTGAACTATAGGAAATAAAATCACCATAACTTCTGAACGGTTTCCGTTAGGAGGTTCAGATTGCACGATTGGCTGCGGGGCATTATGGGAATTCATACGGTCAGCTTCGTCGACGAAGCCCACTTTCATTTCGATGAGTTAGTCAATAAGCAAAATTGGCGCATATGGGGGACTGAGAATCCGCAGTTCGTGATCGAGAAGTCTCTTCGTCCTCAGCAGGTGAGTGTGTGGTGTCCGACAATCAGTCACGCAATAATCGTTGCGATATTCGTTGATGGCACTGTAACTAACGAATGATACGTGAAGGTTTTGGAAAATGATTTTATCCCCATTGTTGTGTCTAAGAACACTGCATACTCGGTTCGCTAGACAAACAGTGAAACAACTTTTATGAATGAGTTGTATTACAACAAGTACAATACTAATGCTCTTTAATGTTTACATCTCTGACCTTCCTGAAACCATCTCAAGGAAGTTCAGCTATGCTGATGATATGGCCCTAGCTATCTAAAGCAAGAAGTTTGAAGACATTGAAAACATCCTCACAACTGACTTAAACAAAATACATGAGTATTTTGTAGTGTTGGCAGAAGAGCCAACACTGTGTTTCTAGAGGAGGTCGAAATGTACGCGTTTAATTACACGCTGACTGGCGTGAGGTCTGGAACAGGACAATATCTTGAGAATTGCAAATAAAGTACGTAGATGATGTAATACTTAACTTTAATCCACAATTGTAGAACATCTCTCTTGATGATACATGCTTCACATAATAAATATCAATTGAATACGGCGCCTTGCTAGGTCATAGCAAATGTAGCTGAAGGCTATGCTAACTATCGTCTCGGCAAATGAGAGCGTATTTGTCAGTGAACCATTGCTATGAACGTCGGCTGTACAGTGCCAGACGTCTCTCTAGACCTGCCGTGTGGTGGCGCTCGGTCTGCAATTAATGACAGTGGCAACACGCGGGTCCGGCGTATACTAATGGACCGCGGCCGATTTAAAGGCTACCACCTAGCAAGTGTGGTGTCTGGCGGTGACACCACATATTTCACCAAATGGAGGCTAATACCAAATCCCACCAAGTCAGCTGTTTTCGTATAAACAACAGAATGGCGGGATATGAGGTGAAGATTCATATGAATAACAGTCAACTGTGATATCAGCAATATCCGAAGTACCTGCGGGTCACTCTAGATAGGACATTATACTTCAAAAGACACCTGAAAAATGTATCCAATAAAATAAGCTCAAGGAACAGCCTCATTCAGAGGCTCTGCAGCACTAACTGGGGAGCAGCAGCATGCACACTACGAACCTCCGCCCTCGCCTTGTGTACTCTGCAGCCGAGTACTGTGCGCCAGCGTGGTTAACCAGCAAGCATGTAAACAAGGTGGGCACCCAGCTCAACGCTGGTATGAGAACCATAAATGGACGCATAAAGACTACCCCACTATATTGGCTTCCAACACTTAATCATATAGCTCCACCCTCCCTGCGAATACAGGAAGCTCAGATGAAGGAATACACAAAAATAATGAATAACCCCTTACTTCCTATCCATGAAGATGTCCCTACTTTGGAAAGAACACGACTCCGCTCCAGAAATCCCCCTTTAAGACTGGCCCAACAACTGTCAGCTGCCAACTTCAGCAAGGATGTTAAGTGGAACGAGAGCTGGAGTGATAGTGCCTCCCCTGACAACCATGAACTTATCTGTCCATCAGAGAAACCTAAGGGCTTTGAACGTCCACGACAGCTATGGAAAAGCCTAAACAGAATCCGAACAGGACATGTACTATGTGCACACAATCTACACAAGTGCCGAAAGCTTCCCAGCCCTAGCTGTGACTGTAGGGCACCTAATCAAATAATACAGCACATCGCCCAGGACTGTGAATTAAGAGCCTACCAGGGTAGTCGGGCTGACTTCTTCAACGCCACACCGCCCTGCCTTGAATGGATCGCCGATTTGGACGTCAGAATTTGAAGACCCTTGTGTAACGCAAAGTATCTGCTGTGATGTTACTTTTTATTGTGTTTATGTAATATACTTTTTTCTGAATATGTATCCTTCAGTTATGTATTTTATAGTGTCTTTTATCATATAATTTCATAATGTAATAAGTGTAAACCATGTGTGTAGCGCCGTACGCTAAATAAATAAATAAACTTAACTGTGATTCTACTACGAAAGTTCGTCAGCTGAACGTCAGTGACTGTGCTATGCAGAGATTGCTTATGAAAGAGGCTACGATGCGTCGAGTAACGAAGTGGCTGACTTTGAAGCTGCTATCGAAGTGAGCTGCCACCATTCGGGCGCGGCGTTTATGTCCACCTAGGGGCCGCTGCTGTCGCATTGTCCTTCTGGTGGGATGCCATTCTGCGTGCGATTTGGCTGATCTCTTCTCACAGCCTTCTCTTCTCTGTCATTCGCGGCTGGCTTGCCGGCACTGGCTTTACGCCATATGGCGACGGACCGTCGTCGTATACGGAACATGACTACAGGGTGCGAGGCAGGAGCGCGGACGCTCTGATGGACAGGAAGCTGTGGCTGCAGGGAACGTCATCCGGTTGTACTCCACCATCTGGCCTTCGCTCTGGTGCAAACGTCCCCAGAAAACGTCCAGAAGTGTCCATTTCCTGAGGCCCATGCCAAAATGCAGAAGGCGTCGGCTGCTGCAGCATGGGAGGGTCCAGTTCCATCCGTAGGGTCGTACCGTGGTGTCGTGAAGACATCCTCTAGCGGCTGCTGTGACTGCACTGTCCTCGGGATCCGTGATTGTGGGGGAGGTGACACAGAAGGATCACCGTTCACACAGCAGTTGCGAATTTGATGATGATGTCGGCGCTCCAATCCGCCAAGGCCAGAAATGAGATACATACATGCCCTAGTCGACGAAGCATCTCGCCTCGCGCCCACCGTCAGTTGCCGCTAAAGCCCTGAAAAACACAGTATCATGGGGCGTGAAGCGATTCTTGCTGCCGTCCTTCGGCGCCGGATGCTGAAGAGGGTGGAGCAGGTGGAACGGCGTCCTATAGTTGGCGGCCGTGACACAATTCCGCCGGCGAAGGTCCATCTCGTGGATGCGGGCGATGGGAGGCGAGAAACAGTTGCAGTGCGTGATGACTGGTGTGTGCGGTGCAAAGTTTGGCCATCTGCTGATTGAATATTCTGACAAAACTTTCCGCTTTGCCTTTTGGCTGTGGATGGAACGGTACACTAGTTAGATGCTGTATGCCATTGCACCCACAGAATGTTTCAAACTCATTTGACGTGAACGGAGGGCCGTTGTCCGACACTATGACCTCAGGTAAACCTTCGAGGCAAAAAATCGAGGACAGCGCCTGAACTGTATTACGTGACGTTGTCGAGTTCATTGGCACAACGAAAGGAAACTGGTTATAAGAATGTACCACAATCAACCTACGAATGTTCCAAAAAGGACCCGCAAAATGTATGTGCAACGTTGGCGTAGTGATTGCGACTTAGGCCAAGCAGAGAATTTTTGTGACGGAGCGGACTGATTTTCCACACATGCTTAACACAGTGATATCATCTGTTCTGTTATAGTGCCCATACCCTGCCAAGTACAGTGTTAACTGTTTTGTACGAAAAATTCCCCAGTGTTCTTGGTGAAGTAACTGCAATTATTCTTTTGCTAAGCTTTGGGGACCAGCAGACGTGACTGTCCACTGTCGTGATGAAGAAGAATCACACCTTGCTGTGCAGCGACGCTACACCGATGGGCAAAATATCGGCGCACTACGGAGTTTTTAATGATATGCAATGAGCGAGGCGAAGATGTGCTAATGTATTTCACCAAAATGTTCAAATATGAATCATATTTCGTGGCCTGTGCAATTTTCATATATTAGAGAAGAAAGGATTTAAGCAATTCAGAGTCGTGAGCATCGATGTGACAACAAGATGCAGCAAAAGCGTCAAAGTCTATACAAGGGCCAATCGGAAGACGTGAAAGTGCGTCCACATGGACGATACACAATCTTGTACTGGTATTGAGATAACTAGAAAGTCGATCTTTGCAATTTCTGGGCAGCTCGTACAGGATCCGGCTTCATCGGATGAAGTTAGTGCTGCTATGGTTTATGATCCGTTACTAAGTAGAATTTTCTGTGATACAAATATTCGTGGAATTTGGTGACACCAAACACAACAGCTAATGCCTCTTTCTCTATCTGTGAATAGTTGCACTGAGCTTTGGACAACAGCGATAGGCCTGTCTTTATCACAAAATCTGTGCAAAAGAGCTACACCGATTCCGTAAGACGAAGTGTCAACTTGCAACACAACTGGTTTGTCAGAATAAAGCGAACCAAGCATCGATCACTCAGCAATGCCTCTTTAAGTTTCTGAAAAGCTTCTTCGCACCCATCTGTCCAATCAAAAGGGACGTTCTTGCAACGCAAGCTGTGCAATGCAGCTGCAACTTGTGCAGCATTCTGTATCATTCCCTAATACTGACTGCTATTCTGTGACATTACAAGGATCTGCCAGGTCACGTATGGCAAACAAATGTGAGTGAAGAGCATGTACACCTTTACCGTTTATGAGATGATCAAGGTACTGCAACTCACCCTTAAAAATATCACACTTCTCCAGTCTGTTCTTTAGTCCTGCATCAGGTAACACACGAAACAAAGCACGCTAATTTGCAATGTGTTTTTCAGGTGTACGACCTGCTACGGCAATATCGACCAAAATAATTTGAACATTTTTGTACTTGACCAACCAGCTGTTCCACATACCGTTGGTTCAAATGGTTCAAATGGCTCTGAGCACTATGGGACTTAACCTCTTAGGTCATCAGTCCCCTAGAACTTAGAACTACTTAAACCTAACTAACATAAGAACAACACACACAGCCATGCCCGAGGCAGGATTCGAACCTGCGACCGTAGCGGCCGCGCGGTTCCAGACTGAAGCGCCTAGAACCGCTTGGCCATACCGATGGAAAATAGCGGGTACGGAAGCACTGCCACAAGGCAAACGCAAATATTTAAACAAGGCCATATGAGTGTTCACAACAAACACGGTTTTAGATTATTCCTCTAGTGGTATTTGAAAATATGCATCGCACAAATCAATTTTTGAAAAGTAGCGACAAACGCCTTAACTGTCAATGAGATCCCCTGGGCGTGGCAATGTGTAAGTATCAAGCACATTTTGTAGGTTGACTGTAGACTTAAAGTCAACACAGAGGCGAATGTGACTTGAAGGTTTGGAGAGCAAAACCAGTGGACTTGTCCACTGACTAGCTGTTGTGGGAGCAATAGCTCCACTATCTTGCAATTCTTTATGTTCAGCAGGCACTTTGTCCTGTAATGTAATGGGAACAGTTATGAGCTGCAAAATTTCAGCTGAGCATTTTCATTCATAGTGATACGTGCAACAAAATTGTTAGCCGTGCCTAAACCTTCAGAAAAGAGGTCAGGAAAATCTTTCAACAGGCTAGCTACACTGCCTATGGCCAAGCATATCAAACGAGTCAAGGCCAACAACGTTCTCACAATCGCACGATTCAAACACGAGCTGAAAACAGCCATTTAGGAGGTCATCGACACGATCGATGTTCCGACACTTCAGCAGGTCATGTAGAATTTCGCTAATGATGGCAGGCGTATCGAACATGTCACAACTTAGATCCGTATATCTCTAGTGCCGTAAACGGAGTAGTTTGTAACGAATTTACGTTGTTTTTTTTTTTTCATGTAGGTCAATAGCTGTCACCCTGTACCTATAGACGACGCAAGGAGAATTGCTGGAACATTCGTGTTTTCGTTTACAGATACAATGCCTACATGAAATGTCTGGCCGTTCAACTAGTGCGCACCATCACATTATCGGCAGCAATGTCAAGTGGATGTTGCAATACACGAACACCCACTACGCATAAACGCGCATTCATTACAACAAGTAATGGCGCCTTGGGCGAAATACGCTCACGTAAATTTAGGAGACTTGAGCTACTAAATACTATTTAACCTTTGGATAGTATGGAATAATTGCTTCGTATTTTTCACTAAAGTACGGAACATAAAATAGGAAGTACCTATGCCATTTCTTGTGAATGTTTCCTTAAATCCCTTAAGGAAAATACCGAAATAGCTTGAAAATGACAAGGCTGAATTCCTTCTTCAACCCAGTTTGTGGTTAAACTCTTCTGACCTACTTGATAGACAGGATGTTAAATCCCAAGCAATCATTTTTTAAAAGGGAAGGAACGTTTGTACCGGTCCAGGAGGTGAATGTATTATAAAAACACATGTAATATTTGCCAAAATTTTACTTTCTGATATCGCTGCTTACCTACAAAGTATTACGATTAGAACGTTCAGAATACAAGCTGAGTCAACATAACTAATTCAACGCAACATTATTTATGTATGTTGCATTAGAGTATCAGATCGCAGCTTGTAGAAGTTTGAAGTAAGTACTAAAGCTGCAGACTGCTGTTAGTAGGTATAATAAGACCCACTACTGATTGCATAATACATTTTCCCGTCTAAATAATGTAATTTTGTCGATGCTTCATATTTGGGAAACAGAATAAATCATGAACAACTTTCAGGAACTTGATTTATTGGTAAACAGAAAAGGTCATGAACAACTTTCAGGAACTTTATTTACTGGTAACCTAAAAATGGGTAGGTACCCATTTCTGTGAGCGAATTCTGTTGTGCCAGATGTAAAATATCTTTCGTAGCACACGTCGTGAAAATTATTTGCAGTGATATTTTGAAGCTACACGAACGCACTCTAATCTGCCTCCACAATTTCTGTGCCCAGCGAAACCTGCCGAAGACTTACTTTCTTGTTAAAGCGGTAATATTAGAATTTGATTGGTTAGAGCAATTCTCATAAACACAAAGCCGTTAAAAGCTCTGAATTTCAGTCACAGTGAGATTCTGTATTATTCGTACAATTACTGTATTGCAGCTTTTCTCTTTTCGACTGATAATGATTCCACGAAGAATTATTTTTGATTTTCGCTCAACGATTTCACAGCCGAATCCTTCAGTTCTCTTTGTCTGCCAGAGATCTCTTCTGTTTCTTATTGTACCCTTGGTCTACGTTGAACTTTTAATCCCTCCGGTTTGTATCGTACATACTATTTGATCACAGATGGTTCGTGGTGTGCTTATAGCGCGTCCTGAAAAAGAATCGATTAGGAGCTAGTGCAAGTTTAAAGCGATTTGCGAAGTTACACTATCGACTTCCATTATGTTGATAATGTGACGTCTACGGTTTCGTTCTAACAGCCTGTACGCTTCTCTTTCTGTCGTCATGTATTCAGCAAGCGAGTGATCCGAAAATCATTGACGAAAATAATTGGTCCATTTGAGATAACAAGGTGTCATACAAGTATGGAAGAAATGGCATAGTACTAAGAACTACAATTAATGTAGCATTAAGTTTCATTTATTGTATTCCAAAGTTTCATTTATTGTATTCCGTCAACAGTTTCGAACAATCGTTTTTTTGCTGCAAACTCGATCGAAGCATGAAACAAAAGACAATTTGTGGTCCGGCTATGCTTTTTAGTAGTGCAGGATCTTGTAAAGTTTCACAAATTCCCTGATACAGACAGGGTGATAATTACGTGAGGCATGTTACGTAATTACAACACAGACTGCAGCTTAATTAATGCGCTACTGGGCAACTAAAGATGCTTGGTTTACATGTATGCTAGCTACTATAAAAGCTAACAGTAGTTCGGTTCCAACTTTACAATTTCCACCCTCTGCTATTTTTACACAAAATACACGGCGAATAATACGCTTCTAATGTCGGATGTGTGCTCACATACACATTTCGTTGTATTGACGCAGAATTAATGATCTGGGACTATGCTCACACATAAATTTCGTTATATTGGCGCAGCATTAATTACTGAGTATCTTCCCTTAGTTCATTACCGTGGCATCAATTAACGTTGATGTAATTTATTGTCATAAAATTCCAGAGTTTATACGTTGTAAAAAGTATGACTCACATGACAGAATAAAGAAGATTTCTTTTCCAGCGCCACACATAGTATTTTTCTCATGCTTCGCCATATCTAAATGTATACAACATTATTTCCTCTGGATTAAATGAAAACAGCTGAAATATTTTAACAATATCATTTATTTAATTTTCAGAATACGTTAGAGTTTTAGAATGAAAGAAGTTTTAATTTCTGTTCATATCTTGGCAACTGACGCCTTTTAAATCCGACAGATTGATATATTATGGTTTCGCTGATATTATCATGTAGCGCCTGTCGTCCACATTGATACTTTGGATGTAGCACAAATAAACAGCCGAATAAGAACAACGAATTCACTAAAACATTATGTTCAATTAATATACCAAAATCAGCCAATGGTGTGGACATGTAACTATATTGGCAATTTAAAATTCATTTTCAGTTATTTACAGACATAAACATCCACTAATTACTGCCACAGAGTTATCTGGTGTGTCGTCTGTGTTTTTCTCCAACTTGAAATACCTTAAACATACGTTTAGCTTAAAAATAATAAAAAAATAAAATGCAATTTTGTCCACCATTTCAACAACCGAACAAAATAACTTTACAGCTGGACAGATGCGTTAGTAGTGGGACAAAGCTATCGTCACACCACATTGCATTGTTGTTATATTTATTCAGGATAGCAGATCCGGGATGACGGCCATAGATGTGACAACATCGCAGTGACATCATGGTGGGAAGTTCAAATTTTGGCAGGAAATTAGTTCAGTTGGGCTACCTAGACTAACTTAACTCCCTACCCTCCACTCTTCCCATCCTCTCCCCTCCCCACCACATCTAGAAATTGGCGGGAAATGGCCTCGCTCTGTGCAGAGCTGCTGTATAAGATGGACGTAAGTCATTATGTTGTTTACATTGCTCCCCTCTCCAATCTGGAAATTGGCAGGAAAAGAACTCAGTCTGTGCTGGGCTGCTGGGTGTGGTAGACTTAAGTCTTTATTTTGCATGTGTTGTTTATTTAAACAATTTCAATTGTCATAGGCAGTAGCTCCATCCAGGGTGTTCACCCCAAGGTCCAGAGTCCAACTGGCCTAGTTCATGTACCACTACCGGAGGGTGCTGTCGTCTGTCCCCCACTCCCATACAATGACTTAGTCCTAGATGGTGGTCTGGGAACAAATGGCAGGAAAAGGACTCACTCTGTGCCTAACTGCTTGACTGGGAGGACAACTATAATTGTTAACTGTGTTCGATGGACAAGATGCTTGTGCTGGAGTAGGAGGAGCATATATGCATCTGGAGACTCTATCAATAGCATTGATATTAAGTGAAGAAGAATACGGGCTAATCAACGCTTTGCAACTCAAACTGATAAATGTAGATCATTTGATAAATGTCCAGTAGCATTGATATTTGGTGAAGACAAATATGGGCTAAGTTATGCTTTGCAGGTGGTACTGATAAATGCGTTAGCTGTAAATGTAGATCATCGATAAAAGTTCACTCAGTCAGTCTTCCAAACCTCAAGAGGCAGGACAGTCACCCACTCTGCCGTGCGACCTCTTTCAACGGGTCCCGAGACACTTCACGCAATGTGCCAGTCTACCTGCCACAAGTCTCCACGCCAGCTTGTAACACTTCCATGCCGATGTACTCTTTGACTATTTATTACTGTATATATATAAATTTGTTTTTATCTTTATGTAAATTTATATGTACACGATGTATGAATTAATTTGTTTATGTCGCTGTATAATCAATTATGTATATTATGTAAATATCCCTGAGTAATCGCTTAGGGAATGTTAGGGAAACGTTAGCTTTTTGTCAACGAATAAGTATCGTTGGGGTAGCGCCGTCTTTGGCAGCGGGAGGATGTTACGTCAGAGCGCGCGCTACACAGAGAGAGAACTCTGGTGTGAGACTTGGTGAAGTGCGGACTCGTGGATGGCGTGCACTGTACTGGAGGAGTGATTGTTTAGCGGCACGTGGCAAGTGATGAGCGTGGGCGGTGCAAATATTGGCTGCAGCAACATCAAGAACCCGCCACGCCAGTATCATTGCCAATAACTCCCGTGCTCGCTAATTTTAATGGAAAGGACCCAGCAGCAGTATCGTCGTCAGCAACTTCGTCACGGCGAGAATGGACTGAAGTAAGGCTGCTGCATCACAGCTTACTGTCAACTAGTTTTGTAACGGTGTTACTCAGCTCTGTGGTGTTTTGCGAGTGAATTATTACCATAGTTTAATCAAATCTGTTTATCCGTGATTCTCCTGAAATCATTCACCAAGTAGGTTCCTGTCCTGTCCTGTTGTTACAATAATCCGAGTACCGTTTGTGAAAAATGAAAATTGCAGTGTCAGTTAATTTTGCTAATGAACTAAATGATTCAGTTAGATAGAAAGTTTGAACTTAAAGCTTCAGTAATTTCAGTCTAACTAACTTTAAATTTGAACTTTAATCTGAGGCGATCTAATTGTTGCAAATAGTAAATCAAATTAAAGTGATTCCTGGCACTATGAACAAAAGCACTAACTAGAATTAATGAGTGAGTGCAAATATCAGCGATTATTGTACTTTGTTGTTAGTAAAGTTCTGGTTCACATTTTGACTTGCAGTCGTGCTAAAGTATAAAATTACCTTTTAATACAGTAATTATCAATTCCTACTTCCATGTTCAAAAGTCAATAGAGTTTCTTTTATCTATTTTTTGCCATTTTCTAAAATTCATATGAAAATAGTAGACGTTATTGTGAGGTAGCGCCATTGTCACTTACAACAATAAGTAACCATTAATCTAAGTGTTATCTTGTATGAAAATTTGAGCTGTATTAGTTAATGATATTTCGAGTGCAAAGTATTTTCTTTCTCGATTTGTTACGTAAATGTTTCAATTGTTTTTCCTAACGTGCGTGCAGCCCTCTGTTGCCGCGTGTGTTCAAGTAATTCTTGACATTGACTGTTCGGCTCATTAATTCAGCTACCGAACAGAAATTTTGCCCAATTGGGTTGGCGATCGTATTTCTTTTAGTTATAATTATTTCAGTGACTCTTATTATTCTGTTCCGATCCACGTGGTACCCCTTCTCGTTGGCAGTACGTGGTGCAAATGGCTCTGAGCCCTATGGGATTTAACTTCTGAGGTCATCGGTCCCCTAGAACTTAGAACTACTTAAACCTAACTAACCTAAGGACATCACACACAGCCATGCCCGAGGCAGGATTCGAATCTGCGACCGTAGCGGTCGCGCGGTTCCAGACTGTAGCGCCTAGAACCGCTCGGCCACTCCGGCCTGCGGCAGTACGTGAATGATAGCACAAACCTTTCGAACAACCATACTAAATTTTACAGTAATTAAGTTGGCGGAATAAGTTGTCCTAGAAGGCATCCTCCCCCTCAATTCTCGACTTTATATTGAATCTTCGGAACGATAGCCATTTCAAAATTCTATTCCAATTGTTTAGTCACATGCTTAGACGGTCATATATTTCTAACATTTTCGATAGAAGGGAAGGGGGACGTTACGAGCTTACGGCACGGTCACCTGATAGCCGCTAAGTGCTTCCTGTCACATCGGAAATACCCACGGCCTCATCCCTTCCCATCCCTGGTGCACGGATACCCTTCGTCATTGAACATGAACTGCCTCAGTAGTTATTACATTTCCTGTTGTGGAATGTTGTCACATACATTACATAAAGATATCACAGGAACTAGGAGTATCATTGCACAAAGAAAGAGAGAGAGAGAGAGAGAGAGAGAGAGAGAGAGAGAGAGAGAGAGAGAGAGAGAGCTTTGGAGACGACCCGAGAATACATAAACAATTACACGTTTTATTCCGAGGAATACCACCACTCCACACACTTGAACATAGGCTCTTATAGAAACAGATCGAGATACAGTCATAAAAAGCATCCCAGAGACAATTCACGCGCTTCTGTCTTCGAACACAAGCTGCTTGAGTAGTTACTAAATGCAACTGAACATGTCGGTAAACTCACTTTCAAAATGAATGCTGCACAGTAGTTGGCTTCTGTTTTGCGTTGTATACAACCACACTTGATCATGGACTCCAAAAACAGATCGCTGTATACTTGTGAAACCCCTCTGAGAAACTTCACATGCTTTTGTGGGAGACTGGTCCCGATACCGATATTAGCTGCAATATCCGATGTTACACACAAAAACTATAATATCTGGAAGTCGAAATAAATATCTCTGTCGCTCTAAACAGGACGCTCACCAGTTTCCGAGTTTTAGCTCGTCAGAGAGAGAGAAAACTTTCTAAGTCCTACAGCTGCTGTGGTGTTCATCACATTTCTGAAACGGTGATTGGGCTTAGTTTATATGTGCTGCTGTTTGAGTCAGGGCGTTATTTTCTCCTCACATCTCGAAGCAAACAACACTGGTGTCTAAGCACAGACGTGGAAATCAGAACAATTGCACAAACAGAATTGGCCGACCGGAGTGGCTGAACGGTGCTAGGCGCTTCAGTCTGGAACCGCGCGACCGGTACGGTCGCAGGTTCGAATCCTGCCTCGGGCATGGATGTGTGCGATGTCCTTAGGTTAGTTAGGTTTAAGTAATTCTAAGTTCTAGGGGACTGATGACCTCCCATGTTAAGTCCCATAGTGCTCCGAGCCATTTGAACCATTTGAACCACAAACAGAATTCGAAGCACTGTGCTACAGACGAGAAAAATGGCTGGAATTTTCCGTCTCCTAGAGCTGTTGGTCTGGAGATGTTCTAAGGCCATAGTGGTGGATGAGACACAGCATCCGACCGGAGGTGGATGGTCTTCTTAAACTTGTCTCTGAACAATCGAACAAAGAAGATATCATGTTATTCTCAGAGCTCTCCGTAGATACAGTACCTTTCCCCATCTTATTGGAACCAATCTGTAGAGGCCCTATACCCCGCATAAAGGATGTTTTGTGATTGAATGGATAATTCTTATTGGCTCTAACTCAATTTACCTGCCAAACTGTTGCTACTGCCGGTGTGGAAGCACAGTCCGCATTTATCTCTGCAGGCAGAGAATCTACGAAACTTTCAGCGACAAAACTATTTTGTACTGATCGAAACATCATACAGCATCCATAGACATGTCATGTGTCGTGCATGGGTAGCTCAGCAAGGCTCAGGTTACGCAGTTACCCAGGAAAGTTTGACTTTCTGTCCATAACAAAATTTTAATCTCCTAGTCGTGCTTGGGTAGTTCAGTCGGTAGAGCAATTACCCATGAAAGACATAGTTCCCGAGTTTGACTTTCTGTCCTCCACACAATTTAATTCTTCTTTTAAGTCTCTACACCTTTTACAGTAAGTAAAATGAAAGCTGCTCGGATCTGAGAGGGAATTTTTAACCACTGGTGGAAGAAATGAAGGATGAAAGGGAGCATTACAATTCCAGGATGTGATGGTTTCATGAATCTACAATGAAGCAGTATTCAATAGTGATGATTACCTGTCTGATCTCCGAAATCATTGTCATATTGATGAAGGGTGAATCCGAACTTGCTGTGTGCCTTGTTTGGGAAAAATCTGATTCCTTGCTGTCATGGTACTTTTTGCTGAAAACAGTAAAGCATTCTTCACTTTTCGATATCAGGCTATCATTTGAACTGAGTTTGTTTTTACGATGATGCTACGTGTATCTTAAGAGTGAAGCTCACCAATTTGATAGACTGGTGATGGAGAATTATTATTTATGTACGTCATGTGTGAATCAACTGAATGCAATGGAAAATAGCACAACTATGCCATACTGACCTATACCGCATAGATGGGAACAACACTACAGTACTTTGCAGGTAAAAAGTTTCGTATTACTTTGTGGCTTTCGTTGCACATTAAGGTAATGGCTCATTACAGTTTTTTATTGTTGTAGTCGTATTCTCACAGTAGCAAAGGCAGTTTTGCTAACAAACATCAAATAATTATTGAAATATTATTTCTGTAATGACGTGTCATATATGAAACTAAGCAGAAAATATCCTTTTGCAACCTTTGAAATTATGTCAGTGAAGTTCAGTTCGATGGTATATGATGACTGATTTGCCTGGGAATGATAGGATTTTCTGCAGCATAAAGAACCTTATGACACGGACGAAATGAAAACAAATAACAAATGTGAATTAATGTGATATTAAGGTAAATTTTGGGATCCTAATTTCAAAAATCATTGATCTAATGCTCATACATTGGAGAATTTTGATCCCCTACAGTAAATTTCGAGAGGTCTTCCGACAGTATGGCTCCAGATACCCATGTATAACTGCAAAGTGGAATTGTAGTGCCATTTCCTGACCAGATTTTATCTTTGTCCATTGACCAATGACCTTGACCCTGATGCTGTACATCGCCCCCTCCCCCTCACTCGCCTTTCACACTCCTCCCTTCAGCCTCCCCTCGCCTTCTCCACCCACCACCCATCTTCTCCACCATCCCTATCCCACCCCTTCCCCACAACTCCCCACACCTCTCCATATCCCACTCCACTCCACTCATATCACCTCTTTCCCCACTCCCCTATCCTTTCTTAATCCCTTGATCTCTCTCCCAACCCATTCCCTCCACCTCCATTTCCAACTCCTCTTCTCCACTCTCTCCTCCACTTATTCCCCCTCTTCTCAACTTCCCTAAGTCGCACCCCATTTGGAAACAAACCAATAAGACGGCTTCTAATCTGTCATATGTATTTGGTCTTCCCAGTAATAGCTCTGTACTATCCAACCACATTACTCAATCATTTCGAAAACCCAAGCATCTTTCTTTGAAATAAGACTACCTGAGAGCTTCTATGGCAGTTCTGTTACATATATTGATCTCTCTCGATAATATCTAAGTATTCAACACCTTACCGAGCAATGCCTCTTTCTTGGAAATAGGCTGTTCAGAAAACTTTTAATTCAACACACATATTTAGCTCTCACAACTAAGTATTTAATGCTGAATAATATTTCTCAACCCTACAGTCACATCATTATCCATAGTAAACAGGTAGGAGCAGGCAGATTGACACATAGCGACGTGCAGAACAGCTGAGGAGCATTCGCTAGGTATGGCACACAAATGACAGTTGACCGTCAGCTGACCATCACTTAAATAACGCATAGGAGGAGTAGGTAAGCTCTCCAAACACAGTACTCGCACTGATTCATTTCCCTTCTGCGATGGATTTGTGGCATCTGCTCTAGAATTCAGTCAATGTGTTCAATCCTTCCAAATCAAAAACGACCTCTAGCTACTTGTTCCAAATTTCCAAAATATGCCGTTAATTATCTGAAGTCTCAAACAATAACTTCATGAAATGTTTCCAAATCTTTCGAATTTGTGAATCGTGCATTTTGATGCTGTCTTTCAACTAGTGGAATCTTTGTTTCCAGTGCGCTACTGACTTTTTTAGTTTTCCACAACGATGTTTGACTTAAGGCAATAATCGTTACTTCTTATCCTTTTCAATAGAAGTTATTTCATAACCATGTGAATTGTTACCCACAACTTTCGATGTTACCCAGAACACTAATCACTCTCATTTAATTTGGATTATTCCAGTCGACGTAGTTGATATGTTCGTTGGAGGCTATCTTACATTATTTAACATCAATTTGATTTTTGTTCTGTCTATGCCTGTAAATTCACATGCCGATATGTATTTCATCACCGCTCAGTGATTATCCAGCACTTTTATGTTACAGGCGTAACGATATTGTATACTTGTAGCCTGAATTCGAATTTACTGTCTGCAGGAGCGTTGTGAGCATAGTATTATTACATTGTCTACCTTGAAGCGTACTGGTCAGTCACCAGTCACTTACGCTTTTGTCAAAGAATCGAACCTGATCTATACACAGTACCACACGTTTCGCTCAATAGTTTATTTAGAAAACGCAGCCAATCTACCTAAAGTCTCCACTGCAATATTTATTCGTACTTTTTCTTTTTTATCACATTATTCTTTCTTTCTTGCTATTCTAATATCTCACACTATGCATTCCGCTTATACAAATACATGATTTTCTTTTGGCTTTAACTTCTATGGCTTCTTCTGCTTCTTCTTCTTCTTGACCTTTCGTCTCTGGGGCCATACTGTCAGAAGACCTCTCGAAACTTTTTGTAGGGTTATCGAAATTCTCCCACGTATGAAGTTTAGAACAATGATTCCTGAAACTGGGGGCCCGAGAATTACCTTGATATCACATTCATTTACGTTTGTTGTTTGTTTTCATTTCTTCTGTGCGGTAAGGTTCTCGATACTACAGAAAATGCAATCATCGTACATCATGAACCCCAACTTCAGTGATGGAATTTCGGGGATTGGAAAAGGATACTTTCTATGTAATTTCATAGATATCATTACAAAATAATATTATGATAATTATGTATGAGGTTTGTTACCCAAACTGTCTTTGTTGCCGTTAAAATTCCGCCACAACAATAATGAACTGTAATATGCAATTGCCTAACAACGATAACCGCAAAGTAATACTCCATCTTTCAGTTGCAAAGTAGCGTGGAGCGGTTTACCATCAGTGTGGGAGCAGCTCAGTGTAGCATACTTGGGCTATTTATCATTGCATTCAGCTGACTCATACAAGACATACATATAGGGTAGCTCTGCATCATCGTCCCATCCACACTGCTGTTATCCACTCAAGCAGTGCAGTAGGGAAAACAAAGGCGATTCAATCTGAGTAGTCCCGAATAATAGCTTGATGACGAAGAGTAAAGTGGAAATTGCTGTTTTCAGCAGAAAGTTCCATGAGGAAAAGGAATCAGTTCGTTTCCAAACAATAATGAAAATGATTTCAGAGATCAGATAGATAATCATCTCCATTGAATACTGCTTCGTTGTGGATTCATGAAACTAATAAATCATGGTAACGTGGTGCTACATCAATCACTGCGTTCCTCCAAAAGCGCTTCAGAATTCCCTCCCAGACTCGAGTAGCTTTCATTTTACTTCGGGTATTTGTTTACCACATATACGTACAGTTACCAGGCTGGGCACATACTGTCTGCCACTGCATCGAAGTGCGACATGCTCACTCACCCGTTGTGACACATGAGAGTACCTCGGCTGATGCCATCAGTCAACTCTTTAGTGGAACATGACGGCTGTCCTACTCGGTCCTTGATAGTCGTCGCTCACTCGCACGATAACCATCGACGTATTGTTGTACTGTATTCTCAACGATACCAATAGCATACTCCCATGACAATTTGACCATAGACTTATCCTAACAGTTGGCTAAATTTAGCCTTAACTCTTGCTCCACCTACGTACGAAACCAATAATAACACGCTGAGAGTAGGATCGAATCATTTTATTTTGGGTACGTCAGTTTTAGCAGGTTCTGCACTGAGGCACCGACATTCAAAATTATAATTCGCAATACAGTGTGTGGTGGCCATAGGTAGGAGTGGTTGTCCTGGCTTGAAAGGAAAGCACAATTGAAATTACCGTCTTTATTACATACAATACAAGAACATCAGACAATACAAACTCAAGGTCTGTACACCCAGATCCGTCTCACAACTATCACTTCCAATAAAACCCCGATCTTACTGTCAGTTCGAAATTCAAAACAGATAACTCCACTAAATATTGCACTTTCTCCGTAATTTCTATTTGAAATTTGAACATTCAAACTCCGTTGAATTACTCTCATCTCCGACTACTAACCCAGTAGCAGAAACTATTACAGCTCCATTCTTATTAATATAGCTACGAAAAGGTACTATACGCTGTATAGTGTGGAATCTTTGACAATTAATTTGGGTGAAAACAGCATTACGATATTTTCATCGGTTTAGAAATTATCTTGGGTGAACAGCTTACGGAAAATACCGTGTGTACAGTGCTGTGAGAATTATCGGCAAGTGGCTTCTATACATCAATCATTTGGAGAATAATGAATAAGAAACATCACTAAACAGTACATAGGACAACACTGTAACAAGGGAAATAAATTATCAGGTTCTCCTAATCGAGGAAGAAAAAAAGACATTTCACACGTCAATGGTACGCTGAAGTGAACAATAAGCAACAAATATTACTTGATGTTATCACTGAAAAGCGAAAGCAAATGCCGAGCATTAAAATACGGTGCAAAATAGTGCTCCCTTAAGACTGATACCGGTTATCTCATCGAAATTCATCCGTAACCTTAATTGTATTCGATAGTAACAACGACCTACGCCCACATCTCGTATGAAACAACGATAAGAGATCATGAATTTTCGACGATTCACTGCAAACATTCAGCATCTAATTTAAGAGCTCTGTCCATATGCTAATGCATTGATGTTACATCATTATGATAATCGACGCATTAGCCACGGCGAAATTAACTGTCGCTTGTTTTGTCAATGGATATGGGAAATGGGTTGTTGTTAATCTCATCTCTATGCGTGTTAACAAAAGACTCATTTCGAAATACTTGTATAGCAGAAACTTAATTGATCAGTCCAAGAACTCGGAACATGCTGAACACTGAAATATTGGTTTTATATTTATGACAAGAAAGTAATAATATTAGGAAGCGACCGTAAGAGTTTGGAACTACTGAATGGAAGTTTTGGTAGCAAAATTCTCCTTCATGAAGTCCTGGGAAATTGGCCTATTCAGGCAGTAGAATAGTAAATTATTCAGCATGTCAACGAGTATATTGTTTCACTTACAATGGTTGTTGGTCAGATTAGTACATGTCTGCAAGATTTGTTTATGAGGATTCAAGACTAAATTATTTCGTGAAGTGTAGTAAGATATTTTTGCAGGTTTTGTCAGCATACTTCATAGTACATTTCCGTTTTCGAGTTTTTAAATGTTGTTTCTAAATTTTTAAGTCATCATTTTGCAGTGCTGCTAAAAATGCACCACTGCAAAATCAAACAGGCTATAGGATAAAATAATCTGAAAAACAAAATTTAAAATTTCGGAACCGATCATTTCTTCTTAATAGTTTCTGTGGAAATATGATCCTCTACCTTGATGACATTTCTCGAGATAACATCAAATTCCACGAATATATAACAAAGGAAACCTTTTTTAATTTTCATATGTCGCTGAATATGAATTCCCAAACATCTTAAATTATTCTACTATACATTAAATCCCACTTTAGAAAATGAAACAGGACCCCCCCCCCCCCCCTCGTCCTCCGGAAAAAATTGTTACAACAGTGAGGAATGTAACAAGAATTACTATCCGTAAATGACTTTTTGCTCAGTAGAATAAGCAGTTAAGTGTAGGAATAACAATTTGTTGCAACTGGCTGGGACAACACTAAGTGGAACACGTTCGCAGCTTTGGCGTAACCAATGTCAACACTGGAAGCAGAAACAGACAGGGAACTTATTGCCTCATAGTGTGTTAGAGAGGACGCAAGGGTAGACTTCATTCAGCGCTTAAGACAATAGTGCCCAGGAGACACAACGATCTTCCATAACGTGGCCAAATATAGTAATTTGTAAGAACCTCCCACTGGTACTAAACCTCCAGAAATGTAATTGCTTAGCAGGTAAGTTCGCAGACGCTTGTACAAGGGACGTACAGTATAACTGGCCACGTTTTCCCACCAGAGCTTTGCGATAATCAAGCCACTCCGTCCTTGAACTGCCTTAGTCAGCCGCCACGTAGGAATTCTTCCTACCTGTTGTACGGAGCGGATCTAGCACTCTTATGTCCCCTTGCATAGTGGTAAGAGCGACGCCGAATTCTGAAAGTGCTGTGCTGTACTATGTTTTACGTAATGAAGCAGAATGAAGGTTTTTGTGCAAGTAATTATTACACGGGATGCCAATATGGTGTGTTTATTTCAGAAACATAGTAAAATGAACTTGATCACAGTGATTATAAGCAAATTATTAACGTACGAGAGCATAGTCTACCACACGACTAGATCGGAAGGCATACTATCGACGACATACTATTGAGTGGATAAATGAGGCATGTCCGCGACGCAAAACTGCATAAGTAGTTACAGCTATATTTTAACTATTGTGTATTAATTGCGTGGATAAATGAGGCAAGCTCATGATGCCGAAACTTAATTAGTAGAGTTATATTTTATTTATTGTGTATTATTCTTTTGGTGTTATTCTGAGAGTGTATATTGATAACAATGAAACGGGGATACTATCTAAGATCGAATCTAGATATAAGTGTAGGGACTTTGGACAGAGAAGATACGAGCGAGGATGAAAACCCTGTGGAAAACTTAGATGTTAATAGGACAGAAGATTTACTGGAACCAGAAATGTCAAACCTGAGTAGAACTACTTTGGTAAGGAGTAATGGCCACACCGAAGGTAACGAGTTTGAAACTGTAGGTGCTTGTGAGGAAAGTGATCCCACCATCCAACCAATGTGGTCAACATGCCATTGGGAGATATCAGTATCAATAAGCTGTTTGAATTTCTAGTGAAATCAAATCTGGAACAAAAATAAACAACGTGATCATAGAGATAAAGCTTTTAGAGAGTACATTTTAGAGCAAAACAAACAACGTGAGAGACAGGGAACAAGAGAAATAACATGAACTTAGAGAAAGAGAACGAGAGCAACTACGCGAACTTGTGGAAGAAGCTTTTCGGAAGGAGATGTTAGAACTACAGAAACAATGAGATTATCAAGAACAAGAATTTAAGAAAGAGGTATTAAAGATTCTTAATGACCTAGCATCACGTAATGAGAAAAGGGATGATAAGAAAAGGGATGAATACTTATGTGTCGAGATAGATAAATTAACATTAAGTGTAAAACCTTCTAATGAAATAATGAAACATTGCAAACTCCGGTCTTCAGATTAGAGAGGAACCTCGAGACAATAAATAAAGAACAGATTAAAATAGGTGAACCGATCGATAAAGTAACTAAACAAGTAGAAGATTTAAAATTCACAGGGCAGGAGTTTATTGATGACTATCTTAGTAAGAAGATGACTAAGATAGAGTAGCATTTGTCAGAATGGTTAGAAGCAAAGAAGTTCACACGCAAGCTCAGAATGCTTTCGAGAACGCGATGCAACATAAATCAAATGCACCGCGACGCGAGGAGTAGACAGCGCGGAACAAATGGAAGCAGCTTTATTCGAGATGCCTATGTAGCAGGAATATGTAACTAATCGTTTGTCAAAAGGCGAAGGTAGTCCTAAAAGACAAAACCAATTTGAAAGGTACCCAGAACGATATTCTACAGAAATCACTCGTACGGTAGAAAACGAAAGTGGCGATAGGGCGATCATAGTAACAATGAAAGTAGCAATGAGTTCGATCTTGAAAATCGATATGATCGCAACGGGACTGTTTGATCCTCTAGGCTGACAGTATTTTCAAAGCCAGGCAACTTTAAATATTTTCGAACGACGAAAATTCTATACATCCAGTGGCATTTATAAAAATTTTCACGATGTTGAAAGGAACAAGATAGAATACAGTTTATTCTGTCACAGGCCAGTTGAGAAGTTTCATTGAGAGCACCGGAAGCAGCTGAAAGTAGCAGAACCTGCAGAGATTTGAAAAATTATCTATCTCGAAGTGTTGGTCTCAAAACTAACAAAATAGATTAAGGGCTGAAATTTATAGTATGGAATTTTACGAACCAGAAAAAAGGACTTTAGGATAATACTTTGAAAAGTACAACAAGAAAAGTCTATACTGGGATAATCCCATTACTCAGAGGTTATTAGAATTCTCAAGGGAAGATTACCTATTTAATTCCGCGAGAAATTAATAAACGTACCGAATAACGATGTTGACCAGTTTTTGTCATTTATTGATTCCCTGGACGTAATTCAGGAAGACGCTATGAGAATGGGGAATCAATTTCACTTTGCTAATTGCAACTACTCTCAACAAAATAATTGTTGAAGTGGCAGCAATAGTTACAGTAAAACCAAAGGCAATGGAAAGGGTCACAATGTTAATCGAAATCAGAATAGTAAGTATAACAGTGTCCGGCATAACGAGGAGCGCTGGCACGAAGACGAATAACGCAAGAGCAGAGGACGTTGTGAGGCGACGTCAACCGGTAGTTCACTCAGAGTGGCGTTAGGAAAAAGTTTGTTGGTCAGGCGAAACACTGCTCTTCCTACCGTTGCTAATAGACGGAAAAGTTTCACATAGCTTTGGCTAGTTGCTGCTGCAGCGTCTGGGATTGAAACATCTGCATTAGCTGTGTAGCGCCTGAGCAAGGGGTGGGATAGGCGGGGTGGGCATATTGGCAGAGACAAATGCAACAAACAGACAAGGGAAGGAAGCAAAATAAGGACAAAAGCAAAGAAAATTTCGGCAACGCCCACCTGAAATCACTGATTAGCTAAAATGAAAAGAGACTGCTAAAGCAAGTAAACTCCCCTGCACAGTAAAGACAAGAAAGAATTAAGGCACCAAACACAGAAAATACCCTGGCCGCCAGGCACTGGGCTCGTATAACTTGTCGCCAATGTATCTTCCTGACTGCTCGTCTCTTGTAGAGCGCCTAATGGATGCTGCGTTCTGGTACAGCTATACAACAATACAAGCAAATCACATTAATGGTTTTTAATAGAATAAAGTAGATTGATAATACTTAATTCTGGTTTATTTGTCCCAAGCAATTGGCGACATGCAAATAGTCAATGTCTTTCACTATTCCATGCAAGTAATGGATGTGGATCACAAGTCCTGGTCCACCCGCCTTCTACTGCCCCTTTAGTGCCCGGCTGAGGCTCATACAAGGTAGGCCGGCAGTGGCAAAACTACGCCGCTCTTCGGCCACAGATAAAACATTCAGTACAAGTGGAGACATCGGAAAACGAAACAACATGGTGGATAGACAACAGTAGACACACAAATTTAAAAGACAAGAAGCCGTTCACAGGTGCAGAGTCCAAATAAAAACGTTCAGCACTCGGACACTAACAGAGACGACAGAAATGGCACACGTGAACGAAGGAGCACAAATGACGAAACACTGAATCACTAACATGATGGCACACACAACACACTGGCGACGATTTCCGGCACGTGAATGTTCACGAGTGCGGCGATCTGCCAAAAGGGGAAAAGGTGGGGGAGGAGGGAGAGGGGAGGGTGTAGATGCCAGTGGCAGAGGAGATGGGAGGGGGAGGAAAGAAGGTAGGGGGTTGGGGAAGCCTGGGGGAGGAGGGAGGGAGGAAGGGAGGAGGGAGAGAAGGGAGAGAGGGCGCCCTTGGGAAAGAACACAGGGGATGGGAGGATCAAAGTTAGTAGGAGGGGTAGTTGGAGGCGATGAGGCCATCATCAGGGAAGGGAGTTGGTAGAAGCCACCTTGGCCGACGGTATGGAGAGTGGAGAGATAGACAGCAAGTGGGACGTGGGAATACAGGCTCGGCAGCAGAATGGGTGGGAGAGGATGGGAGAGACAAGCAGGTGAGGGGGATCAAGTTAACAGGAGCAGTAGAGGAACTGTATCTTTTCGAGGAATATGAGGAGGTACGCAAATGGAATGAGGTCATACAGGATCCGCATGGGGGAGGGGAGACGATGTGATAGGCAAGGTGGAGCACATGGCGTCCTAGGATTTCAAGGGATTTGTAAAAGGTAGGAGGGGCCAAGATGCAAGCAGGGTGGGTGTAGCAGAGGATAGGGTGGGTGAGGGATTTATAGGGGTGTAGGATGGCGGAGGGGTCCAGACCCATGTGCGGCCAGAAAGGAGCTTGAGGAGAAGGAGTCAGTAGTGTGCCTTGGCCTGGATTGTCTGGAGATGGGGGGGGGGGTCCAGGAGAGGCGACGGTCATGGGTGACGCCAAGGTACTTGAGGGTTGGGGTGTGGGTGATAGGACAGCCATAAATGGTGATATAGAAGTCGAGGAGACGGAAGGAAGGGGTGGTTTTGCCTACAATGATCGCCTGGGTTTTAGATGGATTGATCTTGAGCAACCACTGGTTGCACCAAGTGGTGAACTGGTGAAGATGGGATTGGAGAAGGTGTTGGGAGCATTGCAGGGTGGGGGCCAGGGCAAGGAAGGCAGTGTCATCAGCGTACTGGAGAAGGTGGATGGGGGGGGGGGGGGGTTGTGAAGGCTTCGGCATGTCTGCTATATACAGAAGGTAGAGAAGAGGGGAGAGGACGGAACCTTGGGGTACACCGGCGGAGAGGTAGAAGGTATAGGAATCTGTCTTATGGATGGTGACAAAGGAAGGTTGTTGGGAAAGAAAGGACCCTATCAGATGGACGAAGTTGATAGGAAAGGCAAAGGTTTGGAGCTTGAAGAGGAGATCGGAATGCCATACATGGTCGTAAGCACGCTCAAGTTCGAGGGAGAGGGAGATGGCGGAGCGACAGGAGTTGAGCTGTTTAAGAGAAGATGAGTGAGGTGAAGGAGAAGGTCATCAGCAGAGGAGGATGGACGAAAGCAACACAGGGTAGCGGGAAGGAGGCGGTGCTGGTGGAAATGCTGGTGGATGTGTCGGGTTAAGATGGATTCCAGGACCTTGCTGAAGACCGATGTAAGGCTGAGGGGATGGTAGGAGGAGACTACAAATGGCGGTTTGTCGGGTTTGAGGAACATCAGGACACGGGAGGTTTTCCACAGGTGAGGGTAGTAGCGGGTGGACAAGACCACATTATGTAGCCTGGCCACGGTGGAGAGGAAGGAGGCGGGAGCTTCGCAGAGGTGGCGATAGGTAACACGATTGTGACCAGGAGAGGTGTTGCGTTTTATGGTAAGTGTATTGATGCTATCCTGAGTAGTGATGAGGGCATTGAGTTCGTTGTGTGTAATGTTGCCCAAGTACTGGAAGCCAGGAGTGAGTGGTGGGACAGAGGTGTCAGTTCAATCATGGACATCCAGGAAGAGGGAGTAATCGAAATGGGGATTGTCAAGGAGGGTAAAGATATCGGAGAGGTAGGAGGCAAACTGATTGGCCTTACTGAGGTTGTCAGGGAATTGTAAGGCAGCGGAAGGCTGACCAGTACATGGACGAGTTGACAGGAAGGGTAGCATTAAGACGGGTGCATTTCTGTCGCCAGTCCCAGTGTTTCTTAGCCACGAGCAAGTTTCTGTCGTGTTGTAGTTGCCAGTGGCATTTTAGTGTGTCCTGGTCATGCATGTGAAGGAAGGAATGGTAGAGACGGTGGGATTCACAGAGGAGGAGGACGGCCTGTGGGGGTAAATAGGGATGATGCAGGTGGATGGTGACGGTAGGGACGTGGGCCTCCAAGGCCTCAGACAAGGTCTGCTGGAGAAAGGAGGCGGCATGGGTAACATCATCAGTGTGGTGGTAGGCGAAGGGGTGGCTATCGACCTCGGTAGAGAGGGTATCCCGGTAGGTATTGCAGTCGACACGGGATCAATCATGGACATATTTTGGGGGAGGGTCGATGCGATGATCGGGATGGGGGTGACGTCTGTCTGAAATGGTGAGGAGGACTGGGACATGGTCACTCCCAATAGGGTCAAGGACGTCCACCACTATGCAACCAAGGAGGAGAGGACGACTTCTGGAGTGGTGCTGGATTCGAGGACGGTGTGCTGGGGAGTGGGAATGAGGTCACCTTGGAGGGTGGAGAGGAACCGATGCCACCGCCATAACTGGGCAGCAGAACGCCTATGGATGTTGAGGTTGGTGGCAATCATATAGGAGGAGAAGGTATGGTCGATGTGGGAAAGGAAGTCAAAAGTAATAGGGACAGTAGGGTGGACATAGATGGTGGCGCAGGTAATGGTAAGGCCAGGGCAGAAGAGACCAAGGATCTGGTGTTCTGCAGGGTCAGGAATGAGGGGTTGGAGCCGAACTGGGATATGGTGGTGTTGGCCAACGGCTACTCCGCCACGCACTCTTGGGAGAGGATTATTGGAGTGGTGGAGGGGGTAGGGTGATGTGTGAACAGTATGCTGGGGCTGGAAAGAGGAGGAAGGCATCGACATGGTGGGTAATGAGGGTGTGCAGGAGAAGGTTTTGTTTGCAGGAAGAGAACGGATGTTATTGTGCAAGATAAGTGCTGTCACGCCATGATAGAAATATAGACAAGGGTGTCGAGACAGGAGAAGGTGAAGTGGGCAAGGTTATGCGAATAGTTGGCGTAGGTGATAAGGTTGGAAAATGGTTTGGGTGGCGAGGGATATCTGGGTGTGGGGAGCTGGAATAGGTGGACATTCTGGAGGATGATGGTGACAAGCCTGATGAAGTCCTCAGCACTGGGGGCAGGGGCGACGAAGGGAGTGGCCAGGAGGGGTTGGGGCGTCCAGAGGGTGGACAGGGACAGTTACTTCACGAGTGGTGGGTGGGGGGATCCGGTCTTGCACTTCTGGGAGTAGGTGGGGTGCAGGAGGTTGCAGGTGTTGCAGGAAGGAGGGGACTGGAGGTTGGGACACTGCACCTTAGGCTCCACCAACACCTCCCCCTCCGTGATCAGCGGACTAAGCTGAGTGATCATTGCAGTGAGGGTCAGTGGGTGGGGCTGGAGTTGGGGCTGGTGGGAGGGGGCCGAGGAAGGGGCAGATGGATGAGGGAAGCATTAGGGCCAAAGTGGGTGATGGGGATTCGGCAGATGATGTCAGAGTGAAGGGTGGGGCTAGGGGAGGTGGTGAGAATGGAGTCCCGATGGGGAGTGAGGAGAGAATGGGGGGCTCTAGGAAAGTGTTGGCAGAGGAACAGAGTGAGGTTCCAGGCCTCGAGGAGTGAGGGATCAGGACGGGACAGGAGGTTTTTGCAGGAGGAAGGGGAGGAGGAAGAGGAGGTGGTAGAAGGGACAGGTGGAGAGACATTCATGTCATCCGGGGGGGGGGGGAGGATGATGAGGCTGGGATTCTTTGGGAGCCAAGGAGGCGGGGGTACTGCTGGGCCGCTTAACAGCGACAGAAGGCTAAGAAGAGGCATGGGGGACGAGAGCAACCGGGAGATGATGGGAGCTGGCAGGTCCCGGTGTGGGTCCTGGCGCTGGTGACGGTGATGGTGACAGTGGAGGTGATGGCTAAAGTGATGGTGATGGCGATGGTGACAGTTGTGTGTGGGCTATGGCGGGGGCCGCAGGGACAGCGGCAACAGAGTGAGGGAGGGGAGGGAAGGGATCAGAGGAGGATGCTAAGGGAGAGGGAGCTGAGGATGGGGCGACAAAGAGCCCAAAAGACGGGAGGGTGAGAAGTAAGGGGATGGAATTGGGGGGACGACTGGGCACGCTACGCAATTGTGGTGGGGGATGGAGAGGTATAGATGATGGCAATGGTGGTGTTAGTGGTAGTGGGTACAGTCATGGTGACAAGGGGAAAAGGAAGGAAAAGAACAAGATAGGGTAGAGACAGAGGAAGAGAAGGAACTCAGGGAGACGGACTAATACAGATGATGATGGACAAAGACAGATGAAGACACTGACTGGTGCCGAAGCCCCACTGTGCTGCTGCTGGCGGGAAGACGACCACTGGGGCTGCTTGGCTGCTGGGATGGCTGCTGCTGCCGGGCTGCTGGGACTGCTGCTGCTGGCTGGCTGGCTGGCTCGCTGGCTGCCTCGCTGGTCGTCAACTGCTCCATCTGCAACACCTAATGCTTCGATAAATGACTATGCAGTTATCGAAGGCCGATACTCTTCCGAGTTACCGCCAGAGATGGCCGAGGCTGGCAGGAGCGGCGCTTATATTCTCTTCGGCTCGAGGCCGCTCCTGTCATAGTGCGGTCCTAGTCAGCAGCCGATTGGCTGACGTCGTCTCACAGTCATGTCTTCTCTTGTGTTCTTCGTGCTGGTGCTCGACGTTACGCCGGAACATAAAGGTAATCAGTCTGGGGTTAAAATTATAAACAAAATAGTTCTGATAACACTTACGGGAGTAACAGACAAAATCGTAATAATAAAGTTGATTATAGCAACAGAAATAAGCAGACTCAGAATACACACAATTCAACGCCCGTAATGTCTAGGCCTGAGAATATGTCTACTAAAAGTGACAATGAATGGAATGGTCAGATTTCTGTGGTTCGAATGGTGGTACCTGATGAAATGGGTAACAGACGTGAAAAACTAAAACCAGCCTTCCCAGTGCAGCTGGCGAAGAGAAGGGAGGCCATAAAATCTTAAAGGCGTCAGTTTTGAGTTATAATGATGGTATGGATATTAAAGATGAACTCTTAGATAATCCAGGAAAATTAGTTGATAATCCAATTGAAGCGGTACCAACCATGGTTAAAGTTAAAATCTTAGATGAAGATGTTGGACACTGGCGCAACTTTTAGTGTGATGTATATGGGACTTTATAAATGTATGAATAGCAAAGAGAAGTTTCCAGTATTACCGGAAGCCGTCTGTACTTTGTCTGGCCCATTAAAAACCAATTCTGTACACATAAAGGCCGGAGTACAGGTGGAGATTGTAGCGCAAGGGGTACGACTTATTAGCACATTCTTGTTGGCTCCTAATTTAACTTACCTATGTATTTGGGGATGGAATTTTATGTGTCAACGAGACGGAAAGCTCGACACAGCGAAGGCGTGTGTTCTTTAAAGAATCAGGGACAGGTTACTGTGGAAACTGGAATTTCAAAACAAAATATGTGATCAAATTAAAATAGGAAGAATTGAAGCTGAAATAGTCTACTTCTACAATAAGGATCAAATATATTCAAATATCAAGGAGCGTCAGACGACAATGAACTAATAAAAGTTAAAATGCTATACACCGAATATTTAACAAGCTGCACACTTTCCAACTGTGACATATCATACAGTACGACCGAGTGGGAGATATTAGCTGTGGTGTGGGCTCTCAAGAAGTTTAGATTTTGTGTATTCATCTAAATGGTAGAAGTATATTGTAAGCACAAGACTTTGACCTTCCTCATGTTGTTGTTGTGGTCTTCAGTCCTGAGACTGGTTTGATGCTACTCTATCCTGTGCAAGCTTCTTCATCTCCCAGTACCTACTGCAGCCTACATCCTTCTGAATCTGCTTAGTGTATTCATCTCTTGGTCTCCCTCTAAGGTTTTTACCCTCCATGCTACCCTCAAATACTAAATTGGTGGTCCCTCGATGTCTCAGAACATGTCCTACCAACCGATCCCTTCTTCTAGTCAAGTTGTGCCACAAACTCCTCTTATCCCCAATTCTATTTAATACCTCCCCATTAGTTATGTGATCTACCCATCTAATCTTCAGCATTCTTCTATAGCACCACATTTCGAAAGCTTCTATCCTCTTCTTGTCTAAACTATTTATCGTCCACGTTTCACTTCCATACATGGCTGCACTCCATACAAATACTTTCAGAAACGACTTCCTGACACTTAAACAAATTTTTCTCCTTCAGAAACGTTTTCCTTGCCATTGGCAGAAAACATTTCATATCCTCTCTACTTCGACCATCATCAATTATTTCGTTCCCCAAATAGCAAAACTCCTTTACTACTTTATGTGTCTCATTTCGTAATCTAATTCCCTCAGCATCGCCCGACTTAATTCGACTACATTCCATTATCCTCGTTTTGCTTTTGTTGATGTTCATCTTATACCCTCCTTTCAAGACGCTGTCCATTCCGTTCAACTGCTCTTCCCAGTCCTTTGCTGACTCTGACAGAATTACAATGTCATCGGCGAACCTCAAATTTTTTATTTCTTCTCCATGTATTTTAATACCAAATCCGAATTTTCCTATTTTTTCCTTTATTTCTTGCTCAATATTCAGATTGAATAACATCGAGGATAAGCTACAACCCTGTCTCACTCCCGTCCCAACCACTGCTTCCCTTTTATAACCCTCGACTCGTATGACTGCCATCTGCTTTCTGTACAAATTGTAAATAGCCTTTCGCTCCCTGTATTTTACCGTTACCACCTTCAGAATTTGAAATATTCCAATCAACATTGTGAAAAGCTTTCTCTAAGTCTACAAATGCTAGAAACGTAGGTTTGCCTTTCCTTGATCTTTCTTATAAATCGTAGGGTCAGTATTGCCTCACGTGTTCCAACATTTCTACGGAATCCTAACTGATCTCCCCCGAGGTCGGCTTCTATCAGTTTTTCCATTCGTCTGTAAGCAATTCGCGTTAGTATTTTGCAGCTGTGACTTATTAAACTGATAGTTCGGTAATTTTCACATCTGTCAACAGCTGCTTTCTTTGGGATTGGAATTATTACATCCTTCTTGAAATCTGAGGGTATTTCGCCTGTCTCACAGATCTTGCTCACCAGATGGTAGAGTTTTGTCAGGAGTGGCTCTCCCAAGGCTGTCAGTAGTTCTAATGGAATGTTGTCTACTCTGGGGGCCTTGTTTCGACACAAGTCTTTCAGTGCTCTGTCAAACTCTTCACGCAGTATCGTATCTCCCATTTCATCTTCATCTACATCCTCTCCCATTTCCATAATATTGACCTCAACTATATCGCCCTTGTATAGACCCTCTATATACTTCTTCCACATTTCTGCTTTCCATTCTTTGCTTAGAACAGGGTTTCCATCTGAGCTCTTGATATTAATGCAAGTGTTTTTCCTTCCTCCAAAGGTCTCTTTAATTTTCCTGTAGGTAGTATCTATCTTACCCCTAGTGAGTCCGCAGCTCGTGGTCGTGCGGTAGCGTTCTCGCTTCCCGCGCCCGGGTTTCCGGGTTCGATACCCGGCGGGGTCAGGGATTTTCTCTGCTTCGTGATGACTGAGTGTTTTGTGATGTCCTTAGGTTAGTTAGGTTTAAGTAGTTCTAAGTTCTAGGGGATTGATGACCATAGCTGTTAAGTCCCATAGTGATCATTGACATTTGAACCTTAGCCATTTTGCACTTTCTGTCGATATTAATTTTGACACGTTTGTGTTCCTTTTTGCCTGCTTCATTTACTGCATTGTTATATTTTCACCTTTCATCAATTACATTCAATATTTCTTCTGTTACCCAAGGGTTTCCACTAACCCTCGTCTTTTTACCTATTTCATCCTCTGCTGCCTTCACTATTGCATCCCTCAACGCTACCCATTCTTCTTCTACTGTATTTCTTTCCCCCATTCCTGTCAATTGTTCGCTTATGCTCTCCCTGAAACTCTCTACAACCTCTGGTTCTTTCAGTTTATCCAGGTCCCATCTTCTTAAATTCCCACCTTTTTGCAGTTTCTTCAGTTTTAATCTCCAGTTCATAACCAATAGATTGTGGTCAGAGTCCACATCTGCCCCTGGAAATGTCTTACAATTTAAAAACTGGTTCCTAAATCTCTGTCTTACCATTATATTATCTATTTGATACCTTTCAGTATTTCCAGGGTTCTTCCATGTGTACAACCTTCTTTCATGATTCTTGAACCAAGCTATGACTAAGTTATGATTAAGTTATGCCCTTCCTCATGACGTGCAAAATTCTTCATTCAAGACTTATGAGATGGGCTTGACTATTACAGGAATACCAAATAGGAATAAAATGTATTAAAAGTAAAGAAAATATTGTAGCTGACGCTTTATCTCTATTACCTCAAGGCAGTTGTGATTAGGGTCAGCTAATTGAATATAATTAGAATTTCAATATATAGGTTATACAAAACGTACCTTTTAAGAACGAGGTAGAATATGTATGTAAAAATATGTCCAAGTTGCAGCAATGGGACACATACTGGAATAAGAATTTCAGTATTCTACGGAATAAAGTTACTCATTTACATATGCCAAAGTATAAGTTACATCTGAATATACTATTTCGTGAAGAAAGATGGAGAGTGTGTATTCCAACAGTAATGTTTCTACAGCTTGTATTGTATAACTATTATTCGTGGGGAAACTGAAGTCCTGATAAGTGTTCGGAGAAACTGAAACAATGCTATTTTGTTCTCAACACGATGAGGAAAGTATTTGAAATCTTACGTAAATGTATATTATGTCAAAAGGTTAAACCTATAAACTAATGGAACAAACAATGGTTGCAGTCCATAATACCTTCAAAACCTCTTGAACTTGTGTCTTTTGACGTCAGAGAGCCATTGCCAGTGGCGAAAGGAAGATTTAAATATGATGTTTTTTCCAACTTTCCACGAATGTATCATTTACGATCTATTAACCCCAAACCTATGCTAAGTAAACTGGTAAATGACTACATTCAAAATGCAGGTAAACCGACTGCTATATTGACCGATTTGCTTCGTGTTATGCTAGTAAGTCTTCCATGAATGTATCGATAATTTAAATATAAGACACATCTTTGTATCTTGTTACAATGTCGAGGCATCGCCTGTGGAACGGGTATTCCGGGACTTCAATAGATTCTTAGATCATATATAGAGAAAAACCAGTATAGATGTATAGAATACGTTGGTATGTTTGAAAAGATCCATAACGAACTGCTAATTCATCCACTGAGTGTAGTCGTATAGAAATAAAGTTCCACAAGAAAGCATCCTGAGCATGCAGAATAGCTGAACCGTAATAGACAGAAATTTGCTTATTACTTAAGTTCGGGTGGCCATGAACAAAGCTGCGAGGATAAGTACGATGGGAAACCAATTAAAGGTAATACATATAATTTGAACGATGAAGTACTGTTACGGAAACATGCCAGCAATATACAGGACGGTATAAGATATTCGAGAGTCCACATCTGGGCAGTTACGTAATGGGAGATATCCACAATGGGAAGCTCGCCAGAGGGTTGTTCCCTCATAAAGACTTGAAAAAATACTATGAATGAGAAGACAACCAGGAAGAAGAGTTTACTTATTGTCTTTAGGATAGGTTATATTTCTGTGCAATTTCATGTAAATGTGAGGAAACTATCTTAGTTTATGTTTTTGTATGGTTATTTACGTTGTTAGTGAATTTATGTTCTACTATTATGATGAATGAATGCCTCAGATGTAAGGTCAGCTTCGAGAGACCAGAATATGTAAAAGCACGATGACTATTCAGTAAGTAACGCGAGGACAATTGCCCTAAAAGTTAAGTGTCAATTATTTCCTATTTAATGGGCGTTGATCCTAATTCAGTGGAACAAACTGCGTGAGATTTTGCAATATATAAACACCGACTGTGACTGGCCTGGTATCATGAACTCGTTTGAGGACAGAATCTTAGTACTATATGTCTACTTAGTGATTTGTGTGACTGTGTTTAAAGACAAACGTACTGTAAATGAATCATAACGTTTGAGACAAAAGTTTGGTCAGTCGTGTCATGCACGTTACGTGTTCGGAACTGAATAAAAGACAGAATCTCGCCCCGTGACACGCATGAAGTGGTTAATTAACCTTCATGTCATTACGCGTTTGGAACTGAAAGAACATAATCTGAGCTCGTGATGGGGAACATTGATCATGTGTTGTGACTATAGAACGTTGAGGACGGAATCTGTTCACGTAGCTAATTGCACAATTATTACATGTAATAAATATATTTGTCACTATAAAAGGAACCCGATGCGGTTATGTATTTTCTATGTGACAATCTAGAATCTGTGTTAAAAACAGTGTCGTGAGTGATTTGGTGAAAGATAACCAGGATTAAGTTCATTTCCTGAAGCTCATGAACTTTTAAGGAGATAACTATTTTAAATGTGCCTAGTTATCATTCTTTTGTCTTGAAGAGGTGCAGTTGTTGGTTCCATATGTGCGCACAAATTTTATGTTCCATATCGACACTACGAGAATGAGTTTTGCGGAACCACTACCTGCGAGTCAGCTCGGTGCAACATGCCGACGCTGCACAACCTACCTGACGGGGCGAGAACACTCACCGACACTCCCTACAACATCCTGTACTGCAAGATAACTTACTGAGGCTGCCACAACTATCTGGTGGTCGAAATGACGTGTTGTCCTGTTGGGCGAAATTGCACTCAGTTAGGGACCAAGACCTTAAGAATATTACAATGACAACCTAATAATCAGGTGGTCGTATAAAGTTGTTTGTGTCAAGACTGACGATAATATCAAGAAAAAAACCTGTGGGGGCAGCAACTCCAAAGTAAAACCCCATGCAGGAATGACAAGATGCATTAAAAGGCAATGGAAGATAAGAAGTTAATAAGTACTTCATCAATCAGCAAGAAGAATTCAGAAGCTCCAATGATCAAGATATAACGCTGATTAAGAATTATAAGAAGAGACATCTCGGCAAATAGTTAGTTGAACTAACATATTCTGCAAGTCATAAAAAGAGGTGGGTCCATGAGTTGGTAACAATCCCACCCAGGTGCTGACGTAACAAACAAGTAATTGAAGTCAGCATGCAGACAGTGCTAACAACATTCTAGCAAGTCGCTAGCCTATTCAGGAGGCGGGTCGAAAAGATGAGTTCCATCTCAAATAATTTGCTGTATTCCATTGTGTAATCGTCCGGAGGGCCTCACATGTGTTGGTTCTACTTTCCCCTATGCAACCGCACGGAGGACCTCAAGCGAAGGGCGATGCCGAATTGATAAGCTGAAATAGCCTTAAAACATATCAAGATAAAGACTGAAGATTGTTCTTTTGGACAACTTTCAAACAATTGTAAAATACTTGTAATGAACTTATTTATGGTAGTCAGATTTATTCTGCATAATTTAGGGATGAAGTGTTCAAATGAACGATATCTAAAATCCAGATATTTATGATAGGCTGTCATGATGTATTTAAATGACTCAAAATATGTAAAAATCTATTATGATATTAAGTAAACATGTTATTTTTAAGACCCATTGCACAAACTAATGTAAAAAGAACAATGGAACATAACCATTAACCTTTCCCCTTTCCCCAATCACCAGCACTTCGGAGCTGCAAAAGCCAAGAGGATTATCAACACAATACACATTGAAAACTCCAAATAAATCAGAAAATGTAAGTTTATTACCCCTTGTAGGCGATATGAAGATCACAGTTGCGGGTGAAAATGACAACACTGTGCAACAGAGTGAAAACTATTATCATTCTGGGGGTGGGGGGGGGGGGCGTTTATAACCGCTCTTTTAATTAGGAACAATATTATTAGGCTTATTTTCATATAGGGGAGAGGTGATCGATAACATCAGAAGTAATTAAAGCACTGAAAAACTTTTAATTAAAATTATCGACATATAATCTCTCATCAGAATAACGCCCCCAGCAAAGCAATGCTTCAGGGAAACCAAAGAGGGTTTGACATGGCTGCTTTTGTTTCTAAACTCTACAATATAAACCATGTGCGGGTATTGCTAGTTCTCTTGTCTTGTTTTATACGCTCTGAATTAGTCTATGGAGCTGCGGCATGCGATAAAGCGGGCATTTTTGTGTAATGTGCTACGGGAGGGCCAGGGCACTTTTGTTAAACTGCAAGAAAATGGACTGTAGTTAATTTTTACCAGAGAGACTTTTGCCATAAGGTCACTGACTAATAATGTATGAGGAATTGTATCGATGTATAGTAATGGGCCATAGTCCTTGCTGTAATATCTTTGAGTGACGAACTATAAAAGTCACGGACAGTTTAGCTGCCGTAATTTCTTAGGGTAATTGTAGAATCAAACCTCTTTTTCCCACTATGCATGATTATTTAATTATTATTGAATGTCTTAATAAAAACTAAATCTACATCACATCTACATGGGTACACTGCAAATCATACTTAATTCTCTGACAGAGAGTTCATCCAACCACTTTCACAATCCTCTATTAGTCGAATCTCGTACAGCGCGCTGAAAGAACGAACACCTATTTCTTTCCGTACGAGTTCCGATTTCCCTTATCATGGTGATCTTTCTCCCTATGTAGGTCCATGTCAACAAAATATTTTGTTGTTCGCAGCAGAAAATGGTGATTGGAATTTCGTTAGAAGATTCCGCCGCAACGGAAAACGCCTGTGTTTTAATTAAGTACACCCCATATCGACATCTTGGATTGTCGGGTGTTCTGCCGGATATCAGCGTCGTACTTGCACGATATTTCGGTCACGTGGCTCGTGACCTTCATCAGGTGCGACCTGAGACTGCTCCTCGAGTGGACCTGGTCCAGTATTTATGCCTATGGCCTTCCCCCTCCACTAATGGCAGCAGGCGCTTCCTCTGTGGTCCGCGCCCATTCCCTGCGACCTGCTGGAGCGTCGCTGCTCCGTTTTCCGTCCTCTGCGGTTCTAGGTGTTCCCTCTGCGGTCCGCGCCCACCAAACCCGCTCCTGGGGGTTTCATCTACGGTCTGGGGTACCAAGCGTTCCCCCTGCGGTCCGCGCCCGCTCACCACGTACCGCAGAACACCCGACAACCCAAGATGTCATTAGATCGCCGGGAAAGCTTGAAGAGTTACACCCCATATCCTTTATCATTTCACTGACTGCAGCCGATTGTATTAACGGAACGGTGCAGTATATATTTTTCCATGACGGTGACACACGTTAGATTACTGGAGCTTCCGGCTGGACAAACACTCGGACTTACAATGACAGGCGAAATATCAGTCTTGTTTCGCATCTGTCTGGGTTCGTTATTCATGGACCCTCCGGCTAGCTAGAGTGTCCCACGAGCGAGTAGAGACAGATGACAATGGTCCACGATTCAAGATCAATCTGAACCTACATGCACAGGGGACAGTACTCTTCATCATAGGTTCAAATGGTCAAATGGCTCTGAGCACTATGCGACTTAACTTCTGAGGTCATCATCCATGCCCGAGGCAGAATTAGAACCTGCGACCGTAGCGGTCGCACGGCTCCAGACTGTAGCGCTGAGAACAGCACGGCCACTCCGGCCGCCTTCATCATAGGAGAAGACGAAATAGACAATTAGCATGCTCAGCTGTTATAGGGTCTTCTTTACCTAGTTATTATGGTCTTTAGTTTGTAATTGAAAAATAAAAAAAGAAAACAACACTGGTATTTCTCCCTTCCATCCCTTTTCCAGCATAGCGACACACTGTCCAGGCCTCAGGTGGCGACCCCTGCTGTGTATGGTGTCATGTAGCATACTTGCAAGAGATTGAAAAGAAGTGGTTAAGATAACCGCCCGCGATGAGCGAGAAATCCAGATCTGAGTCCCTAGCCGGCATACATTGTCGTATTTTCAACATTAGGTGGTACATCTACACATAACACAGATGAGGCCATGTTATTCGCATATTTCGTATTGCTTCATTAACATTGTGGCTGTTTGGAGAACAGCAATCACATTAAGTTTATCGTGTGTTTTTCCGTAATCACAAAACCGTAATTTCATTAATTTTGGTAGGTGCTTCCCGCAAGTTAATTATCACATTGATTGAATTAGTTACGATAAAGCAGTTACATTGATATTTGTTGGTTTGTTATTACTTTTTAGTTACTTCTGGGGCCTAAAAGTGCATGAAGCTATTCGCCCAGCTTTTTATTTAAAACTGTTGTGCCTACGTTTTAATGAATTGCTTCTTGAGTGTTAGAGTACCAGTAGGTAGGGCGTGAACTTAGCCAGGGAGTCGGTCAGGGTGCACAATCTATATTCATCTGACCAAAAATCCTAATCTTCTTCCCCCTTGACTTCACCGGCCTCCACTGTAGCTGTCCTGCTACGTTCATACGTCTGACAGACAACGGTCCAATTCATTCATTATTACTTTATCCATCTTTTTCTCATGGTTACCTCTGTCTTTGCAATCTCCTCCCATTCCATATCGGGATGTAATCTGGAATCTTTTGGCGGTGGACAGATTATCGTGACCCTATTTCAAAAGCAGGTCACATGTCCTGTGGATATTTATAATGTGTGTTTAATGGAGTATTTCCATTGCCTTTTGCAACCCAATACCGTTGATCGTTGCCTATTCTTCTGCGTTTATGGTAGAAGTCTTCGGTCGCCGTCGCAAATTATGTCTATTCAAAATGAAAGCAGTGGTTGGGTTCGAACACCATACCCAGGACGTTCTGATTAATAATAAATGATGCTACCCTTAGATCAAGGGGTGCGTAACCACCGCCTTAGGATACCCAATCCATTGACTGTTTGACAGCGAAGGGGAAAAGGTTCCATATTCGAGTTCCAGTGTGGAATACAGTTTTAATCAGCGCGCACTCTGTAGCAGAGTTTAAATTCTTTCTGGGAACAATACGATAGTCTCTGCTAACGCATTTCTCCGCTGTATACTTTCTTTGCGGAGTGGGAGAGCTAGATCTGCCAAGTACTCACGACAGCTTCTGAGAAGCTTGAAAAGCAGAAGAGGTACTGGCGGAAGTAAGGCTGTGAGAGGGTGTTGTGGGTCGTGCTGGGATATATCAGTTGTTAGAGGGCTTCCCAGCCTATGGCAATAACCCCTTGTTCGAGTCCTGATCTGGTACACTAAATCTGTCCGGAGGCTTCAGACCAGCCCACTGTCAGCTGCAGACTCGGAATTCATTCTGGGACTGGCGTGCGATAGCATTAACTACAACATACAAGCAGATGACAGTGCTACTTCGGAAAATCATTTCGTATTGAAATAAGAAAAGTAGGGATTTCTGGAGCCCTGTAAGTAATTGCGAACTCTGGTTCTGCTTCCGACTGTCAAAGCCAGTTGGACGTTTTACGTACAGATTTACTTTGCTATACGTGTTAATATCTTGATTTTAGGCTTAAATGGGACAATCTGAAGCAGTGAGACACAGCATCTAATCTTACTGGCACCACCATGGATCTCGAGAATTGTTTCACATAATAAAAGTATTGCGTGAACCATCTTGCTCCTATAGTGTACGCGGTCCTGGTCAGCTGATCAGAATCACTTAACTCCAGGAAAATATTCAAGGTCATCCATGGTGGGTTTTACTGACCTGACAAGCTTTAGGTCATTTACTGTTGGCAACTATTATGTCGAGGCATTCTAGTACTTTTTAACGTAGTAATGTAAGGAGTATTGCTTCAGATGAGTCGAGATATGACGTTTACAGCACAGGAGCACAGGAAGTAGGAGTAATCCACTGAATTAAGACCCATACCGCTAACGTCGATTTGCAGTAAGATTTTGGAACATATAATGTGCTCTAACATTTTGAGTTGAAGAAAACGATTTGTCGACAGCAAACACGGATTCAGAAACTATCGATCTTCGGAAACGCAACTAGCTCTTTATTTTAACGAAGTAGTGAGTGCTGTTGACAGGTGATGTCAAATTGATTCCGTGTTTTTAGTTTTGCAGAAGGCTTTCGATACCTTTCCTCAAAGCGACTTCTCAACAAATTGCGTACCTATGGAATATCGGTTCTGCGACTGGCTTCGTGATTTCCTCTTAGAAAGATCACATTTTGCAGTAACTGACAGAAAGTCATCGAGTAAAAGAGAAGTAATATCTAGCGTTTCGCAGGGATGTGTTATACGCCTTCCGCTGTTCGTGAGCTACATAAACAACTTAGGAAACGATCTGAGAAGCCCTTTAAGATTGTTTGCTGATGATGCTGTCATTTACCAGCTTGTAAAGTCAATGATCAAAACAAATTGAATAACGGTTTAGACAATTCACTTTAAATAACGAAAAGTGTGGAGTCATGTACATACGTACCAACAGGAATCTGATAAATTTCCGTTATATGATAAGTCATAGAAATCTAAAGGCCCTTACTTCAATTAAACACGTAGGTAGTACAGTTACGAATAACTTAAACTGAAACCATTACGTAGATAATGTTCTGGGTTCTGTTTGTTGGTAGAACACATAGAAAACACACAGCGGGCATCAAAAAAGTTCAAAGAACGGCAGCTCGGTTTGTATTATCGCGATACAGGGAGAGAGTGGCACCGATATGATACGCGAACTGGGTTGTCAATCGTTGAAACAAAAAAGGTTTTCCTTGTGGAAGAATCTTCTCACGAAATTTCAATCACCAACTTTCTCCTCAGAGGTGTAAACATATTTTGTTGACGCCCACTTACGAAGGGAAGAATGAGAGCTCGCACCGAAAGATTTGTGGTCGTTTTCCTGCGCGTTGTTCACGATTGGAACGTCAGAAAAATAGCTTAAAGGTGGTTCTGTGAACGGTCTGCCAGTCACTGAAATGCAGAGTAATCATGTAGATGTAAATGTAGATGTAGACGCAGATGCAGAAGATCCACAGTGAGAGGTCATGCACTTTGAGTCTTGTCCCATCAGACGCAGCCGTCAGTCGTGAACATGTGACTGAGACTACTCCTGGAAGACAACACGAGGATTCTTAGCTGTCCACGTTATTGTATTCGTTGCACCAGATGAAACTGAAGTTTGAGGCCTAACTGTTCGAAACTATTCTAGGAGCGTTTGTACGGATCACAATCAACATTACCCTTCTCTGCAGCCGAAGTTCAGCTGGCATAAATGTAGCTGCTGGACGTGGAATGAGTTTTTTGTTTGACTTAATAAGTATGGGAGACCGGGCCATGTTTATGCACGGGGCACGTCTACGCATAGCACTTTTCTCGCGAACCTTTTCTGCTGGAGCGCCACCGATAATGGAAGACTAATACTACCACCAACTGAGAAGGCTCTCGGAAACTTCACGGAACCAGCTGAGTGAACTTCGTCGCGCGAAGAACATATTTGTGCTTTCGTGTAAGGCGGTAAACTTTGTTATTCGAATGTCGAAGCTCCTAGGGAGCATAACATTCAGAATTGAGAACAGATAAATATATCTTCGTCTGCAGGAGATTACTGTACTTTAAATTGAACATCTGTTTTGTAAATAAAACCGCCTTTTCTTGCTGCAGCTTACTTTATTTTTCCTAGACGCGTTTAGCCTTTTTTGATCAAACACATCTTCAGTGGGATCTACAGCGATACAGTTTTGTTATTTTTAGATTATCAAACAGTTCACTTCTCGTTTTTTATATAAATAAGCAATTATAGTTTGCCGTGATCTGCGTTTTCTCTCATCTGATCTCCATGTCGCATTACAATTTTTACTTCCGACAAGAACAAGAGGAAATATTGTTGTCTACTTCTGATATCATCATTAGCGTTCTGTCCAAGAACAGGTTTTTTTCAGTGCCCTCCTATCTTCTGATATCTCTTCCGGCCCGCGCTATTTCTGCTCCCCTTTAATGTCGTTTATCATGTTGCATCCCCTCCTTCCCCTCAATCTCCCCTCACAAGCTAGCCCTTCCAGAGCTCTGTCAGAGAGCACTCCCGTCTCAAAGAACATCCCATCCAGTTCTTCTTCCTTTTTCTTGTAAGCTGCCGTAGTCTGACGAAGAGGTTGAAAACTGCCTATGTATTTACTGTTTGTAACAATATAACGAATCAAAAGGAAATCCAGAAGAGGTTCAGAGCCTTACATGCGAAAAATGGGCTCACGGCGGTTGTGCTACAGAAAACAAATTTTTTGTGTGCGTACACTGCAACTCGGAGAATGATGATGAATAGGTCATTATTAAGATTCAAACTTCTATGTATGCTATAATGTGCTAAGAGATAGAAGTTTTCGAGTAACATTTGTTTATCTGCCAGTAAAATTTTTGTATTTTACCATGTTAATCCATGTAAGAAAACCTGTAATTTTCTTTACTGCCAGTAAAACATATTTTGCAAATTTGGGTAGTGTATTTGGTTCACTTATTGTTGTGTTCCGTGGTATGTGTAAACGTGCCATCACAGGGGCGTAAACTTGCCCCATACCCGAGACACGGTTGCACTTTCGACTTCAGACTGTTAATAATGTTTCGCACTCTCAAATCTATTGTCGAGTTAGAAAAATGAGCATTCAATTTAACTATAAAACTATGTATTAATTATAAGAAATTTTACAAACGATAAATCTAGCCAATAAAGTTCAAACTTTCTTAAAAGAAATCCGCGATAATCTGCCACGGTCTCGCCCATATTTCGTGCTTCAGGGGCTTCAAGGTGTGACAAATCTGCTTTCTGGATGACTTCGAAGCATTTTCGAAAATATTACATGTAACTGAAATGTGCCTCTTGACTTTCAGGAAATTTTGTTTTGTGTGAGGACTAAGAGGAGATTGCCTTTTGTACAGAAAATTAAAAATGATATTACACACAAAATTGTGTTAACAATACAAGCCGCTAAATAAGCTGCTCTTAACATTTCCTGGAAAGGGGACAAGAATTCGTTCAAAGCTTCACCCACGCGTTTCTTCAATTCAGTCGCCATATCACTTTCTGAGAAGAAAATATGAATTATTAAGCTGAGTACTGGGAAATAGGAGAATGTTTATGAGGTAGTGAGGTAACTGTTAGCGGCGAAACACGAAGAATGACAAAGTAATTTCTACGGAAATAACCTGCTTCGCATAAGAACTCAAATCTGGAAACATTTATTTGAGGACATATACACAATTTCTTTAGTTTACTTTGCTCGTAAATGTCATGTAGCAAAATTTCCCAGTTCTTTTTTGCGCCTTCTAGTCACCTTTCCACCTGAATCACTGCAATTTTTTAGTGCTTTCAGAATTTCTAATGTGTATGAGACAGTGCTATTTACTGATATGAATGTGTTGTTAAAATAAAGGTACATGATTCTAAAGTGAATTACAACCAGCTATTTCCTGTAAATTGTGAAGATGAATCTGATAATTCTGCTAACTCGAAAGACCACAGCCTCCTTGTAGTAAAAAGGCCTTTGTTTATGATATTTATTGGTACTTGTGTGGTTGGTGCGCTTTCGACTGTCTCAGAAAGCTGCGGTAGCCGTATAATAACTGCATATGGCGTCTGGATACTTGGTACAACTTTGTGGTATCACACAGATATGTTTATAAAAAATGTTTGCATGGTATTTCAAAATGGTTCAAATGGCTCGAGGCACCATGGGACTTAACATCTGAGGTCATCAGTCCCCTAGACTTACAACTACTTAAACTTGACTAACCTAAGAACATCACACACATCCATGCCCGAGGCAGGATTCGAACCTGCGACGGAAGCTGCAGCGCGGTTCTGGACTGAAGCTCCTAGAACCACTCGACCACAACGTCCGGCACATGGTATTTGCCTAGTTGAACTTTCCACAAAGTTAGCCGAAGGAACGATAGCCGCTTCAGAGAAAACATCTACATCTTATTACTCCCGACATTTATTTTTATTTTGATTTAGTGTCAATTTCAAGTGAAACACAGTATTCGAATTCATGTAAGTACGTGTTTTAATTAAAACGATCAACAAGGAAAATCATTGTTTGAAAGGATCCTAAAATCATTCAGGGGGATTGATGTGTAATAGAACGATGTGAGGAGCCGCCAGAAATGAGATGTGGTTCAGACTCCACGTTAAATTGTAGATCTCGTTTCCCCTGTACGACTGCTGAGGTTGGTTAGGTATACGCGAGTCGCCAATGTGACGTCAAAATGAAAGACTTGCACCCTGCCACTGAGCCACACGAAATTATTGTTATTGTTATTATTATTATTATTGTTATTATTATTATTATTATCATTACTATTGTTATTGTGGAAACTTGCAAACACTATAAAATGTCAATAGCTTGTTCACTTTGTCAAGAATTTTTTCAGAAGAATTTTTAAAGTCTTTTATTTTTAAAATTAAGTTTTTCATCTTGTTCGTGCAAAATTTTTGTCAGGTTAAATTGGAGTGTATTATATCACATCAGCCTGTTCTACGTAAATTAATTCTATTAAGCCGATGACCCACGATAGCTTTTGTGTTGTTTGCTTATGCGTGTATTTTGCCATCTATTAGCAGAGGGCAACAAAAATCCTTTCAAATGAGGTGCTGCAGTAAGATTAGATGGGTAGATCGAATAACTGATGTGAAGATACTGAATCGAAATGAGGAGAAAAGAAATTTATGCCACAACTTGAGTAAAGGAAGGGACCAGTTGATGTCTTCAAGGTGTCACCAATTTCGACTTACAGAAAAACGGGAGAGATAATAATTTAGAGGCAGGCTAAAACCGGACCACAATAAGCAGGCTCAAAAGGATATTGGTTGCAGGAATTATGCAGAGGACTGACTGCCACCGAGATCAACAACAAACCAGTCTTCGAATTGAAGAACACCAGCAACAGCAGCCTTGAAATACAAATAAGAGATGTTATCTACAGCTCCACTGATATGCGTGCTCTCGCATCGTTTTTATTCATCTCTTGATTCCAAGAACTAAGCGGAAAACATGAGAAGAATTCAGTGTGTTAAAAAAAATGGTTTAAATGGCTCTGAGCACTATGGGACTTAACTACTGTGGTCATCAGTCCCCTGGAAGTTAGAACTACTGAAACCTAACTAACCTAAGGACATCACACACACCAGTGCCCGAGGCAAGATTCGAACCTGCGACCGTAGCAGTCGCGCGGTTCCGGACTGCGCGCCTAGAACCGCTAGACCACCGCGGCCGGCCTCTGTGTGTTCCCTCCCGTTCTGAACCGACATTAGTACAGTGTATTGTCAAACACATCGCTGCTCCTAATTTCTACTGATATTTCGCCAGATATCAAATAAATTCGTTATTAAACGAGTGGCGGAACAGAATCTACTCCATCAAATAGGCTACGCAAATCTTCTTATATAATAACCATGATTACATTCAATGCTGTGGTGAGTATGTGTGATAATTACTGATATACGCTCTAAGGCAAAAACCCGCCAGGTTAGCCGAGAGCGCTAATGCGCTGCTTCCTGGACTCGGGTAAGTGCGCCGACCCCGAATCGAGTCCGCCTGGGGATTAACGTCGAGAGCCAGTGTGCCGGCCAGTCTGGATGTGATTTTGAGGCGGTTTTCCACATCCCCCTAGATGAATACCGGGCTGGTCCCCACGTTCCGCCTCAGTTACACGAGGCGCCGACATTTGAAACATGTTCGCACTATTTCACGATTTACACTAGAAGCAGACAGCTGGGGCACACTGATTCCGTCCCAGGGGGGTTCGGGGTGGGGGTAGGAAGGTCACCCGGCCACCCCTAGGAACTAACCTTGCCAAATCCGTTGTAAAAAGGCCGACCTTCGATCGCTGCGGGACTAAGGCGAAAGCGAAAAAAAGAAATACGCTCTAGGGCAAAACAAAACAGAAAAGAAAATTCCATGCATCACAAAGGAATTACCCGAATAGGTAGATGTGATGTACATGTATAGATAAACAAATGACTACAATTTCAAAAACACTGGATGATCTATTCCAGAGGAAGAGATTCAGAAATTCAGCAACTCAACAACACTTTAGTCCAACTCAGCTCTTATCCAACCACGTTAGTTCAGAAAATTCCGAGCTGGGTAGATGGCCTTGTCCATAAACCAAACTGTCAGTTCGGGAAAGGTATGGGGCATTGTTAAGACAAGGAACGCTTTGGTAAGCATTACTTTGCTGAAATATAAACCCAGAGTGGCTTGCATTGAAGCGCAGCAAAACGGGGCATACAATATTGTTGACGTGCCGCTGAGCTGCAACGGTGCCGCAGATGACAAACTAAGGGTTCCTCCGGATCAGCACTCCTCTCTGATGGAGGATATGGCGGGCAACAGTGAGGTTGGTTCCCCACCGCTCTCCGAGACGTCTCCAAACACGTCTTCGCTGGTCAACTGGGCTAAATTCAAAGCAAGACTCATCACTAAAGACAGTTTCACTCCAGTTAATGAGATTCCAGTCCGAATGTGCCGGCCGCCACATCAAAAAGGTCTTGTCAGTAGTCAATGCTGGGCTCCGTGATTTGAGCTGCCTCCTTGTGGGCGCCGGCCGCTGTGGCCGAGCGGTTCTGGGCGCTTCAGTGTGGAAGCGAGCTGCTGCTACGGTCGTAGGTTCGAATCCTGCCTTGGGCATGGATGTGTGTGATGTCCTTAGCTTAGTTAGGTTTAAGTAGTTCTAAGTCTAGGGGACTGATGACCTCTGATGTTAAGTCCCATAGTGCTTAGAGTCATCTGAACCATCTCCTCCTTGTGGGCCGTCTATTAATGGTCAATTGCACGTCGGATCGACAACAATGATGTTCCGTTCTTCTGAACGCTTCTGACGATTGCTCTGTCCTCACGTTCTGTCGTCTCTCTAGGTCCACCGCTTCCGTCTTGGCGTTGTGTCCGGCCGTGGTCCACCCATTCCTGCCAACATCGTCGAGTAGTGGCATCGCTGCTATTCAAATGTGGAGCGAGTGGCCGATTACTCCAACCGCCTTCTTTGAGCCCAGCTACACGTCCTTTCTCTAATGCTGGCTGTGTATATTGTTCAAGTGCCTCTCTACGAGACATAGCTACTGTCCTTCTGAGTACATGAGATGAAATTAGCAAAAATTTCATGCCGTGGTATCGATATGACCCCTGTTTACCGTCCTTACCAGCTAAGCGGGGAAATGGCAGTGCAGCGTCACACATTCATCCATCGGCTACAGAGTTTACAGTTCTGCATTTTCCGTCGATACTTGTGTCATTATCAGCTTGTTACCAATTTGCGTAACTCCATTGTGGTACGTCGCTAATTTTGTCTTAGGATATTGAAACGTCTCCTTAGAAAAATTTATGAATGACTGTGCTGATAAATCTCTTACAATATTTGCATTTCAAACAGCTGAGCAAAACTGAACGTACTCAGACATTTCGCTCTTTACCTATTCTGATCAACACTAAACTGACACACAATATTTTTATCGCAACGCAATCTGATTTTTAATAATCCCTACAAAAGAATGGCCCTTTCATGAATTACTTACCTCACAAAAATCTTCGATACTCAAACTACTGCAATACAGCGAGCGCCAATACTGATAGCTAAATAAAAGATTCTAACTACTGAAGTCACTAACTACTGATAGGTATAGTTAGCAAATGAAAGATTTTGATAAAGAACAAACAATGTATTTACCTTAACTGTATTCAAAAGTCAAGTTCATGACATCCAGTATTACAAATTTACTGATGACACACGTCCAGATCATCCGCTCTCAAAACTCCGCCATCTCTCTCCCCACATCCACCACTGCTGGCGGCTCACCTCCAACTGCGCAACGCTACGCGCTGTTAACAGCCAACTGCCTAACACTACAATAGCAAATTCCAACAATGCAAACCATCCACAGACTGCACACAACACAGTCAGTTATTTTCATACAGAGCCCTACGTGGCGTTACCAATAAAAGAACCTAAACAGCCTACTTACAATATATTAAATCTATAGTGCTGCTATTTAAAAATGCAACACCATGAAGGCATCAAGCAACAAACGTCAAATAGGCAGAGTGTATAATTTACCTGCAGAAAAGCAAGTTTCTCTCAGAGAATCAACAACGGATGAGAAAAAAACCACTTATGTCACGCACATATCGCGATTTTCATGTACAATATCCTCCCAGTAATAGATATAAGCAAGCGTGTAAATTCCGCTCTCATAGATTTCCGGAAGATATACCAATTTCTTTTGTTTAAAAGGTTTACCAGACTGTGTCCCCAGGACAATCACACTGACGATGGTGTCATATACACGAAGGAAGGAATGCTGAATAATCACAAGGAAAGGCAAAATGATTTTGTTAGAATTTGCACATGATGAAAAACTCTGTATTATCAGCTTATAACGTCAGAGGTAAACTACGAAGCGATGTGAAACATATGAAATAGGTTGAATACCAGACTTTACTAGTAGGGAAGGAAATTGGAATACTGATTTGTTTTAAGGTTATGGGACATAAACGCCCATGCGAAGTATTAATGCGAGGAGTTTTACGATGGAGTTCGAAATCCTTATAAAAGCCAGTTCAGAGACGGGAAGGTAGGATCGCGACATATCAGAACAGCCCACAACAAGCGTAAACGAGATTTTAAAAGGAAGCATGTGGACCATGTTTTCTGCATAAATCTAAGAGATCGGTATTCATCAGTCTAATGCCTCTAGTTATTTATCATGTCATCATGATAAGAAGGATCGTAACGCGAACCAATGCACACAGGCAGTCAGTGTGTCTTAAAGCCATGCTACAGGGGTGGAATTTGCTAATATTTGTATGAAATGTTTTTAGCGACTCACTGTATGGTGGCGTGATTAGACTGGAGCAAACGGCTCTCCACAGTAATATCCAGTTACGCCGTTAACAGAGGATAACATCGCAGTCGGTGCGCGACATAACTTTTTGCAGGAATTCAATATGTATGGTATTGCAATTATCGCTCCGCACAAACCATGGTGTGTGGTGGGTTTTATAACAGAAATGTTTCCATTTCTCAGTATCCTGAGGCACTATAGCAATCGAGAGTACTTACATGTGGATCAATATAGAAAAATTTAAGTCATTTGGAAGACCAATTCCGCGCGCTTTAATTAAGAATTTACTTACATCCTGATATACCGGGTGGTTTGGGATGCGTTGAAAATTGTTCAAGTTTTTGTGCTATGACCCTGGAGCCTCTTGCGTTCAAAGTTACAATTAAGGCCAAAAGAGGCGCTGAGAGAATGGACCAAGAAGGTATGCTATAGCAAAGTAAAATTTGCTGTTTTTTCTTGCACGGGATGTTTAATTCCAGTAACTCAAAGGATGAGCTTGACCTAGCTCATGAGATAAAGAAGAATATTTTCTGCGTCAAAATCACATGAGTAAATGTTTTATTCGACTGATAATTTAAAAGAAGATGACATCAGTTCTCTAATTTCAGTGTAATCTGGTTTTAAAGTATATAAAAACTTATTCTATAAATTCATAATATTTATAAATTACGTTGAAACGTCATCCTTGGAGTTTATGAAGGACTTGCATCGGTTTGGCACAACTAATCCTAGACAAGTGGCACATACTTTTAGAGGTCGTTATGGATGACAGACAACAATTTACGAAGAGACTAAGCAGGCTATGCTATGTTCATATTAGTTGAGGTTATTAGGAAATAGTGGTTGTTTACCGATTTCACAAGGGAATTTAAATAAAGGCCGATTTACAGAGCCAGTATTACGTCTGCATAACAGAGTGCACATTTCAGCAACCACCTGGGAGGAACGTCTTACTGCAGACACTGCAGGGAGCTGCTGACCAGTGTTGTCCCGCGTAAGACGTAAGGCGTATCGCGTTATTATGCATGATTTAAAGAACGGAAAAACAATTTTTGTACCGCACATTTGTGACACAGGGATGCAGAGTTCCTGGACTCTTACCTGTTCCACGCTCCAGTAACTGAACTTATCTGTTCCATGATCCAGTAACTAGGTTTCTTTGATTACACAGAGTCTCCTAGATCATGTTCCTTGCAAATGTGGGAAACCTAGATTTTGACGCTGCATCAACAAAATATAAGTTGCTTACTAATTCTTAGTAATCACATTTCTTCTTGCTGACTCTGCACCCTGGAGCGTTGTTAAAACTGGAAGACCCACTCCAAAAGCTTGACGTAGTCTCTGCACCGGCAGAGGCGCCATCATCGTCGCTGGCGGCCAGCATGTAATCTGTCCATCATTGTCCCACCGAACAGTACGCAGAGTAATGGTGGTCACCTTGTAAACTGACCATCACAGTCCATCTCAATAGCATCCAGTCAGTTCAGACGTAAACATATTTGAACACGACGCTGTTTTACAACAATATGTTACTTTCGCGCCTGGTCAAATGAAGGTTACATATTTTTTCGGAATTTGTGCGTACCTTGAAAACTGGCGTCAGAAGCTTGAGTAATTTCGTAGTTAAATTCGGACTGACTGGTTTATTTTCATACGTTACTTTGCTTGGCGATAGATGGGGACATGCGGAAAGGGGGAGGGTAACAGGTGGAGGGGCTGTGCGTGTCTTTTCGTGTGATGATGGTAACGTCGTTGACAGGGAGGAGGACTTGCCACCATCTTAGATTACGTCGCAGTTTACCCAGCATTTATGCAACCCGTACTATCTTTCGCCATCGAGTCAATGCCATCACCGCAAGGCTCATAACAGCATTTCATTTCAGAGTAAAGACATTTGAATGCTTGTAAATATATCGTATATCCCCGAATCCAGGATACGGTTCTTTTTCCAGAAATTTCGTGCCCAGAAGCAAGATATCGTCTTGCATTGGTGGCATACGATGTGAAGTTTCTTTTCTTTACCAAATAGAACGACGAGCTCCGATTAGGCTTTATCTCTGCATTTCTACACTCTGTCACACCTGCCGTTTTAACCTAGAACGCACGAAAGTACTTTGTGCATTGTTGTGCGAGAGCAGAAATTGTTTGTTGCGACAGTTTTTGACAGTTGTTTGACTTTGGAAATTTCACTTCTGAACTGTGTAGTGAAGTGCATATTCGATATCGTGACGTGGAACGATGGGCTTCAACATTGCGTTTTTCAACAGGATGTAATCGTTACTAAAACGCGGATTTCAAAATGATGGTTGTTCGCCATGCAAAAACAGAAAAGAAAGTGTGCTTTAGAGAAAGTGTGGAGTCACTGAAGTCAGTGTTCGGAGGTGGCGAAAGAACAAAGGACGTGCGAAAAAAGAGAAGCCAGGTAGGAAAGTTTCAGTGGCCCATATAGTAGACGTTTAGAATGTACTGAAATGGAAGTAGTGACATTTCTGTGCGAGAAACGTAACGAAGAAGTGGCAGTATCCCACAGTGTCATATGAAATGAAGCACGTAATTTGGTGTCACGGGATCCAGTTTAGCCGGCAGAAGTGGCCGTGCGGTTAAAGGCGCTGCAGTCTGGAACCGCAAGACCGCTACGGTCGCAGGTTCGAATCCTGCCTCGGGCATGGATGTTTGTGATGTCCTTAGGTTAGTTAGGTTTAACTAGTTCTAAGTTCTAGGGGACTGATGACCTCAGCAGTTGAGCCCCATAGTGCTCAGAACCATTTGAACCATTTTTTGATCCAGTTTAAGGCAAGCTCGGGGTAGTGAGCAAGCATGACGCGACGCAATGGACTTGCGGTGCAACGTCGAACATCGCTTGTCGAGGACCGTCCAGCGTCAAATGTGGAGAAGTTGGTGGAATATCTCTGACACCTTATAAGAGTGAGGAAGGAACATGCTTACCTTTTAGGGCAAAACGAGAATGCTGACGTGATTACTGTTTACTTCTGCATGCCATCCAGTACATCAGTTAAAGGGAAAGTTGCCAAAAGTGTATTGACACATAGCGAGTCACTGTGTTATTGTCGGTGTTTTCCGTTTCAATGAAGATTCGACCCTACATCATCCTCAATTGTAAAATTATGCCAAATGGAAAGCTACAACCTGGTCTCATTTTTCGTTTCCACGGAAGAGGATAATAGACCGATGAATTGGTTATACAATCTGGAGCAGGAGATCAGGTGCTCTTCTAAAGAATAGTAGACTGTTGACCCTTCATGTTTTGATGCTTTCACGGACCTTCTGGCACCAGCAGTGAAGACAGAAATCCTAAAACTAAACACAGACTTTTACGTCATTCCACGAGGCATGAGTTGGCAATTACAAGTGTTAGATGTGGTGGTGAATAAGCCATTTAAAGTTCATCTGAAGCAGCTGTACGGCAATTGATTATTTCAAGGTGAAAAAAAAAATGTTCAAATTAGTGTGAAATCATCAGTCCCTAAGCTTGCACACTACTTAACCTAAATTATTCTAAGGACAAACACACACACCCATGCCCGAGGGAGGACTCGAACCTCCGCCGGGACCAGCCGCACAGTCCATGACTGCAGCGCCCAAGACCGCTCAGCTAATCCCACGCGGCTATTTCGAGGTGATCAAGCCCTGATCTCTACCGGGAAGCAGATGAAGCCTTCGGTATCTATAATAGTGTAATGAATTCAGACTGCTTGGACATGCAAATCCAGTTCTTCAGTTATAAATATCTTTAAGAAGTTCTATGTAACAAACACATTAGACAGGATTCAAGACTATTCACTATTGGAAGAAATGCCAGATAATCGTGACACTGGCTGTGACACTGCAGATTCTGTGGAATCATTCCAGCAAGGAGAACTAAGTGGCATGCGTATCTGACTAAAGAAGGTGTTTATCTGATTGAGCTTGTGATTTATGATTCCGTCATACCAATGCTCACACAGGCGGAGTCGCAGGACTTCATGCGACAGTGGAATAGAAGGATTCAGGTGGTTCATACTTACCGTCGTTCAGAATCTCAGTGTCTCTGCAAGAGTAGTGCACCAGAAACCACACATATTGTCTACTCAGCCCTGTCGGCTCACACAGCCAGGAAAGAAATTAGTTGTTTGCGGCAAGACAAACATCCACACAGACAGTAACAAGACGTCTAAAGCAGTGCGTAGTGGCAGCCTAGAGTGCGTTATTGTGGCTTCCCTTGACACAGCAGAAGAGGTGAGTGCGCAGACAGTGGTGTGTCTAACGATAAAACACGGCGGAGAAGCCACACCAGATCGTTTTTTGAGACGAGTCCCAGTTCTACGTAGAACATCATGATACACGTATCCCTGTACAGGAGACCAGACGGGAACAAACTTTGCCAGATACGGCTGCTTAGGCTTCTGTGGCCAGAGTCAGTTAACATAAAAGCGTTGTGGGTATGGCGCCGCGTCATAATGTGGAAACCTATAGAGGAGTAACCACGGCCACGGCCACGGCCAAAATGGCCTTCCACTGTATGTACCAGTGTTTCTGCTTGTTTACCAGTAGACCCAGAGGAAGACTACTGTAACCTCGGCCGAAACGTTCGTTTTTCCATTACAGGTTTTCATATTATGACGCGATACCATAGCCACTGTCACCTCTGGTTCGTATAGCTGATGATTTCGGGGCAACAGGTTTTACATTTCAGACGTGTTAATGCCGGTTGCTCTGACCTATTTCTGACATACCCATAATGTTATCTTTCAACAAGGTAGTAAAAGGTATCCTGTTGCTCGTGCTATTCACACCTACCCTCGACACCTATGTTGTTCGACAGATGTCCTGGTCATAATGGTCTCCAGAACTCTTATCCCAGAAAACTTCTCGACAATTTTTGCTGAGAGAATGGCAGGTCACCGGCTGCAAAGGTATGTATTGACATATTGTATCTGACATCCAAGCTCAGAGTAACTCGATACCCTTCTGGGTTGGAACACTTGTTGCTGCCGGATATGTACTATACCTCACACCTAGTTAACCACAAATCATTTACAAATTCAGTCATGTGTAACTACTACTACACAGTAAACGCAAACAAGGTATACTTTATTTGTGTTCCACCTTGATATCGCAATTTTAATGGCCAGCACTGAAGCCATGTTCTGATATCTTATGTACTAACGTACATTTTAGGATCCACCTCACACCTCAGTCTGCCAGTACTGTTTTCCTGAAACTCGTATACCAAGGCCTATCATAGTTATTAAGGTTACTACACAGTTCCCAAATGCACCTCGTCGATTTATGTTGGATGTAAACCAAAGTAGGTAACTGCCATCCAACGTTTCCATTGCTGAAGTTATTTTTGTTTGATCACTGAGAAACTATAAAAGCAGAGAAATTACAGTAACGCACAATGACTTTCCACTATAATGAAATGTCAAATAAAGATCTAATATCTAATAATGAAATGTAACGCCGGTAAATGACAACAGTGCATATTACGTATACGTCCGTGTTCCGTGTAAAGACCTACAGTTCATCCGTGAACATTCTTAGGGAATAATACTAACGAAATATAATTCCGTTTTGAAATGTTCATGTTACTTTTTCGAAAGATATACAAATAAAAGATATTACAGCTGCTCCCATGGCAGAAACCGGAGTGTCTCATGAGCTCCCAATTTCTTCCTGATCTTGATGTGGGCTCCACAACATGCAAAGGGCATTGCAGGGTGAAGTTGAACTATGACCTATTAACAACCACGCACAACATATGAAGATTTGTGATGAGGATGAGGAGAAGGAGCTGGAGGAGACTTACGGTTTTAGGGCGCTAAACTGTTGAGTCATCAATTTCCCTACTAACACTAATACACACGCCTCACATTAGAATCGATTAAAATGACAGTAAGTTCTGAAGAAGAACATTACACCTATGGGTATAATGAACTGGTGTAAAGATATTCCGTTACGGTCGCAGGTTCGAATCCTGCCTAGAGCATGGATGTGTGTGATGTCCTTAGGTTAGTTAGGTTTAAGTAATTCTAAGTTCTAGGGGACTGATGACCTCAGATGTTAAGTCCTATAGTGCTCAGAGCCATTTGAACCATTTTGTAAGGATATTAGAGTAACCATAACACGATGCATAGACAGAATCTAGCCGAAAAGCTGTAGATTACATCTATTACATAACGGGACGAAAAAAACTTCAAAAACACACTCTATTACTGTGGCCTGCTGACTACTTGACAGTGATGGATAATCACGGCATATTGTAAAAAAAAAAAAAAAAAAAAAAATCGGTTCAAATAGCTCTGAGCACTATGAGACTTAACATCTTAGGTCATCAGTCCCCTAGATCCTAGAACTACTGAAACCTAACTAACCTAAGAACATCACACACATCCATGCCGGAGGCAGGATTCGAACCTGCGATCGTAGCAGTCCCGTGGTTCCAGACTGCAGCGCCTAGAACCGCACGGCCACCGCGGCCGGCGGCATACTCTAACACATCGTTGGTGAATTACGTTTAGTTCTAGATGAGTCTAAAGCAAGCCGAACTTATTTATTCGGTACCATATACAGTAAATAGATGAAATGGATTGAACGTAACAGCCACATAAACGTCTTTATACTTGGAGCGTTGATAACCATTATGGCACAATTCGCAACCTACTGCATTTACGTAAAATGTAGATCACCTGCTGAGTGTTGTGGGAGACGAATGCCGTGTTACAGCACTATTTTATCTCCTTACCAGTACGAGAAAATCTCCACCAAGTGCATGAGCTTGTTTTTTTCTGTGTACTCCTGTGTTACACATGTAGTGGCACCTACGCTGGCTCATGAGGCCGAGATACAATTTATCGACCGTGGAATGTGCAGTGCCAACGATCCTGTGTCTGTGTTCATTTCTGGTCTCTGTTACGTGTGGGAGACGCGACAACATGAGATCCTCCGGCTAAGCCGAGCTTGTAGCACGATTATTTGTTGCTGGTAAACGTAGCATTAATAGCGAGCAGGTGGGAGGTAGTGCACGGATAACTTGGTTTTCTCTTTTGAGTGCAAATCATGACATATGTATACACACTGTCAGAAAATTAATAGAAATGTCGTGATTAATTATTTGATTAATCAACCGTGCTCTACAATGTGGTGCATTTCACCTGAAAATTTAATCAGTATTACAAATTTCTGCTACAGGAGACATGGAAGATATTACACTACACTGTTTCTAAAAAGGAGGAGAAAGAGAAGCACTATTGGGATATAAGAGCATACAAAATCGTTACTCCTTGGTTGTCTTTAATTGGACTACCGAAACACTAAGGCGCCTGCTATTGCTCTTGAAACCATTATTTCAGATTTCCTGGCATTTCCTTTTTGTTGCTACATGTAGTCAAATAAATATTGTTTTTTTCTATTTTTATATGGTAAATTTTTCCGCTAATTGATTTATTTCAATTGACACAAAATCATCATTCAGCGAGCGATCGGTTAATGCTGGTAATATCTTTGCTAATCACTAGACGAATATGTTAACTGTGACGCCCGGCGAATTCTGTTTTGTTGCGCACACATTCGACATATTCTCTTTGTGGAACGGCCAATATCTGGTCATTACTGTCGGACAAGCACTTTCGTGTTATCATCCAGCAGTAGCCGAGTGTATATTCGTCTCTGGTCGGCCAATGCAATTTACTGTCGGGGTCAGCACCCTGCAGTGATGCGAACGACCAAAGCGAAGCAGTAAATGCCGGCCGCCGGCCGCACAGTATTTTTGCGGCTGCCGTAAACTGATTATAATGAAGGTCGTCGGGAAAAATCGCACCGCATCTGGCCCGTTAAATTGAAGTCCATTTACGAGGACCATTGCACTGCAAACACTAATTGTATGCGAGAATAATGAGTGACGCCAATACCGACTGCGTACAGATTGTAAAAACCTGATACAATTGTGGTTACAAACTGATAACATTGGCGGCTGTGAGAGGTAATGCCCAGTGCGATTTCACCATTAAATATCTCCTCACGTGTAAATCCGGCATTGGGCTCCACAGATTCACAGCTATCCTGCGGTCGCCATTCCACAGATCGACAGAAATTCAGGACCTGTCCTCATTAGTAGTCACAGGTCACAGGTTCGTAGTATTGCCTAACATTGTGGTAGGTTATTGGAAGATGTAACATTGTCATCGACAACTAAAATATTCCACAAAAATATATGGTTCACGTACCATAAAAATCTTCGGAGCAAATTCGATTACATTCAACAGCCATCTTTACATTAGGCTGGTGCATAAGTTCCTAGCGTTTTCCCATAAGTTCAGTAAACGGAACAGATACAAATAGCTGAGACTTTAGTCTTTAATAATACATTCTCCCCCACTATTTAAAACAGTCTGCCAACTCTGGGGAAACTTTATGATTCCACGACTGAAATAGTCACGTAGTTTTGTGGCGAAGAACATGTCAAGCCATGTTTGAAGCAAATTTTCATCCGGAACGGAAGTTACTTGAATGCCATTTGACAGAGAGCGGACAACGTGAAAAACTGAGGACGCAAGATCGGGTGAATAAGGTGGAGGCGGAATGACTTCCAACCCAACTCGTCTATAGTGATTTTTGTCAGTTTAACAGAATGAGGCTGGGCGTTATCGTGGTATAGCATCACGTCACGCAGTCTTCCTGATCGTTGTTCTTGAACTGCACCTGCAAGACGTCCGGGATGTTCACGGCTACATCTCGGTGAAGCTGTTGTGACTTGGCAAGACAGCCAAACCACTATGACCGGTAGCCGAAAGGTACGCGTTTAAGCTCACACAGGCTGACGTGAGGTCTGGAACAGGACAATGTAATTAATATAGCCAACAAGGTACGTTGCTGCTGGAATACTTAACTTTAATCCATAATTGGTGTACATCGGTCTGACGGTACAGGCATCACAAGATAAATAGCAGTTGATAATGGCGCCTTGCTAGGTCGTAGCAATTGACGTAGCTGAAGGCTATGCTAACTATCGTCTCGGCAAATTAGAGCGTAATTTGTCAGTGAACCATCGCTAGCAAAGTCGGCTGTACAACTGGGTCGAGGGCTAGGACGTCTCTCTAGACCTGCCGTGTGGCGGCGCTCGGTCTGCAATCACTGACAGTGGCGACACGCGGGTCCGACGTATACTACCGGACCGCGGCCGATTTAAAGGCTACCACCTAGCAAGTGTGGTGTCTGGCGGTGACACCACAGAAGCAATGCACAGTAATCCATACCGTCGCTGTTCCACCAGATGCATAACATTATATTCCGTGGAGAATAATGTAAAGAACCCACTTTAGGAGAAATGGTTCAAACGGCTCTGAGCACTATGGGACTTAACTGCTGAGGTCATCAGTCCCCTAGAACTTAGAGCAATTTAAACCTAACTAACCTAAGGACATCACACACATCCACGCCCGAGGCAGGATTCGAACCTAGCGGTTGCGTGGTTCCGGACTGTAGCGCTTAGAACCGCTCGGCCACATCGGCCGGCCTTTAGGAGAAGCTATTGAAGTATGCACTCGTACCAGGAGAGGCAGAAGCAGAAATAAGAGATTTGAAAATGAGCTTGGCAGACGCTAGATTAATGATAAGCGTAACTGGAATAGCGCCCATGATAAGTGGATAGATACCTGTAGCTGTAGATGCTGCAACGCTATTCTGGGCTGTAGAAAATTGAATCCACGCTGAATTGAAGCGGAAAATGAGTTCTGAATAAAATCTTGATACCATTGTTCATACTTATAAACGTCTGGCAAGCGTATTTCCAATATGTATTCAGTGGTTTCAAACCTGCATGGTCGAGTGCCTCAAGTTAACGTGTTGTATTACTCGGTAGGCACATTATATTGATGTTGTCATCTCTGGCTACTTCCAAAAAAGTGGCGTTGCTCATATGCAAAATACTGCCATCCGAGATAAGATTTTTCCCTAAAGGTTTTCTGGGAATGAAATAATTTAGTACCCTTTCCACGAACAAGACTGGGATAATGAAGGCTGACTCAGACCTGGCCATGGAGGTGTCCCCCTTTGAAATTCCGGCTTGCTGTACACGCCCTTCATCATTCCGTAAAGGGGTAAAAAGTGGTTTTTTGCGAAACAGCTAGCAAAAACAGTCATTGCCTCGTCTTTCTCTGACGATTACATCCTCAAAATCTTAGCTAAAATTACGAGCAATCACTTGTCCAACAAAACTGTGCATCTGGAGTCCATTCCATGTGAATCCCAGTTTGTCAAGAAGATCATTTCCTCCCAACAGTATGGTGAAAAGTTCAAAGTAGTCAAATATTTCTTTAGTTTTTTTTTCATGTCCTGTTTTCTTAGTCGGCAATACACTTCACTTTTCCCTATACCGAGATTTCTTCTTAAAAAGGAATTTAGACACAACTTTCCCTCCATTTTGTTATCTTTACCAAACGTGGTTTTTGAACCAAGCAGGTCCTCCACACTCTATGCTATCTCCATAATGTCGCTTCTTGATGAAGCAACTGCTACGCCTGTAGCACAAGTTTACGTCTCAGTTTTTTCCAGGGTCAAATTATAATTCTGATGAAGGTCAGAGACCTTCTTTAGTACAATTATTGTTTATTATTCTAGTCCCAAGAATTTTTCAGATATATTCAACTGCTCTCTCGCTGCCTGTAAAGAAAGAGCTTTATTTATTACTGCGTTAGCCACATTTCTTAAAAAGCATTCACTCATAGAAACTCGATTCGCTATCCCAATATAAGAACTCGGTTTTGATGTATCTGATCTGCAAGCACAGCACAGGTTATTTTAGACAAACTGTAATACACTGTAAACGTGAAACAGCAGCACAGAAAATCGATACTCTTTTTCTTTTCGCGTCTTCTAATCCACTCACTTCAAGCATCAACTTCCGTGAACTAGTAGTGAAGAAGAGGCACCTTGTGTTTCCAGTGCAAAAATGTCTGACTAGCATTAAACACTCCACGCCATTACCATTAACCTATCCATCGCTTGCATCATTCGGTTTCTTGTTAATACCTTTGCACGTCCAAGATAAAACAGTACTGCACTGTTACTGTTGTTGTGGTCCTCAGTTCGAAGAGTGGTTTGATGCAGTCTCCATACTACCCTGCTCTGAGCAAGCCTCTTCATCTCCGAAAAAACCACTGCAACCTGCAGCCCTCTGAATCTGGTTATTCTATTTATCTCTTGATCTCCTTCTACGATTTTTATCCCCAACACAACCCTCCAGTAGCAAATTAGTGACCCATTGAAGTCTTCAAATTCGTTCTGTCAACCGTTCCCTTCTTTTAGTCAAGTTGTGCCACAGATTTCTTTTCTCCCGAGTTCTATTTACTTCTTTCTCGTTAGTTACGCGATCTGCAGCACCACATTTCAAAAGCCTCAATTCTCCTCTTGTCTAAACTGTTCATCGTCTGTGTTTCACTCCCATATACGTCTACACTTCAGACAAATGCCTTCAGAAAACACTTATATCTTTATTCGACGTTAACAATCTTGCCATTGACACTATACATTTTATATCCTTTCTACTTCGGCCATCATCAGTTACTTTACTACCCAAATAGCAAAACTCTCAGCGTTATCTGATTCAATCCGACTAGATTCCATTTTTATTGTTTTGGTTACGGTATCGTTCAATTTATATCCTCCTATCAAGACTCTGACCCTTTACTTCAGTTGCTCATCCAAGGCCTTTGTTTTCCCCGACAATTACAATATCCTCAGTAAACCTCGAAGTTTTTATTTCGTCTCCATCAACTTTAATTCCCAGTCAAAATTTTCCCTTAGTTTCCTTTCCTGCTTGCTTAGTGTACAGATTGAATAACATCAGGGACAGGCAACAACCCAGTCTTACTCCATTCCCAAGCACTGCTTCCCTTTCATACTGCTCAAAATTTACAGCTGCCATCTGGTTTCTGTGCAAGTCGTATTTTACCAACAGAATTTCAAACAGAGTATCCCAATCATCATTGTCATAGGTTTTCTCTAAGTCTACAAATGCTGTAAGCGTAGTTGCTTTTCCTTAAACTATCTTCAAAGAGAAGCCGTAGAGTCAGTATTGCCTCACCTGTCCCTATATTTCTTCGGAATCCAAACTGATTTTCAGCGATGTCGGCTTGTAACATTTCTTTCCATTCTTCGGTAAAGAATTCGGGTTAGCATTTTACAACCGTGACTTGTTAAACGGATTTTTCGGTAATATTCACACCTGTCTGTGCCGTGCGGGCCCGTTTTGATCTCAATAGTTCCCGCCAGTTATTAGTCTGTTTGGCCGCAATAGCTTCTCGAGCGGTTTGTCGCCTGCAGGCGGCAGTTCTGGGACAGCACTGTAGCGTTGTGGTGGCCAGGAGGCATTCTCGAAGCGACGGACGGTTGAGAGGTGTGTTTGACAACGGCTCAAGAAAACATTCATATTTTTAACCGTGTTGGGGACCTTAGTACCGTTAATTCGGACCCTAAATAGAAACCAGTGATTGAAATGAAAAATGATAAAGTAATGATAAACCTTAATTTTGAAAGGAATCTCTTGATGTATCCACGTGAATGCAGCCAAGGGAGAGGATTCTGATCCCTGGGAAAGTCATGGTTCTGAGGTACTTGGTACTGTGGAGGCGAATAGTCTTCATAATTGGGATTTATTTAGTAAATTGCCTAATCCTGTGTGTACTTCAGGGCATTTCAAATCTGGATGTGGACACGAACGAGCAGTTTGTTGACTTGTTGTGGTTGACGATCCGCTTGCAGCCTCAGGCAATGGTGTTATGATTTGTTGATACTATCATTTTTCCGGTTATATATCCACTGACTCAAAAAAAACTTAGCAGAATCATTGCTGGCCCAATAACGGAAAGAACGTCGCCAAAGACGTTCCGGCAGAGATAATTAGAAACTAGTTTTTGCAGCAGATTTCGTCATAAGCTTGTTAATCGTTGTGTTTATCCTGCCCAGGTGCATGGGGAGAGTTTTGTCTGTTACACTGAGGGGATTAGAACGGCAGTTACCACGTTGTGTTTTAATGTACATGAAGTGGAGGTTGTGAACAATATTATTGAGGGAATGCGTCCTGAGGATGGGTCGCTAGTAATCTTTGCTGATAGGCCACATTGTTTTACGGATCTAGATCACGTTTTAGCGACGTAGGTGTGGCGCCACCAGTATCAAGATTAGCTTAGGGGTTGAAAAATTTATAGGTAGGGATAATCCATCAGAGTATAGACCCACTAAGGCAGGGACGTGTTGCTATAGGCAGGGCATTTTGTGCGTGAATGTTCAATGCTCTGAGAGAAAGGAAAGCAGAGCTGAGGCCAGAAGCGGAAGTCTGGACAGACTAATTAAAAGAATTCGAAAAATCATAGTGTCTGCTCAGGCTAATCTGCCGTTTGTGCCCGCCACACTACGTCATGAACCTATTTGTGCTCTGTTAGACTCTGGGAGCAGCCTCTCGGCAACTGGCCGACGGTGTAATTCGTCCATCTTTGTCTCCCTATGTTTGTCTGTTATTTTTGGTAGCAACTGCAGGAGATCAGGAGGATTTACATGATTGCTGTACCTGGCTTGCAAGTGTACAGTACCTTCAGTCCTGGATCTGAATCAGCCATTGACCGCGTTCTGTACAGACTGGAATTTGTTTGAATTTAACAGAGTCTCTTTTGGTTTTGCCGCGGTCTCTTACACTCTCATTTGGGTGACTTAAAGTTCAAGACCGTACGCAACTATCTAAATGATGTCATTATTTATGGTAAGACTTTCGAAGACCACTTAAGTCATTTAAGTCAAGTATTATGCCGACTGCAGGATGCGGGATTCAGAGTTAAGCCATTGAAGTTTAACCTAGTCAAGAAGAACATTGCCTTTCTAGGTTCAAAATGGTTCAAATGGCTCTGAGCACTATGGGACTTAACATCTATGGTCATCAGTCCCCTTGAAATTAGAACTACTTAAACCTAACTAACCTAAGGACATCACACAACACCCAGTCATCACGAGGCAGAGAAAATCCCTGACCCCGCCGGGAATCGAACCCGGGAACCCGGGCGAGGGAAGTGAGAACGCTACCGCACGACCACGAGCTGCGGACTGCTTTCCTACGTCACATAGTATCTGTCAGTGGGGTAAGATAGACGAAGAGCGCACCGAAGCCGTCCATCAGTTTCCAGTGCCAAAGAATAAGAAATGCATTGTTATATTCGTCGGGATGACCCACTTTTTCCGCAAATATGTGCGGAGTTTCGCACAGCTGGAAGTCCCCCTTAACCAACTCAGATGGGAAGGATAGAAATTTGTAGGGGGTGAATCTCTGCAGGCATCCTTCGACGCTCTGAACATTACCCAGTGCACCATACCGAATTTTGAGAAAGAGTTCATTCTAATTGCGGTATTGCCAGGGTTCTCTTGCAGGTAAACAAAGGGGGGATGCCTGAGATCCTTGTCCCCCCGCAGAAAATAACTGTTCAATGTATGAGAGAGAGACGTTAGCGGTGTTATTTGGGTCTGACAGTTTCAAATTTATCTTGAACGTAAATTTTTCTTTTCGGAAACTGAGGATCATGCGTTGTCATGGTTTCTGACCCGGCCTCGTATGTGGCCAGGTGAGCGGTACGAATTTCGACGCTCCGTTTCCGGGTGTATCATATCAAAGCGACGGTAATCAAGTGGCCAGTACATTAAGTGGGATATTTTCTGAAGACGAGTCGGGCGAATCTAGCAAATCTAACGAGGAGTATTTCTGCGTGGGAGCAGTGTTAGAGGAGATTCCGGGGTTGCTTGGAAACCTGGGTGAGCAGCAGGATGAAGATCCTCAATTAGTTCCGATAAAGCAGCAGCTGTGTGAAGGTGGTGAAGTTCCGGGATCTTCTATTAAGAAGGGGATTCCGTGCTTTCGTGTTCGCTGCCACGGCAAAGACGCGTCTTCTCAAAGAGTTTGTTCTTGCCGTATTCCAGTACCTTTGTAAGTCCGTGTGTGGGGTCATTCGGGCTGAGTTGCTGTCTGCCAATTTCGAGAAACGGGTGCAGGGTAAACGAGCTCGACTAGAAGCCATGAACCGTAGAGCGCCAAAGAAGCGAAGCGGTCCTAACGATTAGAAAATAGTACAGGCCTTTCCTATTTCCGAGACTGGTTGTCGTACTGACTCACAAAACTATGAGCCAGTATCTTTGACGTAGCTGTCTTATAGAATTTTCAAACATGTTTTGCATTCGCCTTTTATGACATATCTTGAGACCTAAAATCTCCTCAAGAATCAACAGTGTTCTGAAAACAGCAATCGCGTGAAATGTAGCTTGCTCTGTTCGGCCGCAGGACGCGGAAAGCAGTAGATACCGATATCTAGTTTCAAGATGTGTTTCTTTGACTTTTAGAACTGTTCGTTACAGTTCTGCACTCCTGACTAATGAACAATGTACGAACGTACTAAATATCAGACTAGCACTGAAATTGCATTGGAGAGTTTGTAGCAAACACTAAACGTCATTCTAAACTGCGAGGAATTTTCAGACGAAAAAGTAACTTCAGCTATACTCAAAGTCAGTGTTACAGGACGATTACTTTTCACAATAACTGGGTGATTCACCTTGCCCTAACTATGGGTTTTATGCAAGCCACAGCGTCTTCAAGCATCACATAGGACATTTTCATATTGTTTCGCTCAATACGTGCAAGCTATATCAATCCTACAGAAAAAGATGAACGGGACCATTCTGTAAGAAATTTAATGTATTTAAATCTTGTACTGGGATTAGTTGTCACTGGGGGTCATAGTTTTATTCAAGTGAAACGTACTAAAGTTACCTTCAGACGCGTTTATCGTGAATAACTAAAACGATGGCTTCCAGGACATTGTCTACATTAAAAATCCTACAAAAAGGCCCCGTTCATTTCTGATGTAGGGCTAAAGGTTTTCACACAGCAAGCGATAGATATGTAAATCTTGCACGTGGTTTTTGAAGGCGTTGCAGTTTTCATAAGACCCGTAGTTTTGGACAGTTAAATGCTTCGGGTAGGATTGTTAGTTGACTGTTAAAATAAAAAAAAAATGCAGAACAGTTACTGGAAGCAGCCACAGCCATAAAACATCAAAGTGAATGCGAATGGAGCAATTCAATATGGAACGACCACGGAAACTAATCGCAGCTAAGGCACATACCACATTGAGATTCACTGGTAGAATCCTCGGGATGTATGGGCCACACACAAAAGACGCAGTTAGTAAGACCTTTGTTCTCCTACTACTTGAATACTGTTCGTGAGCAATTGATCGGCTGCAAATAGGATTGACAAAAGAAACGAAGAAGATCCAAAGGAGAGCAGCGCTTTTCGTTACAGGTTCATTTAGTAAGCTCGAAGGTGCCACGAATATGGTCAGCCAACTGCAGTGGCACACGCTGCGAGATGGTCGTTCTGCATATCTTTTAAGGCTTTAAGAGTGTACGTTCGTATAAGAGGCAATCAATATATTTCTTCCTGCTTCGTACACATCGCAAAAATGCCAAGAAGGTAAATTGGAGTGATTGGAGCTCATATGGACGTTTACCTACAATGATTCTGTCCTCAATACGTTCGATACACGAACAGGAAAACTGGGATGGAACACTGGTACACAAAATATTCCTCTTATTCTTCTTGCGTTACGGCCTCTGTAAGACCACGGGTAGGCCGGCAGAAGTGGCCGTGCGGTTAAAGGCGCTGCAGTCTGGAACCGCGAGACCGCTACGGTCGCAGGTTCGAATCCTGCCTCGGACATGGATGTTTGTGATGTCCTTAGGTTAGTTAGGTTTAACTAGTTCTAAGTTCTAGGGGACTAATGACCTCAGCAGTTGAGTCCCATAGTGCTCAGAGCCATTTTTAGACCACGGGTAGCCGCTTCGTGGACTACATTTTCCCATTCTACTCCCAGAACCTCTTCATTCTTTCTCGCCTTCTCTCCCGCTCTTCTTCCGAGATCAGTTTCCGTTTCTCCCGCCGGGTCCACTGGTGACACTCTAATATTTTCATGTATTTTTCTCTGTCATTGATCTCCGGCATATTGGTCGGTGTATATTTGTTCCACCAATTTTCCTTTCCTTCGACCTTGATCCTCAATTACAACCAGTCCTTTCGAAGTTCTACAACCCACTTGGTTCCTGTCTTTCCCCTTGTCCTCCCTGTTGTATCCCACACTCTCTTCGTCATTCTGTCCATACTCATCCTAACTACATGTCCAGCAAACCTTGCCCTTCTGAGTCTGATTTCCCCGGATAAAGTTCTCATGTTTCGGTACAATTCTTCCCTAGGTCTTCGCATCCACCTCTCTCCACCTCTTTTGGGACCTAGTATTTCTCTCAGTATTTTTCTCTCTTCTTTCCCTAGTTGTTCTGCCCAATTTCTTCCTAGTGTCATCGTTTCAGCAGCATATAATACTGCATTCCTCACTATTGCCTTGTAGTGGCTTATCTTTGCCTCTGTGGATATATTCTTTTTATTGTACACGTCTCGCGTCATGCAGAAGGCTGACCTCATCTTCTTTATCCTCTCTGTTATTCTCTCCCTGCTCCTGTTCCTTCCTGTTATAAATTCTCCCAGATATTTGAATTTGTCCACATTTGCAGAGTGCCTTCCGGTGTTTCCCAGTTTGCAGTGGTATTTAATGTCTTTGTCTTGTTATAGGTGATCCTCAGTCCCACCTTTCTGGCTACCTTACTTAAGTTGTCAAGTTGTGTCTTTGCGTCTTCTTCCGTCTCACTTACTATTGCTATGTCATCTGCAAAGGCTAGGCAATCCACTTGAGCCCTGTTGTCCTTCTTGTCCCCCACATGTGTCTTCGGTATTCCCCTTTCCTCGTTTATTGCTCTCCACTGCCTGATCACTTCGTCCAGTGCTATAATGAACAACAATGGTGATAATCCATCTCCCTGTTTAACACCAGTCTTGATCTCAAATTCTTCGGACAGTGCTCCTCTGAATTTCACCCTTGCTAGTTTGTCAGAATTTCTTTTATGAGTTCTTGTGTAGTTCCATCAAGTACTCTGTTCTTCAGGATCCTAACAAGAGTCTGTCTGTCGATGGAGTCATATGCCTTTGTGAAGTCCACGAAGGTTATTACTTTTTGTTTTCTAAGGCCCTATGTTCTATCAGCTGCTTCAGGATAAATATCTGTTCTATACAGCCTCTTGCCTTCCTGAATCTCGCTTGGTAGTCGCCGACTGTACTTTCTACCTGTTCTCCTACTCTCTTGAGCAATAGCTTTGACAGCACCTTGTATCCGACCTCTAGTAGCGATATTCCTCTGTTGTTGTTTGCATCTCTCTTGTCCCCCTTCTTATGTATTGGTACTACAAATGCATTCTTCCATCTTTCTGGCAACTTCTTTGTCCTCCAGATCTGGTGAATTATGTTGGTCATGTTGTCTATTGCTTTGTTGCCTCCCCACTTTATCATCTCGGCTGCTATACCATCTTCTCTAGTTGTCTTATTATTCTTTAGATCGCTTATGGAATGTGCGACTTCATCCCTGGTTGGAGGGCGTGGCTCTCCCTCTTCTGTGTCAGTCCCCAGTTTCAGCTCTTCTTCAGGTGGTTCACAGCTCAGCAGGTCGTGAAAGTGCTCTGCAAAAATCCAACAGTTCTCCTTTGCACTAACAGCCAGCTCCCCTTTCTTATCTCATATAAACAGTTCTCTACCCTTGTATCCAATCAGGCTCTCTTTGAGTTTCCAGAAAAAGTGTCTGCTGTTGTTTTTCCTGAAGTTGGTCTCAATCTCGTCCAGTTCCTGCTTCATCTTCTGTCTTCTGGTCCATCTTATTGTTCGGGCCGCTTCCTCTCTTGCTCCTAAGAAAACTTCCCATTTTACCGGTTCCTTCTTGCTGCTCCATTCTCTCCAGGCTTTCCTGCCAGTCTCTCCCTCTTCCTCCCATTTCTTGTTCCACCACCAGTGCTTCCGTTTCTTTTCTTCCTTTCCCCATAGTTCAGCCTGTTTCGCCATATTTCGCTTTATGTCGTCCCATTCATTGAATGATTCAATTCCTTCCTCATATCTGGATCGATTGTGTCTTAATTAGGCTCTGTCTACCTTTATGTTTTCTGTTCTTCTATTCGTCTGTGGCAGTCTGTCCCTGTTTGGAATCTAAAGGCGCTTAACTATTTTTACGTTTATGCTTTGTTTCGTGTTGAATTTTTAGGAATTGTATATTACATTTGTGAAGGTGTTTTCTTTGTTCAAATATTACACAATATATTCAATATTAAATTGCGTTCTAATACGTATAACTACTATTACAGGAACAGCTGCCACAAGGACTAAGTCAACTCGAGGAAGTGGACGTACTCAACGTCGGCATGGACAACAAAATGCCCAGGGTTCTGGACTACTTCAGTTCAGGTAGCGATATTGTAGCACCCAATGAAACAATCTGGAACGTTGGAGTAATAGGTGACTGTTCAGCTTGAAGATATGGACAACAGAATGTTTTCAAAGATACTACAGAACCATCACCGCATGCAAAACGAAACATGAATGAGACCTGTTACAGTGCATGGCATCTAGTGATAACGGACAAAATTTTGAAACATATTGTAAAATGTACAGAAACTGAAGCACGTCGTGTACTGAGCTCAGATGAGTGGACTATAAAAATTGAAGAACTGGAAGCTTTTATAGCTATATTGTAAGTCCGTGGTGTTATTGGAGCTAAGAGCTTAGAACTAGACGCATTGTGGTCAGTGAAGTGGGGAAATAATTTTCTGAAATCATCAATGGCTCGTGACAGATTCTGAGAGATAATGCGTTATCTCAGATTTGACATTAGATCCACAAGATCAGAACGACTAAGAGAAGACAAGTTTGCTTTGGTATCAGAAATCTGGAATGTGTTCACGTAGTTTATGGCCTCAAAACCGGACAAATACGGGCAAGAGAAATGGATGGCGGTAGATAAAGACTCAAAATATATTGTGAATGCTATCCATTGTCTAGGAAAGGATGACACTAGGCGGAGTGATCAGCGTCTTGGTGACTTTGTTGTAAAAAAATTGATGTAACCTTACCTCAACAAGGGAATAAATGTCAAATGTGACAAATTTTTCACCTCCTTAGTGCTCTCTGAGACACTGAAATTTAATTCTACGACTCTTGTGGGCACAATAATTCGCTCTCGCAGGGAAATACCAGTCTGTATCAAGAAGGCAAGAGAACAGTTATACAGCACAGTATTGTTGAAAAAAGATGATACCACACTGACTGTTTATCAGGGTAAGAGCAACAAGAATGTCCTGCTTCTGAGCAATATGTATCCTAATGTGGCGATTGAGGATGGTATAAAAATGAAGCCAGATTCAGTTACGTTTTATAACTGCTCTAAATATGGAGTGGACGTGGTCGACCAAATGGCTCGCAAATACTCTGTCAAAGCACCATCGAGACGTTGGCCTGTTCACACATTTTACAACTTGCTGGATTTGGCTGGGATAAATGCGTGGGTACTGTTCAATTCTCTAAATGATAAAAAATTGAAACGCAGGGATTTAATCCTGCAGCTGGGGGAGGAGCATACTGAGAAGTACGCAGCGACTAGAAAGATTAGCGTCCCTGCCAGACCTGAAGATATTCCTGACAGACAAGAAAAGCGAACACGCTGCCTTGTAAAGTCTAACTGTGAAGGAAACAAATTGTTTGTAAAGTGTCACACTTGCAAGAAAACTGTGTGAAACAAGTGTACATCAAAAGACTTATTTGTGTTCATTATGTAACGGTAGCCAGTAAAAACACTCAGCAAATACATGTAAGTTTTAAAATATAAATTTATAATTTGTGTAAACCTTGTTTATTTTTGTTAATTTCATTCTAAATTTCCTAGTGCTTCGAACAATAGATTCATTGGCAGTAACAATAACCCATTGACATAGGGGAAATAAAGGAAAAGATCGCGGGTCACTAGTGACCCAGCCGCGGTTCTAGGTATGTCCAAATATCAGTGGTTCTAGTGTTAATAGGCTCTCAGCCCATCTGGACGGTCACTTTATCTATAGTTCCACACCTATTCACCTGTAGGCATCTTTACAGCCATCGTTCAACGGTGTCATCTATGTCTTGTGATTCTCCACAACTGTCTGGCCGCTGGTTTTGGATTGCGCCATTTTGCTGCTTCCCCCCCCCCCCCCCCCCTCCCACACCCCCCCACGGCCCAACCCCTACCTGACGCCCTTTGTATACCTTCTGTTGCTAGTGGCGCTACTTGCCGTCTCTGGGTGTTTATAGTGGTTACATCACGTATACTTCGAAAGTAGGCGGTGATCACATTAATGTGATCAAAATATCCACGGGTATGCTGCCGGTCTATAGTGTCCAACGGGCACAATATTTCGGCGATCATACATGTCGCCATCATGATGGCGACATGTATGATCGCCGGAATATTGTGCCCGTTGGACACTATAGACCGGCAGCACACCCGTGGATATTTTGACTATCAAATACGCCGGGAGAAACTCAAGAATCACACATTAATGTGAGTTGACTACGTATTATCGTGTCTCCTTCCTACTACACAGTAAACGCCCATTAAGTAAGTTTTCGTTAGTTATTGTTCTTACTGGTGTGCAGTCGTAATGGCTGACAGTGAAGTGGATTAATCCTGACGCTATGTTTCTGTAGGTCATCTGAAACGAGTACCTGATTCTCTTCGCCGTATATGGCAAACGCATGAAATAACTCTCGTCTTGCGATAACTTCAGTTACGTTCTGAACTTTCAATGCAGTTCTCGTTAGCGCGGCCTCGTCTGTTTCCTCCCCTTACACACGCGGAAAGCATTTGCTAATTGAGAGCTGCGTTTTAATTACAACTAATGGAAAGCCTGCAGCGGCAGGAATTTCGAATGGCGCACATTCGTATAGTGAGTTGTTACGTTTCAGCTCTGAGAATCTGTTTTATTCCAGCTCACATTTTCTGCCCTCGAAATCCATTTCAGAAATTATTTGACATTTAATTATTTAACGTCTTCGCCTTAGGAAGTAATTTTTCTGTCATCTTGCCGAATTTCTGCACTAAAGAGCTGAAGTCACAACCGGCACTTTACTATCACTACTTCACTTCCTTCACCACACTCACTTCACCAAGCTTTGGTGTTTCTGACACTACTGAAACAGTGGAATTATGGAAATAGTAATAGAAACATCGTGCGTCTAAGACATAAAGCATCAATGTTGGTGAATAATGAAACCAGGCACAAATACTCATGTTCAGAACCATAGGCGATTTCGGGCATTCAAGTACATCTTCATATGGCTAACGTTTCCTGTTACATAAATGTTTTCAACAGCTGCATGTCGTCAGCTTCAACACTGCACAATAATATTTGAGTACTTAGCGCTACTTTTATCTTGTTTTCATAGGAAATAAATGCCCATATGCCTCCATTTATTTAGATATAAAGCGGGGAAGTTATACACACTTGCATACGCTCTAGTGGATGGCACCTCTTCTTGTTAGCTTTTCCAACGTTCTGGAAGGGTAAAGGGACCATGACAAGACGAGATCCCTGGAGCATATGTCTGTATACACAACTTTTTCACCTTTTACCTAAATAAATGCAGCTATATGAGGGTTTTTAGGGTTCCTTACATCAGTTGAAAAAAGCGGAAACGTTACAAAATCACTTTGTTGTTCGTATGTCTATCTCTTTGTCTATCCGACTTTACAAATAAATTTTTTTCAGGAACGAATAGATACATCAAATTGAAATTAATGTCACGTATTAATGTCTACTGTCCCTTGGCGATATAAAAAGTCAAAGTTTCTGAATCAGTGGAATCATAAGATATGGCCATTTATGTCACATACTTTGAGACCCAAAAACTCGGTCATTAAAAACTTATATATAGCTCTTGTTAGGCTGTTGTTGTTGTTGTTGTTGTTGTGGTCTTCAGTCCTGAGACTGGTTTGATGCAGCTCTCCATGCTACTCTATCCTGTGCAAGCTTCTTCATCTCCCAGTACTTACTGCACCCTACATCCTTCTGAACCTGTTAGGCTAGAATCATGAAATTTGCTAAGAAGGAAGGTTTCGCACTACAAACAAAGGAGAAAATCTGAAAATTGTTAATCTGTAATTACATCACACGAAAATTTTTTTCACGTTTATTATTACACTGTCTCTGTTCGTCTGTCTCTTAACACCCCCTTTCGTCTCACGAACCGATAGACGTATCGAGCTGAAATTTATGTCATATACTAAGATCTAGGACCCTTGGCAATGTGTAAAAATGAAACTGATAAGTCAATAGAGTATACAGATACGGCCATTTTTGTCATATATTTTGATACCCACAAAGTCAATCATTAAAAATTTATGTGTACGTCCCCTTGGCGTGGAATCGTCAAGTTTGGCAAGAAGGAAGGTAAAAAAAAAGAAAATTGTTAATTTGTAATTATAGGACACAAAAAATTCCTTTTCATTTCCCATTCGACTTCAAACTTGAAATTAAAACATACCTGAAAATATTGAATTCCTTGGGATAGATATTATGGCAATATCAATGTGGATAACAGGAAAAATCATCGAAGTTCTCTATTCCCGGAATGGATGGATTGTCTACATACATAATGAAATTTCTATGGAACCCTCAGGGCGCGAGTACTACTCGTTCATGGGCAACTTTTTTACCATCAAAACAACATAATATTATCACAAAATTTTAAAAAATTATTTTGCTGTGTTGGAACTGACGACATGCAGTCGTTGAGAAGATTTATGTAACTGTAAACATTAGTCATATATAACATGGGAATGAACGCCCGAAACCGTCTGTGGTTCTGAAATTTATTTGTGGCTAGTTGCGTTATTCACCAACCTTTCTACTTTATGTTTTAGGTGCAGGATATTTCTGTTACTGTTTCCAAAGTTCGATTGTTTCAGTCATATCAAGGAAACCAAAACTTGCTAGAGTGAGGGTGGTGAAGGAAGGGAAGAGTGACAGTCTCTATCTCCCTCCTTCGTACCAGGGAATTATTATTATCGATAGTACAGTCCTCTCAAAGTAATCTAACATATTACTATTCTTACTGTTTGTGTCATAGTGTCTGATGTGTATGTCATCACTGCTCTTTTATGTAGACAATGAACTTAATTATGGGGGATAAGAGCATTCAAGATAGTAGGTCTGTTAGAGGAAAATAATCTCTTTTGCCTAACTCTAACCGGTGTTTCATTTCGCGCACAGTACCGTCTTGTAGGTCACGATCGATTCCAGGTACTTCAGCACATCATCATCCTGATATTTGCAACCAGATACAGTTCCGTATATCGGTGTGCTCTTCCGCAAGCGATTTACGTAGTGTTACACTTATTCAGATTGAACAGCATCTATGTTATAAATGAAAAGGTGATGATTCACTGATTGTAGCTAGTTGGCCCTCGAGATTAAATCCAGATGATTAGAAGTACAAGAAATGAATATAGTATACCTATGGCATTGCCAAATAAATGTCAGCGTCAGTACAGTGGTCCAGTAAAATTGATCACACCTGGAGAGGTACCACTGAACGGCGCAGGAACGATGACTATTCAAGGCGAGACACACCACACTATATGGGCACCATAGCGCATCACCTCAGACCCAGAGGCTGGTGTGGCAGTTTTACTTTGTTTTGCGAAGTAATTTTACACATTTACTCTTTGCTTAAGTGATTCGTCGTCGCCTTTCTCTCTCTCTTTCTCTCTCTCTCTCTGTCTCTCTCTCTCTCTCTCTCTCTCTCTCTCTCTCTCTCATTCTCTGTCCCTCCATGAGGATGGTAAAAGTGGCAGAAAACTTACAGCTTTGTTGAAGTAGATACATGCTTTAACAATCGTTTTAAAGTTATGTACTAACTACTCCCCTGACTACACGAGATAGGCATAATAATGTGAATACCTGCACTTAATTGGGAATGGTTTATTACTAAGGGGTTGGCCCCCATTTTTCCGTAATACAGTTGCGATTCTTCTTGGAATACTGGCATGTTATGATTGTTGAGCCTCCCATGAAATGTTATGTCACTCTTCGATCAGAACCTCTTCTAACTTCTGCAGAGATGAGGGAGATCTGCTCCAGAATCTGCTCTCCAACCCACACGGGCTCGATAATGTTGAAATCCAGGGATCGTGCTGGCCAGAGAAGGCGCTGCAGTTTAGTTGCATGCCACGATTGTACTGTCCTGGCTGTGAGAATGGGCGCATTATCGTCCTCTAATATGGCACAATTGTTGGGGTACAATATTTGAATCACTGGGTGCACCAGATCACCTAAAATGTACACATAATCGTTGGCTGCCACACGGTCTTTGAGAGTAATGATGGGACCAGCAGATGATATGGCTGCCCACACCATCACACTTCCACCTCCATGCTTAACTACTGGAATCAAGCAATCAGGATTGTAGGCTTCTTTTGGCATTCTCCAGACGTAATCATAAAGCCCAATGTTGGAAATAATGAAAACGGTGACTCGTCGGACGTACGACGTGTTTCCACTGATCAGCCATCCAAGATTTATGCTACTGTCACCATGTTTTATGCTTCTTTGTGTTGATTGTCGACACTAATGGTTTCGGTATAGCAGCTTTATGGAGTTCTTGGCGGACAGTGTCGAAGGTTACGGGGTCTCGAAAATGCCTATTAAACTCAGCAGTCACTTTCAGCCGCTGTATGTTTCTGTTGTTTTGACGTTAAGGTATGACGACCTCAGTCATTTAGTTTTGATTTGCGCCCACTGTTATGTTTGCACGATGACGTCTCTCCATGTTTTGTGCAGACTGTCATGACTATTGAAACAGTTGTTCTTGAAACATTCAAAAAGTTGGCTGTCTTGGTTACTGATGCTTCAGCTAATCGCCGTCTTTGGAACTCTGTTAGATCTTTCATTGCACGACGACCTCGGCCTCTGAAGGCAAATACGAAGTGTGCACTACTCCTAAACAACCTGCACTGATGCCTGCTCCGTACTGAACGCGCACAGTCCAACGCGACACGTGCCTTACTTGCGTTGCTAACAGTCAAACAGAACCATCCCATGACTACCACTGTTCACGTTATTTTGCATATGTCCTGAACATTCTCGATCAATCTAGTTTTTCCAAGAGGGATGTTTATTCACCGTCTGCGCAGTGCCTTCGTCACGGCGGATGCGCCCCTCCGCAGCAGCGTTCTACACGACGTCACTTAACGGCTCCAACTCATCCCAAATAGTCTTACCTAGCGCTGCGTGCTATATAATTATTGCGTCAAATTTCTTCAATTATTATAATGATTACACTAATAAACAAGCCGTAAGACCGAGCAGTGAGGTAGCCCTCCTATGTCTGGTGTGATGACTGAGATTTACAGTTGTTAAATTTGTGTACATGGCCTGAAGTTTCGAACTTAAATAACGTTCACAACTATCATTATAAGATGAAATAGAGAGTTCTAGGAATTATTAATTACACGTACCATTATTACAGAAGAGGAATTCGGGAACGTGGCTACAGATTAGTTAGTCACGTCACAAATCCTTAGAGATCTTCGTGTGATTCTACTAAACTCACCATTTAAAAATCAATGAAACCTGGGCCTGCCATTAATTCCCGTAGTCTTATTTTCCTGTATAGGATGCTATAGAGAGTTCATCTTCCTCATTGCTTCTTTTTGAACCAGACTTAATTGTTTTGCTGAAACTTAGTTTCTCTGCTGCAGATTACTGAATAACAATAGCTTGCGCATATCTGGCAGTAAAATTATGTTCCAATGTTACACTGCTGTCCTAGAAATACTAAAACAAATTTAACACTATGACATTTTCTTAAAATTCCTTAGATATATTTTTTCGTAAATTATTGCCTAACGATACTTGCCCTAATTGGGTTAAAGATATATGCTCATCGCTGTGAACAACGTGTTTCAAAATTGTATTGCTCCAGGTTATTATTCCGTGTTTGCTAAAGCTGTTGTTTTGCTTGTGATTTGTGTCAGAGGTATACGATACCAAAGAAAAAATACCCTGCGCAAAACTTCAGGAGGAAAGGAGATTTTGTCATGTTACGCCAAGTAACATAACTCCATGAAGCCTCCATCACACACACACACACACATATATATATATATATATATATATATATATATATACACACACACATATATATATATATATATATATATATATATATATATATATATATATAATGGTTCAAATGGGTCTGAGCACTAAGCGACTTAACTTCTGAGGTCATCAGTCGCCTAGAACTTAGAACTAATTAAACCTAACTAACCTAAGGACATCACACACATCCATGCCCGAGGCAGGATTCGAGCCCGCGACCGTAGCGGTCGCTCGGTTCCAGACTGCTGCGCCTAGAACCTCACGGCCACTCCGGCAGGCATATATATATATATATATATATATATATTAAACTGTTCTGCATAATGTTCTAATATAGAGAATAGTGCAAAGAAATGTTTATCATTTCATGATACGAGGCCGTTCAATAATCAATGCTACACAATGCTTTTCTTGGGCAATTTCGGCTGAAAAAATGTATAATGTGTTGTGTGATGTCCTGGAATACACCCGCTTCGGGCATTATAGTTTCACAAACTTCCGATTGGTGACAGCGCTGTAAGTAGCCTTCAAAATGGCGTTTTTAAAGGAGGTGCGTGACAAGCAAGGAATTCTCATTGAATTTCTTTTGACGGAAAACCAGAGCATCGCAGATCTTCATAGGCGTTTGAAGAATATCTACGCTGAGTTGGCAATGGATAAAAGCACGGTGAGTCGTTGGGCGTGGATTCTGTCATCATCGCATCAAGGTCGTGCACACCTGACCGATATCTTCACTTGCTGGAGGGGCCGTTCGAACGCTCTCATTCGAGATGGTAGACGGATCACAAACAAACACCTCGCTGCACACCTGGAAGTCTCTTTTGTGCTGATACTCTCACTCATCCATCAGTTGAGGTACTCAGATGTGTGTGAGTGCTGCGTTCCTCGTCCCCTACCAGAAGACCATAAAGACCAACGAAGGACCATTTGTGCAGAATTGGTAACGCGTTACGAGAATGAGGGTGACAATTCTTTGTCGAACACCGTCACATGCGATGGATCACGGGTTCGTCACATCTAACGGGAAACAAAATGGCAAACCCTGGAGTGACACCACACCAACTCTCCTCCAAAGAAAAAGTTCGAAGCCGCATCCTCAGGCGGTAAAAACATGGCGGCGGTGTTCCTGGGAGACGGGAGGGGTTACTCTGTTTGGTTTTCTCCCTCATGGTTCCACGATCAGTTCGGAAGTTTATTATGCTACTCTCAGGAAACTGAAGAAACAACTTCAGAGTGTTCGTCACCACAAAAAAGTAAATGAACTTGTCCTTCTCATTGACAAAGCGAGGCCTCAAAGTCCGTGCATCCGAGAAGAGCTCACAAAACTTCAGTGAATGTTTTTCCTCATCTACACTACAGCACGGATCTCGTACCTTACGACTTCCGTCTCTCTGGCTCAACGAAGGATGCACTCCGCGGGAAGCAGTACGTGGATGACGGGGAGGTTATTGAGGCAGCAAGACGTTGACTCCGTCATTGACCAGTAGAGTGTTCCCTTGCGGGCATACAGGCTCTCGGAGAATGCTGGCATAAGATCATCACATTGAACGGAGATTATGTGGAAAAATAGGGTATTGTAGGCATAAAAGTGGGGAATAATACAGGGTGATTCAAAAAGAGTACCACAACTTTAAAAATGTGTATTTAATGAAAGAAACATAATATAACCTTCTGTTATACATCATTACAAAGAGTATTTAAAAAGGTTTTTTTTCACTCAAAAACGAAAAAATGGCTGACATCGAAATAAGTGTCCAAGGAATAGAAAAGCAACTGGAATCACTCAATAGAGGAAAGTCCACTGGACCTGACGGGATACCAATTCGATTCTACACAGAGTACGCGAAAGAACTTGCCCCCCTTCTAACAGCCGTGTACCGCAAGTCTCTAGAGGAACGGAGGGTTCCAAATGATTGGAAAAGAGCACAGATAGTCCCAGTCTTCAAGAAGGGTCGTCGAGCAGATGCGCAAAACTATAGACCTATATCTCTTACGTCGATCTCTTGTAGAATTTTAGAACATGTTTTTTGCTCGCGTATCATGTCATTTCTGGAAACCCAGAGTCTACTATGTAGGAATCAACATGGATTCCGGAAACAGCGATCGTGTGAGACCCAACTCGCCTTATTTGTTCATGAGACCCAGAAAATATTAGATACAGGCTCCCAAGTAGATGCTATTTTTCTTGACTTCCGGAAGGCGTTCGATACAGTTCCGCACTGTCGCCTGATCAACAAAGTAAGAGCCTACGGAATATCAGACCAGCTGTGTGGCTGGATTGAAGAGTTTTTAGCAAACAGAACACAGCATGTTGTTATCAATGGAGAGACGTCTACAGACGTTAAAGTAACCTCTGGCGTGCCACAGGGGAGTGTTATGGGACCATTGCTTTTCACAATATATATAAATGACCTAGTAGATAGTGTCGGAAGTTCCATGCGGCTTTTCGCGGATGATGCTGTAGTATACAGAGAAGTTGCTGCATTAGAAAATTGTAGCGAAATACAGGAAGATCTGCAGCGGATAGGCACTTGGTGCAGGGAGTGGCAACTGACCCTTAACATAGACAAATGTAATGTATTGCGAATACATAGAAAGAAGGATCCTTTATTGTATGATTATATGATAGCGGAACAAACACTGGTAGCAGTTACTTCTGTAAAATATCTGGGAGTATGCGTACGGAACGATTTGAAGTGGAATGATCATATAAAACTAATTGTTGGTAAGGCGGGTACCAGGTTGAGATTCATTGGGAGAGTGCTTAGAAAATGTAGTCCATCAACAAAGGAGGTGGCTTACAAAACACTCGTTCGACCTATACTTTAGTATTGCTCATCAGTGTGGGATCCGTACCAGGTCGGGTTGACGGAGGAGATAGAGAAGATCCAAAGAAGAGCGGCGCGTTTCGTCACTGGGTTATTTGGTAACCGTGATAGCATTACGGAGATGTTTAATAAACTCAAGTGGCAGACTCTGCAAGAGAGGCGCTCTGCATCGCGGTGTAGCTTGCTCGCCAGGTTTCGAGAGGGTGCGTTTCTGGATGAGGTATCGAATATATTGCTTCCCCCTACTTATACTTCCCGAGGAGATCACGAATGTAAAATTAGAGAGATTAGAGCGCGCACGGAGGCTTTCAGACAGTCGTTCTTCCCGCGAACCATACGCGACTGGAACAGGAAAGGGAGGTAATGACAGTGGCACGTAAAGTGCCCTCCGCCACACACCGTTGGGTGGCTTGCGGAGTATCAATGTAGATGTAGATGTAGAAGTTCAGAGATGTTCAATATGGCCCCCTCCAGACACTCGAGCAATATCAACCCGATACTCCAACTCGTTCCACACTCTCTGTAGCATATCAGGCGTAACAGTTTGGATAGCTGCTGCCATTTCTCGTTTCAAATCATCAATGGTTGCTGGGAGAGGTGGCCGAAGCACCATATCCTTAACATACCCCCATAAGAAAAAATCGCAGGGGGTAAGATCAGGGCTTCTTGAAGGCCAGTGATGAAGTGCTCTGTCACGGGCTGCCTGGCGGCCGATCCATCGCCTCGGGTAGTTGACGTTTAGGTAGGTAGTTACGGACAGACAAGTGCCAATGTGGTGGCGCTCCATCCTGCTGAAATATGAATTGCTGTGCTTCTTGTTCGAGCTGAGGGAACAGCCAATTCTCTAACATCTCCAGATACTGTAGTCCAGTTACAGTAGCACCTTCGAAGAAAAAGGGACCAAAAACTTTATTGGCTGAAATGGCACAGAAAACGTTCACCTTAGGCGAGTCACGTTCATACTGAGTTGTTTCCCGCGGATTCTCAGTGCCCCATATACACACATTGTGACGGTTGACTTTCCCGTTAGTGTGGAAAGTTGCTTCACCACTAAAAACAATCTCTGAAACGAAAGATTCATCTGTTTCCATTTGAGCAAGGATAAAATCACAGAAATCGATTCTTTTAATCTTATCAGCTGCAGACAGTGCTTGAACCAATTTCAGACGATAAGGTTTCATAACTAACCTTTTTCGTAGGACTCTCCATACAGTTGATTGTGGAATTTGCAGCTCTCTGCTAGCTCTGCGAGTCGATTTTCCTGGGCTGCGAACAAATGCTTGCTGGATGCGTGCTACATTTTCATCACTCGTTCTCGGCCGTCCAGAACTTATCCCTTTGCACAAACACCCATTCTCTGTAAGCTGTTTATACCAACGTTTAATACACCACCTATCAGGAGGTTTAACACCATACTTCGTACGAAATGCACACTGAACAACTGTCGTCGTTTCACTTCTGCCGTACTCAATAACACAAAAAGCTTTCTGTTGAGCGGTCGCCATCTTAGCATCAACTGACGCTGACGCCTAGTCAACAGCGCCTCAAGCGAACAAATGTACAACTAAATAAAACTTTATAGCTCCCTTAATTCGCCGACAGATAGTGCTTAGCTCTGCCTTTTGTCGTTGCAGAGTTTTAAATTCCTAAAGTTGTGGTATTCTTTTTGAATCACCCTGTATTGTGTATTGGAATTCTGAGTAAAACCAACATACGTTCAGGAACAAATTGTTCTGTTTTAGTCACTGAACATTCCTCACACTTCAAAAAAGGTGATCGCAGCGAAACGGTAATCGGTTCACATATTTTGCTGCCTTTTGAATTTCGGTATGGTACACAACTAATAATTTCGATAGCATTTTGTTAGTATAGCTGACTGCGACAGTTTGATTACTCTGGGCGCTAGGTAACGGGCGACGGCAACGCAAGCTATGACGCTAGTGCGGGTTTGTCATTTTGCTCTGCTTCCTAGCCGATTTGGTCTGATAAATGTGCATTAATTTGCCGCAGTATGGACGTGGCTCTTACACGCAGCCTCTGATACGCCTCTCTGATGTATACAGCGTCATTATTTCCAGCAGAACGTCATGTGCCTCACATTTCGCGGACGATCAGCTTTGTCAATGATTGTTCTAGTGCGCCTAATTTGAGTGTGTGTCGGATGTAATGGCCGTAATACATCACTCTTGCAGCTATGAACGCTGCTGTGAAAAGCTTTTAAAAGAGAAAATAAAGTTACATTTCGGTCGGGTCAGTATTTGAAGTATCATTATGACCGACAGCAGCACAAATAATTATCCGCTTTGTGGCGGAACGGAACGGTGATCTAAATACGGGAAACAGGAAAGCAATACTCGTAGGCAAAAGTGTGTTTCCAATATTTACAAAAAAAGCTTAAATGGTTGTCAGAGAGATGGCATGGTACTCTGATGCAACTCTGAAACAGAAACTAAAGATCTCTGTTTGGGCATGTAGGAAACAGAATGTATTACGTTGTGGATCAAGACTCTTATTAGATACCACAGAGTTACTCCACCAGAGTCTTAATACTCACACGAAAAACGAAGAGATCAGTGTGGATATAACCCATCGACACATACACTGACGACAAAAAATCGTTATACCAAGAAGGAGTTGTGCGACGTAAACGGAAGTTCGCAAGCGTGTTTCTACATATGCAGCGTGATGTCGATTCAGATTTCGCGCCAGCCGTATAAGGGTGGTGCTATTAGCGCCAGTAAGAGGATGCATATCACTCACTTTGATAGTTGGCGTTAGTCAAGAATACCTTTTAGAGGACAATCCCACCATTATCAGCACGTCACTGAGTTTGAACGAGGTCGTGTATAGGGCTAGGAGGAGCTGGATGTTCCTTATAGGATACTGCAGAAACACTTTTCAGGAAAGTAGCCACTGTGCATGACTGCATGACTGCTGGCAGTTGTGTTCACGAGAATATACGGTCGTAAGATTACCGGAATCCCGACGGCCACCTTGCACATCGTGTTCGGCGCATGGCTCTATTGCATCGAACTACATCACTTTACCAGCTATCTGAGCAGCAGTTGGCACCACAAGGACACAACCAGGTGTTACAGATCGATTACTTCAAGAGTGGCGTGCATTCCACTGATCCCATAACCACCGCCATTTGCGACTTCAGTGGTGTCAAGTGACAGCTCCTTGGAGGGCAAATGGAGGGTCTTTTGTGTTTTCGGATGAAAGCTGGTTCCGTCTCGGTGCCAGTGGGGGCCTTTTGTTGGTCAAGAGGAAGCCAGTTAAGGGCCTGAGACCGACCTCTCTGCTTTCCAGACAAACTGGACTTACACGTGGAGCTATAGTCTGGTGTGCAATTTCTTACGACAGCAGGAACACTCACGTGGTTATCCCACGCCCCTTGACTGCAAATCTGTACGTCAGACTGTTCCTGCGACCTATTTGACTGTCATCCATGAACGGAATTGCAGGATGTGTTTTCCAACAGGATAACGCTCGCCCACATGCCACTGTTGTAACCAAACACGCTCTACAGAGTGCCGGCGTGTTGCGTAGGCCTGCTTGATCGCCAGATCTGTTTCCAGTCGAGCATTAACCGCCCCTGTGTTGTCCGACTAAGTGCAACAAGCCTGCAACTCCATCCCACAAACTAACATCCGCCACTTGTACAACATAACTGATGCACTTTTGCAAGCTTACATTCAACATTCTGTCGGTTACATCGTTTCTTAATGTACCAACGTTTCCCATTTGCAACAAATTTTCTTCCACTAACATTAACCTGTCTCTTGCAGTGTTCATGACTTAAAATTGTCACGCAAAGTTTCATTACTTTACATTAATTATGTTTTGGAGTTGAGATTTTTTTCCGTCAGTATATGACAAATTAAAGTCCTACGTCGCGTTTTTCCGCCTGTACGGGAAGGCTGTCTCAGGAAATACTGTACGAATGATACGGTTTTCAATATTCGTCACTGCATTTTATTAACAAGTTATCCGGCCGTGGATAGTCTACGCTCACGGGGCCCTTTGGGTCGCTAGTAAAGTTCAAATTATTGTAGAGGACAGTCATATAATACTTTGCGACGGCAAGTAAAATTCGCAGCTTTATGTTCTTAATTGTGTTGGCTGGAAATACGGAGCTAGTGGCTTCTGGAGTAAGATTCGAGAATTTCACTTCCCTGACGTAGACTGGAGAGGATGTGGCGGGAGACCTTCAGTTTGAAAACGGGTAGCCCGCAGGTTGGTACGGGCCACGGAAGCAGCGTAACCGTATGCCAGCTGACGGACGGCTGACGCAAACACGCGACACCGACATTTTAGCGTGTTTAGCGCGGTAAAATTGGAGAATCTAACCGTCCAAACATTGTCCGTCAATCAGGCAGTTCATCTAGGCACTGTGGCGTGCATGTCTGAACCAATGAGTGGCGAGACACCAAATACGATGTAGCAACTTCTGGCCACTTTATGAGCATACAGTTAGAGACATTGGAGAAGTTTTGGCAAGCTTCCCGTGCGTTTTAACACGTCCAGAGTTATTCTTGGTCGTCGCTAAGGCAGAAGTTGTGTATCCACCCCTCTAAGCAGTGGTTTTCTGGGAGTGGAGAGTACGGTCGAAAAGACAGGGAGACTGTATGGAGACACGTGGCCGTGAGGTCGTATATAGAGACAGAGGCATCTGCTCGCAGCATGGTGCAAAGTGGTTCAAATGGCTCTGAGCACTATGGTACATAACTTATGAGGTCATCACTCCCCTAAAACTTACAAGGGAACCTCCCCATCGCACCTCCCTCAGATTTAGTTATAAGTTGGCACAGTGGATAGGCCTTGAAAAACTGAACACAGATCAATCGAGAAAACAGGAAGAAGTTGTGTGCAACTACGAAAAAATAAGCAAAATATACAAACTGAGTAGTCCATGAGCAAGATAGGCAATATCAAGGCTAAGCTGAGCTACGAAGCGCCGTGGTCCCGTGGTTAGCGTGAGCAGCTGCGGACCGAGAGGTCCTTGGTTCAAGTCTTCCCTCCAGTGAAAAGTTTAATTTTTTAGTTTCAGTTTATGTGACAAACTCTTATGTTTTCATCACTTTTTGGGAGTGATTATCACATCCACAAGAAAACCGAAATCGGGTAAGGTAGAAGAATCTTTTTACCCATTCGCCAAGTGTACAAGTTAGGTGGGTCAATAACATATTCCTGTCATGTGACGCACATGCCGTCACCAGTGTCGTATAGAATGTATCAGACGCGTTTTCCCGTGGAGGAATCGGTTGATCTATGACCTTGCGATCAAATGTTTCCGGTTCCCATTGGAGAGGCACGTCCTTTCGTCTACTAATCGCACGGTTTACCGGTGCGGTCGCAAAACACAGACGCTAAACTTATTACAGTGAACAGAGTCATCAATGAACGAACGGACAGATCATAACTTTGCGAAAATAAAGAAATTAAACTTTTCACTGGAGGGAAGACTTGAACGAAGGACCTGACGCTCCGCAGCTGCCCACGCTAACCACGGCGTTCCTGAGCTCTAATAACCTTGATGTTGCCTATCTTGCGCATGGACTACTCAGTTTGTATATTTTGCTTATTTCTTCATAGTTCCACACAACTTTTTCCTGTTTTTTCGATTTATCTGTGTTCAGTTTTTCAAGGCGTACCCAGTGTGCCAACTTACAACTAAATCTGAGGGAGGTGCGATGGGGAGGTCCCCTTGTTATAACTACTTAAACCTTACTAACCTAAGGACATCACACACATCCATGCCCGAGGCAGGATTCGAAACTGCGACCGTAGCGGCCGCGCGGTTCCACACTGTAGCACCTAGATCCTCCCGGGCACCTCGACCAGCAGCGTGGTGCAGTTTGGCTCAGTCGTTAGAATAAGTGTACGCTTTTTGGCGCTGGTGTTGTCTTTCCTCTGAGCGCCTCACAACTTTGAAGTCAGTTCTGCACCTTCTCTTGCCTTTTCAGGGGTTTTACTTGTTTAGATATATGATTCGTTAGTAAATGTTTCCGAGTTGCACAGATTTGGAAAAACGATTATGGTTCCATAACAATCAGTGTTAAAGTGAAGGTATCCACCACTTGTTAGAAGAACAGTCAGTCCTAAGTGACACTTACTCAGGCAGACATTTATTTAATCAAAAGGCCATCAACTTGTATTCGATTGTGGAGTAGAATCTGTTGCAGAGATGTTCTGAGATAAAGTCTCTTTCATTGAGCTTCAAATAACCAATCGTTTTTATGTTAATTATGAGAAAACATTCATCTCATTGTGGTAAAATCTATAGAAAATAAGCTCAGAGATTAACGTTTATTGATTTATTTTCTTTTTTGTCCTACAATAGTTCAGATCCCACAATCCTCATAAAATAACGAGTGTGTGTGTGTGTGTGTGTGTGTGTGTGTGTGTGTGTTATTATTGTTATCGTGAAGTATTGCTTAAGGAGAGTGCTAAAACACAATAAATTTTCTTGGCATTTCTTTCTGTCTTTTTTCTTTTTTTTTCCTTCGCAGAAACCTCTCAGATAGTCACTGATCTTCCTGTCCACTTCTGCCCTGTTTTCCTCTGCCTGAGCGTTTGCTGAAATTTCTGTTTTCTGATATATATAGTGTGTGTGGTAGGAAATTTAATTAATTTGCATGACAAATAATTAATCAGAACTGCTCTCATTAAAATTCAACACAGTTTGGATCACCGAAAATTACCAATTACTGTAATGAGCAATTTGTTGCGGTAATGTGATATAAGGCTTGCACCAGTTTTCATAACGTTTGTGTGTTGAGCATATATTTGTTGTGTTGGCGGTTTACACTCTGCACTGCCTAGCGCCCAGATATCACGCTCAAACACATCGTACCTCGAATACAGACGCAAGCATTTCATGAGCCACTATTCCTACCTTAGCAATGGATCGAGAATAGGTGTCTTCTACTTTACAGTGGGGGTTCAGTCTGCTTGACGATGTTGCGTGCGAAGATAACTGAAGTGCAATGTCGACATTTTGTATGTATAGGGTGTTTATGTCCTATTTTTGGGGTGGCTGTTCGTCAGACAATAGATTAGATGTGCGTACTTCTAGAGTGTGGAAAGGGCAAATCGTGCTAGACCGAGAGAGAGACCATGAAAATTATGTGACACTGAAGTTCACTGCAGACAGAACAAATTATTGTTGAGCTTCCCGAGGGGGAGGCAGTATCAGCAGTTACGTGCCAGAAAGCCAAGATAAGTGATCAAGTTAATAAGCGATCAGGTTGACGAAAGTAGAACGAACTTTGTGCCAAGCAGTTCGATTTTTGGAACCAAGGGAGAGGTGCCACTAAGGCTTAAACAGGTGTTCGAGGTACAAGGAGAATGAGGTATAAAGGCAGAAGCATATAGAGCTGAAACTGAAGCAGATGAACGTAGCGCAAAGGTAATAAACAGGAAAGCTAAAGCAGATAGATGAAAGGCTGAAACACATAGGAAGGACGGGAAGAAAGAAATGAAACAGTTCTGGGAAAAGATGACCAAACTGGAAAGGATAATCTGTTCAAATTTCTAGAATGCTGAAAAGCAAATAGAGAAAGTCTCGATCGCAGTGCAGAATGGTGTGGATAGGCTACTCCAGACTGCAACTACGATGGGGAAAGTAAAAAAGTGAGAAAGATCGAAGACATGAATAAAGAACTTGCACGAAGAATTCAAAATCTGGACGAATTCCCAATTTAAAAAGCGACAGAACCAGTGCATTTCGTTGAAACTGAGGAATTTGCTTCGACTAACCGGGATACAGAAAATCTGAATAAAAGGAGCTGGGCGACTGCAAGTGGTAGATACATTTTTAACAGTATCTGAGAGAGTAAATATTTTTTTCTAGCATTAATGGTCAAATGGCGTGGCACTGTAGGGTAGAAAGAGAGAGACACTATTAGAAAAGCTAGTATTGCTTCAGCGTCCGTGTCCAAACATGAGAGCTCGTTTGACGAGAAGCATTTTTTCTTAGTAAGTGAATATTTACTTTACACTGTAGGCCATGACCAACACACAGAAACCTGTATATGAAAATTTAAAAATAGATTACCAAGCTTCTGGTCTATCTGAAGGAAGCTAGAACTTATTAGTATGTACTCACTTGAGTAGACGGTCACTGCTAGGGCGTTACCAACAACACAAAACTGCGCAATGATCGGTGAACTCGAGTCCGAAATAATGATGTTGCATTGGTTGGCGGTGGAACGGATCAGCGTATGGTTGAACTCCGCCCCTTGCACTGACGCATTTCCACTTCTAAGAAATATACTTCGATGAAATTATTAAGCGGGATCGACATTTTGTCATCCATATAACACTGCAGAGCTGATCCAACTATTCATCAACTCAGTGCCAACAGAGGATAAACAATCGCTCATTGACATGGAAGACAACAACATGGAAGCATTCAGATTAATTCCCTGTGACGAAGGCTCATTTGAGCGCGAAGCATGCGAACACGACTGTAGGGAAACATAGTGATATCAATAGAGGCCAAGGTGTAGTAGTCAAAAGCCTTGGAAATTTGAGGAAAAGACGTATCCAGATCATGAGAAGTCAGGTAATGTCGGCACTGTCGAGTGAGCGAGAACCTAAAGCCGTGGAAATGATATAATTACAGGATTCTGCCTCTGGTCAAGACACCCAGTCATGACTCAAAACGGAGCAGATAACGAATATGATGAAAGTCAGAGATGACACGCTGGCTAAGATAGACAATGCCCAAGAGTTGGTGAGTCCTATCATAAATATAGGTAGTCAGAAGCTCTTGGCTCTGGTGAACATAGGTAGCATTATCAGTGCGTCTTCTGAAACTGTATTTCTCTGTCATACACTGTCAAAAGACAGAACAGAGGGCAGCTTTTGCTCTGTGAAGGACACGGCCGAGGGTAGCTGTACTTGGCAAAACGGTTGAAGAGAAGAGGCAGGTGAGTCCGAGTTGCAAGTGCGAGGGTGTGACCCTCGTCATGAACTCCTACACCTGACCTCAGATATTACCCTTGACGTGGAGTTCACGTGTCAGTACCTTCTATTCTGAGCCATGTCTTCTGACCGGTTTGATGCAGCACGCCACGAATTCCCCTCCTGGGCCAACCTCTTCATCTCAGAATAGCACTTGCAGCCTACGTCCTCAATTATTTCCTGGAAGCATTACAGTCCCTCACTTCCTCTACAGCTTTACCCCCTAAGGCTCCTTCTAGTACCATGGAAGTCATTCCGTGATGTCTTAACAGATGTCTTATCATCCTGCCCCTTCTCCTTCTCAATGTTTTCCCCACATTCCTTTCCTCTCCGGTTCTGCCTAGAACCTCCTCATTCCGTACGGCATCAGGCCTCCTAATTTTCAACACTACATCTCAAATGCTTTGATTCTCTTCTGTTCCGGTTTTCTCGTAGTTCATGTTACACAACCATTCAAGGCTGTGCACCAAACGTACATTCTCAGACATTTCTTCCTCGAATTAAGGCCTATGTTTGATACTAGTAGATTTCTGTTGGCCACAAATGCCCTTTCTGCTATTATTACTCTGCTTTTGTTGTCCTCCTTGTTCTTTCGTCATTCGTCATCTTGCTCCCTAGGTTGCAGAATTTCTTAACTTCATCCATTTTGTGATCGTCAATCCTGATGTTAAGTTTCTCTCTGTTTTCATTGTTGCTACTTCTCATTACTTTCGTATTTCTTCATTTTACTCTCAGTCGATATTCTGTACTCATTATTTCGTTCATTCCATTCAGTAGATCATGTAATCCTTCTACATTTTCACTCAGGATAGCAACGTCATCAGCGAATCGTTTCATTGATAGCCTCTCACCTTCAATTTTGATTCTACTCCGGAACCTTTCTTCTATTTTCACCATTGCTTCTTCTATGTACATATTGAACAGTTCGGGTGAAAGACTACGTCCCCGTCTTACACCCTTTCTACTCCGAGTACTTCGTTATCGGTCATCTATTATTATTATTATTATTCTCCCTTTGCTCTTGTACATTTTGTATATTACCTGTTTTTCCCTATAGCTTACCCCTATTTTTCTAAGAATTTCGAACATCTTGGGCCATTGTACATTGCTGAACGCTTTTTCCAGGTCGATAAATCCTATTAACGTGTCTTGATGTCACGATAATTGATGTGTGTAAAGATGAAATTTTCCTAGCTACAGTGGACAGAAAACCCACGCTTCACTTGAATCTAACAAAGGAGAGCAGTAATGACGTGCTGCTTCACGATTACACCGTGCCAACCAAAGATGGAGCACTACAACGTGACTGTTGCCCCCCTCCCTCATGATAATGCTGGAGAGCGTACCATTGGTTCATTAGAGCAGGGGGAGATCCCCCTTGTCTTCGACAGTTGTTGTTGTTGTGGTCTTCAGTCCTGGGACTGGTTTGATGCAGCTCTCCATGCTACTCTATCCTGTGCAAGTTTTTTCATCTCCCAGTACCTACTGCAGCCTACATCCTTCTGAATCTGCTTAGTGTATTCACCTCTTGGTCTCCCCCTACGATTTTTACCCTCCACACTGCCCTCCAATACTAAATTGGTGATCCCTTGATGCCTCAGAACATGTCCTACCAACCGGTCCCTTCTTCTGGTCAAGTTGTGCCACAAACTTCGCTTCTCCCCAATCCTATTCAATACTTCCTCATTAGTTATGTGATCTACCCATCTAATCTTCAGCATTCTTCTGTAGCACCACATTTCGAAGGCTTCTATTCTCTTCTTGTCCAAACTATTTATCGTCCATGTTTCACTTCCATACATGGCTACACTCCATACGAATACTTTCAGAAATGACTTCCTGACACTTAAATCAATACTGGATGTTAACAAATTTCTCTTCTTCAGAAACTCTTTCCTTGCCATTGCCAGCCTACATTTTATATCCTCTCTACTTCGACCATCATCAGTTATTTTGGTCCCCAAATAGCAAAACTCCTTTACTACTTTAAGTGCCTCATTTCCTAATCTAATTCCCTCAGCATCACCCGACTTAATTAGACTACATTCCATTATCCTTGTTTTGCTTTTGTTGATGTTCATCTTATATCCTCCTTTCAAGACACTGTCCATTCCATTCAACTGCTCTTCCAAGTCCTTTGCTGTCTCTGACAGAATTACAATGTCATCGGCGAACCTCAAAGTTTTTATTTCTTCTCCATGAATTTTAATACCTACTCCGAATTTTTCTTCGACAGTAATGTGTCGAAAATGAGGGATATCCTGGAAGAAAATTGGAAGCAGCTCAAAGTGATCTTGATCCAGCATGCTCATGTGTTCTGTGTAAATCTGGACTGTTTAAATATTTTAGATACAAGTTTAGAATGAAGGAGAACGGTAAATATTTCAGACATGCAGTCTGCCACTCTTGTGTAAGAAGCAGGTGGAGAAACACGTAAAAGGATATGTTAGAACAAGGGCTAATAGAATGTTCAAGCAGCACTCGTAGCAGTTCCATGCACATATTCAAAAAGAAAGATTAGATTGGTTCTGAACTCGCATAAGTTGAAGACTCTCGATGAATTACGTAAACGATTCCATGGAAAAAGCATATTTTTAGTGGTGAATTTATGGGCAAGCCTCTAGCAAGTGGAATTCAAAACATTGGCCCTTATTATTGACAGCTTTCAGCGTATATATATGCTCCCTAGACACAGCACCGGACGAGGAAGTTAAAAATTTCATCACAAAATATAGACGACATTTTGTCTGCCACCATGAAATGGGAAGAAAATAATCGCTACTCGAGAAAGCTGTTGCAGGTATTGCAAAAGGCCATATCTACTGTAAACCAACAGAGCTCCTGTTTAGGTAAACCAGGGATTTCTTTCCTGGGACATTTCTGGGGACGCGATACGCCCAAATGAAGAAAAGATAACAGTAATATCTGAGTTATCTACACCCATCACGAAGAAACATCTGCGGAGTCTATCAGTTGTAGTAAACTGCTACAGAAGTTTTCTAGGCAGCGAGGAATTAGCGTCACCAAGACAGGTAAAAATACGCCCTGAAAGTGGGATCAAAAATCAAATGAAGAAGATTTGTTGTTTACGCAGTAGCGAATGCTGTAAAGTTGGAGTCGGAGCAGTTATATCTCAGGAGGCAAAAGTATATGGAGTAATCGAACACATAACTATTGCATTCGGCAGTCGGGTGATCAGCAAAAGCGAACGCAATGTTTACGTCACACAACTTGAGGCATGGACAATTGTGTTCGCGATTAAGAAGTTTAGGTATTATTTTAGTGAACAACTATAATAGAAAATACTGATCACAAGGCTCTAGAATTTTGATGACTGAGAAACTCACCCACGCACGTCTACATCGCTGGACACTTTATTTGCAAGAATATTCATTTGAGATTAGTAACATTCCCGGTAAAGTCTAGCTCATGGCTGACGCCCTGTGGCGCTCGCCATTACGACTTTTGGAGGGTACGGAAGAGGAACGCAATGAGAATAAATTTGGTATCCTGTACCTCAAGGATGTGCCTTTCGACAACTACATTCAGGATTCCCTGCACCACATCGACAAAGAACAACACAACGATGAAGTACTGACGGAAATTAAGAAGATGAACAACACGCATTTCCCGGCGCAGGGGCATTTTTATATGGTGATAAGCGAAATACTGTTTCGGCTTGGGAATCACAATGATTCAGCTTGGTTGGTACCAGAGCATATGATAAATTAGTTTACGTAGTATATTCACCTAAGTTAAGTACTTTAATGAAAGGCGAAATTTGTCAGCAAATTCGAAGAAACGGTTAACTTTAAATTTATGGACAGATGCGTGAGGAAGATTCTGGCAGTCTGCATAAAGTGCCGGTAAGCAAAGCCGTCTTCCATAAAGGTTGCTGTTCCTTTCCCAACGATCGTTCCTCGAACAATGTGGGGCTATGTGGTTTTCGACCTCTGGGACGCAATTGTAAAGACAAGTGGGGGCCACAGGTAAGCACTCGTAGCAGTATAATTAGTCTTGAAATAAGTAACCCTCACGCCACTGAAAAAGGCTACTGGCAGCTCAGTAACTGACTCATCCGAAACAGAGTTCGTAGGTGAAACGGAGGGTGCCAAACATGTTATCTACGACAACGGAAAGATGTTTGTTTAGAAGAGGTGGCAAGCGGCACTACGAAGGAGAAGGATTAAGGCTACACAGGGTGATTCAGCTGCCCCTACCGATCAGTTTCATGCAACCCGCCCTACGTCTGTATCAGGTTCAAAAATGGTTCAAAATGGTTCTGAGCACTATGGGACTCAACTGCTGAGGTCATTAGTCCCGTAGAACGTAGAACTAGTTAAACCTAACTAACCTAAGGACACCACAAACATCCATGCCCGAGGCAGGATTCGAACCTGCGACCGTAGCGGCAGCGCGGTTCCAGACTGCAGCGCCTAGAATCGCTCGGCCACTCCGGCCGGCTCTGTATCAGGACACTTATCCACACAGGCTACAGCCATGTAATCGATACGTTCCATCTCAGAGCATATTGCGCTGTTAGCAAACGGAATAGCACTGTAAAAAATACAAGGAAGGCTTGGCCTTGAGTTACACGGTATTTTTGGGACGACATCTACCTTAATTGTCCCATGCCTACCCAAGTGTCTGCCACCTTTCTTGTGTAATTAGCTGCACAGTCATACAGGTTTTGGATGCATTTGTAAGTTCATTCCGTTTATAGTACTTCATCTTTCGTAAATTGTTCAGAAACGTTGCCTTATAAAGTGCGTTTCACCGTAGAGTACAACGAAATTAATAGCGGGTTTAAAAACGGGCAGTGTGGAAGTAACAATCATCCGGTATATAATCCTACCCATGTCGGTTTATGCGACCCCATATGAAAGAACAATATAGTAAGCCATTTCGCTCTGAAGATGTGAAGCAAATTGTCAAAACGTCGCAAAATAACTGGTAAAGTACATGAAGACAGGTTAGACCTATTGTAACTTTCTTTAGGGAACTGCTTAAGCATATTAACGTGGTCAGTAAAATATTAACCCTTTAATTGGGCTGTATTGCGGAAAGCAGTTAACATCCACATTTTCCATTTTGATATCTCCTGTTTTTTTGTTTCTTAGCGATAGTGAAACACTCTTAATAAGGCAATGTTACTGAATCATTCACGAAAGATTAACTACTATAAACTGAATAAAATTACAGAAGCCTCCAAAATCTGTATGACTACATGGCTAATTACATAAAGGTAGATTGGAGACGGATAAGTATGGAAGGAATGAGACAGAGTGTAGTCCAAAATTCCATGTAACTAATGGGCAGACATCAATTGTATTTTTTACAGCTCTGAGGAGAAAATTATATAGTTTACATGGTTGTCACCGGTCTTGATACTATGTATAGGTTGCATAAAATGAATCGGGGGTGGTGGAGGGGCAGCTGAATCATCTTGTAATACCGCAATATACCACCCACAAGTTCAAATGGTTCAAATGGCTCTGAGCACTATGGGACTCAACTGCTGTGGTCATAAGTCCCCTAGAACTTAGAACTACTTAAACCCAACTAACCTAAGGACATCACACACATCCATGCCCGAGGCAGGATTCGAACCTGCGACCGCAGCGGTCGTGCGGTTCCAGACTGTAGCGCCTTTAACCGCTCGGCCACTACGGCCGGCCACCCACAAGTGAATGGAGCCGTAAGTGAGATGAGAAAAGTGGGACAACCATCCCGTATCTATTGTAATAAGAGCCATGGCACATGGGAAGATTATGTCTACGATTTCGAACGACACATGAATCAGCTTCTTCATGAATCAACCAAAAAGTCGCCAGCGCAGGTGATGATGAATGTGGATCCAGAGGACAGAATCAGAGAATTAGTTCCATTTCCACCTCAATTGACAGCGCAGCATTGGCAAATAGACGGGAATCCCATTGCGAAAACTAGGAAGGCTGTGCTGCAAAGGAAGATAAGTGAGAAGAATGTGTAACAGCTTTCCGTCTTCCCACAACAGCAGGTAGCGATGAAAAATCACCGCCTCTTCTGTTAAGTGAAGAACAAGAAACGAAAGTTTTCTTACTGTACTTGGGTCTTACCACATCAAAAATTTAGTCTTCACCAATGCCGTCGTTGTAGAGACTCTGCGCTATGAAGAAGGCGAAAGGGATTAACCGTTTTCCTACCTTAAACCTTTTGTACAGTAGATTTAGTTTTGTTCATACTCTGTAATCAGTTTGTATTTGCTTTCTTGTTATGTCATTTCTGTTTTATTTGTCTTAAGTTAAGTTATGCCTGTAGTTGTTTCGACTAGGGATTTTGCTTGTGTTTTGGGAGACTGTGTTTGTGTACCCGTAAACACACGAATGGTTATTATGATTCATACAAGTTTTTAGTCGAAGTTCGCTCATTGTTAGGAAGACAATTCAGGTTTCTGGCTGTTATAGATAGAATAGTGCAGTGGCGACCAACGAGAATTGTAGCCGATGTTTTCTGAGGGATGTCATACATATTTTGTTTCAGAACCTTCAAATGAACTGCTAGAGATTAGGAAATGCCATGTATCATTCTGTCACATTCTTATGTTCTCTGTATGTTCCCTTATGATTCCTTATTCTTTGATTTTAGATTGTCAGTCCCAAGTATGTCGAGGAGCGTTCTGTTATTATGACAATTCAGAAGTTTTCTATTTATGGGAGGGTACTAATCTCTGCCACTGGTCATTAAAGTTCGGAAGGTTATGACCTGATTCATTAGTTGATGGTAGAGGGTGATATTGTAATAGCATATTGGGCCTTCCGCTGGCTGAAAGTTTCTGCCCCAGGGAAACAGCTATCTGTCTTTCCCGATATTCAGTTAAAGCCTCAAGAGTACTGAGCGCGTTAGACGAAATGCTTATATCAACATTATGTGTTTCTAAATGACATTTCTTGTCAGCCGCCATTTAAAGCCATAAGAGCACTGAGAGAGCTAGACGAGATGTTTATATCGAGATAACATGTGTATATCCTCTTGCTGTCACCCTAACGAATTATTTCGTAAATGCACCGAATCGATTTAATAGCACTTCCCCAACTAAGAACGTAGAAGTTGCAACCTGTGTTTGATTTGATGTTATGACGATGTAATTCAGAATGAGAGTATCAAACGTGTATTTAGATGTAATTTCTTGGGGGAAGAAACAGTTATTCGTCTTGCTTTTACTGAACGAAGAAATTAGACAATCTCTTTTTCATTTTGTATCTGACAGTGGGAATCGTTCCAATTCCACTTAAGACAAGTAATAGCACGATTCCAATTCCACTTAAGACTAAATGTTAAATATCAGCATCGACTCAGGGGTTGGAAAGAAACACACAGGAAACTCTGAATGTTTCAGTCAGACTGCCCTGCTTGGTGGCAACAGCTGTCCCAGCGGGTAGGCTCGAGAAGAGAGGGCAAATAAGCCGAGCTTAGGGCTTACATGTGGCTAGTCTTTCACAAGATGGCAGTTCGCATGCCTCCTGTCGAGGCACTCCTCGACCACCTGTGGCCGCTTTCCAGTTTGTGCGCCCCTTCCGGCATTCTCACCTTGAATGAAAGTTACCACACCGAGCTACCAAATTTTTGTTTAATTTTAACCCACGTAACTTCAAATGACACGACGAACCGTCTCGTTCTGCATATGGATTCAAACCCAGGTCAGGCAGACTAAGCAAAGATTTCGTGACTGAAGCAAACTGTAATTCCTGATTAGGCATACAGAGAGTGATATACTTCGATTTTAGACAGTATCAGTTAGCAAATATCAACTTTAAATTGCATAACACAAACGTTTTTAACGGACGCGAATTCCTCCCCAGCATCTCTTGTCCCTGTTAACGAACTACGAGAGATGTTAAATATTGCTTCTTCACAAGTAACTTGCTTGAAATGCCGTGAAGTAAAGCTTTGTGTCGGACAGGGATTCGAACCCAGAACCTAATCGGATTGATATCGAAACACAACCAACTGTGACATATCGGATATCCTAGCCAGTAGCTAGATGTTTTAACTGAAATGACGAGAAGAAACATTAATTTTTTCCTTCCCAGGACTCCAGCCCGGCACCTATCGCTGTTATATTCTAGAGAAAACGAACGTTAAATATGGGTTTCTTGCACCAGCAGCGACATGTGAGCATGTTTCAACTAGAAATAATATGACGACGAGTTCAGTGCTCACTGGGAATAGAGCCCCACACATATCGTTGTTGACTAAACACAAAGAGACGTCAGCTACCGAATTTTTCTCCACCAGCAGGTCGGAATAACATCTTGAACTTACAGTGATTTCGCAAATAGTTCTTTGTCCCACTGGGAGTCAAAAACGTCAGATATCTTTAGTGTTGGCAACAAATGAAAAAACATTAAAAATCAAAATTAGTATCTGTTGTGACTTGGCAAGACAGCCAAGCCACTATGAGAGGAAGCCGAAAGGCACGCGTTTAAGCTCACGCAGGCTGGCGTGAGATCTGGATCAGTTAAAGGAATAGAGACTAGCAAAAAAGGTACGTAGCTTCTGGAATACTTAACTTTAATCCATAATTGGTGAACCTCGGTCTGACGGTACATGCATCACAAGATAAATAGCAAATGATAATGGAGCCTTGCTAGGTCGTAGCAAATGACGTAGCTGAAAGCTATGCTAACTATCGTCTCGGCAAATGAGAGCGTAATTTGTCAGTGAACCATCGCTAGCAAAGTCGACTGTACAACTGTGGCGAGTGCTAGGAAGTCTCTCTAGACCTGCCGTGTGGCGGCGCTCGGTCTGCAATCACTGACAGTGGCGACCCGCGGGTCCGACGTATACTACCGGACCGCGGCCGATTTAAAGGCTACCACCTAGCAAGTGTGGTGTCTGGCGGTGACACCACAGTATCCACCAGCAGATAGGTGTTCTCATGCTAGAGCTTGATAATACATAATGAAATCTTTAGTTCCGGGCCAGGATTCGAACCCATTCACACGTAATATGTGGAGATGTTGAGTAATCTGCAGTTTTGAACAAACAACAAATTGTAGCCGAGCTGTATTGCCACGATGGGATCATATTCCGAGTTAAGGGCGGTCTGAGTTGCATTCTCAGTTCAGAACCAATTTTATCGACATACAAAATCTCAGATAAAAGATGGAATAAGTGTCCTGGACTCTACATAGCGTTTGTTTCGTCACTAGGAATAAATAACTAGTATAAGAAAGGTTACTGGTGATAGAGTTTCTACATGTCGCCACTCCATACTTTATTGTGGTTCAACCTAACGTCTACTTGGCCGAGAAGGAATATCATATTTAATGTGAATTTCAGACCACACTGCCATTATATCTTCTTCACTTGATGTAGTCAGAAGAGAATGGAAGCTTTCTCTCCCTATCTAAAAACATTGACAGAAGTGGGAATGGAACCCAGATCATAGATATAAGAACCTACCACCAGTCCAACAGACCACCAAACCCTCTTTTCTGTGACTCATTTTTCTATTGTAACGCCGTTGCGCCACACCGGATGAGAATTCTGACACACAGGCTCCCTGTAGTAAGTTGCAGCATGTTCAGTAAGTTCATTTACTTGGTTGACCAAACCACCATGATCTAGCTGCCTCGGCTACCCAGTGTATACATTCGACTCTATTTTGTAATCACCGAAATAAAATCACGTAACTGCCACCTACACAGAACTGTCAACAGTGTAGGAAGTGTTCCTTTCCACTTGCGCTATTCTATTGTACTATCTGTTTGTAAAAAACGTCGTGCAGCACAAAAGAAAATCTTTAACTGTTTCTCTCATCGTCAGAAGTCTAGACCCGGCCATTTTCATTATCTTGTAGCGCTTTGGTATGCAGAAGTTCTGGAGGAATTGTTGTTCAGCTCTGGAGATGCTGGAGCTATGTGTCAGCTGGTAGCGTAATGGTAACTGCCCTGCACCTTAGATAAGATATCCCGAGTTCTAATAAATTTACTACTATATTTTTTTAAAAGGCAACTCTGCTGTCTGCTGAAGTTACCAATCTAATGGAACTTTAAACATAATTCCCTTCACTTCTCAACCCAAAATAGTCGCATGTGGAAAAAGGGCTAACTACTGTGACATTTTGTTCTTTTCAGCTTTAATAGACAGCCAGGCAGCAGATGCATCTCGAAGCTTTTGTATTATGTATGGGGAGAGCGCATCGTGCCCAAATACGTCAGAAAAGTATTTTCTACATTAGCTGTCGTGTGGTAGTGGCATTTTATTCTTCTTCAAACATTGTTTGACAGCTTTAACTCAGAATAAGTTTTCTACATGCATGTAATCAATAAACTGCATGTGCATCATCAGACTGTTATAGATAACATCAGAGAATTCGCATATATCGTTGATGATTAATTTCAGTCTCATGTTTACTATTGTTTCAACAACACTAAAGGAAACCTTACGAAAACTGTGCACTGTATTATAAGAAATGAAATAAAACTACCCACGATAACCTTACGACGAAAGTCTGTCTTAATTAAACTGAGTATCTGTACACAAGCATGCCTCTATCGGCACGAATTAGTAAAATACTACTCACTTAGATTTTGATTGGCTCTGTGTTTAATTGGTATGCTGTGTCATACTCAAGAGGTATGCAAATGTGGCATTTCATAAATATAGTTATGTATTTCTAGAAACCCAAAATTTGCTTGTCTGCAGCGGGAAGAGGCGTTACCTGTTGTGCAGCATTGTAAGTTTTTCACCATTGCACTATGAGCCGAAAGTATTTTCTTACGATTTCCTTATTGATGTTTAATCTGACTGCTTGTAGCTCTTTTACAGAAGGGGTAAAAACGTTGAAGTCCGTGAGACTGGAGCTGCGAACCATAAGAAGCTTTTTCACAAGTCAGCACGTTACCACAGAGCTGGCGAACAGGTATGTGTGTGTTGGAGCTTCCTCTTACGAGGCCAATAGTGGCTAGAACTCATAAACCGCTGTTTAAACGACGAGATTAGTTGCGATTTCCACCTGCAACGACTTTCCTGGGCTGAAAACTGTAAGTTTACAATCTTTTGTTACACCTCAAGCGATAATAACTAAGATTATTCAATGGAAATGACAGGTAAAATCAAGTTAACTTTGAGGCTTAATTCCGTCCACACAAGGAAGTAACTCGTCGATCACAGAGTTGCCAAACATACGTTGCCTTGCTGCCAAATCTCAGTTACAGTACCAGCAGGAAGAAGACGAACCGATGTGATCTACAGCGGGCTGGGAAGTGACCATAGCTGGTGTCTCCAAGTCGCAGCTGCTACGGCCTGGAATACGTAATGCGACTGATTCGCATTTCTATAACTAGGGTGATGGACTGAAACGTAGTTACTAAAAATACTCAGAATTGACTGCAAACTGAGCATCATAAATCAGTAACTCTCATAGTTGTTTCTATATTTCTTTCGCAAGTGTACACAAAACTAAGAAACTCATTCACAGGCGTTTCGTGCCTCACCGATAGTCGACAACAACAAACAAATAAAAATTATAAAATAATGAGTGTGTGTGTGTGTGTGTGTGTGTGTGTGACAGAGAGAGTGTCTGTGTGTGCGTGTGAGAGAGAGACAGAGAGAGAGAGAGGAAGAGAGGGAGAGAGAGAGAGAAATAAAAAAGAATGAGAGAGAGAGAGAGAGAGAGAGAGAGAGAGAGAGAGAGAGCGTGTGTAAAAAATTGTTGTAAAGAAATTGAATCATGATATGTAAAGAAATCTTTCATTTAAAATTACACGTTCCGCATCATTACGAAATGTCGTATTCATGATCTATGGAACAAGAATTAATCTAATGTAATCTAATCACATCATATTGATGAGTAGCCATAAAGAGTCATGAATTACCGAAATTTTTGCCAATACCAGTAACCAAATCTAAACTTGAAAATAAAAGACGACAATTTTTGTAATAAACCGGGACCCCTATCAAGACCCTTTCGTCTCTGTTAGCTAACCACGAAAGATGTCTGATATACCTCCATTCTGAAGTAACAAAGTGTGCATGCTGTTGTGGACTGGGAAGACAGCCAATCCACAGTGACAGGTAGCCGAAAGGCACGCGTTTAGCTCACGCAGGCTGGCGTGAGGTCTGGAACAGTTAAAGGAGTTGAGTCTAGTAAAATAAGTACGTAACTTCGGGAATACTTAACTTTAATCCATAATTGTTGAACATCAGTCTGACGGTACATGCATCACAAGATAAATAGCAAATGATAATGGCGCCTTGCTAGGTCGTAGCAAATGACGTAGCTGAAGGCTATGCTATCATCTCGTCGAATGAGAGCGTAATTTGTCAGTGAACCATCGCTAGCAAAGTCGGCTGTACATCTGGGACGAGTGCCAGGAAGTCTCTCTAGACCTGCCGTGTGGCGGCGCTCGGTCTGCAATCACTGACAGTGGCGACACGCGGGTCCGACGTATACTACCTGACCGCGGCAGATTTAAAGGCTACCACCTAGCAAGTGTGGTGTCTGGCGGTGACACCACACATGCATTTAAAGATGAAGTGCAAGATGTGAAGTTCTGTGACGGAGATACGAACCCAACACGTAATCCGATTGTTAACTAAGAGAAATAAAATGTTACGTATCGGTTTTTCTTACGAGCTGCTAGGTGTTTGAATCTAAAATAAGAAAATAAAGTTTTGTGGCTAAGCGACAATCGAACTGCACACCTACGGTGCATCCACGAATATAGCGTAAGTACCAGTTGCTTACTCACCAACAGTAAGATGTGTGCGTGTTTGACCAGAAATAACGACACCTACTGCGATTGTTGGTAACACATGAACAGACATTAAAAATGCACGTTAATTTTCACTAGCAAGTGGGTGTGCACTTGATAGGGCTTGAAATGAAATTATCAATATTTTTGTTCTGGATCCTTTGGAGGAGACCTAGAGAAGATTGCAGTCTTGGGAAAAGGAACGAAATGATTGAACTATACTGTTCTGAGAGATTCAGATCCTCGAAAGAGGAGATACGAATTCGAATCACAGTCCAGCACCAAATTTTTCAACGTCTCTAGTTCAATCAAGCACAAGTAAAATAAGAGATCTGTTCCTTTAAATGGCTATCGGTTCATCAAATTAAATAAAAATTTCTAATGTAAGTGAGTTTACTGGCGACTGTATTTCTGTTTCCTATGACTTCCGCTATGTCATTTCCCAACGTAAACCGGCTCTGCCCAGTTGGTAATGAAGGAACGTGATGTTTAATGCGGATTATGGATTATAACGTCTTTCTCTTGAGGTTACCAGAGGTAAAATAAATTTGTTTCTGCCTCTTAAGAGTAAATTCCTGAATCCACGCAGTGCACCTGTGATAATTCGTTCCACCAGACCATTGTGGCCACATTTCGCAGCCTCAAGCGTGTGCTGAAACGAATGATGTGCTCAGCTTACAAAATTAGTCACGGTGGAAAAAATGCGAGTCTGTTAAATGGTTAAGGAAAAGTAGGCATCTGACGAGGAGATTATGCTATTCTCATGTCAGCAGGATGTAAAGACTCTTCTAGGCATCATAGGCTAGAAGTAAAGCCATTTTAAATTTTCACAAATTGAGAAAATTTCTTAGTTCGAGAAAATCCACTATGAAGTTTTATTCATACCGCTGCTGGAACACACGTGCTTGCCTTTTGGTCAATATAGAAGTAGTTTCCCAAGAACAGGTTCTTTCCCTGTCTACGGAATCATTTTCATGTTAATATCAAACATCAGCAATTACTCGTAGATTACATTAAAACTAAAGTAATTGATGAAGACTTTACTTGATAGCAAAAAAGTGCTGCCTTTCTTCATTTACTTGCGCCTAGAAATGGCTGTCGAGTACTGCCAAATCAAAAGGCAAGAGATCTTAATGCCTTCCGATATACGTCGCTGTCAGTTCTTCCAGACGATTTGATCTACATGACCTGTTTCAAGTTGTGTATGACAGACAAGGTTTTAGAAAATCAGTTGTTTTCCTTTGAAATAAACAGAAATATTTTCATTCTAAGCTATCCAAGCACAACATTTTCGCAATATTAGTTCAAATTGAATATTCGCTTCTATAATGTAGGAAAGTATTTCACAGTTGCAAAACTCGTATCCGACTCATTGACCTTACACTTCCCCCTGTCGCAGCCATCGTGGATTTTCCGTTGCCCAAAAGTGCATATTATGCCGGTTTACGTTACCGCTGTTGGTGAATGACGCTTCGTCGCTAAACAGAACGCGTGCAAAAAATCTGTCATCGTTACGTAATTTCTCTTGTTCCCTGTGGCTCAACTGTACACGACGTCCAAAGTCGTCCCCAGGCAATTCCTGGTGCATATAAATATGGTACGGGTGCAATCGATGTTGATGTAGCATTCTCAAATGGTTCAAATGGCTCTGAGCACTATGCGACTTAACTTCTGAGGTCATCAGTCTCCTAGAACTTAGAACTAATTAAACCTAACTAACCTAAGGACATCACACACATCCATGGCCAAGGCAGGATTCGAACCTGCGACCGCAGCGGTCACTCGGCTCTAGACTGTAGCGCCTAGAACCGCACGGCCAATCCGGCCGGCTGTAACATTCTCCACACTGACGTTTTTGAGATTCCCGTTTCTCGCGCAAGTTGTCAGCTACTGATGCGCGGATTAGCCACGACATCAGCTAAAACACCTACTTAGGCATCATCATTTGTTGCAGGTAGTGGTTGGCGTTTCACATGTGGCTGAACACTTCCTGTTTCCTTAAATAACGCAACTATCCTGCGAACGGTCTTGACACTTGAATGATGTCGTCCAGAATACCGAGCAGCATACATAGTACGCGCCCGTTGGGCATTTTGATCACAGTAGCCATACATCAACACGTTATCGACCTTTCCCGCAATTGGTAAACGGTCCATTTTAACACGGGTAATGTATCACGAAGAAAATACCGTCCGCAACGGCGGATTATTACGTGATACCACGTACTTATACGTTTGTGGCTATTACAGCGCCATCTATCACAAAGCGAAAAAAGTAGTCCAACTAAAACATTCATATTTCTTTAAGTACTACACGAATATGTAATAAAAAATGTGGGTTCCTATTTAAAAAAACGCAGTTGATATCCGTTAGACCTAAGGCAGCGCCTTCTAGAAGGCCAACCATAGTGCCATGTGGTTTCCCTCTTGAAGCTAGACGAGTTTCGTTGTTTGTAGTTTTTTCGTTTGATGCTTATTTCGTGAGATATTTGGCCCGGTCACTATCAATTGACCACCATGTATACATTTTGTATCATTTTATTAACTACTGGACATGTGCAACATTGTACACTGAGTCATTAAAGACAGTTATTCGCAAGTCATTATTCTTGGAGATAATTATGCTCAAGTAATTTAACAAGTATACTTTATACCTATTTCTGGCCAAATGAGGGAGACAATGCAATCGTATTGTATTAGTAACTATTTGTACGAGCAATATTGTTTCAGTCTTACGAATTTACACATGTTAAATTAAACTGAAACACTATCTTGGTGGATACAGTTACACTATATTATTAGCTCTTTTTACATGTCATTACAACTCTGCAGATCAAGACCAAAGATGATACTGTATTTATTTTTCATGGATTCAAGGATGAAGTGGATGTGATAATGAGAGACAAAGTATATGATAATGACAACGAGGAAAAGAGATAGTGAAACGAGACAGCAGCAGTAGGATGTAAGAAATGATTTATTAGCAGCAAGAGAGTTAGAAGGAGGTAATGGCAGCGAGGGTAGACTGTAGCAGTAGCACTGATCGAATGGGGCTGCGACTGTGACACAGGATACAATGACAGAGAGGCACAAATAGAGAATGATAATGAGTCAGACTAAATGTGTGAGTTAGAAAGGGCAGTTTGGAGTGGATGAGTACGCGCAACTTACAGCGGTGGACTAGCGGGTGTGGGTTACAATTACAGGATCTTGTGGGAATTTTAACAAAAGAGCTAATATGTTCACATACCAATTTTTTTTCCAAAGTATTTAAAGGTGTTGAGGGAGGTAGAATGAGACAGCTGGTACCCCACTTTTCAGTTGGAGTGTTTTCAAATATATTCGCATTTTCTGTGCTACGATAGGAGCATTTTCCCGTTATAAATACGAGGCTAATCCCAAAAGTGAGGTCTCCTATTTTTTATAAGTACATAGACCTGTTTATTTCTACTAGTTACATCAGCTTACAGCTTGAACATTTAGCTGTTTTTCGACATAATCACCATTTCAGTCGATACATTTTTTTAGACTATAGGGTGGGTAGGTGATTATGTTCCACAGAAACTGTTGCAGGAGAGCAACGGTTTGCCGGGGGATGTGTGGGCAAGCGTTGTCATGGAGAATGTGTACGACCTTGCTCAGCATTCCACTTTTCCGGTTCTGAATCGCCCGTTTGCGTTTTTTCAGAGCCTTACAGTACCTGTCAGCGTTAATTGTGGTCCCAGTGATTCAGCTCCGACGACGAGATGAAAGAAGAGTATAATAACTTTCTGAACAGCATGGCGGTGAGCTGCTATGACATGGGCATACAAAAACTGCCACAGCGTCTACAAAAATGCATCGACAGAAATGGTGATTATGTCGAAAAGTAGCTAAATGTTCAAGCTGTAAACTGATGTAAACCATTGTAGAAATAAACAGGTCTTTGTACTTGTAAAAAATAGGAGACCTTACTTTTGGGATTACCCTCGTAAATATGATCGACTTCTTCTGCAAAGCTGCTCTGTGCTATCACTGTGGTGGCGTTCCGTTGTAAAATAGGAGCCTTCACGTGGAACATTATACAGGATGTGCAGAAACAGTGTGAAAAGCTTGTAAGGGTGTTCCAGGGTAGCTTCTAAAGAGATATACTTGTTAAGAGAAAAGCCGGTGCTTTGTGCAGATTTCAGGGTGGCTTGTAAAGAGATATACTTGTTAAAAGAAAAGTCGATACTCTGTGCAGATTCCGAGTTAATTAGCATTAAAATTAGCCAAGCAGGCCGTTGCACCCGCACATTCAAGTGGCCTTCCAGATACAGTTATTGTCAGTTATTCTCACAGAATGGTAGATAGGGCATAAGAACACTCAGCCTACGGTTAAATTTTAATCCTTACTATCGTCCCTTGTCCAATTTTTGTATCGCTCTATTGTTCGGTTGTAAGAAACCAAACGGAAAAGACGGTTGGTGACACCATCTCTGGAGGACCGCTTGAATTTGCTCACATAATGACGCGATTGACTAACTTCATTACTAATTTATTCGGAAACGGCGCAATGCATCGAATTTTTTTAACAATCATTTTTCAGCATTCAACATTCTTACAGACTTCACATACTGTTTCTGGCCTCCTTGCATATGTGTGTGGTAGGAAGTTTAATTAATTTTCAAGACATATGATTGATGAGAATTGCTCTCATTTGCATCCAACCTAGTTTCGAGATGACAGAGACTTTTGAACCGCTGTAAGTAGATATATGCTGGGTTAATGGGATGTAAGGCTCACACCAGTTTGCATAACGTTCGTGTGTTGAGCACGGGGGGGTTGGCAGATTACAGTATCCAGCTCAAGGCATCTCACACGACAAATACAGACGCAAGCATATCAGTGTTTACTGCAACATATTTACAGAACGCTTCCACCAAATTCGTAGTCACAAACCCTAAATCACATTCACACCAACAAAAGGAATCTCATTCAGGACCAAAATCACAGATGATAAAATTCTACAGTGGTTCATTCTTATTACTGAAGAAGAATGATGAATGAAGTTGGACAAATAACGAAACTGTGAAGCACATCGTTCACTTTACCCGCCCATAGCCAAAAAATTGGAGACGTCCCTACACAAAATTGCATATCCTCTCTCGTTAGAATATGGTGCGAATTTTATTATTTGTTTTTATTGTAGCATAATTCCCCTAATGGGCACTGGCTGGCAGTAGATCAACATGTTACGTGTTTTAAGTACTTTTCACTCTGTGTTTGAGCTCAGCCCCACTGTAGAGTCACCGAGCGAGGTGGCGCAATGGTTAGACACTGGACTCGCATTCGGGAGGACGACGGTGACGACTCAATCCCGCGTCCGGCCATTCTGATTTAGTTTTTGTTGTGGATTGGCAGGAGACCAACCCACTAATGTTAGAGGAAGCCGAAAGGCACGCGTTTAGCTCACGTAGACTGGCGTGAGGTCTGGAACAGGACAAGGAAATTAGAACTTAGAAAAACGGGCGCAGATGGTGGAATGCTTAACTTTAATCCAGTAATGTTGAACGTAGCTCTTGTCTGTACATTATTTACAATATCAATAGTAACTAAGCATGGCGCCTTGCTAGGTCGTCGCAAATGACGTAGCTGAAGGCTATGCTAACTATCGTCTCGGCAAATGAGAGCGTATTTTGTCAGTGAACCATCGCTAGTAAAGTCGGCTGTACAACTGGGGCGAGTGCTAGGAAGTCTCTCTAGACCTGCCGTGTGGCGGCGCTCGGTCTGAAATCACTGATAGTGGTGACACGCGGGTCCGACGTATACTATCGGACCGCGGCCGATTTAAAGGCTACCACCTAGCAAGTGTGGTGTCTGGAGGTGCCACCCTAAATCGCTCCAGGCAAATGCTGGGATGGGTCCTCTAAAGAGCACGGCTGACTTCCTTGCCCATCCTTCCCTAATCCAGTGAGACCGATGACCTTGCTGTTTGGTCTTTTCCCCCAAACAACCCAAACCAACCCACTGTAGAGTCAGGACCGCTTCAAACCAATACCCGACGAAATAGTGGTTTAGAGGAGAGAGTCCTAATTGGTATTACTGCAGAAACATAATTGGTGCTATTATAGAAACATAATTTCTAAAAAATTGAGATAAGAAATAGATACACGTTTCTAAAATTACTAAGACAAGCAGTACTGCTTTGAAGATTTTATGTAAAATATTGTAGCCTGTTTTTAAAAAATACATCCATCTGGTAATAGTCTTTATAAAAACGGGGCACTTAAGGTAAAGGGACTGAAGAGTAGTTGAGGACTGCAGAAAGAGTTTTTCGATAAGGACCTGGATATAAGTGTTAGCAGTCGGTCCCTGATCCAAGCGTTTGAAGAGGGAATGGAAAAGTTGATGGGGAAGGAGGGAACTAGGTGAATAGTAGTCCTGACATGAACAGGAAGAGGAATGTTATGTCAAACTGAAATGATGGCTTTAGTCACTGGACAGATTTAATAGCCAAGTAGGTAAGGTAGAGGAGAGAGGCTACCGTTTCATTACGGAAGGGTGTGGAGTGTGTGTACACGTAAGGCTGGAGGGATCTTTTGGCACAGGCGCAATTAAAAACCAAGGTTAATAACCTTAATAACCAGGGCTGAAACGATAGGGTGGTTGTGACGAGTGCGAGAAGCTGTTCATGTTGGAGAGGGAAAATTAATAAACTCACACATGAAACTTTCGCGGGATGGTAGACGGAGACCGAAGGCGTGGTGGAATATTTGGCATCGGATGGTATGAAGGGAGTAGTAAAATTCTGGTGAATCGAAATTGCAGATGACATCGGATTAAAGCGCTTTAGGTGTGGAATATAGCATAGGGCTGCAGCTGCTATGGTCTGGCGGTTAGTCCGTTGTGTGAGCTTGCTTTTGGTTGGTTAGTAGGTGCAGTTTCCATGTTACTTAATGGTCAAGGGTTAAGTTTTACTACGACGTATTCTAGTGTACTAGTTAAATGAATAGGACGCTTCTACATTGTGAGGTAGAACTCGTGCCTGCGTCTTTTGAGGTTTGCTTTTGCGGAGCCACTGGTAACACCAGGAGGTGTATTGTTCCAGATGAAGTGGAGGGGAGCGCTGGAATTTCTGGAGGGTGGCGCACTGGACGAGGTACACAGGAAGAGCCACATTTGATGAACAGCATCCGTTGGTTCCTGATTCTTAGCAAACGAGTCACAGCACCTACTTGATGGCAGCCCATGGTAAAGCGGCTCTCAACTCAACGCTTCGATCTGCAAGAAATTAGGATGAGCGTCCGATTGCTGTGTGCACGATCATGTAGCGTTGCGCAGTGGCTATTCTGACTCGCAATGCTGCCATCTACGTTTAAGTGAAGAAAGAGGAATTTCTTGGCCCTGCAACTCCCACTTGTAGCATATTTTGAATTTAATGTTGTCAGCTTATTCCGCTTGCTTAGAACCAGGGGTATTCCTTCCAGTTCCGATCAAACAGTCATATGATAGTGGATGGCTGATGCTACCGACCTGTTAGCTATTTTCAATATGTTTTTGAAACTTGTAATGTGGAACATGCAGATTAATTTTATAAACTTGTGATCTGATTAGACCTCTGTGCTATTCAACTACCAATTTTTTTAAATTTAATGTTGTTCTCACAAAAAATTCATTTTAAATTTCATACAGTCATTTCTGTAACATGTAATACCTACCAATAGCTGTGGTGTTCGAAATTAATTAATTCTGGTGGTAGCTGCTCAGATTATATTGCATCATATTTTGTATTTTAATAACTTGGTTTGTGTTTTTAATAAGTATGTCAATCAATTTGTGGATTAGTAACTCAACGATTTCATACGAAACTGAATTGCTCAATTTCCAATTTTAAAATAGTATGAGTATTGTACGTCGCTCGAATGTTCTTGTGATCCGGCAACTTATCGTCCCCACCCCCACGCCTGCTATATTATTTCAAGGGGAATTTAATTCCTCATCAGCGTCAATTCAGTGTCTTACACATCTCATCTTGTGTCTGAATTTCTCCGTTGAGTAAGGCCTTCTAGCATTCTTTACAGTTACATGCGCTTGGCATCATTCCCTAGACACAATTGACACGGAAGATGTTTCACAAAACTCACTACTTTCCCTTGTCATGGAACTAGAGAAAAGTTAAGGGTGTATCAGTGCATTATACTTCAAGAACATGAGTTAACTTACGTTGGAGTTTCGCTAAGGTCCAAAGTGCTGACTCCGCTCTGAATTAAGTGGCGTACACCATGAGGAGGAAGAACGGTTGGAAGCCACTGGCTGTAGGCAGCAATCACTGAAATCATCTCTCTGGTTTCGGCATTCCGGTTTTCGGTCACAGACATTAGTCCGAATGGTTGTCTCTCAGCAGTGTGAAAGGAATTGCCGTCTGATGTAGACTTACATCTTTAGCAAGAAGACGCAGCTGTTTGTAGTGCTTCTGGATTCCTCGTTGAAGAACATTACATTGCGAAAGTATGGTACATGTCAATGTACCTTAACCATCTCCTATAGTACCTGGCATGTTTGTGTTCTCTGCTCTCGAGAATGCAGACGGTAGCGTAGGGCATTATAGTCTCCTTTCGGAAACTTCAAGTGCATTCACTTTCAGTACATGCGCGTTTTTTCGTCTTTTCATTGCAATCATGCACGCTATGTAACCATACGGACAGCAAATCTTGAACGTGCCATTCGACTGCAACTATGTTTCTAGGATGCATACCTACATCGACAATGATACTTGCAAGCCACCTTATGCTGTGAGGAGACGAGTATTTAATATATAAGAGGAATATTTTGTAACTCCACCATTGCCGGTCCCAAGCCCGAGGCCCCATCTCGCAAGTCATGGGGAAGGGGGAGGGGGAGGAGTAACAACCTCGTAAAAAAAAAAAAAAAAAAAAAAAAAAAAAAAAAAAAAAAAAGGGTCCATCTGGCTCCGGACGGTAGCACCCAGTTAGGACCCCCTACCTGGGGTTACAGGCGAAGCCCGGCCAACGTTCTCGAAGACGGAAGAGGAACGGCGCTTCCCAACGGCAGAGAGAGCGGAAGAGCCACTGAAACATATCAGGTAGCGGCGGTACTCCATGTCAGGGGCGGCTACCAAAGGCGTCTGTGTCCCCATGTAAGGGGCGGCCTGAACACATCTTCTGGGGCTAGCAACATCAGTCGTATAACTGTACAGACACGAGCCGTCCCATCAAAAATTTTTTTAGCTCATGGAATGAATCGCACTATGGAATCGAGATTACCCCAGGGGGACAATTCGCCGTTGACCAAGGTCGACGCAAGCAGGCATTCGGATTCTGGGGGACCTGCCAAAAAGTGCATAAGGGAAGAGTCGGAGCTCCCAAGAACCTCAAAGAAGATTAACACTAAAAAGACTTTCAGAATTGGAACCATAAATGTACAAACAATGATTAAGACTGGTAACTTGAACAGGTAATAGATGAGATGAAAGAGAGAAGCATTGGAATATTAGCGATGCAAGAAACAAGATACACTGACGAAAATACAGTGGAGTCAGAAGGCTTCATAATACTGAAGGGGAAACCAGGAGTTAAAGTGGGAAAGGAAAGACATGCACCTAGATGCATTGGTACAGGTTTCGTAGTAGACAAGAGATTCGAGGATGGCAGAACTGAAATGAAGAGCAGGTCAGAAGGGATATCAACGCTGACATTTCAAGCAGGGAACAAAAAGTATACAATAATAAATGGACATGCACCAACAAATGACAAGAACAGGAAAGACAAGAAAGTTGCAGATAGTTTCTGGAAAGAGCTAGATGATACACTGAAAAACATACCATACAGACATGTAAAGATACTCGTAGGAGATTATAATGCAAAGATTGGAAGAGAGAAGCAACATAAAGGAGTAATGGGCAAGTACCCTGCACGCCAGCGGACAAACAAAAATGGAGAAAGACGAATTGAACTGTGTCGAGTACACAAAATGAGATTCATGACAACACACTTCAGGGCCAAACCGTGTAAGAAAAAGACATGGGGAAACCCATGCACCCGCCTTGGAGAATTCCAAATTCACCATTTAGCAATCAGTTGGACAAATGCTAAAGATATCATGAACACAAAGGTCAGGAAGAGAACAAGAATAGGATGGCCGAGTGCACAACTCGTAAGCAGAAAGGGCCCAGGAGAAGATAAAAGTTGACGTGCTTTCCGACATTATAAGAGAAGAGCAGTGTTGGCAGGAGAGATAAAATGCGGACAACATGGAGTCGCCGTTCTATCCTGCTGTTTACCAGCTCCCGCGCCCGGGAGTACATGAATGCCCTTAGCCATCTGGTTTTGCTTCCTGCCGGCATAAATGAACGCCCGTAGCTATCTGGACATTCTACCTGCCGGGCATACATGTACGCCCGTAGCCGTCTTGGATTTCTAACAACTGGATATACATGAAGGGCCGTAGCTGTGAAAGGTTTAAAAAGGTAGACTTAATTGTGACAGACAAGACGAAGAAGAGAAAGAGAAGTGGTACTGTTTCTATGCATGGTTGGCTCATTGCTAGACGACAGATGTACTAGGCCACATATTTTCACTATCCGGTCTCTGCTTTTACTGTTAGCAACTCAAAAGGCTCCAAAAGCACATTGTTACATCATCTGGATAGTCGCTGCGTGGTAAAATGAAACTCTCTACTGTAATTACTCTGACCATTAGGGGTGACAGCATAAATTGGATTGAGCCGTAGCTGGCGCATGTTATGCGTTGGATTAAACCTTCGTTGCTATTCTGTGTTTAGTCTCCCGCGGTTATCGCTATTATGCTGTTATCCTCTCTCCCAGCTAGTGGCAGCAGCGGTGTGTATCGATATTCGCACCTTGTACTATCTTTTTCCTGGCGCTTATAGTTTCCGGCTGTGCTGTGTGCGATCAGTTGGTCGGTTGGCGCGGAGCAGCGAAAAAATCTCCGCAGCGTGTTGCTTGGCCGGACTCGCTGGCGACGTCTACGCGCAATCGGAGTGTGTGGTGCTCTTCCCATTGTTACGACGTCCGTGGCTCACCGATCCTGGACACTAAAGTTCAGTTTTGACTTAATTTACCAGCAAGTCACGACTATTCACATTGTGTGGTTTTCATTTCGTTGTCAGCTGTTGGGACATTCCCGCGAGCTACAGCGTGTGTTTTCAAGTTGACAAATTTTAGCCACCCTCTGGTGGAGTTTAACTCTACTTGGTTATTTTGAATTTAAGTCCACCAGCGGAATCTTCTGGCTTGTGGCCGTTAACGTTCCGGTTACCTGCCCTGGCCTTTGACGTAAATTCGGGCAATTTTCCTCGTAGTGTTGTCACTGTCCAGCATGATGTGCAAGTTGACAGCTCAATGTGTAATTTGTTGTGGGCGCCAACACTTTCTACGTAGTTCCATTGAACTCCATGTTGTGTGCTGGTCGGGTGGAGCGGAAGTTATCTTGTCGGTGGGCCCGTTGAATGTCTGCCGGTTGGGTTGTCGTCGGATCGAGAATGGTTGGGCCGACTCCCTGTCTCACCTAAGCAAGCGTTAGTGTTTCAATTCCAGGCCAACCCTTGGAAACTTCTGAGCGCCGCTGGGTGTACTGCCTTTTCTTATTTGCTCTTGTTTGTGTATTTGTATGGCTTCTAGCCGACTTTTAAATTAAGGTTGTTTTGCCGTCACTCAAAACACCATCACTTAAAACAAGTGACATAAGAACCCTTGTCTGCACCTAACTACCTTCACCCACATTAACTACATGCCATCCTGTGTCCACAAATCACCTTACTAACTGGACTTTGTAATCTTGTACCACTACGTATAACCACAAAAAGTCTACCTCATATATACTTTCATTTAAATAAAACTTCGCTGTCCTCTGGTGGACAGCAGGTGAAAGTCGTTTTATCCCCACTCAACAACATGCAGGGATTCAACAGATCAAATATCCTTCATCATTCTTACAGCTCATACTGCATTACTCAATACATCATAGCTTCGTGCATTGAGATAAACAGTTGCAACCAACTGACACCTATGAAAAACAAAATGCACAGAAAGAGGACAGAACTTGGGGAGAGAGAATTTTCTGTGACGCAGAAAGAAGAGAAAGGGACGATGGAGAAAGTTCAGCCCTTTCGTTCCTCAATTCAGAATGGCACACAGCGTCCCAGCGGTTTCTATAAGTGCCGGCCGAAGTGGCCATGCGGTTAAAGGCGCTGCAGTCTGGAACCGCAAGACCGCTACGGTCGCAGGTTCGAATCCTGCCTCGGGCATGGATGTTTGTGATGTCCTTAGGTTAGTTAAGTTTAACTAGTTCTAAGTTCTAGGGGACTAATGGCCTCAGCAGTTGAGTCCCATAGTGCTCAGAGCCATTTGAACCAGCCTACAACACAAGTGCTAATCGTATAGTTACGACTGGGCACGTGCTTAGGGCGTAGAGTCGCCTATCGCGCTAGTAATCCGATAGACAGGAGCAGAATTCTCTGTATGTAATTGTTCGCCACTTTTCTTACAAGGAGCAGACTCCCATTTTACGTCTGTGCCTGGTTTTGCACTATAAATTCACTCCTACCAAGGTCTAAGGGATTTTGTGCGTCAGTGGTTTCGGAGTTCTTGTGAAAACTTTGTGGAGCACAGTGCTTAATCTGCGAAGCAACGAGTGGGAACCTATTTTCGACAGACGTTACAGATGTGATGCTCTTAGAAAACACGAAAGAAATAGGATGGATCATGGCATGAAATCGACACGCAAGAAAATGACACGAATGTCTGGGACACTCTGTGTGTGCCAGACACATTTTGCTGGCTACAAATACGTGGAGATTAATTGAAAACGCTTCCCCGGAATCATCTTAGCGCAGTCCATATCTGTGGGCGTTTCAGTAACCACTACATGTAAGAGAATAAGGACCTGTAAAGCATGCACCCAGGACACTGAGTCTAGATGGAAAACTATTCTCCTCTTCCTAAAACCCGGTAAGTCTGTTAGTGAAACGTCTTCCTCCACCCATCAACTTTACCGTGCGTCAGCTGGATCCTTGAGTCTATTCTCTCCCAACGCATCCAGAAACAATTGGAAACAGGTATCTTTCTCCCCGTCATTCAGCCGGGATTCCTTACAAACTTTTAAGCTGATGATTATTGTCATCACTATTACACTTCCAACACCAATAACACAAAATAACCTCAACATTTCTTCTTCACATCTCTGGAAATTTAAAAATCCTGCAACCATATACGGCATCCTGGTACTTTGGGAAAATCCCCTGATATGTAGTACTAACATCCGCCTAATAGTATCCATCTATCAGTTATCCATCCACTCTATGTAAGAGTCAACAAGCCCAAGTCCCACAGCTTTCATCCAACAGCAGGTATGCCTTAATAGTCCACCCTGGCTTTGGTATTTGATGTATTACGTACGGCCAAGCCGACGTTCCTCCAGTGTACCTCCTCAAAGTATACTTGCTCTCCATTCCACGATCTTCCATTCGTTCAAATAATCAACCTAACTATTCCTCAATAACTTCACTTCCTCAGATACCTAGTGGTACTTCTCCATCCATCCCGTACAAACGCAACCAACTATATCAGGGAAAACCATCCGAGCTTTTCGTGTCAGAGATCTTCACCTCACAACGCTAGTGTGTCAAATCCATCCAAATAAAACACTGAAATACACTTCATTGACAACCATACAAAACCTAACCTAGAATTACCACCTAATAAATCAACCTTGCCGTTGGTGGGGAGGCTTGCGTGGCTCAGCGATACAGATGGCCGTACTGTAGGTGCAATCACAACGGAGGGGTGTCTGTTGAGAGGAGAGACAAGTGTGTGGTTCCTGAAGAGGGGCAGCAGACTTTTCAGTAGCTGCACGGGCAACAGTGGGGATGTTTGACTGATCTGGCCTTGTAACACTAACCAAAACGGCCTTGCTGTGGTGGTACTGCGAACGCCTGAAGTAAGAGGAAACTACAGCTGTAATTTTTCCCGAGGGCATGCAGATTTGCTGTATGGTTAAACGATGATGGCGTCCTCTTGGGTCAAATATTCCGGAGGTAAAATAGTCCCCCATTCGGATCTCCAGGCGGGGACTACTCAAGAGGACGTCGTTATCAGGAGAAAGAAAACTGGCGTTCTACGGATCGGAGCGTGGAATGTCAGATCCCTTAATCGGGTAGGTAGGTTAGAAAATTTAAAAAGGGAAATGGACAGGTTAAAGATAGATAAAGTGGGAATTAGTGAAGTTCGGTGGCAGGAGGAACAAGACTTTTGGTCAGTTGAATACAGGGTTATAAACACAAAATCTAACAGGCGTAATGCAGGAGTAGGTTTTATAATGAATAAAAAAATAGGAGTGCGGGTAAGCTACTACAAACACCATAGTGAACGCACTATTGTGGCCAAGATAGAAAATGGTTCAAATGGCTCTGAGCACTATGGGACTCAACTGCTGAGGTCATTAGTCCCCTAGAACTTAGAACTAGTTAAACCTAACTAACCTAAGGACATCACAAACATCCATGCCCGAGGCAGGATTCGAACCTGCGACCGTAGCGGTCTTGCGGTTCCAGACTGCAGCGCCTTTAACCGCACGGCCACTTCGGCCGGCTGCCAAGATAGACACAAAGCCCATGCCTACTACAGTAGTACAAGTTTATATGCCAACTAGCTCTGCGGATGATGAAGAAATTGATAATATTTATGATGTGATAAAAGACATTATTCAGATAGTGAAGGGAGACGAATATTTAATAGTGATGGGTGACTGAAATTCGAGAGTAGGAAAAGGGAGAAAAGGAAACATAGTAGGTGATATGGATTGGGGGTAAGAAATGAAAGAGGAAACCGTCTGGTAGAATTTTGCACAGAGCGTAACATAATCATAGCTAACACTTGGTTCAAGAATCATAAAAGAAGGTTGTAACGATGGAAGAATCCTGGAGAAACTAAAAGGTATGAGATAGATTATATAATGGTAAGACAGAGATTTAGGAACCAGGTTTTAAATTGTAAGACATTTACAGGTTGTACAGAGTTTCAGGGAGAATATAAGGAACCAATTGACAGGAATTGGGGGAAAGAAATACAGTAGAAGAAGAATTGGTAGTTCTGAGGGACGAAGTAGTGAAAGCGGCAGAGGATCAAGTAGGCAAAAAGACGAGGACTAGTAGAAATCCTTGGGTAACAGAAGAAATATTTAATTTAATAGATGAAAGGAGAAAATATATAAATGCAGTAAATGAAGCAGGCAAAAAGGAATACAAACATCTCAAAAATGAGATCGACAGGAAGTGCAAAATGGCTAAGCAGGAATGGCTAGAGGACAAATGTAAGGATGTAGAGGCTTATGTCACTAGGGGCAAGATAGATACTGGCTACAGGAAAGTTAAAGAAACCTTTGGAGAAAAGAGCGCCACTTGTATGAATATCAAAAGCTCAGATGGAAACCAGTTCTAAGCAAAGAAGGGAAATCAGAAAGGTGGAAGGAGTATACAGAGGGTGTATACAAGGGTGATGTTTTTGAGGACAATATTATGGAAATGGAAGAGGATGTAGATGAAGATGAAATGGGAGATACGATACTGCGTGAAGAGTTTGACAGAGCACTGAAAGACCTGAGTCGAAACAAGGCCCCGGGTGCAGACAACATTCAAAAAATGGTTCAAATGGCTCTGAACACTATGGGACCCAACTGCTGAGGTCATTAGTCCCCTAGAACTTAGAACTAGTTAAACCTAACTAACCTAAGGACATCAGAAACATCCATGCCCGAGGCAGGATTCGAACCTGCGACCGTAGTAGCGGTCTGGCGGTTCCAGACTGCAGCGCCTTTAACCGCACGGCCTTTTCGGCCGGCGCAGACAACATTGCGTTAGAACTACTGACGGCCTTGGGAGAGCAAGTCCTGACAAAACTCTACCATGTGGTGAGCAAGATGTATGAGACAGGCGAAACAGCCTCAGACTTCAAGAAGAATATAAGAATTCCAATCCCAAAGAAAGCAGGTGTTGACAGATGCTAAAATTACCAAACTATTAGTTTAATAAGTCACGGCTGCAAAATACTAACGTGAATTCTTTACAGACGAATGGAAAAACTAGTAGAAGCCGACCTTGGGGAAGATCAGCTTGGATTCCGCAGGAATACTGGAACACGTGAGGCAATACTGACGCTACGGCTGATCTTAGAAGGTAGATTAAGGAAAGGCAAATCTACGTTTATAGCATTTGTAGACTTAGAGAAAGCTTTTGACAATGTAGTCTCTTTCAAATTGTAAACGTGTCAGGGGTAAAATACAGGGAGCGAAAGGCTATTTACAATTTGTACAGAAACCATATGGCAGTTATAAGAGTCGAGGGGCATGAAAGGGGTTAGGAAGGGAGTGAGACAGGGTTGTAACCTCTCCCCGATGTTATTCAGTCTGTATATTGAGCAAGCAGTAAAGGAAACAAAAGAAAAATTCGGAGTAGGTATTAAAATCCATGGAGAAGAAATAAAAACTTTGAGGTTCGCCGATGACATTGTAATTCTGTCAGAGACAGCGAAGCACTTGGAAGAGCAGCTGAACGGAATGGACAGTGTCTTGAAAGGAGGATATAAGATGAACATCAACAACAGTAAAACGAGGACAATGGAATGTAGTCGAATTAAGTCGGGTGATGCTGAGGGAATCAGATTAGGAAATGAGACACATAGAGTAGTAAAGAAGTTTTGCTATTTGGGGAGCAAAATAACTGATGATGGTCGAGGTCGAGAGGATATAAAATGTAGATTGGCAATGGCAAGGAAAGCGTTTCTGAAGAAGAGAAATTTTTTAACATATAGTATAGATTTAAGTGTCAGGAAGTCGTTTCTGAAAGTATTTGTATGGAGTGTAGCCTTGAATGGAAGTGAAACGTGGACGATAAATAATTTAGACATGAAGAGAATAGAAGCTTTCGAAATGTGGTGTTACAGAAGAATGCTGAAGATTAGATGGGTAGATCACATAATTAATGAGGAGGTACTGAATAGAATCGGGGAGGAGTTTGTAGCACAACTTGACAAGAAGAAGGAACAGGTTGTTAGGACATGTTCTGAGATATCAGGGGATCACAAATTTACCATTGGAGGGCAGCGTGGAGGGTAAAAATCGTTAAGGGAGACCAATGGATACACTAAGCAGATTCAGAAGGATGTAGATTTCAGTAAGTACCGGGAGATGAAGAAGCTTGCACAGGATAGAGTAGCATGGAAAGGTGCATCAAACCAGTCTCAGGAGTGAAGACCACAACAACAACAACTCATCAAATGGAGGCTCACAGACAGTACAACCAGTATCTGGTGTAAGAAGGGGACTAAATTCATTTATTATCATACTTTCAAATGCCCTTCATGCTGTAGTCTACAATGGAAATACTGCCTTGTTTCCGCCCCTACGAAGTTTTCCCACTCTCTTCTAACGCTTGAGAGCCGTGTACTCCTCGCCTTCTGTGCCTCTTAAATCCTCTACTCCTTGGTTCCTGGCACCGACTTACAAATATCCCTTATCTACTCAAACACCTGGAATACTTTCGCCAGTTCTTCTTCTTCACAAATCCCATCAAAAGGCCTTATTGTTCGCTTCATCGTTGAGAAACTTCACCTGTTGTAGTGTATATATTGCTACACACTACATGTTCTTCCTTAGGGTAGGGTAGTTTCACCATTCTTCCCTTCCCGCCCAGAAGGAAATGACTAATACGGTGAAACTGCCCTGCTTTTCTTTTTTCTACCTTTCTCGTTTATAGATTTGTGGAATTGGCGTATTATAGTTAGCCGATCCATTGCACAACCTTGCTGTAGGAAACCTAATTTTACTGCGTTGACCGGCGGTGCTAGGCGCTTCAGTCCGGAATCTCGCTGCAGCTACGGTCGCTGGTTCGAATTCTGTCTCTGGCATGGATGTGTATGATGTCCTTAGGTTAGTTAGGTTTAAGTAGTTCTAAGTCTAGGGGACTGATGACACCAGATGTTAAGTCACATAGCGCTTAGAGCCATTTTACTGTATTGTCACAAGGGTTCATGTCGTATCACAGGATTGACGACCTACTTTCATTTCCGTAATTGCCACCATGAATTGATAAACCTATGTACCACTATGAAATGTGATAGAATGCACATGGTGTTCCTGAAGAGACATTTCAGAAAGCTTATACTTAATACTGCATAAAAATGTGAAACGACTTCAGTAACATTTCCCTTTTGGGTTCCACTGCCAATACTAATTTAGCAGGAAATAAGACACTATTTCTGTCTCCAGTGGTTACTCTGACAATACACAACCGAGTCTGATACAGAGGAGTTCTCTATGAAATGAAATGGTCCACCAGAGCGTCAATGCAGGTAGCACCAGAGACAGTAAAGAACTTGGAAGAGCAGGTGAACGAAATGCACATTGTCTCTAAAGGAGTGTGTAAGATAAGCATCCGCAAAAGCAAAACAAATATAATGGAACGTAATCGAATATAAACACGTCTCAAGAAAAAGAGTATGTATAGATTTAAGTGTTTTGAAGTTTTGTCTGACAGTATATCTATGGACTGCAGCCATGTATGGCAGTGATACATTGATGATAAATAGTTTAGGCAAAAAGAGAGTGGGGGCTTTAAAGTATGGTTCTACAGAAAAATGGTGAACGTTGCGTGGATAGATCATGTAACGTACTGAATAGGACTGGGGAGAAAGGAAATTTGTGGCACAACCTTGATACCATGGGATCATCGATTTTGTGCTGGAGGGAAGCGCAAGGGGTAAAAATTGTGGAAGGAGAACAAGAAATGAATAGAGATTCAAACGAATGTAAGTTGCAGTATTTAGGGGGGGGGGGGGGGGGGGGTTGAAGACGCTCGCACAGGATAGAGTAGTATGGAGAGCTGCATCACATCGCTTTCGGACGGAAGAACACAGCAACAACGTCGCTTATGAGGACTTACAGAAACTCTATCAATCAATTCCAATTCGAATAACTATTTGTATAAGGACCTTAGGCAGATCAACGCTTTATTAACTCGCTGAATATGTGAGCTCTTTCTCTGAACTTAATCGTCCACTGTTTTTGAAATTGTAATCATTTGTTCGTTTGTACATGTAAATCACTTCCAGAGATTTCCATCCTATTCGGATAATTCGTACGCCGTGCGTCTTATTTTTCTTTTTATCTTAGGATGAATATAAGCAAGTCATTCATTAAGCAGACTGCAGTCCTGGGGCACTGCACTGCAAAAATATTTTACACTTTAATGTGTGTCAGGTATAATATAATGCACCTACAACTGCATGACTATGCTGGGCTGCACACCCACCAGTGCGGGGTATATACCCAAACTTCAGCCACACTGTCTTATATGACAGTAGTCGTCAGCCGTTCTTGCTCAGGGGTTAATACAGATATTGGGGAGAGGTGCCTCGGGTCACATATGTTTCGATATTATTATTAATTAGTAACCTAAATAAATAAGGTAATGTACATAAAAATTGTTCGAAGCGATCCTGAAAGTACACGATATCGCCCCAGAACTATTGATATCCTTGGGAGAGCCAAGCCGGCCGCTGTGGCCTAGCGGTTCTAGGCGCTTCAGTTCGGAACCGCGCTGCTGCTACGGTCGCAGGTTCGAATCCTGCCTTGGGCATGGATGTGTGAGGTGTTCTTAGGTTAGTTAGGTTTAAGTAGTTCTAAGTCTAGGGGACTGATGACCTCAGATGTAAAGTCCTACAGTGCTTACAGCCATTTCAACCATTTTTTGGAGAGCCAACCATAAGAAACGTATTTTACCTGGTATGTAAAATTAAGAGACAGTTGAGATACGCACAGATTTCAAGAATAATGTAATAAGAAATAATAGCAATTACAAATAGGCCAAGTGTTGACAGGTTGATAGGACATATTCTGAGACATGAAGAGATAAACAGTTTGGTGTTGATGAGGAGAAATATGTGTGTTATTTGGAGGGGGGGGGGGGGAAGTATTGTAGAGAGAGGCCAAGAGATGAGCGCAGCATGCAGGTTAAACTGATGTAGGTTGGGTAGTTATTCGGATATGAAGACGCGTGCGCAGGATAGAGCAGCATGGAGATCTGCATCAAACCAGTCTTCGGACTTAAGACCACAACGACAATATAAAGTAGTATGTTATAAGTCGCAACATAGCTATTGTAACGGGGCAATAAGTTGGCCGCCGACTCCAAGTACTGATCACTCATTGGCGGTACCATTTTGAATAACTTGTGTCGACTGTCCTGTGTTACAGATTGTTAGCGCCCTTAGGGAGTCAAAGTTGTAGCACCTTAAAGTGCCTTACGAAATGTTTTTATGTTGTCTGCATGAGCAGATGAACGATTAATAACAGTAATTCTACATTTATTTAAATCCATAATGGAACATGAGATACAATCTCGAATGTTTACTAATTTTTTGAATGCCATTTTTCTTGTACTTATTTCATATTGCTCAGTATAAGTAAGTATAGTTGTTGAATATCACCGTTTATGTAATTCGCATTTATGAAACCATGTTACGCCAGCTGATCGGTACGAGTTGCGCAAGCCCGTCTGTTATCAGTACTGGAAGACAAACAACGGAAACGTTCGCTGGGTAAGCGGCCAACTTTACTCAGCTCGCGGCTGGATTCACCAGCTTCCACTAAAATTAAGCACATCTTAAAATTTTAGTTTCTCTGTAAGCACTTTGTTACCGAGCAGGAGAACTACACACAGGCCGCACGAATACTTGATGTGGGCCTTAGGTGGCTGCCGGGCCGCAGTTTGACGATCACTGGTATACACGATGTTCCCGTAAGAGCGTGCAAAAGTGTAACAAGGCATACAGAATGCTCCACTGAACAATTTGAGACAGAGAACTAGGGTCGGAGAAGCAACTTTATAGGGATATGGAAGTAAACTTGTCTACCGGTTTGTCTAGCATTACTGCTTTCCAGCTTATTTATAGAAATGTGTATAAGTTTACACGTATTGTGCTACTTATTTGCATGTACATTCTTTATTTCCTGCAAGGAAACAAGCAGAACCAGTCTGATTACTAGGAAGCCACGCAGCAGGTATCGTTTACTTGAGGTTCGTACAAAGAGTTCTGCCTGAGTTGTTGGAGAACGAGTCCTTGGCTGTTCGTGAGAGGATGTCGATATAGCATAACGGTGTCCGCAACCATCCTAGAATTGTACTCGTATTTCCTGGTCGCTGGGTTTGAAGGGAAGGTGCTATTTCGTGGCTTGCGAGGTCACCTAATCTGAATCCCCTTGATTATTTTCTTTGGGGATATCTAAAGTAATTTGTGTAGAGGACCTCACTGGATACGGAGATGAAATTAGTTGCCAGAATTGTAGCTGCCTGTGATGTGATTCGAAACACGCCTGGGACATCTGTCAGGGTCCGTTACAATCTTGTTCGGTCATATTTCATTGAGGTTGATGTCCGTCAGTTTCAGCACATTTTGTAAAATGCAATGCACATGGTATGTTCATTGTGTCAGTAATGGTATTTGCAGTTAACTGTAACTAAGATAAATAAGAAAGTGCAGAGTAACTTGATTTTATCCCTATTATTTCCTTAAGCTGGCTTCTCCAAACCCAGGTTCCCTGTCTCAAATCGTTCACCGGAGCATCCTCAGTGTCATGTTAAATTTGTACTCTCTCTTACAGAAACACCTTGTATGTACGAGAACCAGAAGCTCTGCCCTAGGAGATATTTAGTGATGGTTCACCGCTACGGGGCGCTAGATATACGAATCTGTAAGAAACTCGAAGAAACGTATTTTGTATCTCAAAGTAGCTTTCTGTACTTTTTTGGAATTGATGACGTTATTTACGTACAATATTGACTCTGTTGCTACTTTTCTGTGATGGTTTGGGCATCGGAGCAGATACTGTTTCGTCCACTCCAGTAATTTTTGCATCTTCGAGGGAAAACTTACATGCACGCTTTCCCATATACGTTTATTAATATTGGAAAACGAAAGGGCTTTAAATGTCTCCTGCACCTTCAATATTCTTAGATAAAAGAGCTTTGTTCGCTCGTGCTTCTGTTAGCTTTGTTCCAGTAATTAGTGTACACTTCATTATGTTTGGTTGATCATCTTACTTTGAAGTACAGATAGCGTTTTAATTTCATTGCCATGTTAATACAGTGTGCCTAAAATATGCAACAATAGCTCTAACTCCAACGTACCCAGAAAGAAAGCCCTGAAACTCTTGTCTACTGCGTCCGAGGTTTCATTTCCTCCTTCGCCAAAAGTGCATATCTTAAAAGAAGCCATCCAATGAATTTCTGTGGTCTGAATCCGGAGCTAAGAATCATTCAGTTGACACACTATAACGCATATGAAAAAGCAATAACAGTATTACAGTAAATTCTGTTTCAGGGCCGAGGCTTGGAAATACATATTTCATGTGTGTAGTTTCTTGTAAGTCTTTCAGTGGTTTTTAAATTGCAGTATACATGACACATCAAACAATAGTCTACAAGAAATCTCAAACTGAGAGTAAATAAAATGCAGTGTAGAAAGTTGCTAAAGCAGGAATATGAAGCACATTTCACTGAGTTGGCAATACAAATGAAGAAGAAATACTTTTCATCAGACATTCTCAAATGGCTCTGAGAACTATGGGATTTAACTTCTGAGGTCATCAGTCCCCTAGAACTTAGAACTACTTAAACCTAACCAACCTAAGGACATCACACACATCCTTGCCTAAGGCAGGATTCGAACCTGCGACCGCATCGGTCGCGCGGTTCCAGACTGTATCGCCTAGAACCACTCGGCCACCCTGGCCGGCTCAAACATTATCGTTCGGTAGTGTTGACAGTCGAGTAGTGCGATATTTCACTTTGCCTAATATCCGTCATTTCCCTTCTTTGTCATTTGTTGCCGGTGGCTGAGGAAAAGCCTTTAAGCTCTTTCAGTGTTCTGAAAGTCTCTACATGTTTCTTGTGTCTTCCGGTTTCTCGGTTAACGACTCTCGTGTAGTCCGTTTACTCTATGAATAACAGGGATCGCATGCAAATACACATTCATTACCTTTCTTTTCGTGTTGGCCTTGTCTCAAATTTCCTGTGGTTCATATTAGAGATCTTATTTCTGATTAATTTTTATTTTGCCGAATGTTTGGAGGCAAATAGAATTCGATTTCATGAATAAAACCTGACACAAATTCTTTTTTGTATTCTTTTTACTCAGTTTTTCGGGTGGTAATATATATACATCCAAAGTAGCTAGCTTTTCTTAGGAAATTTTATTATTGGTCATATAACTTCTTACATAGCTGAAAATAACTGTATATGGAACTGGAAAAGAGCTCCAAAGAAGCTACCACATTAATGGTGTCAGTAAAGGACCGACTAGCATTTTGTTAGCCACATGTTATGAAAGTTGTAGAGTCAACTTTATTTTTTATAGTGCGTTTCATTATTTGAAACTGTTTTTTATTCATATAATCATACTGTGGTGGGCCAGAAGTAAATGATAACTGATAACAGCGAAAAATATTTTCAGGGCACTACGAAAAGATGCCACGACAAACGCAATCGAACATGTTATGATACAGATCATTTGTTTCTGTCTACGGATGGCAAAATACCAAGGCATTCCGACAAGTAACTAGTTCGATCACTAAACCGTATGAGCAATTCAGTGGCAGAGATATTTTGGCTTTAATGGTGACACCAGTAAAGCAGTAAAATTTGCAGGTTTCAGCTAGGATTGTAATATACGCTCACTTTGGGCGTAATACAGTTTCAAAAAGGAGAGAGTTGACATGAGATTTAAATAACCCAGTGGATAGGCAGATGAACTAAAAGACAGTTATGAAAATTCTCGTTATTCTCTGTGCGATATCATGCTTTATTGATGCAGTGTTGCAGGTTAATGTAATTTTGGGTCCATAGCGCGTATGTTCGGTGGCTACGAATTCATCCAAGGTGGGGTAGAGGAGAAGAGGGAGGAGAAATTATATCTCACTTCTGCTTACTTTATATTTATGTCGACTCATAATGTGCTGATATGAATTCGCGTAATGTACCTTAGTTTCATATGAACCGCAGCCGTTATTAGCTTTCTGGTTAACGAACGTATTTTAAGTGGGTTAGATACCACGCACAACGAGATAATATCGCGACCTTCGGTATGGGCTGTTTTGCTTCTGCTTTTATGAGATTAAACCAGGCGAAGCAATTCTCTTACAGTTAATACACATGCATTCCAATTTGTATCCATTACAAAAACGAGTGTGATTACGCCGCGCCTGCTGATGAAAAAGCTAATGCTGTAATATAAAGCAGACAAGCAGACTCAGAAAATGGTTTAGTATGTCGAATTCATTATTTACCTATCTACACATTGCATTCTAAGTGAAACTGGATTTACTTTTAACGTAAATACTGCAAGCTAATTTCTTAAGGGAAGTAAACGATGAACAACTTGCTTCCCATGATATAAATTCAAAACTAAAACATTTATGTTTCCTCGAAGCTTTTCTCCTTGACATCATCTTACACACTTTGTCGACAGATTACTGCGAGAGGTTTAAGTCAGTTATTCATGGCAAGCAAATCAACGAAGAGGTAAGCTACACATTATTATGGTAGAACAAGTAAATGTCACTGAATGGTGCGCTGTACAGTGACAGAGGACAGAGATACACGTGTTAATGTGTCGTCATGGATGAGGGAGCAGATTTGAGAGGTAAACATGAAAAGTCTCTGTAAACGACAGTCGAGTTCCTCCATGTGCTGATAGCCTTTTTATTTTTATTTTATTTTTTTTTTGAGGTGTTTGACGAGGACGAAAAGCCACGGAACTATCGAGCACCGAAAAAAAGGAACATAGCAACAGTTTCTGAATAACATAACTCGTTCCCTTAAGAGCGCACTTCTAGCGAATTTCGGCGAGAAACAAAAGGCGTTCAAATGGAAAAGCCGCATCAAATCCAGCTCGAAGGGCATAGCATAGACAATGGTGAAATAATGTTGGATATTTGCTGTCGGTATCACTAAAGGCATTGCGAAGTACGGGGGATGGAGAAAAATTAGGAAACACCAAAACACAACGGTGTAGCAAAATCGTTGGCATTGTAAACAGTTTCTAATCGTCTCGAAAAAGATTAACACAGACACTGTATCATCATATACAGGGAATCATATACGATTCCCCCTGCAAAAGAGAGGAAAGTTTGGGCAATTATGATGCAGGTGCATAGCGATCGTGCACCCTTCTCTCCAAAGAAGACCACGAATGCTCAATCATACTGAGGTCTGGTAATTATGATGGCCAGGGCAGATAATTCATTGTAGTGCTCACAAAGCGACGTAAGCTATGCGAACAGGGCCTCTGTTGTCGTGGAACCCAGCATCACTATTCGGAAACAAACATTGTATCAAGTTATGGACCTGATTAGCCAAAATTATCACGTGAACCTTGGCTGGAACTTAACCTTTCAAGAGTAACCCTGAGGCCCATGCAATACCACGTTATGCCTGCTCATATCATCACCGAAGCCCCGGCGTGTTGGGAAGCAAATTCAGTCGAAAAAAATTTGGAAACAGCGTGAAACAACGCTTTTTTAAGTAAGTGGAGGACACCTTTGTTATGCAGCTCCACGGGAGGGAAAAGGCTGATGCTTCCTTGGACCACCTAAACTCACACCATCACCATGGAATTGGAAAAGGTTAGACTATTATCATTCCTAGTCGTACTAGTCATGAGAAACGCAGATGGTACCACCAGTCACAGTGTGTAGCGTAAATCCGCTCACACCGACTTGTGCCTGTAAGCCAGCAGTTACCATCACTCACCACAGAAAATTGCGTACTCAGAACCCTATTTCAACTGGCAGGAGGTCTGTCAGATGCTGATAATTTGGCGATGGAGATAGAGCGCCTACAGTCTATGTTCTACAAATATGGATTGTAAGAGGTCCGAGAAGATGTAATTTCGATGTATTGCTCATGCGCCGCCTACGATATGCAAGGTATAAGAGAATATCTGACCAGAGAGCAGTGTTGAAAGCGGTAGGAAGTGTGTAGCTGTAGCAGTAAGTTGTTGCTAGTCTGCAGTCTGCTCTGGTCTGGTCTGGTCTGGTGTATCGTGTTGGCTGGGCCGGTCGCGGTGCAGCGATGCCAGAGCTTGAGTATTATTGTACGAGGGGCGTTCAGAAAGTAAGCTCCGATCGGTCGCGAAATGGAAACGACTATGAAAATCCGATAAAGCTTTGCACAGATGTGTTGGGTAGTGTCTCTAGTATAACCCCAGTTAGCATCACGTCGCTCTTCTCATTTCTGAGCTCGCAGTGAGTGCGTAAAGATGTCTAGAAAATAGTGTCTGCCGTCAAGTACGAGGGCCTGGTGAGAAATTTCGCCTGAAGCTATGCAGCTAACATTACATAACTGTCGTGCTGTTTCGTCTTCACGACAATTCTCAGCCGCATTCTGCAGGGGCAATGAAGATGCTCCTGCATCGTTTTCAAATGGAAATGTTAGATTACCCACAATACAGTCCGCAATTGTCTCCCCCTGAGTTTCATCTCTGGTCACATGAACCGCTGTCTTTGAAGACAACATTTTGACACAGACAACGAGGTGTAGGCCAGCGTGGAGAATTGGCGGAAAGCACTGGCGGCTGCCTTCTATGATGAGGCTATGGAAAAGTTGGTACAACGCTATGACAAAAGTCTAAGTCAAAACGGCGACTACGTAGAGAAGTAGCTGAAAGGTGTAGCTAATTGTTACAAGTAAAACATTTCTGATGTTCACTGTGGTTTCAATTTGGCAATCAATCGGAGCTTACTTTCTGAACAGGCCTCGTATAAGGTAAAAAGCAGCCTCGCGCATATGTAGTAATGTTATCTCAAGTCCCATGTAAATGTTTTAAAAATCTCGTAATAATAACCTTTCTCATAAAAAGTAACTTTTAACAACCATTCATTTCAGTTTAAAGAATTTACTAATTTCTCCCATCCATGATCATCCCGATTGTTGTAAAAGAAAAATCAGTTGCTTCCTTTCATAAATGTTAAATCTATCACAGGGCTGTGCCAGAAAACATTATTTTAAGAGAAGATATATATGCGTTATCTGGCGACTTCATTGAGGTAACAATTTTTCTCTTTTTTATTCAGAATGATCTTACAGGGCCATGACGCAACACTGCTGACGTCCAAAATTTACCAGGTTAAATTCACAGTCAATTATTGAAAAGTCATAAGTGAGTGACACTTTAATTGAGAGGTTAGTTACGTTGTATTATCACCAGGTTACTGAATTTATTTTTTGTTCGGACGTTACACTGAATGTGAACGACATAATTATAATTTTTACTGTTGAGAGATTTGGGAATTTTTCTGTTTTGAGGTTACGCTAAATGTGAATGAATTTTGTAGGGAGGTTACTAATTGGAAAGAATTTTGTGGGGAGGTTACTCTTGGTGACAACCGGCCAGGATCGTATTTCTTTGTGAATTTCTGAGAAGTAGTCATATATCTGCTCTTATTTACTTAAATGTAGTTTGCATCTGGGGCAACGCATTTACTAATTTGTTACTCTTTCTTTCACCGATCATCGGCAATTTATTGCTCTTTGTTGTAATTGTGTTTGTTCCATTTTTGCTTCGTCTTTGTCTCATTTTGTGCTTAATTTTCATTTGTGAAAAATGCCGCGAAAAACTGTTAACAGTTCATCGCGATGTGCACTGAGTGAAATAGCCGACTCGAATAATTTGACCGATAATACTTGCAACACTCAGTGTAATAATGATAATCCCCTAATTAGAGATAATCAGTGCCTGCCGATCACTAGTATTGATTCTGATCCTAATGATGAGCAAACAAATGCAGTTACGTCCAGAGTAAATGTAGCAATTGATGACGCGGCACGTTCCGTTACAATGAACGCTGCCCAGCTTGACACACCCGATTTGCAAAATTTACGTAGTGAACAGATAAATTTTTCCCACGAAGATGAGCAATGTAGTCAGAATACGTCATATTTATTTGATTCCGATGTAGTGGCCAATAGTGCACATCCGATTGGCAAACCTTTTCAAGAATCACAGAATGTCCAAATGGTTATACAAAATGTGACACATACAGATACATCATCACACAGCACAGAGAATACAGTAGCTAATTTTGGCATGGATCGAGTTATGGCATTATTGCTACAACTTAATGAAGAAATAGACAATCAGCACAAACAATTTAATGAAAAACAAGACAACTATTTCAAACAACTGAGTGAAAAACTAGACAACAATTATAAACAGCTTAATGAATCGTGCAAAGAATTGAATGAAAGTTTCAAACAGTCGAATGAAAGACACGACAACCTTAATGAACAGAACAAACAACTTATTGGACAGATTACAGCCGTTACCGCGTAATGTCATGATACAAAGGAACAATTGGAACAGTAGTGAAGAAATCACACTCCTGGAAATTGAAATAAGAACACCGTGAATTCATTGTCCCAGGAACGGGAAACTTTATTGACACAATCCTGGGGTCAGATACATCACATGATCACACTGACAGAACCACAGGCACATAGACACAGGCAACAGAGCATGCACAATGTCGGCACTAGTACAGTGTATATCCACCTTTCGCAGCAATGCAGGCTGCTATTCTCCCATGGAGACGATCGTAGGGATGCTGGATGTAGTCCTGTGGAACGGCTTGCCATGCCATTTCCACCTGGCGCCTCAGTTGGACCAGCGTTCGTGCTGGACGTGCAGACCGCGTGAGACGACGCTTCATCCAGTCCCAAACATTCTCAATGGGGGACAGATCTGGAGATCTTGCTGGCCAGGGTAGTTGACTTACACCTTCTAGAGCACGTTGGGTGGCACGGTATACATGCGGACGTGCATTGTCCTGTTGGAACAGCAAGTTCCCTTGCCGGTCTAGGAATGGTAGAACGATGGGTTCGATGACGGTTTGGATGTACCGTGCACTATTCAGTGTCCCCTCGACGATCACCAGTGGTGTACGGCCAGTGTAGGAGATCGGTCCCCACACCATGATGTCGGGTGTTGGCCCTGTGTGCCTCGGTCGTATGCAGTCCTGATTGTGGCGCTCACCTGCACGGCGCCAAACACGCATACGACCATCATTGGCACCAAGGCAGAAGCGACTCTCATCGCTGAAGACGACACGTCTCCATTCGTCCCTCCATTCACGCCTGTCGCGACACCACTGGAGGCGGGCTGCACGATGTTGGGCGTGAGCGGAAGACGGCCTAACGGTGTGCGGGACCGTAGCCCAGCTTCATGGAGACGGTTGCGAATGGTCCTCGCCGATACCCCAGGAGCAATAGTGTCCCTAATTTGCTGGGAAGTGGCGGTGCGGTCCCCTACGGCACTGCGTAGGATCCTACGGTCTTGGCGTGCATCCGTGCGTCGCTGCGGTCCGGTCCCAGGTCGACGGGCACGTGCACCTTCCGCCGACCACTGGCGACAACATCGATGTACTGTGGAGACCTCACGCCCCACGTGTTGAGCAATTCGGCGGTACGTCCACCCGGCCTCCCGCATGCCCACTATACGCCCTCGCTCAAAGTCCGTCAACTGCACATACGGTTCACGTCCACGCTGTCGCGGCATGCTACCATTGTTAAAAGACTGCGATGGAGCTCTGTATGCCACGGCAAACTGGCTGACACTGACGGCGGCGGTGCACAAATGCTGCGCAGCTAGCGCCATTCGACGGCCAACACCGCGGTTCCTGGTGTGTCCGCTGTGCCGTGCGTGTGATCATTGCTTGTACAGCCCTCTCGCAGTGTCCGGAGCAAGTATGGTGGGTCTGACACACCGGTGTCAATGTGTTCTTTTTTCCATTTCCAGGAGTGTAGATCTGTTGCACAAGAATTAAGTAGTACACGTGTAGCCACAACGAAATTACTTACAGATGAAAGTAGTGCAGTCGGTAAACAACGCTCTGAAAACGCAACACAGTTACGCGACGAGTTGAAATTAATCTCATCAGAACTTTCACGCACACTGGATGCGAAAGTCGATAAGAAATGTGAAAAACAGAACAGCCAAATTTACGAACGTTTTGAAGTGACAGAAATGAAGAATGCTTCACTCTCTAACACGTCACAACATATGTCACATCTTGAATATTGGTCACACTCACACAGCCAGTGTAGCTTAAATAATTTACAGAGAGTACATGTCTTAGATTCTGAACAGTCACAGACAAACAGATCGTCATACAATCCTTAACCTGTTCGGACATACAGAGACGATAATTTTGTTTACAAACAGTTTCTATCGCTGAGAAAATTTAAGGTATTTAATAATGACAGAACACAGAGTCACGCTTTGGACTGGATACGACAATTTGCTTTCGTATTTTCATCAGCTTGGCCTGTAATGCAGAAACTAGAATTGGCCTGGATACAACAATTTGCTTTTGAATTTTCACCGGCATTGCCTGTAACGCAGAAACTAAAATTTATTTGCAGTGCGTAAGTTACCTCAGGGGATTCATTACACTTCGATGAATATGTGCCGTAGCGTGCACAGGGCCCCGAGCCGTAGTAGTGCTATTTCATCTTTAGTTTTCTGCACTGCTGCCTTCTCTTTTACTATCCTTTATATCTATCAAAACATCTCTTCAACTATCGATCTATCTAGGATTAGAAATGTGTAAAGAAAACCTGATATGACAAGTTTTACCGAAAGTGACAATTTTCATTAGACACTCCAGAACTACCAGTGTAATTTTAATGAAAAATGGGAGTGTAATCATCAGTATGTACAAAATTTACAGCTATCGCAGACACATTTTTTGCCACAATAGAGGGTTTTTACCACAACAGCAACAAAACCAGCCGGTTAGCATACCTAACCAACAATGTAAAGTACAAGGTCAACCAAACTTTAATGTTTCGCCGCCTACAAGTATAGCGTCGGCTCCGCCAAATAGTAATGCACAGCAACAAGGAAATCAGTACGTACAGAAAAAACACCATTTCAACTCATATCGCAATGCACCGTACAGTAATGACTATCATGACAGACGTAAAAGTAATGAACAAAATTTTCAGAGTACGTTTAATAACCGTCGGTCTTACCTGCAGCAAAATCATCCTCAACAACAGATTTTCATGAATGAGTCAGACAGTAGATATCATCCCGAACCTAATACGTCAGGAAGAAATAACAGAACAGTACAAATAGTTGAAATGCCACAGCATCCTCCCGAAAATAACAGTACGTCAGAAAGAATTTGACTAGATACAGTGCAGAATGAATCTTCCAGCAACGCAAGCAGTACTTTTGACACGCAGAATCTTTTGACGACATCCGAGACACTCTTTTGCAGGAAAAACCAGTTATTCAAAAAACCATTTCCCACCCTGTCATTTAAGTAAAGATTGGATCATCCAAATTTTCAGCAGTAATGGATTCAGGATCACCTATGTCAGTTATAAACGAGGAAACTTTCAACGAATGTAACAAAGAGAATACCTATCCTACGTTACCATTAGACAAAACAAAAGTAAAAGGAGCAGTATCTGGTAAAGGAGTAGATGTAAAATTACAGACACACATATAATTTTGTATTGCAGGTCATACGTTTCACTCAAATTTTTGGATTGTTCCCTTATTGACAACAGGCAATATTTTAGGTACGAATTTTCTGGTACATCAAGACGCATTTATTGACTTTCAAAATTCCTATTTAATGTTAAAGGATGAAAATGTACAACTGGCTTTAGAATTTCAGCACTCTTTATCTGCAGAAGAACAAACAATTAATCGTACAGAGGTCATTTCTGCATCACGTAACATAGACTGTCATTCCACATTGTTCACAGATACGTATGTACACAACTATAATACTCCAGACGAAGCCGACTATGACGTTATGCAAATGATTTCAGATAAAGTTAAACAGAGCAGTGCAAATACAGACGACGAACGCACGCAACTACACAATATTCCTTTACAGCAAGCTCCAGTTTTTGACAACATCCCTGGTACTATGTCCGGTTTTATGTATGAATTTCAAGTTAAACAGCACGATATATTTAAAGCCAAACATTATCCCATTCCATACATTCACAGAGATCAAGTTAAGAAAGAATTGCAAGCTATGCTTGACCAAGGAATTATTGAACCGGCAATTAGTCCGTACATAAACCCGCTCCATATTGTTAAGAAAAAGGATGGTTCACTTCGCCTCGTACTTGATTCGCGTCACATCAATGACATTATTATTAATGAAACTGATCGCCCACAGACACTAGAAGAACTTCTACAGAAATTTCATGGTACTGGTATTTATTCCTCGTTAGATTTGAAATCGGGATTTTGGCAAATTCAGCTCCAACCGAACTGCAGAAAGTACATAGCTATTCTCTGTTTTGGTGACTGTTGTCAATTTTGCAAATTACCGTTCGGTTTAACTATTTCTTCAGCAGCGTTTATTCGCGGTTTAAATAGTATACTTCCGACAGAACTTAAAGACAGAATCACAACGTATGTAGACGACATTCTCATTGCAGAAGCTAACTGGTCTGGACACAATTTGATTCTTGAACAACTGTTACAAACTTTTCGTGCACAAGGACTCACAGTTAATCTAAGCAAATCACACTTTGGCAAAACTCCTATAAAATTTCTTAGAAACGTAATTTCAGCAGAAGGCATTGCGCCTGACCCGGAAATACTTCAAGTTTTACGTGACATTACTGTACCTACGACGAAGAAACAATTACGCAGCTTTTTGGGTTTAATTAACTTTTTTCGTAAATGTATACATTACTCTGCTTCAGACACCCCTAGATTGTGCCAGTTGACGGGTAAAAACACTATTTGGTCATGGGACAGCCAAGCACAGTCTGAATTTGTCAATCTGAAACAAGCTTTGTTGAATGCACCACTTTTATCACATCCAGATCTTACTAGAAATTTTTCAATTGCCACCGCTTTAGGCGTACACATTTTTCAGGAAATTGAAGAAGATGGTTCTACAGTAATTGAAAACATCGCCTTTGCGAGTCGCATTCTGTCGCCTGCTGAACGCAATTATTCTGTTACAGAACTTGAAACATTATGTGTTGTATGGGCATTTACGAGATTTAGGCATTTTCTTTATGGAAGACATACGACCGTTTACACAGATCATAGTGCGATACAGTTTTTACTTTCAGCAAAATTTACACATGACAGGTTAAGCAGATGGACACTTTATTTAAAGGAATTTAATTTTACAGTTGTTCACATTCCCAGTACGCAAAATATTGTAGCAGACGCACTATCCCGTTCTCTCAGCAACAATCAGCAAGACATCGCAACCACCTCCTGCCAAGTAAATTTTAGCGTCATGTATATTCAACAAGTTGGATTCGAAAATTTTACTTCGGAATCATTACGAGACATAGCACAGGAGCAGAGCAAAGACAACGTATGGAAAGAAATTAAACGCCTTTGGCAAGATAGGAATAATGTTACCATCAGAAACCATTACACTGAACGCGATAACATTCTGTTTCGCCGCTCTCACCCTGACAGCAACAATTGGTTGCTATGCATTCTTGACGAGCTTGTTAACAAATTAATTTGGTATACTCATTTAAGTTACGCACATTACGGAGCCAGAAAATGTTTTCTTATACTGAGACAGAACTGTTATTTTGCCAACATGGAGAAACGTATTCGACGAGTTTTAGCGTCATGTAAAATCTGCCAGAAAGCTAAGTCAGACACAACTTCACATACTCCTCCCTTACATCCCATTGTACCTGTTAAATTGAGACACATGGCCGCTGTAGACATTTTTGGTCCGATTCTCAGAACTAATAGAGGTTTTTGCTACATCTTTGTCGCTGTTGAACTCAATTCGAAATTTGTTACCTTCACTCCGTTACGCAAAGCTACTGCTAAATCGGTTTCGAAAGCATTTGTAAAACATTTTCTATTTCATGTAGGGCATGTATTGAAAGTAATTTCCGACAATGGACCACAGTTTCGATCTGCTATATGGACACGTATGTTACGAACAAGAAACATTTCTCCAATCTATATATCCAGGTATCACGCTTCTTCGAACACTTGTGAACAACTAATGAAAGAAATTGGTAAACTATGTAGAATATACTGCCATAAAAAACATATTGATTGGGATACACACATACTGTCACTCCAGGATGTAATTAACTCGATACCAAATGCATCTACTATGCTATCTCCGACTGTTGTATTGAAAAATGTTGAACTACCTAACAAAATTAAAGAATTAGTATCCTTTCCTACATCTCGTCGACTACGACACCATGAAATAATTGACATTGCACTCAACAACATCAAACGTGCCGCAGAGTGCCGGAGAAGACAGGAAAAACAGGTTTGTACACGCCGTGCTTTCACATAGGACACAAGATATTAGTATGCACACATTATTTATCCAACAGAGGAAAGAGTAGATGCAGTAAATTTGAGCTTCTATACGCAGGTCCATATCTAATTCGCAGCATTCCTCACCCCAATGTAGTACACGTCGAAACTTTGAGAACCAGAAAAAGCAAAGGCAATCACCATATTTCCAATATTAAACCCTTTATTGAATGAACATACTTTATGATTTGTCGCACTGTAATGCCATTTGCAGATATTTATATGAATACTTACTGATGATTATCATATTTTTTCTTGGCAAGTGCCCGGCAAGGTAAGGTTAGCAGGTCGCTTTTCTTGTCGTTACACATCAGTTCGTGCACATTTTTCCAGATAAACTTACATATTTTATAACCACTTAAGCAATTATATTTATGTGACTACATACTGATAATGATCGTATTTTTTCTTGGCAAATACCTGACAAGGTAAGGTTAGCAGGTCGCTTTTCTTGTCGTTATATATCAGACCGTGCACATTTTCCATTTTTTTTGTGTATGTGTGATTGTTTTCCTGTTTTGTTTGTATGCACTACGAAATCTTTAAGATATAAGAAACACCAGTTGATTTTGACATTTTTTCTTATGATATCTCAATATCTTGACTATTTTACATTTTTTTGCTACTACATTATGATACTGTGTGTACATGTTTTGCACTTCAAAACTGTCTATGTTTTTGACATAATACGTTTTCTTTCATGCTATGCTGTATGCTTAATTATATCACTAGAAACAAGTTTTTATTTAATGAATATATGATTTAAATGCAAGATATTGATCCTTATTCATCATTTTCAGAAAGCAATAACGTGTAAAAGAAATAACTTAAACAAACCACAGTGGATTACTATGAAATGGGAATTTCACCTTCGGAATGAACGAAAGAAAATGCAATATCTTGTCACGAAGAGTAAGTGGATCAGAATTAACAAGAATATACTATACACATCGTATGATAGCAGTCTTAACTAATTATTTTTCTTTCAGAATATGAGGCGAATGATGCAAGCTGTCATATAGAACTACACATCTTAGTTTTAGTGATGAAATATGCTAGAAATAAGAAACTCTATACGATGAATAGCTGTATGAAGTAAATGGTAATATGAATAATGAAGTGTCTATTTTGGCAGATGATAATGAATGATGATGAATAGTTATATGAAGAATATGCTAATGTGAATAATGAGGTTTTTCTTTGCAGGTGATGATAGTAATGAAGTTATGGTAATATGAATAATGTTTTTCTTTGCAGATGAGAATAATGGTGCAGTTTATATATTTACAATTAGTTAAAAGATGCTATGTAGTTATTTAAGTATTTGTTGCAGTTCGTTTAGACAGTATGTCTTATGTCGCATGGTATAATGACTGAATGTATTGGAAAGGACAGCTAGAGTACATACATATTGAGTACACGTTTCATTACCTGTTAATTCGAAGTTCACTACTTTTCAGCATAATATGCGTTTCTTCTTTCAGCTCAATAATCTATTTTGTATTTTTTCCAGGAGAAACTATTCATGAAATTAATGTGCTATAAGCAGTTAGTCATTAAACCTGTTCTAATACTTGCATTTTTTTACCCATTTGTGTGTGTCATTCATGAATGTGATCACATATACTCTACTTGTTTCATAACCTTGCTACAGCTGACTCATGACAAATGACATTACTAATCCTTATATCCAGCAATAAGTCAAAAGCAAAAATTTTCATGCCCCAGTAGTTAATTATCGATCTCAAGGCAATGCATTGCTATCAAAAAAAAAAAAAAAAAAAAAAAATACCAATCCCAGCTATTACCAGTATACAAGCAAATAATGCTACTAGTTTAAGAGATATTTCTAGTTCTAAATATAATGCAAATTTCTCAGATGTATTGAATCCATTATATCTATGTATTGTTGGACCACAGACCTTGAGTTATAGATACAGTGTGTTACATTTTAAATATGTCCTATGTCACTTAAATGATGAGTTCTAATTAATACTGAATGATGTTCTGTAATAATGCATAAATGGTATGCCAATAATTTCAGTAAATAATATTTTTGTTATACTCTATAAATGCTATGCCAATAATTAACTCTCATTTTGAATGATGACTTCTGAATAATACTGAATAATGTTTTATAAAACTATATGAATACTTTGTAACTGGCCAATGAATGCCACTGATTCTTATATTTTAAATTTGTCTTATGTCACTTACATGATATCACATGTGAATACCAGTAGCTTGTTGCTACACTCATTAGCTCCTGTTTTGAATGATGACTTCTGAACAATGCATAAAGATGGTTTGTAACAAGCCAATGAGTGCCAATGATTACTATAATTAGATGAATTATGTAAATGCTATATCATTAATTAACTCATGTTTTGAATGATGACTTCTGAACAATGCATAAAAATGGTTTGCAACTGGCCAATGAGTGCCAATATGTACTGTAATCAGATGACTAATGTTCTGTAATACTCCATACATAGTACAGAAATGTTTAGTAACTAGGCAATGAGTGCCAACAATTACTCAAATCGGTTGATAGACTAGTGTAATTCTCTATGATGACTAGCATAAGACTTAATGTCCTTCACCTTCTGACCTAATTACCAGATATTACTGCAATATCCATTTGTCCTGTCCATCCTCATGATAATGGAGCACTATATTTGGATTTTGCACTAATTCTACGTTGGTGAAAGTGTATGGATTCTACAAGAGTGTGGTGCTGACACATCATGCTGTCCACCACCTTGAACGATGGAGATGTTATTATGGTCCTACTGTTTGGTGTACCTAATGTACCACCAAAATGATAACATTGAACATTAATACAACATTTCAGTGTCTTGGCTACACTGATTAATACTTCAGGGAAGAAAACTTCAAATTGTCTCACTTGGTGTTGTGCTTCTGTAGAAAGATATGGACTTTCAGTGCAGCTACGTGCAACCTACTGTGCTACAACCATGATGCAATCCTTCCCATTCCTTGCCCAGTTCTTGTAAAATGGTAAAAATATATACAGTGCGTGTGCACTTTATGTAATTTGTTAATATGTTTTGTACTCACTGCGTATACAATTTGTCATTTCTTGATATGTTCTGTACTCAGGGCATGTGCACTCTATTTCATTTCATGTTCTGTACTTATATATATATGTGCATACTGTGTGACTGTAAACTTAGTTAATTAAGTACATTATAGAAAAAATTGTTGCTCATGGCAAGTCCAGTTAACTCACCATCGCTGCCAAATTTTTGCCCCCGCAGTGGAGGGTTACGTAAGTGGTCCGAGCAGATGTAATTTCGACGTATTGCTCATGCGCTGCCTGCGATATGCAAGGTATAAGAGAATCTCTGACCAGAGAGCAGTGTTGACTGCAGTAGGAAGTGAGTAGCTGTAGCAGTAAGTTGTTGCTAGTCTGCAGTCTGCTCTGGTCTGGTCTGGTGTATCGTGTTGGTTGGGCCAGTCGCGGTGCAGCGATGCCAGAGCCTGAGTATTATTGTATAAGGTAAAAAGCAGCCTCGCGCATACGTAGTAATGTTATCTCAAGTCCCATGTAAATGTTTTAAAAATCTCGTAATAATAACCTTTCTCATAAAAAGTAACTTTTAACAACCATTCATTTCAGTTTAAAGAATTTACTAATTTCTACCATCCATGATCATCCCGATTGTTGTAAATGAAAAATCAGTTGCTTCCTTTCATAAATGACAAATCTATCGGCCAGCATTGCACAGGGCTGTGCCAGAAAACATTATTTTTAGAGCAGATATATATGCGTTATCCGGCGACTTCATTGAGGTAGCAATTTTGCTCTTTTTTATTCAGAATGATCTTTCAGGGCCTGACGCAACACTGCTGACGTCCAAAATTTACCAGGTTAAATTCACAGTCAATTATTGAAAAGTTATAAGTGAGTGACAATTTAATTGAGAGGTTAGTTACATTGTATTATCACCAGGTTACTGAATTTATTTTTTGTTGGGACGTTACACTGAATGTGAACGACATAATTATAATTTTTACTGTTGAGAGATTTGGGAATTTTTCTGTTTTGAGGTTACGCTAAATGTGAATGAATTTTGTAGGGAGGTTACAAATTGGAAAGAATTTTGTGGGGAGGTTACAGGATATTCTCCTCGAGATGTTCGAAAGCACTGCGCCTTGTTTCCCCACAGAGTTTCCTGCAGAAGTGCAAGAAGAAACATAGAACGTTGCATATTTGCCATATTTCGGCCCGATATCTGCCAAAATCAGCAGAATTCTCTTCATACATAACATCAAGAGCGTGTTCCATCCACCCACCAAGCCTAACACTCTGCTATGGAGGGTGAAAGATGACCTGGATTTAGAGGAACCGGGTATTAACCACATACCATTTGAATGTGGTATAGCATACATCGCTCAGACGACTAGGACCGTTGATATCAGACTGAGACAGGCAGAAAAGTCAGCAATTGCTGAGTACTGTTTAGAACTCACTTTTTCTCTACAATGATGCCAGGATTTTAACACAAACATCGAGATATTGCGACAGCATCGTCAAAGAATCTGTTGAAATTAATTTCGCGGATAATCTCATTAACCGTACACTGGTTTCCAGTTGAGCTCGGCTTACAACCCAGTACTCGATCTTATGAAGACGCAACAGAGATGACATCAAGTCCCCAGGGGGCACAAATGAAGATGGAGTTACAGATAACGGCCCACTACATGTAACAAAGGACGCAAGTGCAACGGTACCTCACACAACGGACCCAATACCTGAGGATGTTCTTCCGAGTCTCGAGCAGCAATCTGGAGACCATCGGCCTGAAAATAGCGCTGGAACCACCCCTGGCAGTCACGGACCTCGGACAGAACGCTTGACACGGCACGCCACGGTAGCAGAACGTCCTAGCTGCGAGAAGGGCTTCAATGATAACAATCGCAGGAAAAATTGTCTAGCACGACTTGGACGTCGTTCGGAAATTCATACAGCAAGATTGAAAACGGAAAATACTGTAACTACAAAGCACGCGCCCAGCGTTTGGAACAACTGTAACTTCAACAGAACACTACAGTCGCTGCTGCTGGTGGGCGCACATTACGAACAGAGCACCTGACGCGACACGGACCTGAGAGCCTATCAGAAAATAGGCCTAAATTCCGTACTCGTTCCACCCTGGAATCAGTATCAGACAGCACCCCAAGAGGCAACATCGTGCAAGAAAGACGCGAAAAACCGGCAGAAACATGAGAACGCATCGACGGAAAGCCTGAAGAACTTCATTAGAAGACTCATACAATTAAATGACTTTTCTTCCATGCCTCTGTAGTCCACAATTATGGCTTCGGCACCGCGGTTTCGTGTTGGGGATTTGTGTCGTGATAGTGGTTGAGGAATTCCAGCTCACCCTTCATTTACATGCTGATGTAACTCCCTTCGCTTTATTTTCCTGCTGTCACTCACAAGTGCGACATTTGTTACGGCGTAAAGTCAGTGCCGGCACGCCAGTCGGGAAGGACAGAGAAGAGGAGGCTGACAGAAGAAGTCAGCCAATCGCACGCCGACTGACTTCCCTCCAGGACGACAATGCGACGGCAGCGGCCCCTAGGTAAAGGCGACAGCCCACATCGATAGCTGCTTCAACGTTAGCCACAGACATCTGAGTCATCATAGCGCTCTCTGCATAGCATAATTAAGATCAGCAGTCATTGTAGTTCAGTTGTAACTTTGGTTACTACCGGTCGCTGGGACCACAAGTGCTACTTGTGTTTGTCTATTCTGAAGAAGATTAATTATTTTGTATGTCGCCCTTAGCTTGCGACACATCAGTGTAAATGCACTTGTGGGTGGTCATGTATAAAGGCCTTCGAGAATTCGCAGGCCAAAGTTAAGTATTTGTACTTGTCTTGTTGTAATAAAACTCATTAATACAAGTTGTTTGATTGCTTGTTTAAGCAAACTGAGTTTGCAGGATTCCTAGACACAACATGGCGATGAGGTGTACGATAACACGGTGCTGTCAATATAGCAGCAACAGCATAGCGACAACCTGTTTATGCTTGAAACCCAGAGCCACCAGCTTCCCGAGATTGTATGTTTTGTTTTGTCATGGTCTTTTGTGTTTTGCTGGCGCCTTGATTCTACCTTGTCTTTTCTTCGCAGGGGTGTGTTTACATATTTTAACAGTGTCTCCTGTGGTCGAGTGGTTATAGGTCTTTCAGTCTGGAACCACGCAGCGACTATGGTCGCAGGTTCAAATCCTGCCTCGGGTATGGATGTGTGTGATGTCCTTAGGTTAGTTAGGTTTAAGTAGTTCTAGGGGACTGATGACCTCACATGTTAAGTCCCATAGTGCTCAGAGCCATTTGAATAAATGCAGTGTGACTACCTGACCAGCATGCAACAACTGAAGCTCCAAGTGCCATACCGCCTTTCCGCCAGTTTATCGAAAAAGAAGAGGAATGGCTCAACTGGTTGCATTAGTATGAAGCCCACATAATTGGTCACAAAGTACTGGGTAATGTGAAATTACATTACTTTTTGTCAACAGTAGGAAATGCAGTCTTTACTCTCATTCAGAAATTATTCCCTAACGCCACTCCGAGTAAAGTTTCCTATGATCAGGTTGTAGGTTCTCTAACTAACTAATATGACCCACAACTGAATACAATGGAAGGTAGGTATCAATTCTTTCGTTGCAAGAAAAGGTCACAACAAACTTATTGTGAGTTGGTAACAGATTTTCAGGGTATGACGAGGAAATGCAAATTCAGATGTGCTTCTGTTGCCTTATATTCAGATGTTACATTGCGTGATGCGATCGTGGGCAATGTAAGTGATGTCAAACTTAGAGAACAGATTTTGAAACAGTCAGATCCATCATTTCATCATGTAGTGCAAATTCTAGATCAGTACGATTCAGGTGGAACAGCGGCTGATAAATCTAAGCAGCCACCAATTTGTCGGGTTGAGTCGTCCATTGCTTACAACTGGCCCACTAGGCAGCAACAGCACGCCCGCACCAAGCCACGTAAAGAGGTCTGTCAATAGGCGGCTACATCAGTCAATAGAATTAAGTCATGCCCTCGGTGCTATTCACGGCACACACACGCTAAGATTGCCCGTCCATGCAAGCACAGTGTTAAGCTTATGGCAAAAAATGTCATATACAGGGTTATTACAAATGATTGAAGCGATTTCACAGCTCTACAATAACTTTATTATTTGAGATATTTTCACAATACTTTGCACACACATACAAAAGCTCAAAAAGTTTTTTTAGACAGTCACAAATGTTCGATATGTGCCCCTTTGGTGATTCGGCAGACATCAAGCCGATAATTAAGTTCCTCCCACACTCGGCGCTGCATGTCCCCATCAATGAGTTCGAAAGCATCGTTGATGCGAGCTCGCAGTTCTGGCACGTTTCTTGGTAGAGGAGGTTTAAACACTGAATCTTTCACATAACCCCACAGAAAGAAATCGCATGGGGTTAAGTCGGGAGAGCGTGTGGCCATGACTTGAATTGCTGATCATGATCTCCACCACGACCGATCCATCGGTTTTCCAATCTCCTGTTTAAGAGATGCCGAACATCATGATGGAAGTGCGGTGGAGCACCATCCTGTTGAAAGATGAAGTCGGCGCTGTCGGTCTCCAGTTGTGGCATGAGCTAAATTTCCAGCATGTCCAGATACACGTATCCTGTAACGTTTTTTTCGCAGAAGAAAAAGGGGCCGTAATCTTTAAACCGTGAGATTGCACAAAACACGTTAACTTTTGGTGAATTGCGAATTTGCTGCACGAATGCATTAGAATTCTCTACCGCCCAGATTCGCACATTGTGTCTGTTCACTTCACCATTAAGAAAAAATGTTGCTTCATCACTGAAAACAAGTTTCGCACTGAACGCATCCTCTTCCATGAGCTGTTGCAACCACGCCGAAAATTCAAAGCGTTTGACTTTGCCATCGGGTGTCAGGGCTTGTAGCAATTGTAAACGGTAAGGCTTCTGCTTTAGCCTTTTCCGTAAGACTTTCCAAACCGTCGGCTGTGGTACGTTCAGCTCCCTGCTTGCTTTATTACCGAGCGAGGTGGCGCAGTGGTTAGCACACTGGACTCGCATTCGGAAGGACATCGGTTCAATCCCGCGTCCGGCCATCCTGATTTAGGTTTTCCGTGATTTCCCTATATCACTTCAGGCAAATGCCGGGATGGTTCCTTTGAAAGGGCACGGCCGATTTCCTTCCCCATCCTTCCCTAACCCGACCTTGTGCTCCGTCTCTAATGACCTCGTTGTCGATGGGACGTTAAACACTAATCTCCTCCTCCTCCTCCTCTTGCTTTATTCGTCGACTTCCGCGGGCTACACGTGAAACTTGCCCGCACGCGTTTAACCGTTTCTTCGCTCACTGCAGGCCGACCCGTTGATTTCCCCTTACAGAGGCACCCAGAATCATTAAACTGCGCATACCATCGCCGAATGGAGTTAGCAGTTGTCGGATCTTTGTTGAACTTGGTCCTGAAGTGTCGTTGCAGTGTTATGACTGACTGATGTGAGTGCATTTCAAGCACGACATACGCTTTCTCGGCTCCTGTCGCCATTTTGTCTCACTGCGCTCTCGAGCGCTCTGGCGGCAGAAACCTGAAGTGTGGCTTCAGCCAAACAAAACTTTATGAGATTTTCTACGTATCTGTAGTGTGTCGTGACCATATGTCAATGAATGGAGCTACAGTGAATTTATGAAATCGCTTCAATCATTTGTAATAGCCCTGTACAATCCGCATGTTTGCAACGGAACAAACATGATAATTCTGCCTACTCACAAAAATCTAGTCACAAGGCCCATGTCATCAATGCAGTGTATTCAAAGCCTGCTGCAGGGATTAGCAAAACCAGGGGACAAACAATGTTTTCAGTGCTACGCCAGTCCAACAACCTTTTTGATCATTTGTATCTTGGGGGAAAACGTGTGAAATTTCTAGTTGGACACAGGTGCCTCTGTTACATTGCTGAATCCTTATACATATGAACTATTAGGCTCCCCACACCTGTCTAAGACTAGCAAGCACGTGATTGCTCATGATGGACAAGACACTCCCTTTCTCGGAAAATGTACTTTGTCTGCCATGTGCCGCTCGCGTATGCCAACTGTGACTTTCACTGTGCTACGAACACACGGTTGTGAGAACATATTTGGTCTTGATCCGTTTGATTTGTTTGGCTTTCAAATTCAAGACATAGTACTGGGTGATAATAATTAAAGTGCAGCCACCCACAGCTTCTGTCGTCTGTAATTATCGTATAGCAGCGAAATTTGGTAGACATTAAAATGCATGATGCAGAACTGATTTACACCAGAAAAAAGTTGTTTCAGTTTTGGCCACAAGGTGCATATCTGGCGCTGCGAATTCAAGGAAATCGTAGAGAAATGTTTCCTTACGTGATGGATTAGGAAGGGGATATGGCTAGGAAAGGTTAAACAAGTGAGAAAGGCATAATGTTGAATTCATAATTAACCACCACTTACATAATTTATTCATGAGCACCGCAGATGCTGAAGAGATGCCATAAAGCGACAGCCTCTTCTCACCAAGCAATATTCTTATAAAATTCACTCCACCTGCTCGATCGCCCATGGAACGACTTTACATTAATGTGGGACTAACGACGCCGTTTGAGATCATCGCTAAGGACTGCCTTTAGTAGATGGGTGTGTCACATAATTGTCTGATTGTAAGATAGTGCTCCAGAGTTCCACTTTGCCTCTTTATGGCACTTGGCTTTTCCTTGTATTTGTAAATTTCAACAAATACTGCACTCTAGTTGAAAATTTTAAGTCTTTATTCACTAATATCTTGTATAGCTATACAGACTTGATATAGTATATACTGTACTGACATTAATTCTGGTCACTAATATTCACTGAATATTACTTTCAGGAGTTTAGTTGAAATATGCAGCTTAATTCATTACAGATTTTCAGAAAACGTGCCTTACTGTCCACTATTTGAAAATTAAACTTGAACTATAAAAATGTAATTAAAAATTTAAAATATCGAACGAAGTACTCAAAACCCAACAGTTTCAGAAAGTTTCAAATTTCTTGGCACAAAATTTATTGCAATATTTCTAAGAATTTTGTGGGATATCCTTTTGATTTAATTAATACCTGGGCTCTGTGCTGCATCGAGTCCAACAAATATCGAAGATCTTCTGATATGATCACTCTGAATAAAGAACTGATGATAGTCTCTAGGAGCTCCCTCTTACTACTGGGACTCCTTCGTGAAACAGTGGTTTTAAGCCTTGAGCACAAGTTATCAAATGGGTTGAGGTCGGAGCTTTAGTCAGGGCCAGGCAGCACATTAGTTTGATGGGCATGGAACTATTTCTTATTGATTTTCAGGTTATATGATGCACGGTCTTGTTGAAAGATGTACGGATGGTTGTTACCCTCAAATACATCGCGGATAGAAGGCAGCAATTTCAGCACTAGGACTTCGGGGCACACACTTGTAACTATCCCTATTGATGTATATTAACGCCTGTATGCAGCTGGGGGTATTATTTCATTGTAACTAAGACTTCGTCTTAGTATTTCTTTGCGCTACTGTTGCCTTGTAAAACTGCCAGAAGTCCTATCGCACGACTCGCGGAACAGCCCCACTCATGACGCTGATCGGAAGCTTCATAATGGCAGTGATGCACTGAGGCAGTAAGCCTTCGCCTGGTCGACGACGGACGAACGCAACTCGATCCCTTCCAGGAATGATCTTAATCTTGTCATTCCCAATTACTCTAGCCCAGTCTACTTGCTTCCATTTCCTGTGTGTTAATGGCCATTGCACACGTTTCTGCCTCTGCATTTTGTTCAGATAAGGCTTCTTCCTTGGAGTCCTCGCTCGCAAGCCATTTTCGCTAAGTTTCTATTTGACACTTCGATGAGAAACTTCAAGATCTGAAGTCTCTAAGATTGCATTTATGTGTTTTGCATTATGCTGACGATCTCACAGAGGAGGACGCCAGACTCTACGACAGTCTTGCATAGTCAACATTGGTTTTCGCCGGTTACTGGAGCAGATTTCATTGACCCTGTTTCTTCAACCGACTGCAATCTTTCCTCACACCTGACTTTGTAATGCATCCATCTAACCTCTTCCCCGTTTCTTCGTACATATGATCCTCTTCACGGAATGTTACTGTGTTACTCCTTTTACTTGGTGAATGATCGGCACGTTTCGGTACGGGATACATCGCCATTCGCCTCAACTCAGCTCACACTAAAGAAAACTTACACTTCAACAATAACAATGTGGTGCTACTTCCGGTGTTACAACAACATGAGAATGCTCTTTCTCACTGGATAAAGCAATAATAAGAACTAAAAACAGCTACACGAGCCGGTGAAACAATGGAGTTCATTAATCGTTGTCAATTAAATCTATTTATTAATTTTTAATGAAAAATGTAACGGCACATTCTTAAAAATGCTGAATATTCAGTAGGACATATCATAAAAAACAGTAAAAGCATAGTTTATTAATTTAGTCTACAAAAATTTACGTACATCCTGTGATATTAAAATGAGTGAACATTTCAACCAAGTATCGAGAATTAATTCCATTACTGTACAGACGATAGAAAGCAATGGCGATCCCTAAGTGTTCAACCATCGAATAATTTTCCAGGTGCCTCATTGCTGTATGAGAGTGAGCTATATTTCCTGCAGAAGTGCATGAGACTCTGAAACTGCTGGCGCAGACGGGATGCTAGCGAAGTAAGAGCTTTCTTACTTCATGATTATTTCCTCTGTGTTTCATTAAAAATGCATGTAGCATGCCCCAAAGAAAAATAATTTATTTGTCCACAGCAAGCAGTAAGTCGTAGAGAAGCTGCTTGGTATAGAAGCATGTGGGAGTTTGAGAATGCAATCAATCTGACAAATGTTCAACATGTCTCACATACATAACGAAGCACAAATTATTACTCCTTCTTAACATGAGATGTCGCTATCGAGTCAAATACCCGTATAAAAATGGAAGGAGGAATGGCTGGCGGAACGGGACAATGAACTGTGTTTCTAGAAGTAACTATGAGGCCGTGGGGTATGTCTCAGTCAAACTTTCAACTCAATTAAATTACCTTGACACATCTTTCAGATATGTTTTCACGCTCTGGTGGGAGCAGCTCCCCGTCTGTGGGGTATGCGGCGTGTAAGTTACTTTGCACCAGATATTAACAGAATGCAGTTTATAATTTGACGGAAGGCAGACTTACCCAGCCTGCTTTCCAGGCAATGATGAGTAAGTTGAAACCGCTAACTTTTATACCATCTTCACTGCGGGCTGATCTAATAGCCTGGATATTTTAACGTTCTGCATAGAGAGTGCCTCCTCGTTTCCTCGTCCCGTGCATGACGTTCAAATCAGAGATGTCGTAGGCCCAAAGTAAAACATTATTTCCGGAATGAGATTTTCACTCTGCAGCGGAGTGTGCGCTGATATGAAACTTCCTGGCTGATTAAAACTGTGTGCCGGACGAAAGTATACTGTTTCAAAGTACATCCTCAAAACTCACTGTGAATTCAATGTATTAGTGCAAAGATGGTAGGTTTAACACAGAGCTTTAACGGAGAAACAGATTTCTATGACCCTCCAAGATAGAGGACAGAGATCATCTGGCGTCTATACTCGGCATAGATAACAATATTTCCCTTTAATCTGACCTTTTTGACCAAAGTAAGTAAGTAAATTCAGTTTCAGGAAAAACTGAAGACCTTAAACGATTAGAGATAGGGCGTTCATATTCACATCAGTATGTTCTGCAGAAATGATCAGCATTAGAACCACTGCGGCCCGTGTGTTCCAGGTGAACATCGATATCACGGCGCAACACCAGCTACCGGTAAACTGTGTCTGAGGCTCTCGTTGATATTAAAAGCTGAGTGTAACAGATCAGTTTGATTTGAACAGACGTACAGGATGCCTCGCAGGCGTATGCGCAAAACGTGCCGTGAAATCAGTGAGCTTGAAGTGGGGCGCATTGTTGGCATGAGACAATGTGATGCACCCATCCGGGAAATTGCTGCTCGTGTGGGACGAAGTGTTTCGGCAGTGCAACGGGTGTGTGCAGATTGGTGCACGGAAGGCCGTAGAACAGGTTGATATGGGTCACGTCGCACCACCAAGACAACCTCCAGTGAAAAACGATACCTCATCCGAATAGTATTGCAGGATAGATCCTCCTCTGCTCTGGCGCAACAGTGGAACAGTGTAACACATCGTACTGTAGCAGGGATGACTGTCCGCCGCCATTTTTTTACGCTATGGGTTACATGGGTGTCGTCCACTTCTCCGCCTACTTTTGAGGAATGTGCTAGACGCAATGGTGTATGGAGCGACGTCACTGGGGACAGGAATGGCATCAGATAGTGTTTTCGGACGAAGTCAGTTTCTCTTTGTTTGAAAACAAACCGCCGCTGACAGGGGGAGCGGCATCACAGTGACTGCATTCTCACAAGAGATACAGCGCCAACACAAGGCCTGATGCTACAGGTAGATCCAGAAATCACAGTTGGTCGTACAGGGCTCTGTCACCAGTGTGACCTACGTGAATGACATACTACGATATCTATGGTGGCTTACCTGTACTGCACAACATCTTAGACGCCATTTTTCAACAAGACAGTAAACAATCAAACAATACTGGCCACTAAAATTGCTACACCAAGAAGAAATGCAGATGATAAACGGGTATTCAGTGGACAAATATATTATACTAGAACTGACATGTGATTACATTTTCACGCAATTTGGGTGCATAGATCCTGAGAAATCAGTACCCAGAAAAACCACCCCTGGCCGTAATAACGGCCTTAATACCCCTGGGCATTCAGTCAAACAGAGCTTGGATGGCGTGTACAGGTACAGCTGCCCATGCAGATTCAACACGATACCACAGTTCATCAAGGGTAGTGACTGGCGTACTGTGACGAGCCAGTTGCTCGGGCACCACTGACCAGACGTTTTCAATTGGTGAGAGATCGGGGGAATATGCTGGACAGGGCAGCAGTCGAACATTTTCTGCATCCACAAAGGCCACTACAGGACCTGCAACATGAGGCCGTGCATTATCCTGGTGAAATGCAGGGTTTCGCAATGACCGAAAGAAGGGTAGAGCCACGGGTCGTAATACATCTGAAATGTAACGTCCACTGTTCAAAGTGCCGTCAATGCGAACAACAGGTGACCGAGACGTGTAAACAATGGCACCCCATACCAACACGCCGGGTGATACGCCAGTATAACGATGACGAATACACGCTTCCAACGAGCGTTCACCGCGTTGTCGCCAAACACGGATTCGACCATCATGATGCTGTAAACAGAACGTGGGTTCACCCGAAAAAATGACGTTTTGCCATTCGTGCACCCAGGTTCGTCGTTGAGTACACCATCGCAGGCGCTCCTGTCTGTGACGCATCATCAAGGGTAACCGCAGCCATGGTCTCCGAGCTGATAGTCCATGCTGCTGCAAACGTCGTCGAACTGTTCGTGCTGATGGTAGTTGTCTTGCAATCATCCCCGTCTGTTGACTCAGGGATGCGGATAAGACGCCTGTCATCTCGACTGGTAGTGATACGAGGCCGTTGGGATCCAGCACGGCGTTGTGTATTACCCTCCTGAACCCACCGATTCCAACGCGAGCAGCAATGTTGCGATACGATAAACTACAATCGCGATAGTCTACAATCCGACCTTTATGAAAGTCGGAAACGTGACGGTAAGCATATCTCCTCCTTACACGAAGCATCACAACAGGCCGGCCGCGGTGGCCGTGCTGTTCTAGGCGCTGCAGTCCGGAACCGCGGGACTGCTACGGTCGCAGGTTCGAATCCTGCCTCGGGCATGGCTGTGTGTGCTGTCCTTAGGTTAGTTAGGTTTCAGTAGTTCTAAGTTCTAGGGGACTGATGACCTAAGTGCTCAGAGCCATTTGAACCATCACAACAACGTTTCACCAGGCAACACCGGTCAACTGCTGTTTGTGTATGAGAAATCGGTTGGAAACTTTCCTCATGTCAGCACATTGTAGGTGTCGCCACCGGCGCCAACCTTGTGTGAATGCTCTGAAAAGCTAATCATTGGCATATCACAGCATCTTCTTCCTGTCGGTTAAATTACGCATCTATAGCACTTTATCTTCGTGGTGTAGTAATTTTAACGGCCAGTACTGTACGTTGCTGCATGACCACGTGCGTACTTGATGCCACAGCATATTAGATTTTAGCCCTGGCCATCCAGGTCACTAGGCTTGTCGCCAATAGAAAATCTGAGGCGTGTGGTGAAACGACAGGTGCAGCGCTGTGACCCAGTGACAACCACCACAGACGAACTTTCGATCAGGTGAATGCAGCATGGAAAATAAAGGGCGCGCGTTATACACGTCGATGCTATCACGCATGGAGCACGTTATCAGTGCCCATGGTGGACCCTGTCCCTAATAGGCAACAAAACACATGCTTAACCGATGCGACTGAAATGCTAATCATTTCTGCAGAACATACTGACGTACACTCTTTGACATAAAACTTGACCGGCGGCCGGCCGCTTCAGAGGCTAAGTCCGCGCCGATCGCGACATGGGACAATAAAACTGGCCACCTCGCTATTAAGTCCGGTAAGCTGCACAATCTGGCAACACTGTAGACTGCGGCACTTCCTGGAGGAAAACTTGTCCCATGATGGAGAAACTGTATGCTGATTGCACCTGTGGTCTAGCGGTAGCGTGAGTTGTTTCTATTCATAATGTCAGTGGATCGAGAGCAGCTGGCATAAAATATTTTTATAGCCTCTTCTGCCTGAATACTGAACACGTGAATGTAATAGTAGCGCAGATTCAATCTATTTCGCTTTCTGACACACCGATATCAAAATTTTGTCCAGTAACCATTTTGCGGCAGATTTCCTGCAGACTGTCCTCCTCTGGACGCCGTAATCGGCAAAGCTCCGGGATCCATTTGCTGGCTACTGGCAGCGGCCGTGACGACAGCAGCGGCGCTGCACTCCCCCGTTCTTTATCGAAAGCGCCTGCTACCGCTCATCGCTTTTGATGATTTAAAACGCTTTATTATTAAATGTTGCTCCACAGAAAATTTCTACGATTTCCATTCACGCTCAAAAGCAACGGAGACAGACGCCCTGATTAGTAGGCGGGTATTATATTACATTAATCGGCAAGAGCTGAGTATGGCCCGAAATTAATTTTATAGATTGGGACGAAATTAAACCACCTCACTACATTCTATGAATTTATAAATGCTTCATACCTCGTTTCTTTTCCTTTCAAACTCAATTATTTGTGCAACTTTTGGTCAATGTTTGGATGTTTTCGTCAAGCCAGAGTGAGCGTCTGTGGTGTAAAGTGTATTACAGTTCTTGTTTCATTTCTTATGGTAAGTCTATGCGATAAACTGTGTGAATACCTTGCAATGCATGCTCTGTAGCAGTGCAGGAACACTGCACATTTGGAGTTCCATGTATGGGTTCATGAAGTATTTATTGTTGATCGGAAGTGATAGTTAAGGTCATCAGATTTAAACCAGAAAAATTTGTCTTTTTGAAGGTTTCAGAGAACGGAAAGGAATTGCTAACGCCGGTGTTAGAAAACGTCTACAGTTAAATGCTATTGCAAAAATTTAGAAGAAGGGAACTATATTAATGAACATGTGCACTTCATAAACAACCTTCTGACGTGTTAGACCTATATGACGAACAAAGCTCAAATTTATATCGTTGAAAGTCGGTTTGAATCTTTTCAGGACCTATTTTACAGTGAAGCACCTTGGAATTTGCAAAGCAGAAGTCCATGATATTAACTTAATTTACTAAGTCGAAATCGGACGAAGGTTCATGTTTAAAGGCATTCTTCGCATAAGAAATTTTTACTAGCAGTTTGCAACTCCATTAATTAAAATGGAAAATAAAAGGTTGTAGTCAGCGGCTTCTACCGTGATTCGAACTGCTATGTCTTATAGTACAAGCACTGCAAAGCACAAGGGAACCTCTGAACTAACGACACACTGGCGGCCAGAGGCGGACTATAGTCACTGCGATGTTGCCTGAGCCTCAAAACGCAACCTTAAACACACAGAGGAGGTGGAGATTACTGTTTTAACGTCCCGTCGACAACGATGTCATTAGAGACGGAGCACAAGCGGATTAGGGAAGGATGGGGAAGGAAATCGGCCGTGCCCTTCCTAAGGAACCATCCCGGCATTTGCCTGAAGCGATTTAGGGAAATCATTGAAAACCTAAATCAGGATGGCCGGGTGCGGGATTGCACCGTCGTCCTCCCGAATGCACACACAAACAGGTGTTACTTATGTGAAGAACGCCGTTCTTGGAGTCCAGAAATTAAATATACTTTCTAATTGTGTCATCTTGCAGTGGATTATATCGTACGAGTCTTCGATGTGGGAAACGAATGTCAAGTGAATTTAGCGAGGTAACGCCGACCTACACCCGGAAGTAAATGCACTATCAGAGTGTTGACAAATACTTGCTACGATGCTGCCATTTCTCGGCTCTCTGACGAGGCAGCTCTTCAGCGAAATGCTTGCCGTGATTCTCCGATACGGTTCTTCAGAGTGGAGACGCGCGCGCACGTTTGGTTTTTATGCGGCGTTCTCCCCTGATGGTTTCTGACGTCGCCTTGTGGGCTATGGATACATATGAGACACTCAATTATCATTAATCCAGAATGATACAAGTTTCAGCTTCCAGCGTGGAAGAAGGCTGTTGACGCCGACATTATATCATTTCAACGTAGGGAAAGCAAAACGGATCATTCAATGTTTCTCATTCAACATACAGCATGTGAGATAAATTTCCGTAACGTTCATAATCATCTAAAAATACAAACGAAGTAAAAATACACCGGAAGCTTATTCGAATTGAATATAATGTAAGATACCAAACGCTTTGCACCTCGATGTCGAATTTCTCCACTTGCAATCTTTTGCAGCATACACATAGAATGTCATGATTACCACGAGAATGAAGAAATATGTTGGTAAGGGTGGAAGCAAGAAAGGACGCAGTCAACAAATATTCTATTCCTCATGGCATACATTTCATTTGACACGTAAGAAGAGGTAAAGCGGGAATTTACTTTCGTTAACACGAAAGACATGCCGCACATATTGATAACGAGGAAGTCTGCGTCTTCATACGTTTCCTTAGCAAATATCAACTTTAAATTGCATAACGCAAACATTTTTAACAGACACGAATTCCTACCCAGCATCTATTGTCCCTGTTAACGAACGACGAGAGATGTTAAATATTGCTTCTTCACAAGTAACTTACTTGAAATCCCGTGAGGTAAAGCTGTGTGTTGGACACGGATTCGAAACCGGAACCTAATCGGATTGCTATCGAAGCACAGTCAAATGTGACATATCGGAATTTTGCGGCAGTAGCTAGATGTTTTAACTGAAATGACGAGACGAAGCATTAATTTTTTCCTTCCCAGGACTCCAACCCGGCACCTATCGCTGTTATATTCTAGAGAAAACGAACGTTAAATATGGGTTTGTTGCACCAGCAGTGACATGTGAGCATGTTTGAACTGAAATAATATGACGAAGAGTTCAGCGCTCACTGGGAATAGAGCCCGACACATATCGTTGTTGACTACACACAAAGAGAAGTCAGCTACCGAATTTTTCTCCACCAGCTGCTCAGAATAGCATCTTGAACTTACAGTCATCTCGCAAATAGTTCTGTGTCTCACTGGGAGCTAAAAACGTCAGATATCGTTAGTGTTGACAGCGAATGAAAATACATTAAAAATCAAAATTATTATCCACCAGCAGATAGGTGTTCTCATGATAGAGCTTGATAATACATAATTAAATCTTTAGTGCCGGGCCAGGATTCGATCCTATTCACGCGTAATATGTGAAGGTGTTGAGGAATCTGCAGTTTTGGACAAACAACAAATTGTAGCCGTGCTGTATTGCCACGAAGGTATCAAATTCCGCGTTAAGGGCGGTCTGAGTTGCATTCCCAGTTCAGAACCAATTTTATCGACATACAGAAGCTCAAATAAGTGTCCTGTGACCATACGTAGCGTTTGTGTCGTCACTTGAAATAAATAACTAGTATAAGAAAGGTTACTGGTGATAGAGTTTCTACATGTCGCCACTCCAGACTTTATTGTGGTTCAACCTAGCGTCTACTTGGTAAAGAAGGAATATCATCTTTAATGTGAATTTTCAGACCACGCAGCCATTATATCTCCTTCACTTGGTGTAGCCAGGAGAGAATGGAATCTGTCTCTCCCTATCTAAAATCATTGACAGAAGTGGGAATCGAACCCAGACCATAGGTATAACAACCTACCATCCGTCCAACAGACCACGAAATCCCCTTCTCTGCGAGTCATTTTTCTATCGTAACGCGGTTGCGCCACACTGGATGAGAATTCTGACACACAGGCTCCCTGTAGTAATTTGCAGCATGTTCAGTAAATTCATTTACCTGGTTGACCGAATCACCATGAACTAGCTGCCTCGGCTACCCAGTGCATACATTCGACTATTTTGTAATCACAGAAATAAAATCACGTAACTGCCACCTACACACAACTGCCAACAGTGTAGGATGCAGAAGTTTAAATAGGAAGTGTTCCTTTCCACTTGAGCTAGTCTATTGCGCTATCTGTTACTAGAAAACGTCGCTCAGTCCAAAAGAAAAGCTGTAACTGTTTGTCTCTCAGAAGTCAAGACCTGGCCATATGCATAATCTCACAGTGCTGTGGAATCCAAAAGTTCTGGAGGAATAGTTGCCGAGCTCTGGAGCTGTTGTAGCTACGTGTCAGCTTGTAGCATAGATAAGATGTCGCGAGTTCGAATACATTCAGTGCCACATTTAATAAAACGCAATTCTGCTCTCTGCTGAAGTTATCAATCTAATGGAACTTTGAACTTAATTCCCTTCACTTCTCAACCCAAAGTAGTCGCATGTGGAAAAAGGACTAACTACTGTGGCATTTTGTTCTGTTCAGGTTTAATAGACAGCAGGCAGCAGATGCATCTCGAAGATGTGTAGGGAGAGCGCATCGTGCCATAATATGTCAGAAAAGTATTTTCTACATTAGCTGTCGTGTGGTAGTGATATTTTATTCTTCTTCAAACTTTGACAGCTTTAACTCAGAACAAGTTTTCTACATGCATGTAATCAATAAACTGCATGTGCATTGTCAGACTGTCATAGGTAACATCAGAGAATTCGCATATATCGTTGATGATTAATTTCTCTCTCATGTTTACTATTGTTTTAACAACACTAAAGGAAACCTTACGAAAATTGTGCACTGTATTATAAGAAATGAAATAAAACTAACCATGATAACCTTACGACGAAAGTATCTGTACACAAGCATGCCTCTATCGACACGAATTAGTAAAATACTACTCACTTAGATTTTGATTGGGTCTGTGTTTAATTGGTATGCTGTGTCATACTCAAGAGGTATGCAAATGTGGCATTTCATAAATATAGTTACGTATTCCTAGAAACCCAAAATTCGCTTGTCAGCAGCGGAAAGAGGCGTTACCTGTTGTGCAGCATTGTAAGTTTTTCAACATTGCACTATGAGCTGAAAGCGTTTTCTTGCGATTTCCTTATTGATGTTTGATCTGACTGCTTGTAGCTCTTTCACAGAAGGGATAAAAACGTTACAGTCAGTGAGGCTGGAACTGCGAACCGTAACAGACGCTGTTTCACAGGTCAGCACGTTACCACAGAGCTGGCGAGGAGGTACGGGTCTCAGTTTCCGAATTCGAGGGCAATAGTAACTAGAACTCGTAAACTGCTATTTAAAGGTCGAGATCAGTTGCGATTTCCACCTTCAACGACTTTCCTGGGCTGAAAACCGTAAATTTTCAATCTTTTGTTACCCTTCAAGCGATAATAACTCAGATTATTCAATGGAAATGACAGGTAAAATCAAGTGAACTTTGAGGCTTAATTCCGTGCACACCAGGAAGTAACTCGTCGATCACAGAGTTGCCAAACATACGTTGCCTTGTTGCCAAATCTCAGTTACAGTACCAGCAGGAAGAAGACGAACCGATGTGATCCTACAGCGGTCTGGGAAGTGACCATAGCTGGTGTCTCCAAGTCGCGGCTGCTACGGCCTGGAATACGTAATGCGTCTGATTCGCTTTCTGTAACTAGGTTTAGGGCCTGGAGCGTAGTTACTAATAATACTCAGAACTGACTGCAAACTGAGCATCATAAATCAGTAACTCTCATTGTTGTTTTTATATTTCTTTCGTAAGTGTACTCAAAACTAAGAAAGTCATTCACAGGCGTTTTCGTGCCTCGCCGATAGTCGAGCACAACAAACAAATAAAAAAAAAAGAATGTGTGTGTGTGTGTGTGTGTGTGTGTGTGTGTGTGTGTGCGAGAGAGAGAGAGAGAGAGAGAGAGAGAGAGAGGGGGGGGGGGGGGGAATAAAAAGCAATGAGAGAGAGTGTAAAAAATTGTTGTAAAGAAATTGAATCATGGTATTTAAAGAACTTTTTCATTAAAATGACACGTTCCACATCATTACGAAATGTCGTATTCATGATCTATTGAACAAGAGGTAATCTAATGTAATCTAATCTAATCACATCATATTGATGACTAGCCATGAAGAGTCATGAATTACCGAAAGTTTTGCCAATACCAGTAACCAAATCTAAATTTGAAAATAAAAGACGACAATGTTTGTAATAAACCGTGACTCCTATCAAGACCCTTTCGTCCCTGTTATCTAACCACGAAAGATGTCTGATATACCTCCATTCTGAAGTAACAAAGTGTGCATGCATTTAAAGATGAAGTGCATGATGTGAAGTTCTGTGACGGAGATACGAACCCAACACGTAATCCGATTGTTAACTAAGAAAAATCAAATGTTACGTATCGGTTTTTCTTACGAGCCGCTAGGTGTCTGAATCTAAAATAAGGATACAAACTTTTGTGCCTAAGCGACAATCGAACTGCACACCTACCGTGCATCTACGAATATAGCATAAGTATCAGTTGCTTACTCATGAACAGTAAGATGTGTGCGTGTTTGACCAGAAATAACGACACCTGTTGCGATTGTTGGCAACACATGAACAGACATTGAAATTGCGCGTTAATTTTCACCAGCAGGTCGGTGTGCACTTGATAAAGGTGGAAATGAAATTATGAATATTTTTGTACTGGATCAGGTTTCAGACCCACATACTTACCTTTGGAGGAGACCTAGAGAAGATTGCAGTCTTGGGAAAAGGAACGAAATGACTGAACTATACTGTTCCGAGAGATTCAGATCCTCGAAAGAGGAGATACGAATTCGAATCACAGTCCAGCACCAAATTTTTAAACGTCTCTAGTTCAATCAAGTACAAGTAAAATAAGAGCCCTGTCCCTTTAAATGGCTATCGGTTCATCAAATAAAGTAAAATTTGCTAATGTAAGTAAGCTTACTGGCGACCGTATTTCTGTTTACCATGATTTCCGCTGTTTCATTTCCCAACGTAAACCGGCTCTGCCCAGTCGGTAATGAAGGAGCGTGATGTTTAATGCGGATTCTGGATTATAACGTCTTTCTCTTGAGGTTACCAGAGGTAAAATAAATATGTTTGTGCCTCTTAAAAGTAAATGCCTGAACCCACGCATTGCACCTGTGATAGCTCGTTCCACCAGACCATTGTGGTCACATTACCCAGCCCCAGGAGTGTGCTGTAACGGATGATGTGCTTAGCTTACAAAATTAGTCACGGTGGAAAAAATGCGAGTCTATTAAATGGTCAAGTAGAAGCAAGCTTCTGACGCAGAGATTATGCTATTCTCATGTCAGCAGGATGTAAAGACTCTTCTAGGCATCATAGGCTGGATGTGAAGCCATTTTGATTTTTCACAAATTCAGCAAATTTCTTAGTTCGCGAAAATCCACTGTGAAGTGTGAAGTTGCCGGATAATTCGATTATTACTGTTATTATTAATATCATTTTAATTATACCGCTGCTGGAACACGACCGTAGTCTGGAGGTAAAACGCGAGACCAGCTAATATGACGTCTGGCGACCGAAAGCACATATCGACAAAATTTTTATCGCCCCTTTCCTCTCGGTGCTGAAGCTATGAGTGTAATACAAGCGAATCTACAATATCATATTAGCTGGTCTCGCGTTTTAGCTCACGACTACGGTCGTAGTCAAGAGTAATGTACTAAGACTGGAGTCAAGACTTCCTCTGGGAAGTGCCGCAGTCTACATGTTGCCAGATCGAGCATATTGCCAGACATAGAATTCTGAGAGGAGCATGACTGTATTGTCCACCTTACGTGAACGACTCGGCGGTCAATTTTTTGGTCTGAGACTGTATCTACAACACATATTGTACGCTTAAGACCCAGAAGAATTTAAAACAAAATGTATTTTTTAAGAGAGCAACGTTAACCATGCCGTTCGAAGTATTCATAGTATTGTATACGTCTGTGTAAACGCCTTCCAATGACCACTCAAGAAAGACAAGGATACACAGTCTAGCTTCAATATTATAAATACGCCTCAGTTTGTGGATGGACTCAGACTTAGGTTGATAATAATTTTGAAAATTTAGCAGCCCTGTACCCATTGGTGTTAAACTCGTTTTCAACCAATGATTCCCACAGCTACAGGGATACTACTTGTGATACCTCTTAGACAGAATACTTAAGCAGTGTTATCAGACGAAAAGATCAACCTGACACAAACTGTGGGAAGTTTGTTTTGCAACTTTCGTACCTGGATATTCAGCTTTTTCCTATTTGAGATATCTGTGAACGTTGCTGCTTAAGACAATTTAAGCAGAAACTAAATTCCCTCAGCATCGACAATGTTTAAAGAAATCGTCTTATCGGCACTAAATCGTGGTTTGTGAATTGTTTACCGGCCGTACTTTTCCGTATTTTGCCGGTTGGAAGGCGAAAGCTTACTGACAAATTTCCCACAGAAATTACTGTTACAGTGTAGTTATGGAGCCAAATGAGTGAATTGCGTATTTTCCGGTGAGAAAGAGCACTGGCAAACAGTCTTCGCTACATTAGGTTATTTAAACTGGTGTCACTCTGAGCTAGACTTTATGGTCAGCGACTAAGTGTAAGGTCAACGTTTCGGATGCGAGTTTGCGACTGCGAAATACTTTCCTACATTATAAAAGCGAATATTAAATTTGAACTAACATTGCGAAAATTTTGTACTTGGACAGCTTAGAATGAAAATACTTCTGTTTATTGCAAAGGGAAACAATAGATTTTCTAAAACACTGTCTGTCATACACTACTTGAAACAGGTCATGTCGACCACATCATGTGGAAGAACTAACAGCAACGTATATCGGAAGGCAGTAAGATCACTTGCCTTTTGGTTTGTCAGTACTCGATAGCCATTTCTAGGCGAAAGTAAGTGAAGAAAGGCAGTGCGATTTTGTTACCACGTAACGTCTTCGTCAATTACTTTAGTTTTAATGTAATCTACGACTAATTGCTGGTGTTTGATATTAACATGAAAAGGATTCCGTAGACAGGGAAAGAAACTGTTCATGGGAAACTACTTCTATAGTGACCAAAAGGCATTAAATGATGTTCAAGCACTTGAGTTCCAGCAGCGGTATAATTAAAATGATATTAATAATAACAGTAATAATCGAATTATCCGGCAACTTCACACTTCACAGTGGATTTTCGCGAACTAAGAAATTTGCTGAATTTGTGAAAAATCAAAATGGCTTCACATCCTGCCTATGATGCCTAGAAGAGTCTTTACATCCTGCGGACATGAGAATAGCATAATCTCTGCGTCAGAGGCTTGCTTCTACTTGACCATTTAATAGACTCGCATTTTTTCCACCGTGACTAATTTTGTAAGCTAAGCACATCATCCGTTACAGCACACTCCTGGGGCTGGGTAATGTGACCACAATGGTCTGGTGGAACGAGCTATCACAGGTGCAATGCGTGGGTTCAGGCATTTACTTTTAAGAGGCACAAACATATTTATTTTACCTCTGGTAACCTCAAGAGAAAGACGTTATAATCCAGAATCCGCATTAAACATCACGTTCCTTCATTACCGACTGGGCAGAGCCGGTTTACGTTGGGAAATGACACAGCGGAAATCATGGTAAACAGAAATACAGTCGCCAGTAAGCTTACTTACATTAGCAAATTTTATTTTATTTAATGAACCGATAGCCATTTAAAGGGACAGGGCTCTTATTGTACTTGTACTTGATTGAACTAGAGACGTTTAAAAATTTGGTGCTGGACTGTGATTCGAATTCGTATCTCCTCTTTCGAGGATCTGAATCTCTCGGAACAGTATAGTTCAGTCATTTCGTTCCTTTTCCCAAGACTGCAATCTTCTCTAGGTCTCCTCCAAAGGTAAGTATGTGGGTCTGAAACCTGATCCAGTACAAAAATATTCATAATTTCATTTCCACCTTTATCAAGTGCACACCGACCTGCTGGTGAAAATTAACGCGCAATTTCAATGTCTGTTCATGTGTTGCCAACAATCGCAACAGGTGTCGTTATTTCTGGTCAAACACGCACACATCTTACTGTTCATGAGTAAGCAACTGATACTTATGCTATATTCGTGGATGCACGGTAGGTGTGCAGTTCGATTGTCGCTTAGGCACAAAAGTTTGTATCCTTATTTTAGATTCAGACACCTAGCGGCTCGTAAGAAAAACCGATACGTAACATTTGATTTTTCTTAGTTAACAATCGGATTACGTGTTGGGTTCGTATCTCCGTCACAGAACTTCACATCATGCACTTCATCTTTAAATGCATGCACACTTTGTTACTTCAGAATGGAGGTATATCAGACATCTTTCGTGGTTAGATAACAGGGACGAAAGGGTCTTGATAGGAGTCACGGTTTATTACAAACATTGTCGTCTTTTATTTTCAAATTTAGATTTGGTTACTGGTATTGGCAAAACTTTCGGTAATTCATGACTCTTCATGGCTAGTCATCAATATGATGTGATTAGATTAGATTACATTAGATTACCTCTTGTTCAATAGATCATGAATACGACATTTCGTAATGATGTGGAACGTGTCATTTTAATGAAAAAGTTCTTTAAATACCATGATTCAATTTCTTTACAACAATTTTTTACACTCTCTCTCATTGCTTTTTGTTCCCCCCCCCCCCCCTCTCTCTCTCTCTCTCTCTCTCTCTCTCTCTCTCTCGCACACACACACACACACACACACACACACACACACACATTCTTTTTTTTTTATTTGTTTGTTGTGCTCGACTATCGGCGAGGCACGAAAACGCCTGTGAATGACTTTCTTAGTTTTGAGTACACTTACGAAAGAAATATAAAAACAACAATGAGAGTTACTGATTTATGATGCTCAGTTTGCAGTCAGTTCTGAGTATTATTAGTAACTACGCTCCAGGCCCTAAACCTAGTTACAGAAAGCGAATCAGACGCATTACGTATTCCAGGCCGTAGCAGCCGCGACTTGGATACACCAGCTATGGTCACTTCCCAGACCGCTGTAGGATCACATCGGTTCGTCTTCTTCCTGCTGGTACTGTAACTGAGATTTGGCAACAAGGCAACGTATGTTTGGCAACTCTGTGATCGACGAGTTACTTCCTGGTGTGCACGGAATTAAGCCTCAAAGTTCACTTGATTTTACCTGTCATTTCCATTGAATAATCTGAGTTATTATCGCTTGAAGGGTAACAAAAGATTGAAAATTTACGGTTTTCAGCCCAGGAAAGTCGTTGAAGGTGGAAATCGCAACTGATCTCGACCTTTAAATAGCAGTTTACGAGTTCTAGTTACTATTGCCCTCGAATTCGGAAACTGAGACCCGTACCTCCTCGCCAGCTCTGTGGTAACGTGCTGACCTGTGAAACAGCGTCTGTTACGGTTCGCAGTTCCAGCCTCACTGACTGTAACGTTTTTATCCCTTCTGTGAAAGAGCTACAAGCAGTCAGATCAAACATCAATAAGGAAATCGCAAGAAAACGCTTTCAGCTCATAGTGCAATGTTGAAAAACTTACAATGCTGCACAACAGGTAACGCCTCTTTCCGCTGCTGACAAGCGAATTTTGGGTTTCTAGGAATACGTAACTATATTTATGAAATGCCACATTTGCATACCTCTTGAGTATGACACAGCATACCAATTAAACACAGACCCAATCAAAATCTAAGTGAGTAGTATTTTACTAATTCGTGTCGATAGAGGCATGCTTGTGTACAGATACTTTCGTCGTAAGGTTATCATGGTTAGTTTTATTTCATTTCTTATAATACAGTGCACAATTTTCGTAAGGTTTCCTTTAGTGTTGTTAAAACAATAGTAAACATGAGAGAGAAATTAATCATCAACGATATATGCGAATTCTCTGATGTTACCTATGACAGTCTGACAATGCACATGCAGTTTATTGATTACATGCATGTAGAAAACTTGTTCTGAGTTAAAGCTGTCAAAGTTTGAAGAAGAATAAAATATCACTACCACACGACAGCTAATGTAGAAAATACTTTTCTGACATATTATGGCACGATGCGCTCTCCCTACACATCTTCGAGATGCATCTGCTGCCTGCTGTCTATTAAACCTGAACAGAACAAAATGCCACAGTAGTTAGTCCTTTTTCCACATGCGACTACTTTGGGTTGAGAAGTGAAGGGAATTAAGTTCAAAGTTCCATTAGATTGATAACTTCAGCAGAGAGCAGAATTGCGTTTTATTAAATGTGGCACTGAATGTATTCGAACTCGCGACATCTTATCTATGCTACAAGCTGACACGCAGCTACAACAGCTCCAGAGCTCGGCAACTATTCCTCCAGAACTTTTGGATTCCACAGCACTGTGAGATTATGCATATGGCCAGGTCTTGACTTCTGAGAGACAAACAGTTACAGCTTTTCTTTTGGACTGAGCGACGTTTTCTAGTAACAGATAGCGCAATAGACTAGCTCAAGTGGAAAGGAACACTTCCTATTTAAACTTCTGCATCCTACACTGTTGGCAGTTGTGTGTAGGTGGCAGTTACGTGATTTTATTTCTGTGATTACAAAATAGTCGAATGTATGCACTGGGTAGCCGAGGCAGCTAGTTCATGGTGATTCGGTCAACCAGGTAAATGAATTTACTGAACATGCTGCAAATTACTACAGGGAGCCTGTGTGTCAGAATTCTCATCCAGTGTGGCGCAACCGCGTTACGATAGAAAAATGACTCGCAGAGAAGGGGATTTCGTGGTCTGTTGGACGGATGGTAGGTTGTTATACCTATGGTCTGGGTTCCATTCCCACTTCTGTCAATGATTTTAGATAGGGAGAGACAGATTCCATTCTCTCCTGGCTACACCAAGTGAAGGAGATATAATGGCTGCGTGGTCTGAAAATTCACATTAAAGATGATATTCCTTCTTTACCAAGTAGACGCTAGGTTGAACCACAATAAAGTCTGGAGTGGCGACATGTAGAAACTCTATCACCAGTAACCTTTCTTATACTAGTTATTTATTTCAAGTGACGACACAAACGCTATGTATGGTCACAGGACACTTATTCCATCTTTTATTTGAGCTTCTGTATGTCGATAAAATTGGTTCTGAACTGGGAATGCAACTCAGACCGCCCTTAACGCGGAATTTGGTCCCTTCGTGGCAATACAGCTCGGCTACAATTTGTTGTTTGTCCAAAACTGCAGATTCCTCAACACCTTCACATATTACGTGTGAATGGGATCGAATCCTGGCCGACACGAAAGATTTAATTATGTATTATCAAGCTCTATCATGAGAACACCTATCTGCTGGTGGATAATAATTTTGATTTTTAATGTATTTTCATTCGCTGTCAACACTAACGATATCTGACGTTTTTAACTCCCAGTGAGACACAGAACTATTTGCGAGATGACTGTAAGTTCAAGATGCTATTCTGAGCAGCTGGTGGAGAACAATTCGGTAGCTGACTTATCTTTGTGTGTAGTCAACAACGATATGTGTGGGGCTCTAGTCTGGAACCGCAAGACCGCTACGGTCGCAGGTTCGAATCCTGCCTCGGGCATGGATGTTTGTGATGTCCTTAGGTTAGTTAGGTTTAACTAGTTCTAAGTTCTAGGGGACTGATGACCACAGCAGTTAAGTCCCATAGTGCTCAGAGCCATTTGAACCATTTTGTGGGGCTCTATTCCCAGTGAGCGCTGAACTCTTCGTCATATTATTTCAATTCAAATATGCTCACATGTCACTGCTGGTGCAACAAACCTATATTTAACGTTCGTTTTCTCTAGAATATAACAGCGATAGGTGCCGGGTTGGAGTCCTGGGAAGGAAAAAATTAATGTTTCGTCTCGTCATTTCAGTTAAAACATCTAGCTACTGCCGCAAAATTCCGATATGTCACATTTGACTGTGCTTCGATAGCAATCCGATTAGGTTCCGGGGTCGAATCCGTGTCCAACACACAGCTTTACCTCACGGCAATTCAAGTAAGTTACTTGTGAAGAAGCAATATTTATCATCTCTCGTCGTTCGTTAACAGGGACAATAGATGCTGGGTAGGAATTCGCGTCTGTTAAAAATATTTGCGTTATGCAATTTAAAGTTGATATTTGCTAACTGATACTGTCTAAAATCGAGGTATATCACTCTCTGTATGCCTAATCAGGAATGACTGTTAGTGTCCGTCAGTCACGAAATCTTTGCTTAGTCTGCATGACCTGGGTTTGAATCCAAATGCAGAACAAGACGGTTCGTCGTGTCATTTAATGTTAATACATATTCTCAACTAGCTGGTTGTGAATAACTTAAATTTTTAATGTCATTTTGTGTTAAATAGTTCAAATGGTTCAAATGGCTCTGAGCACTATGGGACTTAACTTCTAAGGTCATCAGTCCCCTAGAACTTAGAACTACTTAAACCTAACTAACCTAAGGACATCACACAACACCCAGCCATCACGAGGCAGAGAAAATCCCTGACCCCGCCGGTAATCGAACCCGGGAACCCGCACGACCACGAGCTGCGGGCACATCAATAATAACCTCGTGTATTGCTTCAGTGACTGTTACCGTCTTGTTTGACACCGAGGTGATGTAAACCACACAAATTCGGGTCCCTGACAGATAATTCTAGTCTCTTCAGGGACTTAGGCTTGTTTGGTTGTTGTTGTAGATTGGCATTCGCGAAGAATACTACTGTCGCATATCCTGAGAGGTTTTCGAAACACATACGATACGGAGGGCTAAGAATAGTCTCTCAGTTTTGACCTTTAGAATAGTAGTTGCCGCGCGGTGTGGCCGCGCGGTCGAGTGCGACGTGTCACAGATTTCACGGCCGCTTCTGCCGGAGGTTCGGGTCCTCCCCCGGGAATGAATGTGTGTGTTGTCCTTCGAATAAGTTAAAGTTAGTGTAAGTAGTTTCTACGTCTAGGGACTGTTGACCCTAGCAGTTTGGTCCTTTAGTCATTAGAACTTAAAAAAGAGCACTAGCGGAAGGAATTGATAAGATCAAACTTCTGCAGAACAACTGGAACTAATGAAAAAAAAAAGCAGCTATGGTTACACAATTTGAGCACTTTACTGCAGCAGTGCCTTGTTCGCACAGTAGTAAATACTGCCCTTACCATAATCGTAGCTGACGTATACAGCTCCCAACGTGAAACATGAAGAGTACGACCACCTTTCGCATGAAGCGACCATTTTGAACTGAAATACGTTTCCTAACTCAAAACCACTCCTTCTGTGATAATTATTGACAATATTTGATCGAGATGACAAGAAAATATTAAATGGATGTAGCAGATACACTGTAGCCCCACAACCGCAAATCATTCTCATACTAACACAGTTGCCAACAAAGGTGTACGACGTTGTGAGTCCTTGACTACGTTAGTGGCAAGAAGATTCCGTTTCCTTAGCAGGAATTCTTCACGAACGGATGCGGATGCATTGCAGTCCGAATGACAGGTATGGCGGTATGCCTACATGTCTAAAAAGAGCAGAAAACCTAATTGTTAACCCTTTGAGTAATATTCCCACGTCTGTGACTCGTATCATGGTTAAAGCCCATGTATTACCACTGTTCGTGCTTACCTACATCATCAAATAACAGCAGAAACGGAGAGAAATACTTTCGGAGTATACGCCTTGATATTTGAATTCATTTTTGGATGTAGCAGATTTTATTTTTCAATAAAACTATTGTTTCTATTTCCAGACAACATTTCATATCCTTCTTACTTCTGCGCAGCAGTTATTTTGCTGCCCACATGGGAAACCACGCCTACGACTACCACCGTCTCATTTCCTGACCTAATACATTCTGCATAGCCTTACGTAATTTTACTGCTGCTCATTACCCTTTTATTAAAGGCTATACATCAAGGAAAGAGAAATAACATCTACATGCAGTGTTTACCGTGATGCAATCAAAAAATTGTGCTTATAAAAGTGCTCAGAACCGCTGAACGAGCCTTTCAATTTGCAGCACACTCCAGACCGAGTGAAACAAAATAATATTAAGAGGAGCAAGTTGACCATAGAGAGCGTCCGGAGGGTTTGATGTAGTGCCGTGAAGTTGGACCAGTTTCAATCGAATTTAGTTCCTGATAGAACAAAATGTGATCTTGATACAAAAGCATCAGTGTACTCATATGGGAGCTCCTTCCGACGTGTAATTGATAGAATACCTGGTCACGTTAGGTAACGTTTCGCTTGCGACCATCACTGATTTTAATTTCAGCCCATTCCTTGATGACGCACATTTTTTCATTGTTTCCGGCCTCAGATAATTCCTAAAGCGTTATATCGTGTGTTAGTCACACCGTAAGTTAGACACCCATAAAGCTCTGGCTTGCTTTAGATCATCAAATTGAGCAGCGATTCGAAAATACAAAAGACCACTTCTGAAGAAGGGCCTGCTGGCAGCAGCACTGTGGGCAGTATCAATGCCCATGTTTTACGTCACAAGATACAGAAGTGATTTATATACATTTCGAAAAATTCATTTACTGAATGCTTTCGAGTCTGGTAGCGTATGGGAAGGGTGTTTTTGTCATGATGAAAAGTCGCGTAACGCAGATTTCACTAGTTTCGTTGGATTTGAGAATGGGAGTCAGTTTCTGGGTAGTCGAGTGATGTGATCATGGTCAAGAGCGACTGCTATTTTCACACCACGGTGGCTGCAGCAGCGTTCCTGTTTCGTCAACACAAACACCACGTGTCTGGGCCCACTGCTCATGACGTCACATGCTGCGAGTGGCAGTGTCAAGAGGGCGCAGTGTTTTTTCAACATGTTACTCAAGTAATAAGTCAAATAGATTACATGGATATTATAAGTGGGACAGAAACCTTAATTTATCTTTCATTGCTTATTTGTGGGCTGACTTAAATGAACAACAGCATCGTTTAATATTTTGCCTAATGATTGTCAAGAATCACTGTTAAGAAAGAAACGACAAAGCATTTTAACGAAGTTTATATTTTTGTGTGTCAGATAACTGAAAAAAGATATTCTTTTATTTTGTCAGTCGTTGTTTCTCCACTGAATTGTAAATGGTTCTCTCTATAAAACGCATGGTAACGTCACAAGGGCGACAGTCGCAATGCAGTCGCAGTGGAATCGAGAAAGTAGGGTGCGCGTGGTTGCACTGATTGAGCATGGCAACTACTCGGCATCAGAAGCTGGAGAAAAGTGTGGAGTACCGGCAAGAACAGCTAGACGCTGGTGGAAAGACTACCAGGAAAGGGGCTATATAGGGCGGAAAAGAGGAAGTGGCCGGCGCCGTGTGTCTACTGCAGCAGATGATCATCGTGTTTTGGAGAATATACGTGCTAATCCATTCATAGTTGCCGTGGCCTGAAAGAGCTATCTCAGTTTCCCGGCAGCGGAAAGAGTGTTGCGAGGAGACTGAAAGACGCCGGATTATATTGTCGGAGAGCTGCTGTAAAGCAGTCATTGACCGACTATCAGAGGATTGACCGCATGGCTTTTGCCGCACAACATATCGACTTTGACTGGAGCAGAGTCATCTTTTCGGATGAAAAAATATTTTCTTCCTGTAGCGACGCCCCTGTTCAGGTGAGACACGAAATTTTCTCTATAAAGTTATTAGTTTATGCTGTTAGTGACATTACATTTGTAGTAAGCACAAAGTAATAAATATAAACAGTTCCCTATATCATGATTTTAGTAGTTCATCCCTCATCTGATAAGTAATTGTAACCCCTGAATTTGTGAATATTTGCATTAACACGCAAATGTTTTTTGCGTTAGGTATACCGCCCACGAGGACAACGCTTCCAGCCAATGTATATTAACGAAAGACAAAGAAGTGGACGGTTCTCTGTAGCTGTATGGGGCTCTATTTCGGCTCATGGGGCAGGTCCTCTCTGGAGAATAGAAGGAGTTCTCAACGGAGAGGCCTACATTAACATACTGAATGCCATTATGAAGCCGAGTGCTGAAATGCTGTACCCAGACGGTGAAATATATCTTCTGCAGATGTGAACAGTGGACGTGTGGAACAATTAAGAGTATTTCCGGTTTCTCCTACGATTTATTCATTACTTTGATAGGCTCTACTTCTTATCGAAGTGACTAATCTACTTTGTCCGACGTATAATTTTGATATCTCCACCTTGCTTTGATATTGATTGCCGTGAAATATAGCTTTCCCGGGCATCATCTTAGTCTCTTTCTTGGTGCCTCGTTCGATAATTGTATGTGTAAGGAAGACGCCGTGTATAAAAAACTGATATACATAAATTTTCCTACTTACCTTTTCTCTTCTTAGGCTTCTCTCCACAGTTACTTCTTACACGACTCTGCGATTCGTTTCTATCTCCGTCTACCTTGTTTTGGTCATTTTCCACAACATTCAGTATCCTGTTACCTGTAGGCGGATTATACTTTATTTTTTCAGATTCAGTCTTTCACTTCCAAAGAAAAGAGTACTCCACATCGTCCATTTTGCAGTGTGTTTCTATGTTTCTATCACTTGTATGTTTACTTGAAAGAATATTATTCGTAAACATAAATGGTTTGCTAGCACTTTTATTCGCTTTACTTTTGTTAAGCATCTATTTCTCTCTCATTCTGGTCCTGGCGTGGCTGAAGTGCTATACTTTTAATGCCATCAGTTTTTATTGCTGTGTTCCTATGTTTATTACTTTTTCTCATTGCCATTACCATTGGTGGTTGTTCTTACATTCCAGTGTTATTATCTTCTCGATTTTCGGGTAATACCTGCAAAATGTTGTTCATTTTGTTTCTAAATCTGGAATGATTAGGAAATTGTTAACAAATGTGATGCAGCGTATCTTTTCACAATTGAATTTAACTTTTAATGTTAACTGTTCCGTTGTTTGTATTGCTTCTGTAATATATACACACGGTGTTAAGGAAAGTGGTTTTCCATACTTTGCGAGTCGGTAGTATGGACTAAAACAAGACAAACTGCATATCGTAAGAGCTACACGCACTTCTTCTGTACAAGAAAAGTGTTTTAAGTAGAAAGACAGATGTTTTTCACAGTGGTAAAGGTGAGGAAGTGCTCATTGCTCTTAAGATAATCATTTCAGACTCATTGCTCTTGTTTACTGAATATGTTTGTCTTATTTCTGTCCATCCTATCAGCTCTCGAAATATGGATATCTTATTTTTAATACCCTATATTCGAAGCAGATATGTAGACAAAGGACGTCCTCGCTTACTCATTTCCAGACGTCATATTCCCATTTTATTCCATTTGTATTGATTATTGAGCTAATCAACTCAATCCAGGCCAGTTTTTTATAATAGTAAAATTATACCTTCCATTTCGAACCATTCCTAAATCAATGAAGGCATTATTTCTTTATCGGTTCATTTCTTCTCTTTTAACTAGCAGCACATACGAACCTGTGACTGATCTGGTTGTTCTTACTTTGTTCCTGAATTGGCCTGCCCCAATAAACCGATCTATATTTCCTTTTATTAAAATAGTACGATATTCGTACGTTTCTTGGAGGCATGCTGTACTTTTCACTGTTGACTGCCTTGACTGATTTTTCTCTTAAAGTTAAGCATGAGTACTTTACTAACATTACAGTCATGATCTATAACATTTCCCCCAAGGTATACACTCTTTTTCTCCAGGTCACTTCTCGTAACTTAGAATATAACTGCGCAGTAAAGTCCACATGTAAAATTAAAATGTGTTCAACGTCTTCGTAAGTGCATTTCCTCACCTCCTGGCATGGGTGAATGATAACACATCTGTCAAACAGGAGAGACGAGGCCTGTATCACCAAATCCCAGGTCGTTCGCGCTGGTTTCTGCCAGCCACTTTGACATTGGAAGTGCGTGGTGACGGGGCTAGGAATCGGAGAGTGAACGTACTGGTGACGTAGTTTGAGGTTCCTTGTGTCTCAACCTAAAGCCGCTCACCCTAGTGTGCTTTCTGTCAGGAAATATCGTCCCCGAAAAGTGAACAGGATGGTTTTCTCATCCTTTGAAATTGTGTGATAGCCGGATCAGCACGTTTCCAGGATAGTACACAGTTGTTCATGGGTTCGAGATTTGTTTCTTGTATATCTTTTTCATTATTCATCCTTTACATTCAGTTTTGATATCAGCTGGCAACTGCCCGCATTGCCTTGACTAAAAATTATATGACAAAGAAACAAACTGTTTTCATGTTTAATATTCCGTAGGTGCATGCAAATATATGAATTGGGTTACGATTTGCAGATTTCTTGATCTTAGTCATAACAGCAACGTTGCATACACGAATTGTTCTTGAGCAATGAGCATTACATAAAGATACGTACTCGTAGTGATATTTAGTTCTCACTAATATGAAGGGAAGATTATTTTATTAACATTCCTGAAATCAGCCATTTACCTCAACTGCAGGCGTTTACTCCGAGCGCGGGGCCGCGTTGGCACGAGGTGTGAACAGGTGACGTCAGCGGCCACGGCCGCCTTCCGTAAATGCAACACATTGAGCGAACGAGCACGTGTAAAGTCCGTAGAGAATATCTCACTATAAAACAGATTTTTTTCTTCTATATATCTTTGACAGTGGATGTACAGAAGAAAGAATTCTATAGTGAAGGCAATCAATCGTTTTGAATAAGCGAAGCAGATTAGCTTTACAACCATGCAACGAGTCTAACAGTTCAACAGACTGCTGCACTGTATTAAACAACCTACACTCGACCTCATCATTATCAAAGCATAGGAGTGGTCTCGCGGTTCTAGGCGCTTCAGTCTGGAACCGCGCGACTGCTACGGTCGCAGGTTCGAATCCTGCCTCGGGCATGGATGTGTGTGGTGTCCTTAGGTTCGTTAGGTTTAAGTAGTTCTAAGTTCTAGGGGACTGATGACCTCAGATATTAAGTCCCATAGTGCTCAGAGCCATTTGAACCATATTCCGAAAGAAGGCCTACCTGTGTGTTATAACTGGCGCCTTAAACTGTATTACCATTCGCTCTGTATCCTGATCTCCGTCCCAGCACCCTCCCCTTGTCAGCATAGGTTTTTGTCAACAGCTATCAGCAAAGTATTTTGGACTGTGGAATCCTCCGAATGATTTATAGACCTGTAGCTTAGACTACACAGCCATTGCAGTTGTCGAATTTTTTCACAGTATGGAAATTAAGTATTCATAGTATTAGAAGTACTGAATTTCGAAATTAATGGATGATCATTTCTTTACAGGATCATAGCCCGATTCATAATAGCCTAGCAGTCCAGAACTGGTTCCAAGATCAGCAGAGAATAAAACTTCTTCCTTTCGTGCCAAAATCACCAGACCTCAACCCCATTGAAAATATGTGGGCGGAGGTTACGAGGTCGTTACCACCTGGGTCAAGGAATTCGGAAACTCTGTGGGAAAATATAGAGAATACATGGTGGGAGATCAACGATCATCTCAACCTCTCGAGGAATTTAGCCTTATCACTTCCCAGACGCCTTCGAGCAATTATAGAAAACGAGGGAGGATGGGTAGGGTACTGAAAGAAAAATAAAGGTCAAACCAGTTGCGTGGTCCTAAAGTGTTCCGGAAACCTACTAAAGCTAAATGGTCCCTGTGTATTCTCATTAAATGTGTCACTGCGTGATTCTTCCACATAGCAACTACTAATTAAATTCTTTACTCAAGGAAATAAATAAACAAATGTATGCACAACGGATAAATGTTTGATTTTGTAGTATTAACCCCAAATTTGGTACACTGTTAATCACTGTTTAAAGAAAAAGCGTAAGTAACCGGAATCGTAACTGCACCTGCATAACAACTCCTCCTCCGTTCTACAATCTATTTCGTTTCATTCTGTCTTACTTTCATCTCTCAAAACATAATAACGGTATTACCAGTAACATACAGGATTAAATTCCCTAACAGATGATCTTGTAACAGCTCATATAAAGATACACTCCTGGAAATGGAAAAAAGAACACATTGACACCGGTGTGTCAGACCACCATACTTGCTCCGGACACTGCGAGAGGGCTGTACAAGCAATGATCACACGCACGGCACAGCGGACACACCAGGAACCGCGGTGTTGGCCGTCGAATGGCGCTAGCTGCGCAGCATTTGTGCACCGCCGCCGTCAGTGTCAGCCAGTTTGCCGTGGCATACGGGGCTCCATCGCAGTCTTTAACACTGGTAGCATGCCGCGACAGCGTGGACGTGAACCGTATGTGCAGTTGACGGACTTTGAGCGAGGGCGTATAGTGGGCATGCGGGAGGCCGGGTGGACGTACCGCCGAATTGCTCAACACGTGGGGCGTGAGGTCTCCACAGTACATCGATGTTGTCGCCAGTGGTCGGCGGAAGGTGCACGTGCCCGTCGACCTGGGACCGGACCGCAGCGACGCACGGATGCACGCCAAGACCGTAGGATCCTACGCAGTGCCGTAGGGGACCGCACCGCCACTTCCCAGCAAATTAGGGACACTGTTGCTCCTGGGGTATCAGCGAGGACCATTCGGAACCGTCTCCATGAAGCTGGGCTACGGTGCCGCACACCGTTAGGCCGTCTTCCGCTCACGCCCCAACATCGTGCAGCCCGCCTCCAGTGGTGTCGCGACAGGCGTGAATGGAGGGACGAATGGAGACGTGCCGTCTTCAGCGATGAGAGTCGCTTCTGCCTCGGTGCCAATGATGGTCGTATGCGTGTTTGGCGCCGTGCAGGTGAGCGCCACAATCAGGACTGCATACGACCGAGGCACACAGGGCCAACACCCGGCATCATGGTGTGGGGAGCGATCTCCTACACTGGCCGTACACCACTGGTGATCGTCGAGGGGACACTGAATAGTGCACGGTACGTCCAAACCGTCATCGAACCCATCGTTCTACCATTCCTAGACCGGCAAGGGAACTTGCTGTTCCAACAGGACAATGCACGTCCGCATGTATCCCGTGCCACCCAACGTGCTCTAGAAGGTGTAAGTCAACTACCCTGGCCAGCAAGATCTCCGGATCTGTCCCCCATTGAGCATGTTTGGGACTGGATGAAGCGTCGTCTCACGCGGTCTGCACGTCCAGCACGAACGCTGGTCCAACTGAGGCGCCAGGTGGAAATAGCATGGCAAGCCGTTCCACAGGACTACATCCAGCATCTCTACGATCGTCTCCATGGGAGAATAGCAGCCTGCATTGCTGCGAAAGGTGGATACACACTGTACTAGTGCCGACATTGTGCATGCTCTGTTGCCTGTGTCTATGTGCCTGTGGTTCTGTCAGTGTGATCATGTGATGTATCTGACCCCAGGAATGTGTCAATAAAGTTTCCCCTTCCTGGGACAATGAATTCACGGTGTTCTTATTTCAATTTCCAGGAGTGTATTTCTACTTCCTATGGTTTCTTACGAAGATAACCATTGTCTCACCTACGGGAAGGAACGAAGGATAGCCCACAATGCTTGATTCATAATGTCACAGCCACACACTATCACTCTTATTACCATTGGACAAAGCAATGATCGTATCTCAACGCGGACTAGTTCTAGAAAAATTCTGTAACTTCTTCAATCACTGTCTCATCCCAAAAACACCTCTCACTTATCGATGTGCCTCGATGTTAACTAAGTCTCGCGTGGTTGGAAAGTTCGCGCGGTCGCGATTCTGAAATTTACGTTCCGCTCATATTCGTGCGCGGCACGTTATTCCAACTGAAAAAAAACCTCCACAAGTTACTTAGACTGATTTCCTAATAATATCTCGAGACCATTAAATAATATACCATCCAAAACCTCCCTTCCAAAAGATACATAAATACACACACAGAACTTTTCACAATACTTACAGTTCGTGTATAGATTGCGTAGCATGGCTACACGAATTACTGTTATGCTGGTTCCCCTTTATTTAATTCAGGAAACCGGTCTCACTGATTCCCACGTATCTTTCAAATCCTGTTGTTCTAAAAATCAGCTTCACACGTAAATTTCTACTGACTCATTTCACAAAACGTGACTTCTTATTCTTTCATATTAAATTAGCAACCTTTCCTTCATCCATGAATTTCAGAAACCCGTCAAAATACAAATTGAAACACATGCAAGCTACAAATGGCTTCTTTGAAAATTAATTTTTTCAGATCAAAATTAAGAACATTACTTTCTACCATGAATTTCTCGTAGCAGCTCGATTAGTTGAAGCCACGAGTTAATATGTTCCTGCACTTCCAGATCAGATTTTGTTACAAACTAACCAAAATCATGAATTGAAATTGACCATTACTAAAAAATTATGGTAAATCGACACATTCCTACTTATAAACTAATGGTTCCGAGCACTCACAAATGGTTCAAATGGCTCTGAGCACTATGGGACGTAACTTCTCAGGTCACCAGTCCCCTAGAACCTAGAACTACTTACACCTAACTAACCTAAGGACATCACACACATCCATGCCCGAGGCAGGATTCGAACCTGCGACCGTAGCGGTCACGCGGTTCCAGACTGAAGCGCCTAGAACCGCACGGCCTCGCCGGCCGTCCTCTCAACCCAGTCGACGTATATTTAGGATACGACAAGTGGGAAAAGTGGGTTTTCATACATTATACCAAAATAATAAACTCATTCAGTTACTCTGATCAATTTCCTTGACACAGCAGGTTGATTCAATAAAAATTAACAGCTCAGATCGAGCGTCTGATAACACATACCTGATACCTGACGTAGCAAGGTATTCTAGCAATTACATGTGGATAGTAATTCCTGTGTGAATATGCTGATATTTTTGTAGTGACAGCGCCTTTGGGTTATCGAGAAGTAAATTCGGAGGAATATGGCCAAATTAGGGGCGCTGCGTTGACAGTGCCCACGCTCAGTATGAAGAGCCTGCTGCTCTTCCTGTTATTTTGTTTCTTTCGTTCTGAGGTGTACCACGAAGTAAAGTTCTCATCCACTAAGCGATTTTCGCTTCTATTCGAAAAGCTTCTTGAGTAGCCCCGCAGTGAACATTACATAGAGATGATACTTATACTTTTTGAAATATGGACATATTTCTAAGGATAACGAACTGTAGCCGAAACTAAACCAGATGATGCTGAAGGAATTAGGGTATGACATGCGACAGTGAGAGTGGTAACCATTGTTTGCTATGTGGGAAGCAAGACACCTGAGGCCTTCAGTTGTAACTTGTATGTCAAATGCAATAACAAGAAATCCTTTTTGATGGGGTAAGGATGCTAAAATGATATATGTCTGAGGTTCAGGAAACATTATCTGAAAGTATATGACAGGCTTCCTGCTATTATGTAATGTCGCTTGCTTTCAGTAAACATATAGATAACCCATAGCAGGGCTTTCTCGTCATCCGAATCACATCAATGGGAATAGCCATCAGAGGGTTATTACTAAATTGTAGGCACATGGCCAAAAATTTGGAGAGCAGAATCTCTCGCGACAGATTGGATGTCTGGATCCTATCATGAAATATTCAGGCTACGAAAACACGTTCTTATTGCTGTCAGCGTGGTCCTGACTGCAACGTTGTAGGCATCACTTGGCAATCCTGTAGGCATAACAATGATTTGCAGCTGTGGGACAGATTTATTCTGCTAAATTCGCCTGACGTTTTCTTGTCTTCTCTATGAAATATTCTGAATATTTTGTGAATTAAAGGTCATTTCATGCAGAAGCTACCCCTTGTCTCATCTTTCATTTTGCGAGTTTATCAGTTATATACTGCAGCCGCGATTGTGGCAATGAGAGTGTTTATGCTGGAATTCCTTGGCAGCGTAGTTGTAGTGACTTTATAAAATGGTAGTTGCCTCCGAAAGCTGTTCCAGGTTTGCTGCAAACGATGTATCAATTCCTTTCAGTAAATTTTAAATCAGGTGATACCTGTCACATGTAAGTGTGTCCTAACAAGTTCGCAGAGGTTGCCATGATCGTAGACCTAACTGATCTTAAGTCACATCAAAATTACTGACAAAATTACTGAACAGATTCGAAGCATCTGTAAGAGTCACGAATTTGTACTTTTTTTAATCAACTTGGTCTGAAACAAGAGGGAAAAAACTACAGGGACAATGACTAAGTTTGTCAGTATACATTATCTGTGGTAGATCTGGAGGTGAAAACGTACGAAAAAGTACAGCTGCGCTTTTGCGAACTGCTTTTTTATTTTCGCATCAATAGTGTTGTGAACCCACCATCTGGTATCGATGCATTACATTAGCATCCATTATATATAATCATTTTGATAGTACACCGGATATTATAGATGAGTAGGACACAAGACGGGACGTATATAATGTCCGTTTGACGTCAACAGTGTGTAACATTTTACTTTTTTTGAATAGGACAATGTTGCTCTCCAATCATTTTAGATTAGTTACAATAAGCTTAAACTGCAAGAGAATTCGCTTGTATTTTTCAATATGTGATCTGTTATCGGTTTGAAGGTCTTCCATTACATCGGCAACTTAGTGCAGCTCCTCCGAGGGCTCTCTGGAGTAGGGTGCAGATAGCAATGTGAAAGCCGCGAGCTTCATACTGTTAGTGCGATTGGGACTTGGTATACTCTTGACGACGTTTAGCACCTGTGCGGTCAGTAACCCAATTTCAAAATTCATGTTGAGTAATCCTGCTCCATTCAAATAATATTGTCTTTTTATATTGATAAGTAATCTGGATAGTCGTCACGTTCATGTGTCATCTACATCGCAAATTTAATGTTACGATCCTAACAAGTAACCTGCAATACGTTTTGTATTTCATAATCGGAACTATCTGCATTAACCGTCATCAGAGCAGTGTCAGGGAACAGACTGCAGCACTGCCTTGGTAGCTACTTGGAGACCTGCTTGAGTCGTGTTCTAAGGTTCACATTATATTACACTAGCGAGAAGTATCGACTTTTCCTTTTTTTCTGCAAACATCCAGAACTAAATTCAGTAACAAAATGCTAAGAAGATTTTGCATTGTGCCAACTCAATGATCAACCTATTTTTATAGATTTTTATTTTCACAGCCATTCTCGTTCTGCATTGCAATAAACTTCATTCATCATTTGCTTGTTCTTGTTACGATTATTATTGTCATTCTCTCACTCGCAAGAGTTTTCACATCCCTATTTGCTATCGATGCACATGAAGAGTGGCTATGGAAGAAGGGAATACTGAATGTTACGTTATGCAGAATACACTCATTTACTTCTACTTCTCGTGATCAACGCTACAGGAGAAAAGAGATACATAAAGTTGACAATGGAGGACAGATATGCTGGCACAACTCTGCAACTATTCCTGTTGTTTTAACACAGCGTTACCAGATAAACAGGTGCTGCGGAATCGAAAATGTAGTACGGACTTTGCCACAGCAGCAGAGAGCTGCTAATTTCGGACCATGACCGTGGATTACCCTTCGGTCAGCTGCTGGTTAGAGTGTTGCAACTGTAAATGGATGACTTTGTTTGATAGTCTTGTGCTGATGTTGTCTGAATAAATTATGCCATTGGATAAAAAACGGTTTAGTTTTGAGACCTAACCCTCGAGGGGAGAAGGCACAGTGGTCTGCTTCATGAATTCCAAGCAAAAAACACAAACAATACAGGAAGGGTTCAAACAACTACTTTCATGCAGAGACACGCATTTGGAACCTGTTCATCTTTAAGGGCCAAACAAGAGCGTAACATTACGGAAACAATAATCAAGCTACTTAGTATATAATAGAGCATACAGATTTCAAGGAGGAAACGTATGAAGACGCATACTTTCTCGTTATCCATATGTCTGGTATATCTTTCGCGTTAACGAAAGTAATATCCCGTTTTACCTCTTCTTACGTGTCAAATGAAATGAATGCCATGAGGAATCGAATATTTGTTGACTGAGTCTCTTCTTGCTTCCATCCCTACCAACATATTTCTTCATTGTCGTGGTAATCATGACATTCTATACGTTGCTGCAAAAGATTGCACGTGGATACATTCGACATCGAGGAGCAAAGCGTTTAATATCTTACATTATATTCCGTTCAAATACGCTTCCGATGTGTTTTTACTTCGATTGAATTTTGAGGTGATTACGAATGTTACGGAAAATTATCTCACATGCTTTACGCTGAATGAGGAACACTGAACCATCCGTTTTGCTTTCCCAACGTTGAAATGATATGTCAGCGTCAACAGCCTTCTTCCACGCCGGAGGGTGAAACGTGTATCATTCTGGATTAATGATGATTGAAAGCCTCAAATGTATACATAGCCCACAAGGCGACGTCAGAAACTGTCAGGGGAGAACGCCGCAGGAAAACCGAACGTGCACGCGCGTCTCCCCTCTGAAGAACCGTATCGGAGAATCACGGCAAGCATTTCGCTGAAGAGCTGCCTCGTAAGAGAGGCGAGAATTGGCACCGTCGTAGCAAGTATTTGTCAACACTGTGATAGAGCATTTACTTCCGGGTGTAGCCCGGCATTACTTCGCTAAATTCACTTGACATTCGTTTTCCACATCGAAGACTCATACGATATAATTCACTGTAAGATGAGACACCTATAAAGTGTATTTAATTTCTGGACTCCAAGAACGGCGTTCTTCACATACATAACACCTGTTTGTGGGTTTAAGGTTGCGTTTTGAGGCTCAGGCAATATCGCAATGACTATCGTGGGCTTGTTGCCGGCAGTGTGTCGTTAGCTCAGTGGGAAAAAAAAAAAAAAAAAAAAAAAAAAAAAAAAAAAAAAAAAAAAAAAAAAAAAAAAATGGTTCCCTTGCGTGCTGCGATGCTTGGGCTATATGAGATTGCAGTTCCAATCTCGATGAAAGCTGAGTACAACTTTTCAATTTTAATTAATGGAGTTGCAAACTGCTAGCAAAAATTCCTTATACGAAATCTGAACAATGCCTTTACACATCAATCTTCGTGCAATTTCAACTTAGTAGATTATGTTAATATCATGGATGTCTGCTTTCCGAATGCCAAGATGCTTCACTGTAAAATGGTTCCTGAAAAGATTCAAATTGACTGTCAACGATACGAATTTGAGCTTTGTTCGTCATATATCACTTCCGATCAACGTTAAATAGTTCATGAAACCATATATGGAACACCAAATGTGCAGTGTTCCTGCACTGCTACAGAGCATGCGTTGCAAGGTATTCACACAATTTATCACATAGACTTACCATAAGGAATGAAACAAGACTGTAATACACTTTACACCACAGACGCTCACTCTGGCTTGACGAAAACATCCGAATATTGGCCAAAAGTTGCACAAATAATTGACTTTGAAAGGAAAAGAAACGAGGTATGAAGCAGTTATTAATTGATCGAATGTAATGACGTGGTTTAATTTCGTCCCAGTCTATAAACTTAATTTCGGGCCATACTCCGCTCTCACCGAGTAATGTAATATAATACCCGTTTACTAACCACAGCGTCTGTCTCCGTTCTTTTGAGTGTGAATGGAAATCGTAGAAATTATCTGTGGAGCAACATTTAATAATAAAGCGTTTTAAATCATCAGAAGCGATGAGCGGTAGTAGGCGCTTTAGATAAAGAACGGGGGAGTGCAACGCCGCAGCTGTCGCCACGGCCACTGCCGGTAGCCAGCAAGTGGATCCCGGAGCTTTGCCGATTACGGCGTCCAGAGGAGGACAGTCTGCAGGAAATCTGCCGCAAAATGGTTACTGGACAAAATTTTGATATCGGTGTGTCAGAAAGCGAAATAGATTGAATCTGCGCTACTATTACATTCACGTGTTCAGTATTCAGGCAGAAGAGGCTATAAAAATATTTTATGCCAGGTGCTCTCGATCCACTGACATTATGAACAGAAACAACTCACGCTACCGCTAGACCACAGGTGCAATCAGCATACAGTTTCTCCATCATGGGACAAGTTTTCCTCCAGGAAGTGCCGCAGTCTACAGTGTTGCCAGATTGTGCAGCTTACCGGACTTAATAGCGAGGTGGCCAGTTTTATTGTCCCATGTCGCGATCGGCGCGGACTTAGCCTCTGAAGCGGCCGGCCGCCGGTCTAGTTTTATGTCAAAGAGTGTACGTGTCCCGTAAATATGAACGTTCTATCTGTAGGTGCTGTTTTTTCTGCACTTGAATGTACATGCCATAAGAGCTATGAGCCCTTGTTCGTGTCTACTACTGTGAAACATATCTCAACTACTGTACTTGTAGCTCTAACGTTATCCATTTTAGATCCCTTGCCTACTAGACAGCTTTTTGTTGCTTCAGCCCGTACAGTAGTGTCGCGGAATAGTAAAGAGTTGAAAACGTGGAATATTGTCAAAGTTTCGTTGCCTATGCCGAGAGTCAGAGGCAGTAGTTTCGCCAAGAGATAGGAGGATTGCTCATGTTTCGGAATGTGTCGTCACGCAGGGGCAATGGCCTGGTTACACACAACAGGCGAGAGAGAGAATTGCTTAGCACGCGGGTTTGTGAGATGGAGACTTTCGTAGAGTGCAAGACAGAGGTATAGCGTCAGCTGTACTGCATTTCACAACTTCGCGTAAGTCTGCCATAACAACACGTAGCTCGTTCGCAAGAACACCTAAGGGCCGAGTACGATAGGTGAATCAGCAGTATAAGTGGAACGAATGCGGTCATTACAAACGAGCACGACGTCAGGACGTAGGTCGTGCTTCCTTTAAATACGCCAGCTTTGATAGCAACAAGGCACTCGCAGTTGTAGTTAGATGTGTACTGGTTCGCTGCGTAGCTCTCAGCTCGGTGATCGACATGTTAATCTTTATTAAGGAGATGTTGCAGTAAGGGCGGCCCATCCAGCAGCAGACGTAAGGGGACAGTACCAGCTCTGATCTCTCTGCTGCCGCTGTCAATCATCAACACAGGATTAGCAGACATTGCGGCAGACTCGCTCGCCGCCAATGCCGACCACATCAGTGAGCCGTCGTCGAGATCATGCGGGGCCTAGGCCCTGTGCATCCGCCGTCACAACCAGGTGAGCCGACGACGCTGGGGGATTGCAGCCTGTTCCGCCCGTCCACTGCGGACGAACCACCAGGAGGAGCAGAGAAGAAGACGTGATGGGATAGAGTACACTCCGCACTACGAGAACGCCTCTCGCGCCGACAGCGCCGGGACTCCAACCCGGAGCCTCCTGCTATCCGCAGCCAAGCCGGCCGGCCAGCCGAGCGCCACCAGCCATGCACGGCCGAAGTACGAAGTAAGGACATTCCTTCACTACGTCACAGCACGCGGCGCTGCGCTAGCAAGACTGTGCAGCCCAGAGCTGGTGTCATCGCCACGAGTCAGCGAGGACTCGGAGAGGCTCGTTGATATCACCAAACCACATTGTACTGGGCAGGAATAAAGGTGTTATGAATTAATAATGTTTCTTTGGCGTATCTGACACGTCCACAGTAATTTCCTAGCATCCTGACAACTGGAGAGGTCACCTCTCGGCCATCCAGTCCACCATAGGCGACCGGGACCACCGGGGCGCCTATAGTACTGCCTCCCCAAGCATATGGAACACAAAGTACCTGCAGAGCATAGGTCCACTGCCAGAGATATCCGAACAAAGGGCAGGTGTCCGACAACGCTACAGCTCGGAGACATGGCCTGACTTAAGAGCTTTTGGGCACCAAGCAAAGGGGAAGAAAAGGTCACTTCTGAAATGCTGCCATGGTTTGTGGGACCATGCAAGGTGTTCCATATCACATCTCCAGTGGGCTTACTGATTCAGTACCTTCCTGACTGTTTGTGCAAGTTAACCACTGGGAAGCAGGATGTTTGGGAATCTACTGTTACCTTCCCCCTTCTGTCCCGCATGTTCTGGCTTAAACCTTCGATAGTGATAGTTTGTTTCTTCTGTTAGGTTGGCAACAATGGTATTTTCTCTGGCAGACTTGACTATTCTTTCGTCATTATTGTGTAAATCAGTCACTGGTCTGTCGTGCTGCTGGTCAGTTTGTGTTCATCTGCTACTTGAGATCGAATAGTCCTTGGGGCTATAGGTCACCACTGTTACCATTTTCGTAAGTGAAATATATTTGCTAGATTTCATAAGATTTTCGAGAATGGAATCTGTAAATGTGAATGATCCAAGGTTTGAGGACTTTGTGAGGAGTGTTTTGGAGGAAGACAACGACGATTGAACTGAAAATGACTTATTTTCAGACAAGGAAAATAATTTGGAAATACAATCTGAACAGCCCCCAACTATGTAGTCCCTCAACTATCTGCTACATGGGGATCAGTTGGATAGCTCGATTTTCCCCTATTACTGGGCCAATTTCGTTGGGTCTGTCTTTTGTGAACGGTATCACTGCTCAAACGTTATACCTCTTCAAATACCAGGAGCTGGTATGAACATAAATTTCGTCATTATTAAACATATTCAGTGACCATTCGAAGAAAATTTTTGCTCCATGTCTACTGTATGTGATATGGAATGGCCTTACAAAAATTTCAAAACATTTCAGAGTGTGCTGTGTAGTCGTGACAAAACACCTTCCCTTAGGATAGCTGCTTCACAAAAATACAATACAACTCGAAGGACACCACACACAGCCCTGCCCGAGGCAGGATCGAACCTGTGACCGTAGCGGTCGCGCGGTTCCCGACTGAAGCGCCTAGAACCGGTCGCCCACATCGGCCGGCAGCTGTTTCACAGTCTATGGCATAACAAACATACCGTATTTCTCGGCACTGCAAAATCTGGTCCATAAGGAACCTGACACATGAATCATTTCATACAGTTTATAGAGCCTGTGAGGTGATGATTATGCTGTATGTCCATGTATACAAGCATTGTTCTAGTACCCCAGTTGTATTTTGCCTAGTAACTGGACTCGAAAGAACTGCAGTTGAACTCCCCTTTTCAATATACAGATTTACTTGTTCCCTAAATCACTTAACTGAACTATTATTTTTAAAGGACACAGGCGATTTCGTTCCCTATTCTACCCAAAGACGAAGATGTGCGTCATATCTGATCTCGTCGACGGTGGCATTTTAAAGGCCTCAGCTCCCTCAAATCGACTCCCTTTTGCACACACATTCAACAGCACTCATTGCACACTACATCCTTGCACCAACAGTCATCAATATGTCTCTTCTCATTCATTACCCGACCAATAATGAATTTCTGTTACACGTCAGCGTTTAATTTAAATTGGCAAGACTGCGCATACATTTACAAAATTGTGCTCGGTGATTAAACACCTTACTATACACTCACAGATTATTATCTCATGTCTGAACTTCATTACTCATTTACATTAAACAACAATTGTGGCCTGCCACTTTATCGTCAGTGTAATTCCCTGTTAGGTGTGAAGGCCTGTAAGTAGGCTGCTTAGGTTTTTATGTTGGTAACACGACGTAGCGTTCTGTATGAAAATGACTGACTGTGCTGTGTGCAGTCTGTGGCTAATTTGCATTGTTGGAATATTTGCTATTGTAGTGTTCGTCAGGTGGATGTGAACAGTGCATAGCGTTGTGCAGTTGGAGGTGAGCCGCCAGCAGTAGTGGATGTGGGGAGAGAGATGACAGAGTTTTGAGGGCAGACGATCTGGACGTGTGTCCGTCAGAAAAACGAAATTTGTAAGACCGGATGTCATGAAATTTTGAACACTATTAAGGTAAATACATTGTTTATTCTTCATCAAAATCTTTCATTTGCTATGCCTGTCAGTACTTAGTGCCTTCAGTAGTTAGAATCTTTTATTTAACTGGCAGTATTGGCACTCACTGTATTGCAGTAGTTTGAGTAACGAAGATTTTTGTGAGGTAAGTGATTCATGAAAGGTATAGGTTATTGTCAGTCAGGGCCATTCTTCTTTAGGGATTGTTGAAAGTCAGACTGCATTGCACTAAAAAAATATTGTGTGTCAGTTTAGTGATGATCAGAATAAGTAAAGAGGAAAATGTCTCTATATGTTCAGTTTTGCTCAGCTGTTTGAAAATCAAATACCTCAGAGGTTTTGTACCATTGTCATTTATAAATTCTTCTAAGGGGATGTTTCATATGGCGACCTTGCCAGGATACCTCACTAAAATCTTCTGATTTTTTCTTGTAGTTTGTGCAATTAGAGTAGCTATTGTTTATTGCCAGAGCGTAATTGTAGAGAGAATCTTTTCATTGTTGTACTGTAAAACAGATGTGGCTTGTATGTAGATTTGCACCAGATATTTTGCAGCTGTGTTTCCAATTAATTAGATATTATTCTCTGTGCTATTTTAATGTGATTTCTTATTTTACGCTTCAAATTGTGCTTTTCTGTGTTATCGTGTGAAATATTGTGACAATTATGGCGTGTGAAAAACGTAATACTAGGCTCCAAAGTAAACTGAGAAAGGACAGTGAAGACGAGAGTAGTGTGTTAGCGCCACCCTGTAATGAATCAATTAATGTCCAACATAGTAATTTGGTAATTGTGCATAGGGAAATGGACCAGGCGGCAAATAAGGGTGTAGATAGTGAAACAGTTAGTGAACAGGGAAAGAACAGCTCGCCTCAAGATTCCGAGATGACAGCAAAAAGTTTTGCAAATACTGTAGATTCAGGTTTTTCGCCCTCACCTTTTCCTCAGTTAAGTCAAGACACATCTTCTGCTTTTCAAAATGCGAATGTTGCCAGTGCAAATGCACTGCTGAAAAGCATACAGAAACAGATTCCAGGCACTAATACATTATTATTGCAATTAATGCAACAAATCAAATAACATCAGAGACAAACCCAGCAACAGCTCCAAAAGTTAGACTCAATGGAACAACACTATAGACAAACACAGCAACAGTTAGACACAATGGAACAAAATCAGAGACAAACAAAGCAACAGTTAGACACAATGGAACAAAATCAGAGACAAACAAAGCAACAACTTTAGAAGTTAGACGCAATGGAACAAAATCAAAAACAGTCGCAGCAACAAATGGAACAAAATCAGAAACAAATTAAGGAAACACTTCAAGAAAGACGTGAAAATTTACCTACTGAGTTACATAACATCGAATCAAAATGTCAAAAAGTCTTTAATGATGTAGATACATAAATTTGTGAGCATTTTCAACCTATTTTTTCGCGGCATGAAAATGCATTACAGAATCACGAAGCAGCGACAAAAGAACTGCAAACCATTGCTCACGAAAATCACGAGACCTTGCGGGTTAAAATTGACTCAGTTGCAATGTACCGATTTGGTTACGCAACTTGCAAAACCTCAGGAAAAATTGAAGGACCCAGTAGATAGTCCGAAAATTGGTTCAGAAAGACACATGGAGGAAATTAGTTCATTATCAAAGAAAGTAGTCGAAATTTCGGATCAGCTAAATAATTTATCTACGGAGGTAGATAATAATCTGAATGACACAAGACCGGTAGTCTTTAATGACACAGAAGAGTATGAACAAATGAGGAAATTCAAACAAAATCAGAATCAAATTAATACGCAACACAAAAGAAAAATGCGAGAAGTACAAGATAGGTTGGCACAAGTAATACAAGAATTACATATTTCAGAGGAGACTCGTGCTGCAACAGGGGAAGAGGGACTTAGAAATACGGAAAAACCACAAAATAATTGCACAGGGCATTTCGTGAATTATGAAAGAAATTGGCAAGGTTCACCGAATTCTGAAATGGAACCGCTGACACGACGTAACAATGACCGATATGCGACTCGCCGACACGATGACTTTGACTATAAGCTGTTCATTACTACACATAAATTCAAAACATTTAAGAATTCTGGAAATGACATTCATCCACAAACGTGGTTTCATCAATTCTCTCATTGTTTTCGTCCCAACTGGTCATTAGAGCATAGATTAGAATTTATGTGTGGCTATTTAGAGAATGAATCAGCTGTATGAATGCGATCAGTCATTCACGATTGTCACAGTGAAGGAGAATTTTATCATGCCTTCCTCTCAACATATTGGTCTCAAGCTACTGAAGACCGAGTAGAACATAGCATCATAATGATGAAACACTTTCAACAGTCTGAATTTTCCAGTCTTGTCAAATATTTTGAGGACATGTTGCACACGAATCAGTACCAGTACGAATACAGCCCCTCAGAACTCATCCGCATTTGCTTAATAAAAGTGCCTGAATATTTAAGACATATTATTTTGGCAGGACGTTACAAAGACGACGTTGAAGCTTTCCAGGGACTGTTACAGGAAATGGAAATTGACACTGACAGTCGCGGGATGCGAAAACAGGAAAATAATCATTACAGGTCACATCCAGTACAATTCTGTGACGACAGAAACAATAACTGGACATGACAAGGCTATTCTTACAACGCAAATCGTGACCTAAACAGACACCACCCATATGACAACCATTGGCAGAGTAATAATAATTACAGGGAAAGATCACCTCTCCGCGTGACTATGACAGAGACAATCAGAGAAACAGACAATATGGGAACCAAACTAGTTATTATCAAACGAGACAGAATAACTTCAGACGCAACGGTCCACCGTGCAGTTACGATTCCGGGAGAAATTCTCCACCAGATGACCGACAAAAAAGAAACTATGGAAACTACCGACATAACGACAGACCTGAATTTCATCAGAAATGGCGGGATTCAAACAGGGCAGGGCCCTCTCGACAAGGTGAATTTATAGAAGGTAGGTCTCTTAATCCCAATAACGACGTGCGCCAACAAAGAGACTGCAGGCAATGGCCCACAGCGCTAGCAGCCACAAAACATACTTATGAAGCTGACAACGTTGCTGCCGTGGCTAGAAATTATGTAAAAATGGACGACATTAGGGACATCTTACTCCAGCAACACGACGTAAAAGATAACAACATTGCATTTCCTGTAATTCACATTATAGTAAATGAGCTAAAATTTATGGGAGTACTTGACTCTGGCAGTCCCATTTCAGTAATTAGTGAAGCAGCTTTTAGCAAATGCAAAAAATCGAACGATTGCCCCACACTTCCGTTACGTAAGATTAAATTACAATGTGCAATCGTTGGAAAAAGTGTAGATGTACACCAAAAACCAACGAAATTCTTTTGTCAAAGCCACAGTATCTCTATGAACTTACTTATTGTTCCATTATTGTCGACGGAAATTATTTTGGGAGTAGACTTTCTGAATGAATACAAAACAATTTGTAAAATTTGGTGTGGGGACCATGGGGGCTATGTAAGTCGGCTGATTAGGTTTTTATGTTGGTAACGCCACGTTGCGCTCTATATGAAAATCACTGACTGTGCTGTGTGCAGTCTGTGGCTAATTTGCATTGTTGGAATATTTGCTACTGTCGTGTTGGTCAGTTGGATGTGAACAGCGCGTAGCGTTGTGCAGTTGGAGGTGAGCCACCAGCAGTGGTGGATGTGGGGAGAGAGATGACAGAGTTTTGAGAGCAGACGATCTGGACGTGGGTCCGTCAGAAAAACGAAATTTGTAAGACCGGATGTCATGAAGTTTTGAACACTATTAAGGTAAATACATTGTTTATTCTCCATCAAAATCTTTTATTTGCTAACTATGTCTGTCAGTAGTTAGTGCCTTCAGTAGTTAGAATCTTTTATTTAGCTGGCAGTATTGGTGCTCTCTGTAGGGCCTATTGCATTAGTTTGAGTAACTAAGATTCTTGTGAGCTAAGTGATTCTTGAAAGGTATAGGTTATTGTTAGTCAGGGCCATTCTTCTGTAGGGATTATTGAAAGTCAGTTTGCGTTGCCCTAAAAAAATATTGTGTATCAGTTTAGTAATGATCAGAATAAGGAAAGAGAGAAATGTCTGAGTACGTTCAGTTTTGCTCAGCTGTTTGAAAATCAAATAGCTTAGAGGTTTTCCAGCATTGTCACTTGTAAATTTGCCTAAGAGGTGTTTCAGCCTATGTAACAACAGGTAAAATGAAATAACGCTTCAAAGGGCATTCACAGTTAAATAAGAAAGTTCAAAAAACATTTATTTAAAAGGATTGGTTTACAAATCACTTATAACGAAACTGAAACTTCCTGGCAGATTAAAACTGCCGTAATGAGCCTCGAACTTTGACATTTTTTCTGTCGCAGGAAAGTGTTCCACCACTTTTTGTTTTTTTGTTTTGTTGTTTATTCGTCATTGTTCGTTGGATTTGTTCGGGGCGGACGTCCCATGACACCCGCTCAAGTTCATCTAGTCACCCAGTCTTATAAATTACAGAGGGCAGCTATCGCTCTGAGCTAATGTGGCGGCAACGCCGAGCTGTTCAAGCACAACTCACGACCTCGTCTCCTACCTTCCAAACTTCCCAGAAGCTTCAGAGGTACTGGCGGAATTACGGCTGTGAGGACGGGTCCTAAGTTGTGCTTCAGTAGCGCACGCCAGTGCCGGCCTAGCCGCAACCGTGTGAGGATGTCGCCGCGAGTGGGATACGTCGTCGGCATGTGTCGCTGTGGCTTGTGAGCACTACATCACCATCGAGCTGTGGAAGCTCAGATTAGGAAGTCTACGTTGAAACTTTCGTTCCCGTTCGGACACGAGAGGCCGAAAGTGTTTGAAAAGGTAAGTTCACAAGATGATTACTTTCACGGATCCACATACGATTTCTTTGGTAATGCAGTTTATGTTAAAGTGCGAGACGTTGAAATACACTCCTGGAAATTGAAATAAGAACACCGTGAATTCATTGTCTCAGGAAGGGGAAACATTATTGACACATTCCTGGGGTCAGATACATCACATGATCACACTGACAGAACCACAGGCACATAGACACAGGCAACAGAGCATGCACAATGTCGGCACTAGTACAGTGTATATCCACCTTTCGCAGCAATGCAGGCTGCTATTCTCCCATGGAGACGATCGTAGAGATGCTGGATGTAGTCCTGTGGAACGGCTTGCCATGCCATTTCCACCTGGCGCCTCAGTTGGACCAGCGTTCGTGCTGGACGTGCAGACCGCGTGAGACGACGCTTCATCCAGTCCCAAACATGCTCAATGGGGGACAGATCCGGAGATCTTGCTGGCCAGGGTAGTTGACTTACACCTTCTAGAGCACGTTGGGTGGCACGGGATACATGCGGACGTGCATTGTCCTGTTGGAACAGCAAGTTCCCTTGCCGGTCTAGGAATGGTAGAACGATGGGTTCGATGACGGTTTGGATGTACCGTGCACTATTCAGTGTCCCCGCGACGATCACCAGCGGTGTACGGCCAATGTAGGAGATCGCTCCCCACACCATGATGCCGGGTGTTGGCCCTGTGTGCCTCGGTCGTATGCAGTCCTGATTGTGGCGCTCACCTGCACGGCGCCAAACATCGCTGAAGACGACACGTCTCCATTCGTCCCTCCATTCACGCCTGTCGCGACACCACTGGAGGCGGGCTGCACGATGTTGGGGCGTGAGCAGAAGACGGCCTAACGGTGTGCGGGACCGTAGCCCAGCTTCATGGAGACGGTTGCGAATGGTCATCGCCGATACCCCAGGAGCAACAGTGTCCCTAATTTGCTGGGAAGTGGCGGTGCGGTCCCCTACGGCACTGCGTAGGATCCTACGGTCTTGGCGTGCATCCGTGCGTCGCTGCGGTCCGGTCCCAGGTCGACGGGCACGTGCACCTTCCGCCGACCACTGGCGACAACATCGATGTACTGTGGAGACCTCACGCCCCACGTGTTCAGCAATTCGGCGGTACGTCTACCCGGCCTCCCGCATGCCCACTATACGCCCTCGCTCAAAGTCCGTCAACTGCACATACGGTTCACGTCCACGCTGTCGCGGCATGCTACCAGTGTTAAAGACTGCGATGGAGCTCCGTATGCCACGGCGAACTGGCTGACACTGACGGCGGCGGTGCACAAATGCTGCGCAGCTAGCACCATTCGACGGCCAACACCGCGATTCCTGGTGTGTCCGCTGTGCCGTGCGTGTGATCATTGCTTGTACAGCCCTCTCGCAGTGTCCGGAGCAAGTATGGTGGGTCTGACACACCGGTGTCAATGTGTTCTTTTTTCCATTTCAAGGAGTGTATGTACCCGGATCATGACAAAAACTGGCACTTTGGCGAACTTGCTTCATTCCAATGGCGAATCTAGTTCATCTGCTATCAGCTATGCTCGTTTAGGATTGCGATCTGTGCGCATATTCAACCTCCCTTTTGAACCGAAGTTCGATCTGTGGCAGCGCGGTTCCTTTTCGCCCTTTTACCTGGACCTACCTGTGAGCTCGCTGCAGCAGGTCGCCGGGAGGAAAACGGAGCACAAACCTACCGTACTGCAACTCGCACCAGGCTGCATACAACGTAACTATTCTAAGAATCGGAGAAAGGTCTTAATTTTGAACGAAAGTTAGAAATACTGGCACAAATTTGGGCATATTCTGAACCATAAGAGCCGGCCGGGGTAGCCGAGTGGTTCTACACGCTACAGTCTGGAACCGCGCGACCGCTACGGTCGCAGGTTCCAATCCTGCCTCGGGTATGGATGTGTGTGATGTTCTTAGGTTAGTTAGGTTTGAGTTATTTAAAGTTCTAGGGAACTGATGAGCTTAGAATTTAAGTCCCATAGTGCTCAGAGCCATTTCAACCTTGCGAATTACACTTTCACTGTCAAGACCGTACTAATCTTAACACAGTCATGCACAAATCCTTTCATTCACGTTAAGAAGTTTATGGTAACGTATTTCCCGAAATCTGAACAGCTACTAAGCACGGATTGTTCTTATATGAAAATGCTCGCCATACAATTGAGTTTATCAGTGTCTATTGCACTCCATTTTTTTTCCACCAATCTCTCAATATGCCACGCGGAATTACTATCTTTTTTCATATACAAAATTACTTAAAAATAAGTACTTTCTAATAACACACACCAGAATAAATATGCCTTCACTTTCAAACATTTTTGAAGCATGTAGCACAACTAAAACCGGCAAATTATAACTTACTTCGGAGCTCACACTACACAATTCAGTACCATTGAAATGGTGGGCTCTACCCCCTTAGACTGCTGTAAGCATTCTACATCTCCAGAAAAAAACGACGCACGAAGAACAGTCCGTTTAGTTTTCAAGGCAATTAGAAAAACTTTAATTTTTCCGCTTTAGTCTGCGCTTTTCGTGGCTAACCAATTGACAAATAACACACCTTAGAAGTACTTTTTCCGAAATAAATATTTAACCTTCTGATTTTTTTATATACTTTACGTTATTAAATATTATCATTTGCACTCGAATTAGTTTTTCTTTAACCATAAACTTACTTAACACATTATGATTCAATTCCCCGTCGTACAACGTTCATCAACACAACAATGATCTACATATTTACTTTAGACCACATTTACGCACCATCCACACTGCTAAAAGCATAAACAAAAAGCCTTCTAGAAATAAACGGAACAATTCACAAAAAAATTCTCTTGACCTGTGTCTTGAATGTCTCTGTGCACTACTGTCCTCTAGCAGATGAAAATTAGAACTACGCACTCGACTGAACCCGCTTCAGACCATCTGCCACTGTGCACTAGTGAGACATTCTCCCGATACACAGGCTATAGACAGGAGCGTTAACGCCTTATGGAACGGTTTTGCAGGTTACTGGTGAGAAATGGATAGGCAACGAACATTTAAATGATGAAAATCGTGTGCGAAATGTTAGTGTCGATCTTCATAAGCATACAACGTCATCTGGTATGGTTCAAGGCTTTAAAGCCTTAGATGTTTCTGATGGCCAATCAAGGACGTTTATAGTATGTGTATCCACCGATTATTTTAACGCAATCTGTACCTGTGTAAAATTTTTACGGATGGAAAACCAGGCACTCAACTCTGTGGGCGGCGTCAACAAAAGCAGTCGCATGCGGAGGTCTTGTCAGCCACATTACAGGAATCTGGGAATGGGCAGGGCCTGACGCATCACGTCAGGGAGAAAATGAAGGAACTCGGGATTCAACTGCACGTAGCGTGTTGATGAATGAACAGGGTTCAAATGTTACCCTGCCAAAATGTTCGCATCAGGCCTCTCCAGGGGCGACTAATCACCAGACCTTTGAGCAGGGCTGGCCAAACGCTGCACAGTGTGCAAACGTGCGGAAGTGCTGCACATGTGCGCACGTGTGTGACAGCGAGCGACAGCGACATCTGTTATTAGACATGTGTCCTAAATGAACGGCGGCGGCTCCGCTTCCCTGTTTATGTGGTACAAGCAAGAGCGCAACGTACCCAGTCTCGTTTACCCCTGGTGACCGTAACCTTAACAGAGAAGTACTGAGAAATGGCAGGTATTGTGAAAAAGCAAAGGAAGGGAGTTTTCACCAACGGCTACAAAAAAGAATTGCAGTTCCCAGTCATGCAAATTGTTGTGCGTACTGTAAATTATCTGAAGACACGTGGGCTTACGCATCGCCAGTTTCGTTTGATTTCAAGAATACGTGTCAATAATCGTAAAAATTAAGGAACAATTTCGGCCACGATTGGCAGATGTTACGAGTTTGTCTCCTGTCATTCGTCTCTTTGCTCGACCGTTCTCGTAGTCTGTTGAAGATGCTCCGAATGACCTACAAAATGGTTCAGATGGCTCTGAGCACTATGGGACTTAACATCTGCGGTCATCAGTCCCCTAGACTTAGAACTACTTAAGAGGCTCCGGAAAGGCTCAAAATCATGAAAAGTTCAATTTTTACTTTTTTGCGTCTTCTGAATCTGCAGACTATTACCTTTTAATAGATATATAATTTATTCAATTCCGAAGACTACAACTATTTTTAAATTTTTTTTTAAATGTGTTCTACATGGGCGTGACCCACTGTGGCGCTGTTAAACTGCTGTCAAATGGTGTTATTATTAACGTCCGTGTTCATCAGGTACATTTTAGTGATGTGAGATAAAGTATGTGTTGTGGCTAACCTGTGATGGTTCAATATATATCGCTGGTGTGATTGTCGATTGTTTCATGTTTATTTACTCTGTCGTTATCTCGAAAATATTCGTAATTAATTCTGTTTCTTGAGTCTCTGTTTTGTTGAAGTATAATAATGAGTAACAGTAAAGTTATTAGAAATCCTCTGAAGGCTTTTAAGAAAAGGAGAAATGTTGGAAAGCCAAAGGTATGTGTTATTAATGTAAACAATAAAGACGATAACCAAGTGAGTGAACCTAACCTCTCAAGTACACCTGCCCATAGCAGTCAAAGTGGGAAAGAAAATACTTCACAGAAGAAGCTTGGTTCAATGAGTGAAAACTATGAATGTTTTATGGGCGAATCGGATGTGAATGAAATATTTGATATGTCGGTTCTCAAAGGAATTTTTTCAAACTGTGTAAGATGTATTCATTGTAGTGAAGTTGGTCTGTAATTCTCCATAATAAGGCACGTAGGACTTGCTAGTGAAATACAACTGAAATGTGATAAGTGTTCATACATGACCAACTTTTGGAACAGTGTTGCAGTAACTGCAACTGAAGAAAATGATAGCAAAATCTACGAACACAACAACGAGCGATGCTTGCTTTAGACAAGGAACGCCTTCGGGCTGCAGACAGGGCTGTAAAGAGTCTAGAAATACAAGCAAGAGTAAACAGGAGGAGGAAGAAGAGGAAGCTGGAGGAGGAGTTTGCAGAGGATGAAGGTAATCCATCCTATGGACCTGGAATGCACTAAAAAGTTAATCCAATCTTTGTCGCTCGATTCCCAAAACTTTTATTTTCTCATACTAATTACATGTTTTCTAAGGATCTTCCAAACATATTTGTTTCAAACTTTCAGTAAATGTTACACAGTACCTTCTGCATAATTTAACATAGCCTTTTTCCAAAAAACTGTATATTTTTGAATATATAAATAAAAAATTGCAAAAAAATGTTGTGAATTTTCATTACAATTGAAATAAAATCATCTTTAATAACTGAACTAAAATTTTGTAAAATCCCTGTGTTAAGTTGTAGCCCATATTCCAATAAATAATCTGTAAAAAGTTCAACTTCCTATCTCAAATACTTTGTGAGGAAAGATGTAATTTATAAGCGTTATTTTAACATTGCAAGTATAGGGCGTTCCGGAGCCCCTTAAACCTAAGGACATCACACACATCCATGCCCGAGGCAGGATTAGAAGCTGCGACCGTAGCAGCAGCGCGGTTCCGGACTAAAGCGCCTAGAACCGCTAGGCCAGGTGGAACTGATCGCTCTACAGTGCAAATACTGAAGGACAAGTGCTTTGCAGTGCGAAGTACAAAATAATTCTACGAAAGTTTTTCACAACAAGAATTTCCACGCCTGCACCGAGATTTATGTCCATGTTCGGGTCGACATCAGTTTGTGAAAGATTTTTTCTCGGTGATGAAAATGAATAAATCAAGGTTTCCATCAAGCATAAGTGATGGAAATCTTCGCAACTGCTTGCGTTAGTCAATGAGCCGTGCTTTTGTGCCCGATATTAACTATATCATTTCTCATGACCAGCGATAAATGTGTTTGGATTTATTCCTTTCATAATTAAAAATTATTGTATACTAACTGTGCATTATTGCCTCATTATGCTCCATGTTACTTTATTATAACGAAAATTGGTCATTAAACCGATTCTTTCAACGCATACTTACATTTAGGTTTTTCTTGTTTTTTTTTTTTTTTTTTTTTTATGTGTGAAAGGTTAGGCTCAGCTGAAGTCGATAAAACATAACATTCATGTAATTGTCGGTTATTATGCAGATTTCAGACGGAACTGATGAAAGATATAGCAATAATGGTATCGAAATAACAGGTGATCATCGAGAGGTCTGCGGTTATCATCCTGTTCAGAGGTCAGTGAGACAGAAATTATGTGGATGTAACTAAGGGGGCCGAGAATTAGTTATAGGAAACCTTGCATTGTTATTTGAAATCATTAATAAGGATCGTTGGAAGTCGCTAACTGCTCTCTTTCTTAAACACTAGATCAAAAACATTACGCGTATTTACGTGCCATCAGTCAAGCTGCCTTAATAAAAACACACGATTGTTAACCGTATTACTTGTCTTACCGGGTTAAACTGTTAACATAAAAGTAGACGTCTCAATGAGTAGACTGTGACAATATTGTAAGAGTTTAATACGCGAAATACCTTCCCTTGGTTGGCTTGCAGGCTGTGGAAAGAGCACTAGAATGCGCCGGTACAGAGTATCCCAGCAAGTGGATAAAGCGACATCTGTGCACAGCAACATGCGCTACATGAACGCAGACGGCAGCGGCGTGCACGCTGTGGCCCGGAAGTTGCACATGTGCAGGAGCACCGCACTCGTGCAGAATTTCTGGCCGGCCCTGCCTTAGAGGATAACAAGACATCTGGAAACGAAATTACTATGGCTGTTAAAATCCTGTGGTATCACTAGGTTGCAATCCTGATGATGTTCGAATGTTATCAGCAGGTAGTGACATGCTAGCTGACAGGACGAAAACCGAAACAACCCAACATTGAACGACCTGTCTGACCACCCAGTATCAAGGAAGGACAATTCAAAAAAGTTATTTAAACAAACGAAACGATTCCCTAGAATAACAAGACAATAAGAGACACATGAATTAGAAAGAAAAGTCCTCAGGAAATCTCAGACAGGGCAAACGTTAGTGGTTTATTCGATGAGGGTAAAGGCTTCCATTCGGAATGAGAACATTCAGATAGAGTTAGACAATCACATGAATATAACCGTGTTCGCATCTTCCAGCTCAAGCTATTTTCCAGACTGGTCGGGGTATTGCTGATCAACTTCATGACCTCATTTCTATTAGCATATATGAACCATCTGGGACTAATGAAAGATAGCAGAGAAGAATGGGATAGTTAAACTGTTAAAGAACGTTGGGACCGCCGCCATGCTTGCCGGAGATTTTAACTGTGTGTTGAGCCGTGAAGACCAGACGCCCAATTTTAACACTTGTCAAGAGCTAAAAACACTGCTGACTGTATTAGAACTGCAAGACACTGCTGTACTACCAGCTATACCTCCGTCAGCAGCACGTCAGCAAGTTGGTTAGATAGAATCTGTGTTACCAAAGAATTCATGGGCAGTACTGATGATTGTGAGGTATGGCCTATAAACTTCTCCGGCCATTATGCATATCATGTTTTCTTCAGGTATATCCAACAGAAGACTTTAGTGGCCCTGGGCCACAGCACTTAACGTCCTACTAATGCATGATGCTGAACTTAAGCAACAGATTAGACAGTCTTGGCACAAATGCTTACACTCCCAAACTACGTATCGGGAGCGGATCATTTGGTGGACCGAACATGCAAAACACTTACTTCGTAAGTGCATTATACACTATGCAATGGCTCAAGCATATTGGATCAAACAAATAGGGGAATATTACTTCTCCTGTTTGCGAGACCTTTATCAAGAACCAGATGGCCTTTCGACTAATGTAATCAAACTGAAACGCTTCAAGTCGAAAATAACCCCCCTAGTCCGGGAGCTACTAGACGGGTTGCGTACGCGAACCCAAGGGAAGAACGAGCTTATGCAGGAACGTACCCGTTATACGACGTAATAAGGAAGACATGTAGAGGGAAACAAAGAATAATAACCGCGCTGGCGGACGACGACGAAAATGAGTACGCTACTCAGCCAGCCATCAAACGATATATAACGAAGTATTAAAGATATCTTTTCACTGGAACGGAAACAGATACACTGGACGGTGAAGAACTTTTTAGCAAACGTTACCATGGGATACGTGAGGAGGACAATGCCAGTCTAATCGAACATATAGATCAGGACGAAGTAAAAACAGTAATCAACGACGCTCCGAGGAACAAGTCAGCTGGTTCCGATCGGCTCCTGGTCAGATTTTATGTACGCATGCGGGACGTAATACGGAATGAGCTCACTCATATGTTCAATGAGTTATTAACTGACCAGGCGTTCCCTCCTACATTTGCGGAGGGAGTGGTTGCAGTCATTCCGAAAAAACCGACCAGCAAGAGAACTCTCTATTTAAGACCACTTACTTTACCTACGCTGACTTTAAAATTCTCAGTCGTATTTGAATAGAAGGATGAAGCCACTCCTGCAAAATGTCATAGGTCCTTACAAACGAGTGCAATAAAGGATAGATCAATGCTAGATACCTTATGTGATTATAGGGACGTCATATACCTCACTTGGATAAGTGGCAATGGTCATTCTTTATTGCTTTTAGATATGATAAAGCCTTTGATAGGATCAATCATGGCTTCTTATTCATCGCCATGAAGAAAATGGGCTTCAACGACCACTTTATAACTGTCTTATGTAAATGTATCAGTGGGCAACTGACTGTAAAATTTACAGTTCAACAGTCACCACGTCAAGGATGTCCACTGTATGTGACATTATATGCGATCGTGATGGAACCTTTGCTTTCTACAGTGCACCAAAAATTGATAGGCGTACTAAGTACTTCAGTACTAAGACAGTCTGTCACGTTTATGCTGAAGAACTCACTATCCTCTGGCGCAAAACTGGATCTTCAAAAATCCAAAATAATGCATTTCGGTTCTTGCAATTCTGCAATAGGTGCACGCCGGTTAGATGTAACTGAAGAGAGACTCTGACTCGGATTGTGTTTAAGGGTGAATCCCAAGCTCATGGCTACGAACTATTGGGAGCGGTAACTTAACGTCATCAGAGAGTTGCCGAAGGACCATAACATGCAGTCGTTTGGCCCATTGCAGTAAGTTATGTTTAGAAATACATACATATTTAGAAAAATATGTAATTTCGCAACACTCTTACCGATACCATACGTCGCTACACGAAAAATACTAGCTGTAGCGTATTGGTATGTGTGGAAACAAAATATCTTCAAAGTATCCCTCCACACGGCGACTTTGCAGCGGTACAACGAGGGACCTGGACTTAAAGACATTAAATCTAGGTGTGACACACCGTTTCTAACGCACTGTTTTAAACTACGACAAGCATTACGAAACTTCTATTTCTCTTGTTAGGTCCTGGTGACAGGAACGCTCCCATTAATGTAGAACATAAAGATGCCTGTCTAGATTACGTCGATTGGAGGTATATAAGGCTTCCTCCAGCACAAACCCACACTACCGTCTATGACAATATTACCAGAAACTCCGTTCACAACCCAATTCAGGTAAAATATCCTGCGAAAATCGGGATGCACATTTGGATAAATATCAACAATTAACTTTCGCCTGTTGGAGCCAGTGCTGTATGGTACATGACGTCGTAAGCGAAACCGTACCCACAGCGGAAGATTATGGAAAATCAAAATGAGACCATCTCTGTACTACAACAAATGACAGCGTGTAGAAACTATAGCACACATGTAAAAATAAAATCAGAATTTGGAACCAGAGAAATCACCAGTTACCAACAAAACCACAGAAAATCATATACCAATAACTGTAGCTTTACAACCCGACTGGAAATGTTACCCATCCGCAAAGAATAACAGTTATTCCTGATTTCTGGGACATTTTGTGTTTTATGGGTTAGCAAACAAAACTTCGAACTTAGAAGAGCACATGTTTTATGTCGCAGAAGAACATTTAAAGTTGAAGAAGGATAAGAAATACAGGAAACGGTCCGAAAACTTTTTATCTACTGCTTTATGTGGGCTACAAAGACGACGTCAGTTTTCTTCAATAGAAGTAAAATACGTATTCCTTATCTTATATTATTCCTGGAATCTTTCTTATGTTGGTTCTAAGATGAGAACTGTTCTAGCTTGGAAAAACCTATCTGGCGCCGAAATTTATTTTATTTTATATTTTCATTTTGGTAAGATGTTATGGGACAACAGTGCTTAGGTCATCGGTCTCTGAGCTTACTCACTACTTAATCTAACTATAACTAACTTACGCTATGAGCAAACAACCACGCCCCCCCCTCCCCCCGCCCCACACACGCACTCATGCCCGAAGGAGGACTCGAACCTCAGCCGGGGCAGCCGTGCTTTGCACGCGTGGGTTCGAATCCCATCCTCGTCGCCATATGATGTGTCGACAGAAGTGCCGACACAGTGTGATTTGAGGGGACCGTAATGCACGCTATAAACACACGAAGGATGGCGTGAGGTCTGAAACAGGATACGTAATGAATGCTATAAAGAAAAGTACGTAGCTTTTGGAATACTTAACTTTAATCCATTCTTGTTGTATACATCGTTCTTGATTAGACATGCCTTATACGATAAGTATCAATTGCTATGTAAGGCTAATGGCGCCTTGCTAGGTCGTAGCCATGGACTTAGCTGAAGGCTATTCTAACTATCTACTCGGCAAAGGAGCGAGGCTTCGTCAGTGTAGTCGCTAGCAAAGTCGTCCGTACAACTGGGGCCAGTGCTAGTCCGTCTCTCGAGACCTGCCGTGTGGTGGCGCTCGGTCTGCGATCACTAACAGTGGCGACACGCGGGTCCGACATGAACTAATGGACCGCGGCCGATTTAAAGCTACCACCCAGCAAGTGTGGTGTCTGGCGGTGACACCACAACCGTCACAAGCGGTCTTGGTTCTAAAGGTTCACGCAAGTATCCATGTTACAGGCTCTACTGGCATTATAAATCGAGGTACAACATTACCTCTGAATGAGGTGGTTTTTAGTACAGACAAATACCGTGACGGCTATCGCAGGAGTATATAGTATCAGACCAGCACTCCAGTTACACATCGCCGATGGTGCAGCCTCATAATAAAAGCGCTGAATTTTGAAAGTGATTCCCCTAAGGAATATGGTATGTAAGCGGAATTTGCGACTCCCTCACGCCCTCCAGCTGGATATTTCTATAGTACTTGTAATATTTTCTTTCTCGATACCATGTCAGACGTTTGGTGATATATCTTCTGATTGAGAAGGATGATAAACAGTAGTAGTAGATGATGTGCCGATTGAGGTCGTAAGAAAGTATACACTAGCTTCTGAGATATCTACTGTTATGCTTTCCACTAGAAATGATGTCATTGACGTGGAATCAGGTCTTTCCATTCAGACACATAGCTGAATTGGATCCTATTGACAATTCCTTTAATGATTACAACCACTACCCAATCATATTTCTGACCCTTCCATACCTCGAAACGAGTCACCTTTCTCGAACCTACGTGCTACAGTAAAATTCCAACATGGTTTTATTCACCCCCTACACATCTTGCAACTGCTCCCATTTCTACAGCTTTCTGCGTGTAATTATTCCAATTTCAGTCAGAACTGAGCAGAAGTCGCAGAAAGACATAGCCACCACATTCTGCAACCTGTGTAGAAACACAAGGTCCTGAGTTAGTACAACAGGACCGTGTTTTGGCACAATGTGATACCTCTCCAAATTAGATACAGATACTACAGTTTGAAGCAGATCCACGTCCATTAAAATCCATCAGCCGAACATGCTATCGTCTCACCCCCCCCCCCCCCCCCCCCCACACACACACAGAAAATCTCATCTGCAGAAAGAAAGAAATGGTGGACGGTGCATCCACACTGGTCGCATCAGTAATTTGGAGGCTGAGTTCGATAAGAGCCAATCATAATGCTCCATTCATTCACAAGACATTCTTTTGTGCTGGGATATAGGAGCCTCTACATAGTGTAGAGAAAACTGATGTGTGTTGAAAGCAAGAATGGTAACACGTGATGGAGGGGTAGCACATTAGGACAGCTATGAAGACTGTATTCGATGTTATTCTGCGCTATTTTCGTAAACAGGTTCTTTTAGGGAAAGAACTTAAGTGCATACAAACTGAGACATCAAGAAAGCGCACGTTACGTATTTCTGGGACACTATGCAATTTACTAGAATTCTACTTGGTTACTATTTTGATAGCTATATGGCTTCTGTACAACATTGAGAATGTTGCTTGATTGCCGATGGTATGTATATATGTGCTGCAATGTGTCAGCTGCACGTCACGGATGGCCCATTAGAATTGCTAGGGAGAAAGCAGCTTGTGATATTCTGGAACAGATTTCTGCAGTGTCGCTCGGCAATTAGCTCTTCGCCGGACCACGTGTGGAGGGAGGGTTCACGCCATCAGTGGCGAACACATGTGCGCATGGCCTAACTTAGAGCATCTGCACTCTGTAAATTGGGTTTCGCTCCCGTCCGGTCGCGTCGGGAACAGTACCTAGGTGAACATGTATTTCAAGAGGAATTTCTCAGGGATCAAGTATGAATGGGATGCCCCAACCTCATGCTTGAGAGACCCGAACGGGCACTGTACGTGGCTTAAGTCCTGATGGCCACGTCACATTGCAGAGGCTGCCACTAGCCTCCTGTGCGGTCCAGAGGGCATGAGGTGGCGGGCACTGCCTGCGTACGTTGTTTGCGTGTCTGTTGCATTAATTTGCACACATGTCTGTACGCTGTGTTCTGCATTAATTTACAGTTTAAGAGTTGATTTCGTGTCTGCACATCTGCGTACTGCATTATTTAGGGGAGGAGTTTGCATGTCTGTACTGAAATTATTTCAGTAATTTTGGAATTGATTGCGTGTCCACAGACCATTATTTAGGATTAGTTTACAGCTCTGAGTCATTTTCGCACCATTTTCCTCCTCCATACCACTTTCTTGGATTATATCACAGGAGGGATGACATCACCCCCTGCTTGCAGTATGTTGTATTAGGTCAGTTTGACTCTAGATCTCATGGTGGAGACACTGCCTGCAAAATAAAGACTTATGTCCAGCACAAGCAGAGCCCTTTTCCCACCATTACCCTCCCACCGTGGACTGTCATATTAGATTATGCCACGCAACAGACAACATTGCACTCTTGCAGTGGTACTGTGTACTACACCCAGACCACGTGTCGAACACACTGTTTCCCACCATCTTGGATAATGGTACTTGTATCATCAGCTTATGTCATTGTGGCCATCTTGGGTTATACAGTGGATGAAGCGCCCTCTGTTGGTGGTACTGTGTATCAGGTCAGTTGGAGTCTGGACCCTATGGCGACCCAATGTTTCCCACCATTTCCCCTCACGTTCTTGGATTATGTCATAGGAAGTATGACAGCCCTCCCTGGTGGTGGTCCTGTGTACTAGGTCAGAGGGATTCAGAATCCATCTGGCAGAGGTAAAGCTGTGAGGACCAGGCGTGAGTCGTGCTTCTGTAGCTCAGATGGCAGAGCACTTGCCCGCGAAAGGCAAAGGTCTTGAGTTCGAGTCTCGGTCGGGCACACGGTTTTAATCTGCCAGGAAGTTTCATATCAGCGCACACTCCGCTGCAGAGTGAAAATGTCATTCTGGAAACATCCTCCAGGTTGTGGCTAAGCCATGTATCCGCAATATCCTTTCTTTCAGGAGTGCTTGTTCTTAAAGGTTCGCAGGAGAGCTTCTGTAAGGTTTGGAAGGTAGGAGACGAGATACTGGCCGAAATAAAGCTGTGAGGACCGGGCTTGAGTCGTGCTTCGGTAGCTCAGATGGCAGAGCACTTGCCTGCGAAAGGCAAGGGTCCCGATTTCGAGTCTCGGTTGGACACACAGTTTTAATCTGCCAGGAAGCTTCAGGTCAGATGGAGTCTGGACCCCTTGGCGACCACACTGGATGGTGGTAAGGCCTCTAATTGTTTAAATAAAGTAGTACATGGAAAATATTAAAGACTTTTGTCAAGCACAGGTCGAGTCCTCTCCCCACGAACCCCTAGGAAGAGGTTGTGGTTGGGTGACTTAGGTTAGTGGAGGTGACCTTTCTTTCCTGCCATTTCCTTAGGTTAGTAGAGATAGCCCAAGTGACCTTTCTCTACCACCAAAATTCAAACTTGGCGCCAGTTCCTATGAAGAGGTGGCGGTTGGATGATTTAGTTTAGTGGAGGTAGCCCAAGCGATCTATCTTCCCACGATTTCCTTGAGATAACCGTGGGGTTAGGCATTATCCTGTTACAGTTTGAACTTCCCGCCATTTTTCTTGTGGAGGGATTAGTTTAGTGGAGGTAGCCCAATTGACCTATCTTCCCGCAAAAATCAGCCATCTTGCATGACGTCCCAGCCACCATCTTGGATAACATCAATCGTGGTTGCCAAGTCTAGATGCCGCCATCTTGGATGACGACATCGGCGCCATCTTGGATACATCTGGCAACAATACAGACTGTCTCAAATCTACCCTTGCCTCAATACTGAAGTTGCTCCCCTTGGGCTTCTACTTCCAGTGCTTGGTTCAAGCAGCTGCACTGATCGCTTTTCATAGGCGACGAAAGCTGTATTTTGCACTCCAATATCGCAACTGGACGTCCACTGAGAGGCAACAGGTAGCCATTTCAGATTACTCAGGTTTTATGCTCTATCGAACAAATGGCCTTTGGCTTGTATGACTCGAAACATTTGAAAGCAAACACCCTGCAACAACTGTCGAAAGGCTGCAGGTCAATGGAGGCAGCATTACTGTCACAGGAATGTTTTTGTGAAATTTCACGTTCGATGCCGTCATTTTGGAATACACAGTCGAATAACACAAGTATGCATCTATCCTTGGAGATCTTGTCCACCTGTTCATGCAGTTTGCTTTTTCACAGCTGGGTGGCATCTACCAGCATGGCAACACAACGTGTCACACAGCTCGCAGTATATGTGCGTTGCTAGTAGAGCACCAGGATGAGCTTACCGCACTCCCCTGGCCGCCAAGGCCGCTGGATTTAAACCCAATTGAAAAAATCTGTGGGATCTTTTCGATTAGGCTACTTGTGCCATGGATCCTCAACAGAGAAAACTTACGCTGCTTTCCACGTCACTAGAGTCGACGTGGCTCCAAATCCCTATCAACAACTCCCAAAACCTCACTGACCCTCTTGCTGGAAGACTTGCAATGGTCCACAGTGGGTTTTTCAGGCTTTTAGTGGGTGATCGCATCAACGTGAATGGACAGTGTATTACTTATTCACTACTAACTCTACTTGCGATACATTTTGGAGACAGTATTCACAAATACCAGTGACTCTACATGTAAAATATATTGGGTAGAGGATGAACATTCTATCACAAACCTTCTTGCAGACCTCGTCTATGTGGGCTTCTACGTAAAACGAGAGTGCAAGGTTACGCGGTTCTGTGCCATGGAAGTTGGATTCCGTTTAGGTGAAGGTGGAGGGGGTAGCGTTGGGGACGTCCACGCCTTCCGAGCCTCCCCTTGATCAGCATAGCCAGCGTTTTCTCAGAGTTGATGGTGATGCGCCACCAATGGGCCCAAGTTTCTGTCTCATCTAAAACACTTTGTAGTCTACAGATGACCAGGTCCTAGTTCGCATTACTTGTGTAGGAGGCTGTGTCGTCTGCATATTGAGCAGGGGGCAGTTGGTGTGTCCACAGTGTACAAACTGTACTATACGGGCCCCAGAACCAATCCCTGTGGTACCCCAGCACAGATACGCCTTTTGGTGGAGGTGGCTGTTTCTGCTTTAACAGAGAAAGTTCTATCCGTGAGAAAGCTTTTAATTTGCTTAACTATGCTCCCGAGGAACCCTCGTGTGTATAACTTGTAGAGTATCCCTCTATGCCATACTGAGTCCACGGATTTGGCTACATCTCTTAGCACTATCCTGCAGTAGCCTCTGTGGTTGACGCCCTCCGTGGTTGCTTCAGCCACTCTCGTGACTCATGATCTGTTGTGGGGCAGATTGGTTCTACGGCATCCGAATTGGAAATCTGGCAGAAGTTTCTCTCTGGTAATATGTTCCTGTATGAGTATTAGCAGGAGGCGTTCACAGATCATGCTGATTTGGCAAGAGGCTAATCGGCCTTGAGTGGGTGAGTGAGAGTGGATGGGTATGAGTGAGTTACAGCGATAGAGTGGTGGGTGTAAGCGAGTTAAAGCTAGGGGAGCTTGTGAGAATGAGAAATGAGCTCGAATATGTTCGCATGCCATTTTTGCAAATGTTTGTAAAGGAGCTGAGGAAGGTAAAATGAGGCACCTGGTATCCCACTTCTCAGCGAGAGCTTTTAAAACAGTATTTTACCGATGGTGAGTCTTACCAGAAAACACAACATGGATTTTGGTAGGCATTGTCTGAAGAAGAAGTAATTCAGATTGAAACAAGGTAAGACAAATATTCCTTAGTCCCATTAACAGTACCATGCCAATCTCCCAACAGGACACCCATAGTGGGAGCGTATAGCTTCCTTCTGCACGACAGACAGTTCAGAAGATACCATTTTTTATAAACGAGAGTTCAGTTCTTCAAAATATCTTGGTGGGAGTTAGTGCAGGGGGTGCGTGTCCCATCATCTCCTAATATAAGGAACAGCTACAGTCAGATTTGAAGCTTTTACAGTATCCGACGGGGTCAGTATGTATCCCTCAGCGGGAATGATTTCGTTCTTCCCTTTTGTTTAGGGACAGAACGGAAGGGGGAGTTGAATATTACACCGCGCCACGACAATAAATGAACACCGGTAGCGCGACTCGGTCCGGAAAGCAGAATGAAGATACAGCGGCGGCGGATAGCGCCTCTGAGTTGGTTTTTGCCCAATTTAATTACGCCAGCCGAGGTAATAACCGTATATCTCCAGGTGGGCAGCCCCCACGCCGCGCCGCGCACTGCAGCAGCGGCAGAGCCGGCACCTCGGCAGGTCTTAATAACAGCCCAGTCCCTCGCAACCGAACGCCCTCATTAAGCACGGGGAACAGCCGTCTCTAAAACGGAAGGCTGCCAACGCAGCCCCCAGTGACCAGCCAGAGTGTCTTTAGCAAAGTGGAGCCTTACTTGCTTGTGGCGACTTAGAAATGAAATTAATTAAAGCCAGTGTAAGTCAGTTTCATTGTTCTTTGTCTTTAGTCGACATGTGTCGGTAGTACTGGAAAAAATATCTCAATCGAAAACTGGATGATATGTGCAGATTTTAGAAGGAAGCTAAACTCTCCCACTGTGGGTGTCCTGTGGGGAGATTGGTATGGTGCTGTTGATTGGATTCAGGAATATTTGTTTTCTATTTTAATCTTATGGACTTAACTGCTAAGGTCATCAGTCCCTAAGCTTACACACTACTTAACCTAAATTATCCTAAGGACGAACACATACACCCATGCCCGAGGGAGGACTCGAACCTCGACAAGGGACCAGCCGGTTTATACCTTAATTACTCGTACTTATTCTTCAAACAATGCCTATCAAAATCCATGTTGTGTTTTCAGGTAAGAGTCACCATCGGAAAAGTACTGTTTCAAAAACTCTGATCGAGAAGTGGGACACCAGCTGCCTCATTATACCTTCCTCAGCTTCTTTACAGACATTTGCAAAAATGGCATGCGAACATATTCGAGCTCTTCTGAACATACAGCTCATCTCTCACTCTCACAAGCTCCCCTAGGCTTAACTCGCTTACACCCACCACTCTATCACTGCAAGTCACTCATAATCGTCGACTCTCACTCGCTCACTCAAGGCCGATTAGACTCCTGGCAACTCAGGCAGACCTATGAACGCCAACTGCTAATACCCATACAGGAACATATTACCAGAGAGAAACTTCTGCCAGATTTCCAATTCGGATGCCGGTAGAACCAATCTGCCCCACAATGGATCCTGAGTCACGAGAGTGGCTGAAGTAGCCACAGAGGGCGTCAACCACAGAGGCTACTGAAGGGTAGTGCAAAAAGATGTAGCTAAATCCTTCGACTCAGTATGGCATAGAGGGCTACTCTACACGTTATACACAGGAGGGCTCCCTGGGAGCATAGTTAAGCAAATTAAAAGCTATCTCACGGATTGAACTTTCTCTGTTAAAGTAGAAACAGCCACCTCCACCAAAAGGCGTATCCGTGCTGGGGTGCCGCAGGGATTAGTTCTGGGCCCTGTATTGTACAATTTGTACACTGTGGGCACACCAGCGGCCCCCTTGGTGCACACTGCACAATATGCAGACGACACAGCCTCCTACACAAGTAATGCGAACAAGAAACTTGATCCTGTCGCTGGCGCATCACCAACTCTGAGAAAACGCTGGCTATGCTGATCACCTGGAGGCTCGGAAGGTGCGGCCCTCCCCAACGCTACCCCCTCCACCTTCACCTAAACGGAGTACAACTCACCTGGCGCAGAACCGCCAAGTATCTTGGCGTAACCTTTGACTCTCGTCTTGTGTAGAAGCCTCACATAGACGAGGTCTACAGAAAGGTCTGTGCCAGAATGTCCATCCTCTACTCAATCCTCAAGACAACCAGCTCCCTTCCCTGATCTGTAGGAGTAAATGTATATCAGGCCCTTATACGGTCAGCAATGGAGTATGCATGCCCTGTCTGCGGATACGTGGCGAAGCAACATCTGGACGAACTCCAGAGGCTGCAGAGCCGCACTCTCACGAGGGCACTGCATCTGCCTCTGGAATTCCCCATTGACGATGTGCACGCCGCAGCTGATATCCCCTTCCTGAAAGAGGGTTTCCAAGAACTGGCCTTCTATGAAAGCTCTTCCAGATCAGGAAACGACCTCGTCCGCTCTCTAGGTCCCACGACCAGCAAAAACTCCCAATAAAGATCTTCGATGACTAACTCGAAGGGAAAATCCCTATCTCCAATCCCTGATTCTGTTCCCTCACCCATATAATCAATCATCTCGCCAAACTCAGACAAGTACCAGACACACACAGAACATTCAACACACTACGCAGACATCCAAAAATCATAGAAAATAATCACACACCCACAGGCAAACACGTGGAGTAAAAGCCAAACGGCTACAAACTCCTCAACACACTTCCCCAAAGAGGGAAAGTAACAGATGAGAGTTACGACGACGACGACGACAGAGTCCAACTCATTGTCACTATCTCTTTGTATCTCCGTAATTTTCACTGTCTCTTGTTTCACAGCCACAGTCCCGTTCGTTCTGTCCCACTACTACTGTCTCCTATCACAGGCACTGTCTCCATCTTCCCCTGTGTTACTGCTAGTATCGTATTCATTCATTCGGAGTGCTCTTCTAACTGTCATCGTCTCTTCGTCATTCAACTTTCTCTTTATACCTCTCGCAATGACAATATCTCCTTCACTTTTTTCCTGGCAGTGTTCTGTCACTGTCAACTATGTTACACTGCCGTTCTGCCCTCTCTTTCTCTCACATTGTCATTGTCTTCTTCGCTTTTTCTCTACCATAACAGTCTACTACCTTGCAGTATATTATTGGTTTGGTACGTCATTTTGTATCGTTTTCCGATACATTTAATAAACACAACGGTTAATGTAACACAGACTTTAGTCGTCAATAATACATTCTCCTCCACTATTTACAACAGTCTGCCAACGCTGCGTTAACTTATCGATTCCACGACTGTAGAAATCACTTAGAGGCGAAGAACTCACAGAGCCACGTTCGGATCGGAGTTTCACCCGGAATGGATGTTCTTTGAAGGTCTGTAACACAATTGCCCCCGATTCACATATAACTTTCTGAAAAATACGATTTCTTGGCTACCTATCTTCAAAGAATCGATCGTAAGTCTTTTCGGCTTATCCACGAAATTAAACTGCTTTGAACAAAACTGCTATCTACATCTACATCTACATTTATACTCCGCAAGCCACCCAACGGTGTGTGGCGGAGGGCACTTTACGTGCCACTGTCATTACCTCCCTTTCCTGTTCCAGTCGCGTATGGTTCGCGGGAAGATCGACAGTCTGAAAGACGCCGTGCGCGCTCTAATCTCTCTAATTTTACATTCCTGATCTCCTCGGGAGATATAAGTAGGGGGAAGCAATATATTCGACACCTCATCCAGAAATGCAACCTCTCTAAACCTGGCGAGCAATCTACATCGCGATGCAGAGCGCCTCTCTTGCAGAGTCTGCCACTTGAGTTTATTAAACATCTCCGTAACGCTATCACGGTTACCAAATAACCCTGTGACGAAACGCGCCGCTCTTCTTTGGATCTTCTCTATCTCCTCCGTCAAACCGATCTGGTACGGATCCCACACTGATGAGCAATACTCAAGTATAGGTGGAACGAGTGTTTTGTAAGCCACCTCCTTTGTTGATGGACTACATTTTCTAAGCACTCTCCCAATGAATCTCAACCTGGTAACCGCCTTACCAACAATTAATTTTATATGATCATTCCACTTCAAATCGTTCCACACGCTTACTCCCAGATATTTTACAGAAGTAACTGCTACCAGTGTTTGTTCCGCTATCATATAATCATACAATAAAGGATCCTTCTTTCTATGTATTCGCAATACATTACATTTGTCTATGTTAAGGGACAGTTGCCACTCCCTGCACCAAGTGCCTATCCGCTGCAGATCTTCCTGCATTTCGCTACAATTTTCTAAAACTGCAACCTCTCTGTACACTACAGCATCATCCGCGAAAAGCCGCATGGAACTTCCGACACTATCTACTAGGTCATTTATACATATTGTGAAAAGCAATGGTCCCATAACACTCCCCTGTGGCACGCCAGAGGTTACTTTAACGTCTGTAGACGTCTATCCATTGATAACAACATGCTGTGTTCTGTTTGCTAAAAACTCTTCAATCCAGCCACACAGCTGGTCTGATATTCCGTATGCTCTTACTTTGTTTATCAGGCGACAGTGCGGAACTGTATCGAACGCCTACCGGAAGTCAAGGAAAATTGCATCTACCTGGTAGCCTGTATCTAATATTTTCTGGGTCTCATGAACAAATAAAGCGAGTTGGGTCTCACACGATCGCTGTTTCCGGAATCCAAGTTGATTCCTACATAGTAGATTCTGGGTTTCCAAAAGTGACATGATACTCGAGCAAAAAACATGTTCTAAAATTCTACAACAGATCGACGTCAGAAATATAGGTCTATAGTTTTGCGCATCTGCTCGACGACCCTTCTTGAAGACTGGGACTACCTGTGCTCTTTTCCAATCATTTGGAACCTTCCGTTCCTCTAGAGACTTGCGGTACACGGCTGTTAGAAGGGGGCAAGTTCTTTCGTGTACTCTGTGTAGAATCGATTTAGTATCCCGTCAGGTCCATTGGACTTACCTCTGTGGGTGATTCCAGTTGCTTTTCTATTCGTTGGACACTTATTTCGATGTCAGCCAGTTTTTCGTATGTGCAAGGATTTAGAGAAGGAACTGCAGTGCGGTCTTCCTCTGTGAAACAGCTTTAGAAAAAGGTGTTTAGTATTTCAACTTTACGCGTGTCATCCTCTGTTTCAATGCCATCATCATCCCGGAGTGTCTGGATATGCTGTTTCGAGGCACTTACTGATTTAACGTAAGACCAGATCTCCCTAGGATTTTCTGTCAAGTCGGTACATAGAATTTTACTTTCGAATTCACTGAGCGCTTCACGCACAGCCCTCCTTACGGTAACTTTGACATCGTTTAGCTTCTGTTTGTCTTAGAGGTTTTGGCTACGTTTAAACTTGGAGTGAAGCTCTCTTTGCTTTCGCAGTAGTTTCCTAACTTTGTTGTTGTACAACGGTGGGTTTTCCCCGTCCCTCACAGTTTTACTCGGTACGTACCGGTCTAAAACGCATTTTACGATTGGCTTGAACTTTTTCCATAAACACTCAACATTGTCACTGTCGGAACAGAAATTTTTTTATATTCCTATTTACTTCCATATTCAGGGATGCTGCAATGGCCTTATGATCACTGATTCCCTGTTCTGCACTTAAAGAGTCGAAAAGTTCGGGTCTGTTTGTTATCAGTAGGTCCAAGATGTTATCTCCACGAGTCGGTTCTCTGTTTAACTGCTCGAGGTAATTTTCGGTTAGTGCACTCAGTATAATGTCACTCGATGCTCTGTCCCTACCACCCGTCCTAAACATCTGAGTGTCCCAGTCTATATCTGGTAAATTGAACTCTACACCTAAGACTATAACATGCTGACGAAATTTATGTGAAATGTGTTGCAGATTTTCTCTCAATGCTGCTGAGTGGGGAGGTTGGTAAAAGGAGCCAATTATTAACCTAATTCGGTTGATGAGTATAACCTGCACCCATAATAATTCATAATAATTCACAGGAACTATCCACTTCTATTCCACTACAGGATAAACTACTATTAACAGCGACAAACCCGCCACCACCGGTTGCGTGCAATCTATCCTCTCTAAACACCGTCTGTGTCTTTTTAAAAATTTCGGCAGAATTTATGTCTGGCTTCAGGCAGCTTTCCGTACCTATAACGATTTCAGCTTTGGTGCTGTCTATCAGAGCTTGAAATTCCGGTGCTTTACGAACGCAGCTTCGACGGTTTACAATAACAGTACCGATTGCTGCTTTGTCCCCGCATATCCATACCTTGCCCCCCACCGTTTGAGACTGTTGTTCTTTCTGCACTTGCCCGAGGCCATCTAACCTGAAAAACCGTCCAGTCCACGCTACACAACCCCTGCTACCAGTGTAGTCGAATGCTGTGTGTAGTGGACTCCTGAACTATCCAGCGAAACCCGAAACCCCAACACCCTATGGCGCAAGTCGAGGAATCTGCAGCCAACACGGTCGCAGAACCGTCTCAGACTCTGATTCAAACCCTCCACTAGGCTCTGTACCAAAGGTCCGCAGTCAGCCTGTCGACAGTGCTGCAGATGGTGAGCTCTGCTTTCATCCTGCTAGCGAGACTGGCAGTCTTCACGAAATCAGATGGGGTTTCGGGTTTCACTGGCAGCTAACACCCTATGGCGCAAGTCGAGGAATCTGCAGCCAACACGGTCGCAGAACCGTCTCAGCCTCTGATTCAAACCCTCCACTAGGCTCTGTACCAAAGGTCCGCAGTCAGCCTGTCGACAGTGCTGCAGATGGTGAGCTCTGCTTTCATCCTGCTAGCGAGACTGGCAGTCTTCACGAAATCAGATGGGGTTTCGGGTTTCACTGGCAGCTAACACCCTATGGCGCAAGTCGAGGAATCTGCAGCCAACACGGTCGCAGAACCGTCTCAGCCTCTGATTCAAACCCTCCACTAGGCTCTGTACCAAAGGTCCGCAGTCAGCCTGTCGACAGTGCTGCAGATGGTGAGCTCTGCTTTCATCCTGCTAGCGAGACTGGCAGTCTTCACGAAATCAGATGGGGTTTCGGGTTTCACTGGCAGCTAACACCCTATGGCGCAAGTCGAGGAATCTGCAGCCAACACGGTCGCAGAACCGTCTCAGCCTCTGATTCAAACCCTCCACTAGGCTCTGTACCAAAGGTCCGCAGTCAGCCTGTCGACAGTGCTGCAGATGGTGAGCTCTGCTTTCATCCTGCTAGCGAGACTGGCAGTCTTCACGAAATCAGATGGGGTTTAGGGTTTCACTGGCAGCTAACACCCTATGGCGCAAGTCGAGGAATCTGCAGCCAACACGGTCGCAGAACCGTCTCAGCCTCTGATTCAAACCCTCCACTAGGCTCTGTACCAAAGGTCCGCAGTCAGCCTGTCGACAGTGCTGCAGATGGTGAGCTCTGCTTTCATCCTGCTAGCGAGACTGGCAGTCTTCACGAAATCAGATAGCTGCCGGAGAGGATTTTCTCCGGTCCATAGCGACACACATCGTTGGTGCCGACATGAGCTACCACCTGCAGATGGGTGCTCCCTGTACCCTTCATGGCATCCGGAAGGACCCTTTCTACATTTTGAATGACTCCCCCCGGTATGCACATGGAGTGCACATTGGTTTTCTTCCCCTCCCTTGCAGCCATAGCCCTAAGGGGCCCCATTACATGCCTGACGTTGGAGCTCCCAACTACCAGTAAGCCCACCCTAAGCGACCGCCCGGATCTTGCCGACTGAGTGGCAACCTCAACCACGTCCGGCCGAAGATCAGTAACAGCTGGAGACAGAGCCTGATACCGGTTCGTCAGACAAACTGGAGAGGCCTTCCGTTCAGCCCTCCTGAATGTCTTTCGTCCCCTGCCACACTTCGAGACGACTTCCCACTCTACCATGGGTGAGGGGTCAGCCTCAATGTGGGCAGTATCCCGGGCATCCACAGCCGTAGTCCGATCAGGGGATGCGTGGGACGAGCTGGCCGTCCCCGACAAACCCCTGTCCGGACCCCCACAATGATGCCCATTGGCAACAGCCTCAAGCTGTGTGACCGAAGATAACACTGCCTGAAGCTGGGAGCGAAGGGATGCCAACTCAGCCCGCATCCGAACACAGCAGTCGCAGTCCCTGACCTTGCTAAATACGGTTGTGCCAAGAATGTATGGACTATCTACAGAGAGCACAAGGAATTCGGCACAAAATTTAAACGGTTATGAAAATACAAGACTGCTTAGTAAATGCAGTAAAGCTGCTACTTGCGCACTGCTGACACACTGCTCGGCGGCAGAAGGCTAACTGTACTGTCAGTAACGTGCAGAGACTATTTGAAAGAAATAAACAAATGACAAACGACTACGCGACTTACGCTAAAATGCAAATCTGCCCCTGCTAAATACGAAACTACACATTGATCTGACGGATTTAACTAAACAAGTGCGCTAAGAACACTCAAACAAATTTTCAACTTGATAGTTTACCGTAATCCACGGACCCCATACAGGCGTGACGTTGCATATTTCCGACGAGTCACTGCCATTTGATTGTAATCCACGGACCCTCACATTGACGATGCAACACACAAATTGCGTCCAGATTCAATATTACAATCTCTAGCCGGCTTCTGTCTAAGTGATTTACGTGGGTACAGTCACCATACTGAACTTCTCCTGGGATTCATGTTGCTTGTTTGTGACGCATCACCGGCTGGGGTGGCCAAGCGGTTCTAGGCACTAAAGTCTGGAACCACGCGACCGCTATGGTCGCAGTTTCGAATCCTGCCTCGGGCATGGATATGTGTGATGTCTTTAGCTTAGTTAGGTTTCAGTAGTTCGAAGTTATAGGGGACTGATGACCTCAGCTGTTCTGTCCCATAGTGCTTCGAGCCATTTGAACCCATAGTGCTCAGAGCCGTTTGAACCATTTTTTGCTCGGGGTCACGTTGTTTATTTCCTATGAATCACTGCCAGTTTACTTTAATCCACAAACTCTCACACTGACGATATAGCACACAAATTGCGACGCGATTCAATAGTACAGGCTCCAGCAGAACTCTGTCTAAGCTACAAACATGACTACGGTCACGGTACGAAAATTCTTGGGAGTCACGTTGCTTGTTTCCGTCGCATCACTACCACGGACCCTCGCATTGACTATGCGACGAACAAAATGCGTCGCGGTTCATGGTTCAGGATGTAGATTACTTTTATTGAATCGTCTAACTTGGCTACAGTAACCATACAGATCTTCTCCTGTTGCTTGTAATGTTGCTTGTTTCCAACGCATCGTTTCCAGTTTAATGTAACCCAGGGACCCTCACTTTGACCATGCGACACACAAATTCCGTTGCAATTCAATAGCACATGCTCCAGACTACTTCTGTCTAATCAACTAATGTGGCTACCCCCACAATATGGAACTTCTCCTAGGAGACGAGGTGCTTTTATCTGATGCATCACTGCCACTTTACAGCAATCCACGGACCCTCATATTGAGGATGCGACACCCAAAATTTGTCCCAATTCAATAGTACACGGTCGAGACAACTTCGATCTAAGCGACAAACGTGGTATCAGGCACCATAGTGAACTTCTCCTGGGAGTCACATTGCTGGTACCGATGCATTACTGATATTTTACCGTAATCCACGGACCCTCACACTCACAATGCGACGCACAAATAGCATCGCGAATTAATACTACGGGCTCCGGCAGAATTCTATCTAAGCTACTAATGTGGGTACGGTCACCATATAGAACTTCTCCTATGAGTCACGTTGCTTGTTTCAAACGCATCGCTGCTGATTACTGTAAAACACGGATTCTCACATTGACGATGCGACACACATATCTTCGTGGCACAATAGTGCAGGCTCCAGTCGACTTCAGTCTAAGCGACTATCGTTTCTACGTTCACCATACAGAATTTCCCCTGGAAGTCACGTCGCTTATTCCCGACGCATAACTGCCAGTTTACTGTAATCCACGGATCCTCACGTTGACGATGCAACACAAAAATTGCGTCGCGGTTAAATACACTCCAGGAAATTGAAATAAGAACACCGTGAATTCATTGTCCCAGGAAGGGGAAACTTTATTGACACATTCCTGGGGTCAGATACATCACATGATCACACTGACAGAACCACAGGCACATAGACACAGGCAACAGAGCATGCACAATGTCGGCAATAGTACAGTGTATATCTACCTTTCGCAGCAATGCAGGCTGCTATTCTCCCATGGAGACGATCGTAGAGATGCTGGATGTAGTCCTGTGGAACGGCTTGCCATGCCATTTCCACCTGGCGCCTCAGTTGGACCAGCGTTCGTGCTGGACGTGCAGACCGCGTGAGATGACGCTTCATCCAGTCCCAAACATGCTCAATGGGGGACAGATCCGGAGATCTTGCTGGCCAGGGTAGTTGACTTACACCTTCTAGAGCACGTTGGGTGGCACGGGATACATGCGGACGTGCATTGTCCTGTTGGAACAGCAAGTTCCCTTGCCGGTCTAGGAATGGTAGAACGATGGGTTCGATGACGGTTTGGATGTACCGTGCACTATTCAGTGTCCCCTCGACGATCACCAGTGGTGTACGGCCAGTGTAGGAGATCGCTCCCCACACCATGATGCCGAGTGTTGGCCCTGTGTGCCTCGGTCGTATGCAGTCCTGATTGTGGCGCTCACCTGCACGGCGCCTAACATGCATACGACCATCATTGGCACAAAGGCAGAAGCGACTCTCATCGCTGGAGACGACACGTCTCCATTCGTCCCTCCATTCACGCCTGTCGCGACACCACTGGAGGCGGGCTGCACGATGTTGGGGCGTGAGTGGAAGACGGCCTAACGGTGTGCGGGACCGTAGCCCAGCTTCATGGAGACGGTTGCGAATGGTCCTCGCCGATACCCCAGGAGCAACAGTGTCCCTAATTTGCTGGGAAGTGGCGGTGCGGTCCCCTACGGCACTGCGTAGGATCCTACGGTCTTGGCGTGCATCCGTGCGTCGCTGCGGTCCGGTCCCAGGTCGACGGGCACGTGCACCTTCCGCCGACCACTGGCGACAACATCGATGTACTGTGGAGACCTCACGCCCCACGTGTTGAGCAATTCGGCGGTACGTCCACCCGGCCTCCCGCATGCCCACTATACGCCCTCGCTCAAAGTCCGTCAACTGCACATACGGTTCACGTCCACGCTGTCGCGGCATGCTACCAGTGTTAAAGACTGCGATGGAGCTCCGTATGCCACGGCAAACTGGCTGACACTGACGGCGGCGGTGCACAAATGCTGCGCAGCTAGCGCCATTCGACGGCCAACACCGCGGTTCCTGGTGTGTCCGCTGTGCCGTGCGTGTGATCATTGCTTGAACAGCCCTCTCGCAGTGTCCGGAGCAAGTATGGTGGGTCTGACACACCGGTGTCAATGTGTTCTTTTTTCCATTTCCAGGAGTGTAGTACAATCGCAAGACGACTTCTGTCTAAGCGACTTACGTCACATCGGTCACAGTACAGAACTTCTTCGGCCAAAGCAAATCGATAGCCATAAATATCTTTTCTCGAGACTCCAAAACTGTGGAAATCACATGGGGCGAGCTTGGGACTGTATGGAGGATGGGCAGGGGCTCGTAGTGAAACTTCTGCAGCATAGGCGGAACAATCTTGGCAACATGTGGAAAGGCATTATGCTTCAACAGAATGACTCCGTCCTTCTTTGTTCCAGGGTGGTTGGACCGCTGCCTTCAGTGATTGCAAAGTGTCCACGTCCATGACCCGTTTTGCAGTACCACCTAGGGCATCAACCTACTTCCAGAGGTGTTGTGAATAACTTATTATTATCATACTACGTGGTATCATTGATCGATACCACCACACTGGCGTCCCACAGTTGGTAACGCCTTTGCAAGTTCCTGTCGCAAGGGATCTGGGGGACCCAAAGGAGCACATTGACTTAGCTTTTAGCAGTACTGCAGAGTTTTTGTAGCTGTTGCGGAGTCTTTCTGTGTTGCTCATTCTGCCAGTGCTTCGTTTCGCAGGTGAGATTCATAATACGAGATTGCTTCGTTTCCTTTGAGCAACGTAGTTTCCGTCAGTTTCTTTACTGTACGAAGGATATATGTCAGTGCAGAAATTTTCGTGTGTTCCAGGTTACATTCTTATATGCGTCGACATTACCGTTTGACTTGTGTTTTTGTAGTTACTTTTTTTTTTCAAACAGTTCGCACTGATCAGTGATATCATTTCTTTGCTTATTTATTTGCTTCTGAATGAGATCGTTTTTCACACACACAGGATTCTTTTCGGTTACATGTAAGTGATGTGGGTTTGAGCTCAGTAGAACATTTATGTTGTTAATTCTCGTTCTCAGGTTTGTATTTACGACAAATAACACACACGCAAGTAATGCCCACTCACTTACAACTGCTTCACATGGAAATTTCTACGCTTGCGTCATTAAGCCAGGGTTTCGGTGCTTAGTTCCTCAACAGGACATGATCCAAGTAATATATATTCTACGTATTCCTTCAATACATCTTTGTTCAACACAACATCGTTTTAATGTATTTAAGAAACTTTAGCGTGATACAAGTGTTCCACCGATGAAGCTGTAACAATCATTTTCTCTCGATTTTTTCGGTACTAAACGTTGAACTTGTATATCTGTTTAAACGAGAAAATGGCTGTGAAGCATCGGTAAGAATGAAAGTATTTTTGTTCTTCTGTGCGCTTTAGTCTGATACTGATTCTGTGCTCTCCCCAGTGTCCCGCCTAATCGCGTATTTCTGTTAAGACTCTTTACGGCATCCCTTACAAGTTCTCCCGCCTTCCGTTTCCCAGTAACACTGCTGTAACTACTCCTTGGTGCCTCAGGACGAGTCGTACCTGCGAATCCTTTCTTTAACTCGAACTGTGTCACAGGTTCATTTTCTTCAGTACAACTTCATCAATTACGTTCATCTAACCTTCAGCTTTCTTTGTGATACCACAGTTCCAAATTCGCTATCCTACTCTTGTCTCTACTGTGCCAACGCTTCATTTCTATGTAAAATTGCATCGCAGGCAAATAATTCCCGACATGGTTTCCTATCACATATTTTTATAAGTCGTGTCAAAAAATTTATATCTATTAGATAAGGTCTTGTTGCAGTTCGCGTTTACATTATATACCCTCTCTCCATCTGTTGTCGACAGTTACTTTGCTAGCCAAATAATGTAGCTTTCCTACTTTTAGTGTCTCATTTCTTACGTTATTTCCTTTAATTTGAATGTACTTTATTAGTCTTGTTTTAATTTTAGTTAGGAACTGCTAACAGTCCATCTTCAAGATACTATCCATTCCGTACAAATGATCTCTAAATTTTTCGTTGCCTCCGACAGGATTACAGGGTCATCAGGAAACAGCAATGGTTTAATTTATTCTCTCAGAACTTTGATTATTTTCCCAAATTTATTGTTTTCTTTATGTGCAGATTAGAACCTTAGTCATTAGCTTATCAACCTCTACTATGTCCTCGACTGCAGTGTGGTTTATACTCAAGTTCTAGACAACCTTTTGCTCTCTTTGTTGTATGCCAGCTACCTATAGTATTCGGAAGTCTGAATTTTAATTGACTTTGTCAAGAACGTATAATAGATATTTATATGTCTGAATGGATTTCTCTTCCTTCAATCTGCTCTCCGAGTTACATCGTAATTACTAGCGCGTTGCATTTCTCCGGAAGAAAAATTGTTCTTCACTAAGGTCGATTTTTGTCAGTCGTTGTTCTCTTCTATAGGCTTTGCAACCAAAACTTAATAGATGTTTCGGTGCTATTCAGACCTCTCCATACTTAACCTCATTGGTACACCCTTCATAATATTAATTTCATTCGTTACCAACAGAGTTTAGAAGATATTTTCCAAAAGATATTCACGACGTAGGATGAAATTTACAGGTTTATTAAAAACTATTGCTTGGGTAGTTTATCTGAAATTAAAATATGCGACTTGTTCTCCTCATAAGTTCCACAACCTCGCAGTATTAAAAGGTCTTTATACAAAGGTACAGAAGGCTTTGACGGGCTCTGTTTGCTTCAGGCAAAATATTGTGGTTTAGAGACCTTGGACGATGTGTTAAACTATTTACTATGGTTTCGTCTCTATCTGCAGGTGACGTGTTCAGTGACAAAACCGGTAACTGCATCGAAAGTACAAGCAGTTTCTAGTTTAGAGGTGCATTATGAGCTGCACTTAGAGAGCGAGCATTCAGCATGCATTTAGTATCAAGTGATAAATGGGAGTGACATGTGTACATATCATAACACGCCTTGCAAACTGGAGGCCCGTTTCCTTTCGCTGGAGTTGCCAGATCTGAAGATATCCTTTGCACATGTGGACGAAATTTAGGATATAAGTTAACACGTCGCCTCCTTGCCATTAAGTATAAACGAAACATTTTGTAGTAACATTTTGTTGTTATTATGATTCACTATTTTCTGTCACGTTATGTGTTCAATAAATTTTGTTAACACTTGTTCGGAGTCGAGTGGACATCCTTAACTTTTTTTTAAATCCATACCAATGAAAATTACATCAGTACGCACAGGCAGGAACAGCGACCATTTCGCTTAGACGTGCACAGATGGCAACGAGTGTGGAACACCACACTGGAGGGCAGCCACTGGACGGGAAGAAACGCCTGGGCTCCCCAGTAAGCAAGCGCGTCCGCCTCCGTCGCCTTCGTACGCAGCACGTACTGTCCCCTCGCAGTTGGGGGCCTGGAGCTACGACCCACACGCCCACCGTCGCCGCTTTAAGCTGGCGCTGGAGAAGTTTACCTGTCGCACGTGCTCTTCATGCTGAAGCTCTCTCTGGATGGAGGGCTTCCGACTGTTCTGCCCTCTCGGCAGGCGGGGAAGCAACTACTTACAACACAATTCCTCCCACGTCATCCCTGCATTCAGCTTTTCCATCACTCGCTTACCGTCTCTGACGATCGAACATACACACGAATTCTCGGAAAAGTATTAAATATATCTGCAGAATTGAAATAAAAAACGTTCCAAGCTCCATATTTTCTTAAAACCCATTTCAGTGGTATTACGTTCTCGTTGGGTAACCTCAGACTTGTTGCGAAGGTCAAATCATGGATAAAATGTGCCAAACATTCATTACTAGATGGTGCATGGTTCTTGTGCCAAGCGGTGGTTCACAGTGAAGTTGCACAGGCGGTGGTCTCCTTCACTTAGCTCGATATACGGAGATAAAATACATGTTTCTAGTGAGTGGACACGAATTTTCGAGCTGCGATAGAGTTTTCAATTATAGAGAAACGCAGAAAGGTAAGCAAGATCTGTTACTATATAAGCATGACTGTTTAGAAAATATGTTCAAATGTATGTGAAATCTTATGGGACTTAACTGCTAAGGTCATCAGTCCCTAAGCTTACACACTACTTAACCTAAATTATCCTATGGACAAACACACACACCCACGCCCGAGAGAGGACTCGAACCTCCTCCGGCACCAGCCGCACAGTCCATGATTGCAGCGCCCTAGACCGCTTGGCTAATCCCGTGCGGCGACTGTTTGGAAGTTATGAACCTCTTCCTTATAATTCCTATGCACACTACTGACTTCTATGAATCAATTTAAAGATTAAGCTGTGTTGATAACACAGACATGTAAGATCCTCAAGTGCACTGCGATCAACTTTAGTGTCTCATCCAACTAAAATGGCTATATGAAAACCCTTACACAGAAGAATGCCAATTAAAAATGTAGTGCCTCTGCATTAATGGCATTTGAAACCATGACTTTCTTTGATTTTATCCATACTGGATGAGAGGTCGTGGTCGTTAATGTCAAGAGAACTTTATTCCTCTTCACAGAAAAAGAAAAAATACGCTGCTCCGTCATGAATCCGAAAGCTCCACGACTTAGATCCCAGTTTAAGGTATATAAGGAAAATTGTCCTGCTAGAGTAATTGTGAATTCTAGAAACAGTCCTTTATGCAAAATTACTAAAATGCTCGATAAAATTTTAAAAGAATCTTTCGTGTTTGAGGATAAGTTTTCAATCACTAATAATTCAGCTTTGATAAATGAATTTAAGGATAAGCCTATCGCTGACACGGCCCCCCTAGTATCTCTAGACATTAAAAACCTTTATGCGACTGTGCCGGTAAATGAGGACGTTAAGGACATCAAAGAAAATTTGCTTAAGTACAAAACACTGTCTCAGCAAGAAATAGTCGAATTCATCGAACTGTTAGAATTCGTTCTGAAACATAATTATTTTTCTTTTAACAATAAATTTATGCAAAAAGATGGATTGGCTATGGGTTCCAGTATATCTGGAACCATAGCAGACATCTTTATAAACCATTTAGAAAAACGACTCCTCGTTAACCCGCAACATCCCGTGGATAAAGTTGTATATTACAAACGCTATATAGATGATACGCTGCTTCATATCGATGGGCAAGGAAAAGAAGTTGCAGAAATAGTAAATAAATTTAACGAGTTACACGGTAAAATTGAATTCACTGTGGAAGAAGAGAAAAATGGTGAACTGCAATTAGGAAACAAAATGATAGGCATGTTTTTAAAATATTTAGGAAACCAACAACAACTGATATGTTGATACAAAATAATTCCTGCCATCCTAATAGCCAGAAACTTTCTGCTTTTAGATCTTTGATAGATAGAGCCTTTAGAGTCCTTATGAATGAAGAATACAGACTGAATGAGCTGAACATCATGAAACAACTAGCCAGAGCTAACGGATATCACCAAAACTTTGTCAATAAATTAATACGACAGAAACAGCTCGCGAATGCAAGGAAGAATACCGCAAATAATATTACGAGAGTCACAGTACCATACTTCGGTGATATTTCGCAAAAAGTGGCTAACATTTTCAAACCTTTTAAAGTTGATACTGCTTTTCAGACCAATAATACGCTGCGGTTTAAACTAAGAAATAATTAACAGCAGGAAAGCGATAAATATGAGAGAGCTGGGGTCTATAAAATTCAGTGTAACACTTGCAGGGCAAGCTATATAGGCCAAACTGGTAGGTCTTTTAAAGTACGTTACAAAGAACATGGCGATTCTTCCGGCTTAATAATTTCGAAAAGTCAGCTGTAGCCACGCATATTTGGGAATCAGGACACCCCATGCTGGGAATAGATCAGGATCTCGTTATTTTACATAGACAGGACAACGGCAAAAAGCTGGATCTACTAGAACAACTGGAAATTACCATACATAGCTTGGATAATCAGAACACATTGAATGAACAGTTAACTGGTGATACAAATAACTTTTTCAAACATTTCACTGGTTTCTTTTTGTAACTACATTTTTAGCAATTGGCAGGATACCATCATTTCATGAGGTCCTTGGAACATGTATACGTTATCTGTTTGTATAGACATTTCTGTGACTTCCTTATTTACTTGCGCGTGAGCTGACTCGCGTTTCAGTGTTGTATTTGGCTACGTAGTGTGTGGTATCAACGAAGAGCACGGGCGGTTTAAGACGATAGAGGAGAGAGCCATGTGGTTAGATGTTGATCACCATAGGCGACACCATTTTCGAGTTTTTAAATTTTGACGACTATGTGGAGATGCACCTTGGAAGACACGGCTGCAACAAGGGAAGTAGCCACGATGTTTTAATTTTTTTATCAATTTTATTGTGCCTGGTGCATGTTCCATTTTAGCGTGTTTTAACAGGTTCTTTTACTTTTTTTCTGATGATGGAAGCTTGACTTCCGAAACGCGTCAATCTTAGTGTTTTACACTATAAACAAGTGGTTGAGCCGATATATTTTTTAACATAACTTTCTTATTGACACTTAGAATTACTCTATTCCCTGATAAGACACGTAAAACTTTTTTTAAAATATTTATTTTCTCATACGTCTCATTATTTTTGCAGTGATGAAGTAGGCACAGTAATTCGGTGGTATATTATCTGTCTTCCGGATAGAAATGACCCATGTACAAAAAGAGATGTACTGTTGGTTTTTTATTCTCACAACGAAAGTGAGACATGGCACTTAGATCCTTTTTTAATTTCCATTCTTCATGTATTGTCTAGTTACTTTATATTTCAATCCTGATGCCCCCGATGACATCTCTTCATGTTAGTAAAGCACTTAATTGTTAGATATATAGCAATGTCTCGCATCCTCTCCAGCACTCTCTCTAATACCAAGCAAGTTATTCTCTGTCCTCGCTAGGGTCTTATCATCCTGTCTATTCTTCTACTTAATATTATTTACACAGTTTTTGGCAAATGGCCGGACGATCGGGTACAACTGAACCTAAATTTGTGGGAGCATTAACGGGGAGGAAAAGACCTACAGTTACTTCCAACAGGACGGAGCACCTGCCCTACAGCCAGCCGAATCTTGAAGGACATTTACACATCCTCACTGCTGGCCCAGTTGTTAGCAGGGGTCAGTCTGGTCTTGGCCCTAGCTGACCACTCAGCTAGGGCCTGATCTGCCAGTGTGCGATTACTTTGTGTGGGGAGCCCTCAAGTCTATGGTGTATCGCAACAACCAACAACCGCTATAGTCTTCAAGAACTGCAACATAACATTTCGGATGAGACTGCAGAAATCCAGCAGTCTACCTTCGATCCTTTTTCAGAAACTGGCTGACCAGGGCCCACAAACGCTAAGAGAAGAATGGTGTCACTTCCGACACCTGCTATAGTCAGATTAGTACTGTATTTTCTTTCCTCTGTTGTGTTTCTTTGTACCCTGGATCTCCATTGCCCGGACCACTTTTATTTGCCACAGTCTGTATATGAGTTACATGGCCCCTCATCAATTCTCTAGAAATGCTGTCATTTCTTACTATGTCAGTTCAATTCACTGTCAGCATAGCCGACCGAAGTTGCCGAGCGATTCTAGGCGCTACAGTCAGGAGCTGCGCGACCGCTACGGCTGCAGGTTCGAATCCTAACTCGGGCATGGATGTGTGTGATGTCCTTAGGTTAGTTAGGTTTAAGTAGTTCTAAGCTCTAGGGGACTGATGATCTCAGAAGTTAAGTCCCATAGTCCTCAGAGCCATTTGAACCATTTGAACTGTCAGCATAATAGGGTATTAGACCGTTTTCTGGAAGAGGTCTTAAATGATTAATTACGATATTGTACGCTCCAAACATGCTTTTTTCCTCTTCCATATCAATATTGTTTTATAAAAACGGAAATGTAATTAAAATAATTTGGAAACCCGTTAAAACGCTCTATTTGATCCCTGTGACGTCACTGGTTAGTTTGTTGCTCCTGCTGTCATGAAACACATCCACAGTGATGTCTTATTTTGGTATTTACGTTTTGGAAAATGGGTTGCAAATGGTGTTTAGTACCATACTGTACAAATACATCCATAAAAACTCCTGTTTTTCGGGGTTCCAGAGAACAGCAAGATAAGTAAAATGCAGTTGCACTGAACCGGCAAATTGCCACCACGTCGACCAAAAGTTCCCTAACTTGATTAGAAATGTTTTGCACTGTGAAGTTAACATTAATTATGCTTTCCCACTCTTACAATGAGAGGTAGTGTCATTCAAAGAAAACAAACCTTACACTATTTGTTTGGTAGCTGACTTGTTACAGCGCGAAAGCGTCGAATTTTATAATGTCCATAGATCGCTGGTTAGAATCTAACCCAAAAAATATTTTAGGTTATTTGTGAAACGACTCGACATTCCTCTAGTATTAAAACGAAATCACAATTACAGAACTTCACCACATCGATCAGAAGCACAATATTATTGTGTTTTCCTTGCTGTTTACATGGTCTTACATTTGCAATCGCTGTTCACACAGGGCGCGTTCAAAACGATATTTTCTAGTTAATGCGAGCACACGCTTTTTGCTTGATTAGAAACAATGTTCTTTTTATCTTATTACTGTCCTGTTAGGCTCTTTATAGTACTAAGTTTAGAAGTTTCATCGTCTTACATATACATGCACTAAGTCTGTTTCGGACACTGACGTTAGTTTACTCTCACAAACATCACGGCCCCTATGTTTATGTTACCTGAGTGTTGTACATGCTTTATATCTCTCTGTACGGAAAACCTCATCGTCCTACATCTCGTTGTACCGTGTGATATCTTCATCACTAGCAATGCTTTCCAAAAAGTAAAAAGTATGTTCGCCAAATTAATGTATTTTTCATGTGCTGTCCATTTCTCAGAGTAAGATAAATGTGAAACTATATACATACACACACACACACACACACACACACACACACACACACACACACACATATATATATATATATATATATATATATATATATATATATATAAAATGTCCCAAAGCTATGTATAAAATGTCCCACCATCGAAACAACTACTACAATCAGTTCTTTCTAACGCTATTCTTGTATTTCGAACGTATGACCTACGACGCCTGTGAGGCCCATTGTCTCTCTTAAGTACTTTCTATAATGGAAATGAGCACAAACCTTTGCCGAGAATAAATTTATTGTGCTTTTGGTCGTAGCACATGACTGATAGTTGACAATCTAGATATAATATACGGTCCCGTTCACAAACGTTCTACAGTTCCTTAGTTTTGAGCGACTTTAATGATATTGGAGGGGGCAGGGAAAATAATGTCCGTTGTTATACCTATCGCCGCTCTAAATCATTGGAGTATAAACGCATTATCTTTCTCTAGGTTTCTAGCGTTCACAAAATTCTTTTCTGTAGTTACTTAAAAGTTGTAATTGCGTTTTCCATCATTAAATAGTAAAACTTGCAGAAATAGTACGTAAAACCTCATAACATCGGCAAACACTTCTATGACAGGCGTATAGCTTCGTCTTTACTCGTAGCGTGTGACGTCACCAAAGCATCAGTCAGTAACAGAGCGTTTTCAATCACGTGACCAAATCTTGATATTTAATGATTTTTAAGCTACATTTACGTAAAAATAACACATATTTTTGGAGAATATTGACGGTCAATGCTATTTAAATGTTATAATCAATCAGAATAACAACGATACGAACAATATTTTTAACATAGGAAAATAGCCAGTCATGTAACACCACATCTCATACGCAAACAGTATCTTACGTTCCATTGTTTTGTTAGACCATGCTGTGCTCCAAACGTTCATACTTAGAGATCTATTCCTCAAAGTAGAGCCAATGTTTGCTACTGGCAGACTTCCTTCTATTGAGTACTGTCCTCTTTGCCCGCGGAAGTCATCTTCTTACACCCTCCATTGTTCTCCTGTCGTTCATAATTTTCCTCGTAAGGTACCACGACTTCGTCTACGACGTAGTCGCGTGTTCCTATAGTTTTATTAGTGATTTCATTTCCGCCACTATTCAGTACATTCGTCATTCTTCGTTGTATCCTCATTCCTTATTGTATGCAAAATGGTATGGTTTTTTTATGCAAAAGGTGTGGTGTCACCGCCAGACATCACACTTGCTAGGTGGTAGCCTTTAAATCGGCCGCGGCCCGTTAGTATACGTCGTACCCGCGTGTCGGCACTGTCAGTGATAGCAGACCGAGCGCCACCACACGGCAGGTCTAGAGAGACGTACAAGACTCGCACCAGTTGTACAGCCGACTTTGCTAGCGATGGTTCACTGACAAATTACGCTCTCATTTGCCGAGACGATAGTTAGCATAGCCTTCAGCTACGTCATTTGCTACGACCTAGCAAGGCGCCATTACCAATTTGTATTGCGATTATTATTGATGTATCAACAAGAGTGATGTACACCACTTATGGATTAAAGTTAAGTATTACATCAGCTACGTTCTTTATTTGCTACTATTAATTGCCTTAACTGTTCCAGACCTCGCGCCAGTCAGCGTGTAATTAAACGCGTGCATTTCGGCTTCCTCTCATTGTGACTTGGCTGTCTTGCCAAGTCACAACAAAAGGTTCTATTATTCTTCCTCACACTCTCTGAGACTAGCAATGTCACCGGCGGATTTTTTTAAATAGGTATATGATAATAAATGTGTGTAAATTATTTTTGTGTCTCTGTACCTGAACACACCTTTGATCTTCGGTTACCAGAGATTATGGTAGCGTCTCATGACGTCATTGTCGTCTTGTCTAGTACGAGGGTGAGTCAACTGAAAACCTTAAATATTTTATTAAAATACTATTTATTGTGCAGAAGTGGTACAAAGCTGTATCAATTTTCAACACAATCTCCCCGACGCTCAATGCAAGTCCACCAGCTGTTACAAAGTGCATAAATTCCTTTACAAATAAATTCTTTTGGTAGTCCGCACAACCACTAATTCACCGCGTGGCGTACCTCTTCATCAGAACGGAACTTCTTTCCTCCCATTGCGTCTTTGAGTGGTCCAAACATATGGGAATCACTAGGGACAAAGTCTGGTGAGTATGGAGGATGAGAAAGACACTCAAAATGCAGGGCTGTGATTGTTGCAACTGTTGTACGGGCAGTGTGGGGCTTTGCATTGTCATGTTGCAAAAGGACACCTGCTGAGAGCAACACACGTCGCTTTGATTTTATTGCAGGCCGCAGATGATTTTTTAGGAGATCTGTGTATGATGAACTGGAGACAGTGGTCCCTCTAGGCATGTAATGCTCCAAAATGACGCCTTATTCGACCCAAAAGAGAGTGATCATAACCTTCCCTACTGATGGTTCTGTTCTAAACTCCTTTGGTTTTGGTGATGAGGAATGGGGCCATTCCTTGCTCGCTCTCTTCGTTTCCGGTTGGTGGAAAACCCAGGTTTCGTCCGCAGTATCGATTCTTGCAAGGAAGTCATCACCTTCTCGTTCAAAGCGCCGTAGAAGATCTTCACAAGCATCAATACGTCGTTCTCTCATTTCAGGAGTCAGCTGCCGTGGCACCCATCTTGCAGACACTTTGTGAAACTGGAGCACATCATGCACAATGTGGTGTGCTGACCCATGACTAATCTGTAAACATGCTGCAAGGTCATTCAGTGTCACTCGGCGGTTTTCCTTCACTATAGCTTCAACTGCTGCAATGTTCTGTGGAGTCACAACTCATTGTGCCTGACCTGGACGAGGAGTATCTTCCACTCAAGTCGAACCATTTGCGAATTTCCTACTCCATTTGTAGACTTGCTGGTGTGACAAACATGCATCACCATACTGAACCTTCATTCGTCGATGATGAATTTCAATAGGTTTCACACCATCACTACGCAAAGACAGAACGCTGTTCTTCCCTGGTGCAAGTCGCAAGTGGGGCGGCCATCTTTATACTGATACTGCGACGGCACGTATGCATCTGCACTATGCTGCCACCTACAGGCCATTCTGCACGCTGTTTGTAGCACGCTTACCAATTTACAGGATAACGGCCCGAAATGTATATTTGTTGTTACAAATTTAAGGTTTTCATTTCATTCACCCTCGTAGTTGTAGTCTGTCTAGAGCTGTTGGCGGTCATGACTGGCGGTAAATGATAATCAAAACGCTTCCCTGTGTACCCGTACACTTGGAGCGCGGTAAAATCTATCAACATCTCTTTATACGCTGCGAGCGCTAGTCAATATATTCGGGCAAGCTGCTATGAATCAATATTTATTCCCAGAATCACACAATAACAAGGGAAACTTCCCAACGCATCCTTTAGGATTTAGCGGTAAGAGGGCCCAACGGACAGCCCGTCAAAAACTTAACTCAAATCAAGTATGAAAACAGGAAGATGCTGTACTGAGCTGTGAAAAAATTCAAAATGCCAACAGTGAACGGTCCAAGGACAAGAAGAGCTATATAGCAGAACCATAAACAGTAATCGCGTCGCGGCGGAGTGACTACGGTTTTAGATTACCAAACTGGTGAGCCATATTCAAAACTTCCTCGTCCCAATTTTTTTTTTTCGCTGATCGCTTTATTCGAATTTGTATCTCTTTCGTGGTATAACGTCCATTTGCAACAGCGAGGTATAAGGTAGGGACCTATAATGACTGTTTACTCGGCACAACTACTGTTTTAACACACGCAAGGAAGTGGTTTTCGAATGGAAATCGCAAACGTTTGATGATTAGACGACAAGTCAACCAAATCCTTCCCCGCAAAACAAGTCTGGTGTGTTATACGCGGCGCTACTGACAGAACGTGTGTCATATGATAGCAATCTCTTATCGACCCACCCAATTTGCACGCCGGGTGAGTCAGTCTATGTGAGACGGCTATGTGGTATCTCACCTGCTCTCACTATAGATCACGTTTACTTGCGACGGTAGCGTATTCCTACCACGTGACTCACATTCTATAACCGTTGTATAGTATGAGGGTAAGCCCAAAAGTAAGGTCTCCTATTATTTATATAAGTAGACAGACCTGTTTATTTCCACAATGGCTTACATCAGTTTACAGCTTGAACATTTCTGTCGATGCATTTTTGTAGACGATGGGGCTGTTTTTGTATGCCCATGTCATAACAACTCGCCGCCATGCTGTTTAGAATGTTATGAACCTCTCCTTTCACCTCGTCGTCGGAGTTCAGCAGCTGGGACCACAATTAACCCTGAAAAAACTCAAACGGGCAATTCAGAACCAGAGAATAGGAATGTTCAGCAAGGCGTACACACTCTCCACGACAACGCTCGCCCACACATCGATAGGCAAACCGTTGCCCTCCTGCAACAGTTTCAGTGGAACATAATCACCCACCCACCCTACAGTCCTAACTTGGCGCCCAGTGACTATCACCAGTTCCCTAGCTTAAAAGAACATTTAGCCGGAAAGCGATTCAGCTTCGACGACGAGGTGAAAGAAGAGGTTCATAACTTCCTGAACAGCATGACGGTGAGCTAATATGACATGGGCACATAAAAACTGCCACAGCGACTACACAAATGCATCGACAGAAGTGGTGATTATGTCCAAGCTGTAAACTGATGCAAACCATTGTGGAAATAAACGGGTCTATATACTTATAAAAAAATAGGTGACTTTACTTTTGGGATTACCATCGTATCACAAGACTACAGAAAAGGAACAAACATTTCAAAACCGGACGGGCAGTACATAATTTTGTGGAAAAAAATGATAAGAGGCAGTTTTGAACACGGATCGCCCTCTCGGCACTGCAGCGTCGTGACCACATACATACGATGCCTTTGCTCTTTCAGCATCCCCTATGCCGCGCTTGTTGTCGTTCGACCGTTCACTGTTTCTATTTTTCTTTTCTTTTCACAGATCAGTACACCTTCTGCCTGTTTTCATGCTTGATCTGTGTTCAACTTGTTACGGGCTATCCACTGGACCATCTTACCACTAAATCTGAGGGGGATACGATGGGGATGTTCCGTTGTAAGACACAAAAAGGACGCACCACGAATTAATTATCCGAATGGGGCGGAATTAGGTAGATGTGTTGTACATGTACAGACAAACAAGTGATCACAATTTCACAAAAAAATAGATGATTTATTGAAGAGAAAGAGCTTCACAATTGAACAACATAATAACGCGTCAGGCCACCTCAGGCCCTTATACAAGGAGCTATTAGGTTTGGCATTCATTGACATAATTGTTGGATGTCCTTGTGCCGGACTTTGTTCAACTGATGAGTTAGATCGTTAAAATCCAGAGCTAGTTAGAAGGCTCAGCCCACAACTCTCGAAACGTTCTCAGCTGGCGACCTTTCTGGACAAGGTAGGGTCTGACAAACATTTAGACCAGCAGTAGAAATTCTCGCTGTGTGCGGATTGGTAGACGGGAGGAGGAGGGGTGAGGGAGGGAGGTGAGGCGGGAACGTGTGTGGGGGGGGGGGGGGGGGATGGTGGCATTATCTCGCTGAAATCCTGAAATGTAAACCCAGGATAGTTTGTCATGAAGGGCAATAAAACCGGACGTAGAATATTGTCGACGTACTGCTGTACTGTAAGCATCCCGCAGCTAACAACTGAAGAGGTCTGCTATGAAACAAAACAGCACACAAGACCATCACTTTCCGGCTCTTGCGCCATGTGGTGGGCGACAGTCGGGTTGCTATCTGGGGCGTCTCCAAACACGTATCCGCTTAACATGGGGTCTGAATTCAGAGTGGGACTCATCATAGGAGTTAATTCTACTCCCGTCAATGAAATTTCAGGCCGAAGACGTGTCTGAAGATGTCCGGGACAATGATAGAATAACAGCCTGTCTCCCGCCACACTGCCCGACAAGCAACAGTGAAGGTCTGCATTGCTATTTCTTGCTGGTCCCCTTTGATGGTCATCCACTGCACCCTTGCAGCACAGCGGTAAGTCCACGATATTATACGTCCAATTTGTTGCCGTTCATGGCAAGCCACCCCGGGCTTTCATTTCAGCAAGATAATGCCCGCCAGTACACTGCTTTTTTCGTGTTTGGTAAACCCTACCTTGGCCAGCAAGGTAGCCAGGTTTCTGCTCAACTGGGAAAGTTTAGAACATTATGAGTGGGACCCTACAACCAGCTCAGGACATTGACGATCTAATGCTCCAGTTGGACCGAATGTGACACTACAGCCTTCAAAAGACCATCCAGCAACTCTATCAATAAATGGTAAGCCGAATACTGCTTACATAAGTGCGAAAGGGGGCCACCGCTTTATTGACTTCCGCAGTTTATAACCCTTTCGTTCTTGAAGAAATCATTCAGTTTTTCTGAAACCGAAACAGCGAGAAACTTACCATTAGGATCGATGGTCACGAAGTAGATAAAGTTAAGGAATTCTGCTACCTAGGCAGTAAAATAACGAGTGACGGACGAGGCTAGGAGGACATCAAAAGCAGAATAGCTAAAAGGGCATACCTGGCCAAGAGAAGTCTACTAATATCAAATATTGGCCTTAATTTGAGGAAGAAATTTCTGATACTGTACGTCTGGAGCATAGCATTGTATGGTAGTGAAATATGGACTGTGGGAAAACCGGAACTGAAGAGAATCGAAGCATATGAGATTTGGTGCTACAGACGAATGTTTAAAATTAGATGGACTGATAAGGTAATGAATGGGGAGGTTCAGCGCAGAATCGGAGAGAAAAGGAAAATGTGGAAAACACTGAAAAGGAGAAGGGACAGGATGACAGGGCATCTGTTAAGACATGGGGGAATGACTTACATGCTACTAGAGGGAGCTGTAGAAGTCAAAAACTGTAGAGGAAGACAGAGATTGGAATACATCCAGCAAATGATAGAGGATGTAGGTTTCAGGTGCTACTTAGCACAGGAGAGGAATTCGTGGCGGGCCGCATCAAACCAGTCAGAAGACTGATGACTCCAAAAAAAAGTCCTTTGTTTTGATATTTTTTCTTTCTTGAGACAGTGCCATTGTGCCGCCATTTTGTCATCAATTTATTGACGTTAATTTGGCCAGAAGTACTGGCGTTGGGGAATTGTTTATTAAACTAATTCATAAATATTCTTAAATTAACCAAGACGGATGTTAGCCTGAAATACACACATCCTTTATGTCACGACATGGCATCCTAGAATTAAAGTACGCAGAGAAAGCAGAAAGGACACTCACACTTCTTTCACCTTACAAAGGGAGTCTAAATTTGCCCGTCATGTGATCGATGCGACGAGCGTGAACTCTAAGATTACAACATATTATTAACGGAGTGGCGTCGCTTCATCTTGGACATTCTACATTTTATGGAAGTACAATCAACATTGATTCGTTCACTGGAGAAGTGAATACGTCTCGTTGAGTGACCTCGAGATTTTTATAAAGAGAGGGTGATTGAGAGGGAAAAACATGACTTGCGAATGTAGTTATGGGTAGGGAAATGCAGGGGTTACGCATTTCGTGAAGGAGCAGGGCAAGTTTAGCGTCCGTACAAGATGGAAACTACGTCAGCCTTAGAGAGCCCTGCCTTGGGCGCCCTGCCGCAACTTGCAGTGCCGACGTGCTTTGCACCGCACGCCCTAATGCTACTCTGTGGAGAGCAAGTTTCATTGCTTGCCGTGCTACCGAGTGCCAGACGCACAGTGTCTCTGAGGTGGCGCTGCTTGGCAATCTGTTAGCCGCAAGTTTTGATGTTGGCGGGTCGGCTGCAATCTACGAACAAACTCCTCCTTCACCCTGAATTGCAGTGCACGTTGTATTAGTACGCCCTTAATGCACAAGCTCTTTGACGCTCCATATAACGAAACTACACTCCTGGAAATGGAAAAAAGAACACATTGACACCGGTGTGTCAGACCCACCATACTTGCTCCGGACACTGCGAGAGGGCTGTACAAGCAATGATCACACGCACGGCACAGCGGACACACCAGGAACCGCGGTGTTGGCCGTCGAATGGCGCTAGCTGCGCAGCATTTGTGCACCGCCGCCGTCAGTGTCAGCCAGTTTGCCGTGGCATATGGAGCTCCATCGCAGTCTTTAACACTGGTAGCATGCCGCGACAGCGTGGACGTGAACCGTATGTGCAGTTGACGGACTTTGAGCGAGGGCGTATAGTGGGCATGCGGGAGGCCGGGTGGACGTACCGCCGAATTGCTCAACACGTGGGGCGTGAGGTCTCCACAGTACATCGATGTTGTCGCCAGTGTTCGGCGGAAGGTGCACGTGCCCGTCGACCTGGGACCGGACCGCAGCGACGCACGGATGCACGCCAAGACCGTAGGATCCTACGCAGTGCCGTAGGGGACCGCACCGCCACTTCCCAGCAAATTAGGGACACTGTTGCTCCTGGGGTATCGGCGAGGACCATTCGCAACCGTCTCCATGAAGCTGGGCTACGGTCCCGCACACCGTTAGGCCGTCTTCCGCTCACGCCCCAACATCGTGCAGCCCGCCTCCAGTGGTGTCGCGAAGGGCGTGAATGGAGGGACGAATGGAGACGTGTCGTCTTCAGCGATGAGAGTCGCTTCTGCCTTGGTGCCAATGATGGTCGTATGCGTGTTTGGCGCCGTGCAGGTGAGCGCCACAATCAGTACTGCATACGACCGAGGCACACAGGGCCAACACCCGGCATCATGGCGTGGGGAGCGATCTCCTACACTGGCCGTACACCACTGGTGATCGTCGAGGGGACACTGAATAGTGCACGGTACATCCAAACCGTCATCGAACCCATCGTTCTACCATTCCTAGACCGGCAAGGGAACTTGCTGTTCCAACAGGACAATGCACGTCCGCATGTATCCCGTGCCACCCAACGTGCTCTAGAAGGTGTAAGTCAACTACCCTGGCCAGCAAGATCTCCGGATCTGTCCCCCATTGAGCATGTTTGGGACTGGATGAAGCGTCGTCTCACGCGGTCTGCACGTCCAGCACGAACGCTGGTCTAACTGAGGCGCCAGGTGGAAATGTCATGGCAAGCCGTTCCACAGGACTACATCCAGCATCTCTACGATCGTCTCCATGGGAGAATAGCGGCCTGCATTGCTGCGAAAGGTGGATATACACTGTACTAGTGCCGACATTGTGCATGCTCTGTTGCCTGTGTCTATGTGCCTGTGGTTCTGTCAGTGTGATCATGTGATGTATCTGACCCCAGGAATGTGTCAATAAAGTTTCCCCTTCCTGGGACAATGAATTCACGGTGTTCTTATTTCAATTTCCAGGAGAGTATGTGCTGCACTAGGAGTCACGGCATGTCGGTTTACTCTGTGCGACACTGAAACACACCGGTGTAATGACTGCGCGAAGGGTTCCCGGCAGTTCCCCCGTGTATAACTGACAATAGCAACCTGTAATTCAGTGTGGAAGACCTACACCACTAACAACGCAGGCAACGCGTGATTGAAACGTCTGACAAGTTAAATCCGTCTGCCGGATGGAGGATCGATATGGGCCTGTGCGTAACTCGGTTGTTTCTCGTCCACTTTCAGGAACTCAGCCCGAACGGTCACATTTTCTACATCTCTCATTTCGACGAAGAGGGAGACTCCTAAAAACCTTAACCCCTAACCCCCCCCCCCCCCCCCCAGTGATGTAGGTTATACTGGTCTCCAACGTTAAGTCACGCGTATTCTGCTGAGCACTCCTGCCACATCGGAGAGCCTGACAGGCTTAAGCATTTCCTAAGACAGGGAAGAAAACATTTACGTTATGTAATCAGCGTCTGTAGTACTCTACGGCAGCCCCTACTTACCTTGCATTTATCACGGATCTCTCGCCTAGCGCAAAATACTTGTCGACTGGAAAAAGGCGCAGGTGACTTCTGTATGTAAGAAGGGTAAGAGAATGTTCAAATGTGTGTGAATTCCTAAGGGACCAAACTGCTGAGGTCATCGGTCCCTAGACTTAAACACTACTTAAACTGATTTGTGCTAAGAACAACACACACACACACCCATGCACGAGGGAGGAGTCAGACCTTCGGGGGGTGGGGCCGCGCAAACTGTTACATGGCGCCTCCAGCCGCGCGGCAATGGACCTGTAAAATTACAGACCAATGATTTTAACATCGGTTTGCTGCAGAATCCTTCAACATATTCTCCGTTCGAATAAAATAAATATCCTCGAGAGGAAAAAGCTTCCGTCCACAAACCAGCACAGTTACAGAAAGCGTCCCGCACGAGATCCTGCGAAACATGGATGAAGGGAAAAGATTCCCGAAAGCATTTCACACGATGCCACACTGCTGATTACTAACGCAGGTACAGTCGTACGGAATAGGTTCGCCGCCACCAGGTATGTGAGTGGCTTGAAGTCTTCTTAAATGACAGAATCCAGTATGTGCTGCGCGACGCCGAGTGTTCATCAGAGACAAGGGCATCGTCGGGAGTGCCCCAGGGAAGGGTGATAGCACCGCTGCTATTTTCTATACACGTAAATGTTATGGCGGACAGGGGAAGAAGTAGTTTGTGGCTGTTTGCTTATGATACTGAGGTGTATTGGAAGATGTCGTTGTTGGGTCACTGTAAGAGGATGCAAGATCACATAGGCAAAATTTCCAGTTGTGATGATTGGGCAGCTAGTTCTAAAGGTAGAGTAATATAAGTTCGAGTAGGTGAATAGGAAAAGCAAACCTATAAGGTTCGAATACAGATTAGTAGTGTACTGCTAGACACTGTTACGTCGATTAAATATCTGGGCGTAACTCCGCAGAGCAATATGAAATAGAATGAGCATTTAACGACTATAGTATTGAAGGCGAATCGTAGACTTGTGAGAATTTTAAGAAAGTGTGGTTCATCTGTAAAGGTGCCCCCGTATAGAACGCCAGTGCTACCCGTTGTTGAGCACTGTTCGAGTGTCTGGAATCCGCACCAGCTTGGATTAAAGGAAGACATCGAAGCAGTTCAGAGGCGGCCTGATAGATTTCTTACCAGTAGGTCTCAACAAAACGCGAGTATTGCGGAGATGCTTCTGGAAATGGGAATCACTGAAGGGAAGGTGACGATGTTCTTTTCGAGCAGCGCTATTGAGAAAACTTAGAAAACTTAGAAAACCGCCATTTGATGCTGACTGCACAGCGATTCTACTGTCGACAACATACATTTCTGATAAGGACAGACAGACATTAGGGGTCGTTCGGATACATATAGAGAGCTGATTTTCTCTGGAACAGAAAAGGAAATGATTAGTAGTCATATGGAGTACCCTCTGCCACGCACCATTTTCTGGCTTGCGGAGTACATATAAAGATGAACTTGCTTTTCTCTGTATCTTATATACAGGTGATAGGCAAGATAATGTGAAAATCTGTACCTACTTTCCTGCCGGTGTGGCCGAGTGGTTCTAGGCTCTTCAGTCTGGAACCGCGCGACCGTTCCGACGCAGGTTCGAATCCCGCCTCTGGCATGGATGTGTGTAATGTCCTTAGGCTAGTTAGGTTTGAGTAGTTCTAAGCTCTAGCGGACTGATGACCTCAGATGTTAAGTCACATAGTGCTCAGAGCAATTTGTACCATTTTTTGTATTTACTTGGGAATGGTTTGTTCATAAGGGGTTGGACCACCAATTGGCCATAATACAGCTGCGATTCTCCTCGAAATGCTGGCATATAATGTTTGTACAATATCCAGTGGAATGTTATGGCACTCTTCGATCAGAACCTCTTCTAACTACTGTAGTGGCGAGGGATGCGGAAATCTGCTCCGGAGTCTGCGCTCCAATACTGCCCACACGGGTTCGATAATGTTCAAGTCCGGGGATTGTGTTGGCAAGGAAAGATGCTGCAGTTCACATGAATGCTCCTCATACCACGAGTGTACTGTCCTGGCTGTGTGAATGGGTGCATTATAGTCCTGAAATATGTCATCATTGTTGGGGAACAACATTTGAATTATGGCGTCCACCTTATCACCTAAAATGTTCACATAAGCTTGGGCTGCAAGATGGCCTTTGGGAGTAATGATGGGACCAGCAGAATACCATGACATGCCTGCCCACACCATCAAATTTCCACTTCCATGCTTAACCATTGGAATCAAGCAATCAGGATTGTAGGCTTCTTTTGTCGTTCTCCCGTCGAAAGCTCGGCCCATTGTTGGAGATGTAGAATATGTTGACTCGTCTGATCATATGACGTGTTTTCACCGATCAGCCGTCCTGGATGTATGCTCCTGACACCATGTTTTACCTCACTTTGCGTTGGTTGTCATCTCTGATGGTTTCGGTATAGCAGCTCGTCCATGAATATTCGCTTTACGGAGCTCTCCGCGGACAGTGTCGATAATACGGAGTCTCGAAGATGGCTGTCAAGTTCTACAGTCACTTTAGCAGCCGTAGTTTCGTGTTGTCTTGACACAATTCGTGTTAGACCTAACAGGGTTTCAAAGAGGAGCAGATTGTGGAGGCACGATTAGATGGAGTGTTAGTAACCAAGACAGCCAGCTTATTGAATGTTTCAAGAGAAACAGTATGAAGAGTCATGACATCGTACACAATAAATGGAAAGACACCATCGTGTAAATGTAATGGTGAGCGCAAATCAAAACTAGATGACAGAGGTCGTCGTAGCTAACACGAATGTTCCAAAATGACCAAAAAACACAGAAATTACAACGGGATAGAATGCAAATGGCACAATGCCGAGTTATGTACAAGAAGAGTGAATCTTCTAAGAGTTTGTGCTTTGAGCGTCTCCTGGGAGACCAGTATTAGTTTCCGATGCACCACTGCACGTTTACTGTATGCCTTGAACCTTAATATTGACCATGAAACACAGATACAGCATCGGGATTGAATACAAATGGCACAATACCGTCTTAAGTACAAGAAGAGTGAATCTTCTAAGAGTTTGTGCTTTGAGCGTCTCCTGGGAGACCAGTATTAGATTCCGATGCACCAGTGCAGGTTTACTGTATCCCTTGGACCATCACATTGACCATGAAACACAGAAATTGCATTGGGATTGAATACAGATGGCACAAGGCCGACTTAAGTACAAGAAGAGTGAATCTTCTAAGATTTTGTGTTTGAGTGGCTCCGGGGAGACCAGTATTAGATTCATTTGCACCAGTGCTGGTTTACTGTATCTGTTGGACCTTCACATTGACCATGAAACACAGAAATTTCTTCGGGATTGAATAGCAAAGGCACAATGCCAACTTAAGTACAAGAAGAGTGAATCTTCTAAGAGTTTGTGCTTTGAGCGGCCCTGGGAGACCAGTATTAGATTCCCATACACCAGTGCAGGTTTACTGCATCTCTTGGACCTTCACATTTAACATGAAACACAGAAATTGCATCGGGATTGTATACAAAAGGCACAATGCCGACTTAGGTACAAGAAGAGTGAATCTGTTAAGAGTTTGTTTTTTGAGCGCCTACTGGGAGGCCAGTATTATATTCCGATGCATCAGTGAGGGTTTACTGTACCCCTTGGACCTTCAGATTGACCATGAAACACAGAATTAAAATCGGGATTGAATACAAAAGGAACAATGCCAACTTAAGTGCAAGAAGAGTGAATCCTCTTTGTGTTTTGAGCGGCTCCTGGGAGACCAGTATTAGATTCCGATGCACCAGTGCAGGTTTACTGTATCCCTTGGGATTTAACAGTGGCCATGAAACACAGATTTTACATCGGGATTTAATACAAAAGACACAATGCCGACTTAAGTACAAGAAGAATGACTCTTCTTTGTGCTTTGAGTGGCTCCTGTGAGACCAGTATTAGATTGCGATGTACCAATGCAGGTTCACTGTATCCCTTGGAATTTATCAGTGACCATGAAACAAAGATATTGCATCGGGATTGAATTCAAAAGGCACAATGCCGACTTAAGCACATGAATAGTGATTCTTCTAAGAGTTTGTGCTTTTTAGCGGCTCCTGTTAGACCAGTATTAGATTCCGATGTACCAGTGCAGGTTTACTGTATCCCTTGGACCTTCCCATTAACCATGAACCACAGAAATAGTATCGGGAATTAATACAAAGGCACAATGCCGACTGATGTGCAAGAAGAGTGAATCCTCTTTGTGTTTTGAGCGGCTCCTGTGAGACCAGTATTAGATTCCGATGCACCAGTGCAGGTTTACTGTATCCCCTGGAATTTAACAGTGACCATTAAACATAGAAATTGCATCAGGATTGAATACAAGAGACACAATGCCGACTTAAGTACAAGAATAGTGAAAATTCTAAGAGTTTGTGCTTTGAGCGGCTCCTGGGAGACCAGTATTAGATTCCGATGCACCAGTGCAGGTTTACTGTATCCCTTGGACCTTCCCATTAACCACGAACCACAGATTTTACATCGGGATTTAATACAAAAGACACAATGCCGACTTAAGTACAAGAAGAGTGACTCTTCTTTGTGCTTTGAGTGGCTCCTGTGAGACCAGTATTAGATTGCGATGCACCAGTGCAGGTTTACTGTATCCCTTGGAATATAACAGTGACCTTGAAACACAGAAATTGCTTCAGGATTGAATACAAAAGGCACAATGCCGACTTAAGTACAAGAAGATTGTATCTTCCAAGAGTTTGTGCTTTGAGCGGCTCCTGGGAGACCAGTATTGGATTCCGATGCACCAGTGCAGGTTCACTGTATCCCTTGGAATTTAACAGTGAATCTTCCAAGAGTTTGTGCTTTGAGCGGCTCCTGGGAGACCAGTATTGGATTCCGATGCACCAGTGCAGGTTCACTGTATCCCTTGGAATTTAACAGTGACCGTGAAACAAAGATATTGTATTTATAACCCTGTAGTCACCTGACCAGAAGTCTTTTTCCTCCTGCCACCGAACTTCACTAAATCCCATTCCCAAGGGATATCCATGAACCATGGACCTTGCCGTTGGTGCGGAGGCTTGCGTGCCTCAGCGATACAGATAGCCATACCGTAGGTGCAACCACAATGGAGGGGTATCTGTTGAGAGGCCAGACAAACGTGAGGTTCCTGAAGAGGGGCAGCAGCCTTATCAGTAGTTGCAAGGGCAACAGTATGGATGATTGTCTGATCTGGCCTTATAACAATAACCAAAACGGCATTGCTGTGCTGGTACTGCGAACGACTGAAAGCAAGGGGAAACTACAGCCGTAATTTTACCCGAGGGCATGCAGCTTTACTGTATGATTACATGATGATGGCGTCCTCTTGGGTAAAATATTCCGGAGGTAAAATAGTCCCCCATTTGGATCTCCGGGCGGGGACTACTCAAGAGGATGTCGTTATCAGGAGAAAGAAAACTGGCGTTCTTCGGATCGGAGCGTGGAATGTCAGATCCCTTAATCGGGCAGGTAGGTTAGAAAATTTAAAGAGGGAAATGGATAGATTGAAGTTAGATATAGTGGGAATTAGTGAAGTTCGGTGGCAGGAGGAACAAGACTTCTGGTCAGGTGACTACAGGGTTATAAACACAAAATCAAATAGGAGTAATGCAGGAGTAGGTTTAATAATGAATAGGAAAATAGGAATGCGGGTAAGCTACTACAACAGCATAGTGAACGTATTATTGTGGCCAAGACAGATACGAAGCCCACGCCTACTACAGTAGTACAAGTTTATATGCCAACTAGCTCTGCAGATGACGAAGAAATTGAAGAAATGTATGATGAAATAAATGAAATTATTCAGATTGTGAAGGGAGACGAAAGTTTAATAGTCATGGGTGACTGGAATTCGAGTGTAGGAAAAGGGAGAGAAGGAAACATAGTAGGTGAATATGGATTGGGGGACAGAAATGAAAGAGGAAGCCGCCTGGTCGAATTTTGCACAGAGCACAACATAATCATAACTAACACTTGGTTTAAGAATCATGAAAGAAGGTTGTATACATGGAAGAACCCTGGAGATACTAAAAGGTTTCAGATACATTATATAATGGTAAGACAGAGATTTAGGAACCAGGTTTTAAATTGTAAGACATTTCCAGGGGCAGATGTGGACTCTGACCACAATCTATTGGTTATGACCTGTAGATTAAAACTGAAGAAACTGCAAAAAGGTGGGAATTTAAGGAGATGGGACCTGGAGAAACTAAAAGAACCAGAGGTTGTACAGAGATTCAGGGAGAGCATAAGGGAGCAATTGACAGGAATGGGGGAAATAAATACATTAGAAGAAGAATGGGTAGCTTTGAGGGATGAAGTAGTGAAGGCAGCAGAGGATCAAGTAGGTAAAAAGACGAGGGCTAGTAGAAATCCGTGGGTAACAGAAGAAATATTGAATTTAATTGATGAAAGGAGAAAATATAAAAATGCAGTAAGTGAAACAGGCAAAAAGGAATACAAACGTCTCAAAAATGAGATCGACAGGAAGTGCAAAATGGCTAAGCAGGGATGGCTAGAGGGCAAATGTAAGGATGTAGAGGCCCATCTCACTAGGGGTAAGACAGATACCGCCTACAGGAAAATTAAAGAGACCTTTGGAGATAAGAGAACAACTTGTATGAATATCAAGAGCTGAGATGGAAACCCAGTTCTAAGCAAAGAAGGGAAAGCAGAAAGGTGGAAGGAGTATATAGAGGGTCTATACAAGGGCGATGTACTTGAGGACAATATTATGGAAATGCAAGAGGATGTAGATGAAGATGAAATGGGAGATATGATACTGCGTGAAGAGTTTGACAGAGCACTGAAAGACCTGAGTCGAAACAAGGCCCCCAGAGTAGACAATATTCCATTGGGACTACTGACGGCCGTGGGAGAGCCAGTCCTGACAAAACTCTACCATCTGGTGAGCAAGATGTATGAAACAGGCGAAATACCCTCAGACTTCAAGAAGAATATAATAATTCCAATCCCAAAGAAAGCAGGTGTTGACAGATGTGAAAATTACCGAACTATCAGCTTAATAAGTCACAGCTGCAAAATACTAACACGAATTCTTTACAGACGAATGGAAAAACTAGTAGAAGCCAACTTCGGGGAAGGTCAGTTTGGATTCCGTAGAAACACTGGAACACGTGAGGCAATACTGACCTTACGACTTATCTTAGAAGAAAGATTAAGGAAAGGCAAACCTACGTTTCTAGCATTTGTAGACTTAGAGAAAGCTTTTGACAATGTTGACTGGAATACTCTCTTTCACATTCTAAAGGTGGCAGGGGTAAAATACAGGGAGCGAAAGGCTATTTACAATTTGTACAGAAACCAGATGGCAGTTATAAGAGTCGAGGGACATGAAAGGGAAGCAGTGGTTGGGAAGGGAGTAAGACAGGGTTGCAGCCTCTCCCCGATATTGTTCAATCTGTATATTGAGCAAGCAGTAAAGGAAACAAAAGAAAAATTCGGAGTAGGTATTAAAATTCATGGAGAAGAAATAAAAACTTTGAGGTTCGCCGACGACATTGTAATTCTGTCAGAGACAGCAAAGGACTTGCAAGAGCAGTTGAATGGAATGCACAGTATCTTGAAAGGAGGATATAAGATGAACATCAACAAAAGCAAAACAAGGATAATGGAATGTAGTCTAATTAAGTCGGGTGATGCTGAGGGAATAAGATTAGGAAATGAGACACATAAAGTAGTAAAGGAGTTTTGCTATTTGGGGAGCAAAATACCTGATCATGGTCGAAGTAGAGAGGATATAAAATGTAGGCTGGCAATGGCAAGGAAAGCGTTTCTGAAGAAGAGAAATTTGTTAACATCCAGTATTGATTTAAGTGTCAGGAAGTCATTTCTGAAAGTATTCGTATGGAGTGTAGCCATGTATGGAAGTGAAACATGGGCGATAAATAGTTTGGACAAGAAGAGAATAGAAGCTTTCGAAATGTGGTGCTACAGAAGAATGCTGAAGATTAGATGGGTAGATCACATAACTAATGAGGAAGTATTGAATGGGATTGGGGAGAAGAGAAGTTTGTGGCACAACTTGACCAGAAGAAGGGATCGGTTGGTAGGACATGTTCTGAGGCATCAAGGGATCACCAATTTAGTATTGGAGGGCAGCGTGGAGGGTAAAAATCGTAGAGGGAGACCAAGAGATGAATACACTAAGCAGATTCAGAAGGATGTAGGTTGCAGTAGGTACTGGGAGATGAAAAAGCTTGCACAGGATAGAGTAGCATGGAGAGCTGCATCAAACCAGTCTCAGGACTGAGGACCACAACAACAACAATGAAACTAAGATATTGCATCGGAATTGAATTCAAAAGGCACAATGCCTACTTAAGCACAAGAATAGTGATTCTTTGTAAGAGTTTGTGCTTTGAGCGGCTCCTGGGAGACCAGTGTTAGATTCCGATGCACCAGTGCAGGTTTACTGTATCCCTTGGTCCTTCACATTAACCATGAAGCACAGAAATTCTACATCTACATCTACATCTACATTGATACTCCGCAAGCCACCCAACGGTGTGTGGCGGAGGGCACTTTACGTGCCACTGTCATTACCTCCCTTTCCTGTTCCAGTCGCGTATGGTTCGCGGGAAGAACAACTGTCTGAAAGCCTCCGTGCGCGCTCTAATCTCTCCAATTTTACATTCGTGATCTCCTCGGGAAGTATAAGTAGGGGGAAGCAATATATTCGATACCTCATCCAGAAACGCACCCTCTCGAAACCTGGCGAGCAAGCTACACCGCGATGCAGAGCGCCTCTCTTGCAGAGTCTGCCACTTGAGTTTATTAAACATCTCCGTAACGCTATCACGGTTACCAAATAACCCAGTGACGAAACGCGCCGCTCTTCTTTGGATCTTCTCTATCTCCTCCGTCAACCCGACCTGGTACGGATCCCACACTGATGAGCAATACTCAAGTATAGGTCGAACGAGTGTTTTGTAAGCCACCTCCTTTGTTGATGGACTACATTTTCTAAGCACTCTCCCAATGAATCTCAACCTGGTACCCGCCTTACCAACAATTAGTTTTATATGATCATTCCACTTCAAATCGTTCCGTACGCATACTCCCAGATATTTTACAGAAGTAACAGCTACCAGTGTTTGTTCCGCTATCATATAATCATACAATAAAGGATCCTTCTTTCTATGTATTCGCAATACATTACATTTGTCTATGTTAAGGGTCAGTTGCCACTCCCTGCACCAAGTGCCTATCCGCTGCAGATCTTCCTGTATTTCGCTACAATTTTCTAATGCAGCAACTTCTCTGTATACTACAGCATCATCCGCGAAAAGCCGCATGGAACTTCCGACACTATCTACTAGGTCATCGGGATTGAATACAAAAAGCGTAATGAAGACTTAAGTACAAGAAGAGAGAATCTTCTAAGAGTTTGTACTTTGAGCGGCTCCTGGAAGCCAGTATTAGCTTCCGATGCACTAGTTCAGGTTTACTGTATCCCTTGGACCTTCCCATTATCCATTAACAACAGAAATATCATCGGGATTTAATACAAAATGCACAATGCCGACTTTAGTACTAGAAGTGTGAATCTTCTTTGTGTTTTGAGCGTCTCCTGGGACACCAGTATTAGATTCCGATGCACCTGTGTAGGTTTAATGTATCCTTTGGAATATAACAGTCACCATAAAACACAGAAATTGCTTTGGGATTGAATACAAGAGGCACAATGCCGACTTAAGTACAAGAAGAGTGAGTCTTCTAAGAGTTTGTGCTTTGAGCGGCTCCTGGGAGGCCAGTATTAGATTCCGATGTACCACTGCCGGTATACTGTATCCCTTGGGCCTTCACATTGACCATGAAACGTAGAAACTGCATCGGGATTGAATACAAAACGGCACATGCCGACTTAAGTACAGGAAGAGTGAATCATCTATGACTTTGTGCTTTGAGCGGCTCCTGGAAGACCAGTATTAGACTCCGATGCACCACTGCACGTTTGGTGTATCACTTGGACTTTAACATTGACCACGAAACACAGAAATTGCATCGGGATTGAATACAAAAGTCAGAATGCCGACTTAAGTACAAGAAGAGTGATTCTTCTTAGAGTTTGTGTTTTGATCGTCTCCTGGGAGACCGGTATTAGATTCCGATGCACCAGTGCAGGTTTACTGTATCGTTTGGACCATCACATTGACCATGAAACACAGAAGTTTCATCGGGATTGAATACAAAAAGAACAGTGCCGATTTAAGTACAAGAAGAGTGAATCTTCTAAGAGTTTGTGCTTTGAGCGCCTCCTGGGAGACCAGTATTAGATACCGATGCACCAGTGCTGGTTTACTGTATCCCTTGGACATTCACATAGACCATGAAACACAGAAATTGCATCGGGATTTAATACAGAAGCCACAAGGCCGACCTAAGTACAAAAAGAGTGACTCATCTAAGAGTTTGTATTTGAGCGGCTCCTGGGAGACCAGTATTAGATTCATTTGCACTAGTGCAGGTTTACTGTATCTGTTGGACCTTCACATTGACCATGAAACGTAGAAATTGCATCGGAATTGAATACAAAATGGCACATGCCGACTTAAGTACAAGAAGAGTGTATCTTCTAAGGGTTTGTCCTTTGAGCGTCTTCTGGGAGACCAGTATAAGATTCCGATGCACCAGTGTAGGTTTACTGTGTCCCTTTTAACATCACATTCACCATGAAACAGAAATTTCATCGGAATTGAATACAGAAGGCTTAATGCCGACTTAAGTTTAAGAAGGGTGAATCATCGAAGAGTTTGTGTGTGACCGGCTCCTGGGAGACCAGTATTAGACTCATTTGCACCAGTGAAGGTTTACTGTATCGGTTGGACCTTCACATTGACCATGAAACACAGACATTGCTTCGGGATTGAATACAAAAGGCACAATGCCGACTTAAGTACAAGAAGAGTGAAACTACTAAGAGTTAGTGATTTGAACGGCTCCTGGGAGACCAGTATTAGATTCCGATGCACCATTGCAGGTTTACTGTTTCCTTTGGACCTTAACAGTTACCATGAAACACAGAAATTGCATAGGGATTGAATACAGAAGGCACAATGCCGACGTAAGTACAAGATAGGTGATTCATCTAAGGGTTTGTGTTTGATCGGCTCCTGGGAGACCAGTATTAGATTCATTTGCACCAGTGCAGGTTTACTGTATCTGTTGGACCTTCACATTGACCATGAAAGATAGAAATTGCATAGGGGTAGAATACAAAATGGCACATTGCGACTTAAGTACAAGAAGAGTGAATCTTCTAGGGGTTTGACCTTTGAGCGTCTCCTGGGAGACCAGTATTAGATTCCGATGCACCTGTGCAGGTTTACTGTGTCCCTTGGACCATCACATTGACCATGAAACACAGAAATTTCATCGGGATTGAATACAGAAGACACAATGCCGACTCAAGTACAAGAAGGGTGATTCATCTGAGAGTTTGTGTGTGATCGGCTCCTTGGAGACCAGTATTAGATTCATTTGCACCTGTGAAGGTTTACTGTATCTGTTGGACCTTGCCATTAACCATGAACCACAGAAGTAGCATTGGGATTTAATACAAAAGGCACAATGCCTACTTAAGTACAAGTAGACTGAATCTTCTTTGTGATTTGAGCGGCTCCTGGGAGACCAGTATTAGATTCCGATGCACTAGTGCAGGTTTACTGTATCCCTCGGAATATAACAGTGACCAAGAAACACAGAATTAGCTTCGGGATTGAATACAAAAGGCACAATGCCAAGTTATGTACAAGAAGAGTGAATCTTCTAAGACTTTGTAGTTTGAGCAACTCCTGGAGGACCAGTATTAGATTCCGATGCACCAGTGCTGGTTTACTGTATCCCTTGGACATTCACATTGACCTTGAAACACTGAAATTGCTTCGGGATTGAATACAAAATGCACAATGCCGAGTTATGTACAAGAAGAGTGAATCTTCTGAGAGTTTGTGTTTAGAGCGTCACCTGGGAGACCAGTATTAGATTCCAATGCACCAGCGCAGGATAACTGTATTCCTTGGCCTTCAAATTGCCCATGAAACTCAAAAATTGCATCGGGATTGAATACAGAAGGCACAATGCCGACTTAAATACAAGAAGAGTGAATCTTCTAAGAGTTTGTGCTTTGTGCGGGTTCTGCGTGACCAGTATCAGATCCCTATGCACCAGTGCAGGTTAACTGTATCCCTTGGACCTTCACAGTGGCCATGAAACACAGACATTGCTTTGGGATTGAATCCAAATGCACAATGCCGACTTAAGTACAAGAAGGGAGAATCTTCTAAGAGTTTGCGCTTTAAGCGGTTCCTGGGAGACCAGTATTAGAGTCCAATGCACCAGTGCAGGTTTACTGTTTCCTGTGGACCCTCACATTAGCCATGAAACCCAGAAATTCCAGCGGAATTGAATACTAAAGGAACAATGGCGACCTAATTACAAGAAGAGTGAATCTTCTAAGAGTTTGTGCTTTTAGCGTCTCCTGGGAGACCAGTATTTGATTCCGATGCACCAGTGCAGGATAACTGTATCCCTTGGACCTTCACATTGACCATGAAACACAGATATTGCATCGGGATTGAATACATAAGGCACACTGTCGACTTAAGTACAAGAAGAGTAGATCTTCTAAGAATTTGTGTTTCGAGCGGCTCCTGGGAGAATAGTATTAGATTCCGATGCACCAGTGCAGGTTTACTGTATCCCTTGGAATATAACAGTGACCTTGAAACACAGAAATTGCATCGGGATTGAATACAATGTGCACAATGCCGCCTTCTGCGCAAGAAGAGTGAGTCCTCTAAGAGTTTGTGCTTTGAGCGTCTCCTGGGAGACCAGTATTAGATTTCTACGCACCAGTGCAGTTTTACTGTATCCCTTGGACCTTCAAATTGACAATGAAACACAGAAATTGCATCGGGATTGAATACAAAAGCACAATGCCAACTTAAGAACAAGAAGAGTGAATCTTCTAAGAGTTTGTGCTTTGAGCGGGTTCTGGGTGACCAGTATCAGATCCCGATCCAGCAGTGCAGGATTACTGTACTCCTTGGACATTCCCATTGACCAAGAAACGCAGAAATCGCATCGGCATTGATTACAAAAGCCACAGTGGCGACTTAAGCACAAGAAGACTGAATCTTCTAAGAAATTGTGCTTTTAGCGCCTACTGGGAGACCAGTATAAGATTCTGTTGCATCAGTGAATGTTTACTGTATCCCTTGGAGCTTCACATTGACCATGAAACGCAGATATCGCATCGGCATTGATTACAAAAGGCACAGTGGCAACTTAAGCACAAGAAGACTGAATCTTCTAAGAAATTGTGCTTTTAGCGCCTACTGGGAGACCAGTATTAGATTCTGTTGCATCAGTGAATGTTTACTGTATCCCTTGGAGCTTCACATTGACCATGAAACACAGAAATTGCATCGGGATTGAATAGAAAAGGGACATTGCCAGCCTAAGTATAAGAATAGTGAATCTTCTAAGAGTTTGTGCTTTGAATGGCTCCTGGGAGACCAGTATTAGAGTCATTTGCACCAGTGCAGGTTTACTGTATCCCTTGGAATTTAACAGTGTCCATTAAACAGAGAAATTGCATCGGGATTGATTACAAAACACAATGCCGACTTAAGTACAAGAAGAGTGAATCTTCTAAGAGTTCGTGCTTTGAGCGGCTCCTGGAAAATCAGTATTAGATTCCGATGCACCAGTGCAGGTTTACTGTATCCTTTGGACCTTCACATCGATCATGAAACACTGAAATTTCATCGGGATTGTATACAAAAGGCACAATGCCGACTTAAGTACAAGAAGGGTGAATCTCCTAAGAATTTGTGTTTTGAGCGGCTCCTGGGAGACCAGTATTAGATTTCGATGCACTATTGCAGGTTAACTGTATCCCTTGGAATCTAACAGTGACAATGAAACTCAGAAATTACATCGGGATCGAATACAAAATCACAATGCCGACTTAAGTACAAGAAGAGTGAATCTTCTGAGAGTTTGTGCTTTGAGCGGCTCCTGGGAGACCAGTATTAGATTCCGATGCACCAGTGCAAGTTTACTGTATCCCTTGGAATTTAACAGTGTCCATTAAACAGAGAAATTGCATCGGGATTGATTACAAAACACAATGCCGACTTAACTACAAGAAGCGTGAATCTTCTAAGAGTTTGTGATTTGAGCGGTTCCTGGGAGACCAGTATTAGAGTCATTTGCACCAGTGCAGGTTTACTGAATCCCTTGGACGTTCACATTGACCATGAAACACAGAAATTGCATACGGATTGAATACAAAATGCACAATGCCAACATAAGTACAAGAAGAGTGAATCTTCCAAGAGTTTGTGCTTTGAGCGGCTCCAGGGAGACCAGTATTAGATTGCGATGCAACACTGCACGTTCATTGTATCCCTTGGACTTAACATTGATCATGAAACACAGAAATAGCTTCGGGATTGAATACAAAAGGCACGATGCCGTCTTAAGTACAAGAAGAGTGAATCTGCTTTGTGCTTTGAGCGGCTCCTGGGAGACCAGTATTAGATTCCGAATCACCAGTTGAGGTTTACTGTATCCCTTGGAATGTAACAGAGACCATGAAACACAGAAATGGCATCGGGATTGAATACAAAATGCACAATGCCGACTTAAGTACAAGAACAGTTAATCATCTAAGAATATGTGTTTGAGCGGTTCGAGGGAGACCAGTATTAGATTCATTTTCACCAGTGCAGGCTTACTACATCCCTTGGACCACCACATTGATCATGACACACAGAAATTGCATCGGGATTGAATACAGAAGACACAATGCCGTTTTAAGTACAAGAACAGTTAATCATCTAAGAATTTGTGTTTGAGCGGTTCCTGGGAGACCAGTATTAGTTTCATTTACACCAGTGCAAGTTTACCGCATCCCTTGGACCTTCACATTGACCATGAAACACTGAAATTGCATCGGGATTGAATACAAAAGGCACAATGCCGAGTTATGTACAAGAAGAGTGAATCTTCTAAGAGTTTGTGCTTTGAGCGTCTGCTGGGAGACCAGTATTAGTTGCCGACGCACTAACAGAGGTATACTGTATCCCTTGGACCTTTACATTGACCACGAAACACAGAAATTGCATCGGGATTGAATACAAGAGGAACAATGCAAACGTAAATACAAGATGAGTGAATCTTCTAAGAGTTTGTGCTTTGAGCGGCTCCTGGGAGACCAGTATTAGATTCATTTGCACCAGTGCAGGTTTACTGTATCGTTTGGACCATAACATTGTTCATGAATCACAGAATTTGCTTCAGGATTGAATACAGAAGGCATAATGCCGAGTTATGTACAACAAGAGGGAATCTTCTAAGAGTTTGTGTTTTGAGCATCTCCTGGGAGACCAGCATTAGATTCCGATGCACCAGCGTAGAATTACTGTATCCCTTGGACCTTCACATTGACCATGAAACACAGAAATTGCATCGGGATTGAATACAAAAGGCACAATGCCAACTTAAGTACAAGACGAGTGAACCTTCTAAGAATTTGTGATTTGAGCGGCTCCTGGGAGACCAGTATTAGATTCCGATGCACCAGTGCTGCTTTACTGTATCCCTTGGACCTTTACATTGACCAAGAAACACTGAAATTGCATCGGGATTGGATACAAAAGGCACAATTCCGAGTTATGTACAAGAAGAGTGAATCTTCTAAGAGTTTGTACTTTGAGCAACTCCTGGGGGGCCAGTATTAGTTTCCGATGCGCCAGTGCGGGTTCACTGTAGCCCTTGGACGTTAACAGTTACCATGTAACACAGATATTGCATCGGCACAGAATACAAAAGGCACAATGCCGACTTAAGTACAAGAAGAGTGAAACTTCTAAGAGTTAGAGCTTTGAGCGGCTTCTGATAGATGAGTGTTAGATTCCGATGCACCAGTGCAGGTTTACTGCATCCTTTGGACCTTCGCAAAGACCATGGAAGACAGAAATTGCATCGGGACTCAATACGAAAGGCACAATGCAGACTTAAGTACAAGAAGAGTGAATCTCCTAAGAATTTGTGTTTCGAGCGGCTCCTGGGAGACCAGTACTAGATTTCGATGCACTAGTGCAGGTTTACTGTATCCCTTGGAATATAACAGTGACAATGAAACATATAAATTACATCAGGATTGAATACAAAGAGCACAATGCCGACTTAAGTACAAGAAGAGTGAATCTTCTAAGAGTTTGTGCCTTGAGCGTCTCTTGGGGGACCAATATTAGATTCCGATGCACCAGCGCAGGTTTACTCCATCTCTTGGACCTTAACATTTACCGTGAATCACAGAAATTGCAATGGGATTTAATACAAAAGGCACAATGCCGACTTAAGTACAAGAAGGGTGAATCTTCTTTGTGCTTTTAGCGGCTCCTGGGAGACCAGTAACAGATTCCGATGCACCAGTGCAGGTTTGCTGTATTCCTTGGAATTTAACAGTGACCATAAAACTCAGAAATTGCATAGGCATTAAATACAAAAGAATCAATGCCGTCTTACGTACAATTAGAGTGTATCTTCTATGAGTTTGTGAATAGAGCGGCTCCTGGGAGACCAGTATTAGATTCCGATGCACCAGTGCAGGTTTACTGTATCCCATGGACCTAACCCATTAACCATGAACCACAGAAATTGCATCGGGATTTAATACAAAAGGCACAATGCCGACTTAAGTACACGAAGAGTGAATCTTCTTTGTGCTTTCAGCGGCTCCTGGGTCACCAGTATTAGATTCCGATGCACCAGAGCTGGTTTATTGTAACCCTTTGAGTTTAACAGTGACCATGAAACACAGAAATTGCTTCGGGATAGAATACAGAGGGCACAATGCCGACTTAGGTACAAGATGAGTGAGACTTCTAGGAGTTTGTGATTTGAGCGGCTCCTGGGAGACCAGTATTAGATTCCGATGCACCGGTGTAGGTTTACTGTATCCCTTGGAATTTAGCAGTGACCATGAATTAAAGAAATGGCATCGGGTTTGAATACGAAATTCACAATGCCGACTTAAGTATAATAATAGTGAATCTTCAATGAGTTTGTGCTTTGAGAGGCTCCTGGGTCTCCAGTAATAGATTCCGATGTTCCAGTGCAGGTTTACTGTATCCCTTGGAATTTAACAATGGCCATGAAATCCAGAAATTGCATCGGAATTGGATACAAAAGGCACAATGCCGACTTAAGTACAAGAAGAGTGAATCTTCTATGAGTTTTTGATTTGAGCGGCTCCTGGTATACCAGTATTAGATTCCGATGCACCAGTGCAGGTTTAATGTATCCCTTGGACCTAACCCATTAACCATGAACAACAGATATTGCATCGGGATTTAATACAAAAGGCACAATGCCGACTTAAGTACAAGAAGAGTGAATCTTCTTAGAGTTTGTGCTTTGAGCGGCTCCTGGGAGACCAGTATTGGATTCCGATACACCAGTGCAGGTTTACTGTCTCCCTTGGAATTAAACAGTGACCATGAAACACATAAATTGCATCGGGATTGAATACAAAATGCACAATGCCGACTTAAGTACAAGAAAAGTGAATCTTCTATTAGCTTGTGCTTTGAGCTGCTCCTGGGAGACAAGTATCAGATTCGGATGCACCAGTGCAGGTTGACTGTATCCCTTGGACCTTCACATTGACCATGAAACATAGAAATTGCATCGGGATTGAATACAAAGGGCACATGCCCACATAAGTACAAGAAGACTGAATCTTCTAAGATTTTGTGCTTTGAGCTGCTCCTGGGAGACTAGTATTAGATTCCGAAGCACCAGTCCACGTTTACTGTATCTTTTGGACCTTCACATTGACCATGAAACTCAGATATTGCACCGGGATTGAATACAAAAGCACAATGCCGTCTTAAGTAAAAGAAGAGTGAATCTTCTAAGAGTTTGTGCCTTGAGCGTCTCCTGGGAAACCAGTATTAGATTCCGATGCACCAGTGCACGTTTACTGTTTCAGTTGGACCTTCACATTGACCATGAAACACAGAAATTGCATCGGGATTGAATACAAAATGCACAATGCCAACTTAAGTACAAGAAAAGTGAATCTTCTATTAGCTTGTGCTTTGAGCTGCTCCTGGGAGACAAGTATCAGATTCGGATGCACCAGTGCAGGTTGACTGTATCCCTTGGACCTTCACATTGACCATGAAACATAGAAATTGCATCGGGATTGAATACAAAGGGCACATTCCCACGTAAGTACAAGAAGACTGAATCTTCTAAGATTTTGTGCTTTGAGCGTCTCCTGGGAAACCAGTATAAGATTCCGATGCACCAGTGCACGTTTACTGTTTCAGTTGGACCTTCACATTGACCATGAAACACAGAAATTGCATCGGGATTGAATACAAAAGCCTCAATGCCGACATAAGTACCAGAATAGTGAATCTTCTTAGAATTTGTGCTTTGAGCGGCTCCTGGGAGACCAGTATTTGATTCCGATGCAGCAATGCAGGTTCACTCTATCCCTTGGACCTTCACATTAACCATGACTCACAGAAACAGCATTGGGATTTAATACAAAAGGCACAATGCCGACTTAAGTACAAGAAGAGTGAATCTTCTTCGTGCTTTTAGCGGTTCCTGGGAGACCAGTAATAGGTTCCGATGCACCAGTGCAAGTTTACTGTATCCCTTGGAATTTAACAGTGACCAGTGACCATAAAGCTCAGAAATTGCATCAGGATTGAATTTAAAAGGCGCAAAGCCGACTTAAGTACAAGTAGAGTGACTCTTCTAAGAGTTTGTGATTTGTGCGGTTCCTAGGAGACCAGTATTAGATTCCGATGCACCAGTGCAGGTTTACTGTATCCCTTGGACCTTAACTGTTACCATGAAACACAGAAATTGCATCGGGATTTAATACAAAAGGCACATCGCCGACTGATGTACAAGAGGAGTGAATCTTCCTTGTGCTTTTAGTGGCTCCTGGGAGACCAGTATTAGATTCCGATGCGCCAGTGCAGGATTACTGTATCTCATGGACCTTAACATTTACGGTGAATCACAGAAATTGCAATGGGATTTAATACAAAAGGCACAATGCCGACTTAAGTACAAGAAGAGTGAATCTTCTTTGTGCTTTTAGCGGCTCCTGGGAGACCAGTAACAGATTCCGATGCACCAGTGCAGGTTTACTGTATTCCTTGGAATTTAACAGTGACCATAAAACTCAGAAATTGCATAGGCATTAAATACAAAAGAATCAATGCCGTCTTACGTACAATTAGAGTGTATCTTCTATGAGTTTGTGAATAGAGCGGCTCCTGGGTGACCAGTATTAGATTCCGATGCACCAGTGCAGGTTTACTGTATCCCATGGACCTAACCCATTAACCATGAACCACAGAAATTGCATCGGGATTTAATACAAAAGGCACAATGCCGACTTAAGTACACGAAGAGTGAATCTTCTTTGTGCTTTCAGCGGCTCCTGGGTCACCAGTATTAGATTCCGATGCACCAGAGCAGGTTTATTGTAACCCTTTGAGTTTCACAGTGACCATGAAACACAGAAATTGCTTCGGGATAGAATACAGAGGGCACAATGCCGACTTAGGTACAAGATGAGTGAGACTTCTAGGAGTTTGTGATTTGAGCTTCTCCTGGGAGACCAGTATTAGATTCCGATGCACCGGTGTAGGTTTACTGTATCCCTTGGAATTTAGCAGTGACCATGAATTAAAGAAATGGCATCGGGTTTGAATACGAAATTCACAATGCCGACTTAAGTATAATAATATTGAATCTTCAATGAGTTTGTGCTTTGAGAGGCTCCTGGGTCTCCAGTATTAGATTCCGATGTTCCAGTGCAGGTTTACTGTATCCCTTGGAATTTGACAGTGACCATTAAACACAGTAATTGCATCGGGATTGAATAAAAAAGGCACAATGCCGACTTATGTACAAGTATAGTGAATCTTCTAAGAGTTTATGCTTTGAGCGGCTCCTGGAAGACCAGTATTAGATTCCGATGCATTAGTGCAGGTTTACTGTATCCCTTGGACCACCCCATTAACCATGAACCACAGAAATTTCAACGGCATTTAATACAAAAAGCACAATGCCGACTTAAGTACAAGAAGAGTGAATAATCTTTGTGCATTGAGCGGCTCCTGGGTGACCAGTATTAGATTCCGATGCACCAGTGCAGGTTTACAGTATCCCTTGGAATTTAACAGTCACCATGAAACACAGAAATTGCTTCGGGAATGAATACAAAAAGCACAATGCCGACTTCAGTACAAGAAGAGTGAATCTTTTAAGAGATTGTGCTTTGAGCGGCTCCTGGGAGACCAGTATTTGATTCCGATGCACCAGTGCTGGTTTACTGTATCCCTCGTAATTTAACAGGGACCATGAAATACAGAAATTGCTTCGAGATTGAACACAAAAGGCACAATGCCGTCTGAAGTACAAGAAGAGGGAATCTTTTAAGAGTTTGTACTTTGAGCGTCTCCTGGGAGAACAGTATTAGATTCCGATGCACCAGTGCACGTTAGCTGTATCGCATGGGCCATCACATTGACCATGAAACACGGAAATTGCATCGGGATTGAATACAAAAGCCACAATGCCGACTTAAGTGGAAGAATAGTGAATCTTCTAAGACTATGAACTTTGACCGGCTCCTGGGAGACCAGTATTAGTTTCCGATGCACCAGTGCAGGTCTACTGTATCCTTTGGACCTTCACATTGACAATGAAACATAGAAATTGCATCGTAATTGAATACAAATGGGCACATGAAGACTTAAGTACAAGAAGAGTGAATCTTCTTAGAGCTCGTGCTTTGATCGGCTCCTGGGAGACCAGGATTAGATTCCGATGAATCACTGCACGTTTACTGTATCCCTTGGAACATAACATTGACCATGAAACACAGATATAGCATCGGGATTGAATTCAAAAAGCACAATGCCGTCTTAAATACAAGAAGAGTGAATCTTCTGAGAGTTTGTGCTTTGAGCGTCTCTTGGGAGACCAATATTAGATTCCGATGCACCAGTGCAGGTTTACTGTATCCCTTGCACCTTCACATTGACCATGAGAGATAGAAATTACATCGGGATTGAATACAAATGGCACATGCCCAATTAAGTACAAGAACAGTGAATCTTCTAAGAGTTTGTGCTTTGAGCGGCTCCTGCGACACATGTCTTAGATTACGATGCACCAGTGCAGGTTTACTGTATCCCTTGGACCTTCACATTGACCATGAAACACAGAAATTGCATCGGGATTGAATACAAAAGGCACAATGCCGTCTGAAGTACAAGAAGAGGGAATCTTTTAAGAGTTTGTACTTTGAGCGTCTCCTGGGAGACCAGTTTTAGATTCCGATGCACCAGTGCACGTTAGCTGTATCGCATGGGCCATCACATTGACCATGAAACACGGAAATTGCATCGGGATTGAATACAAAAGCCACAATGCCGACTTAAGTAGAAGAATAGTGAATCTTCTAAGACTATGAACTTTGACCGGCTCCTGGGAGACCAGTATTAGTTTCCGATGCACCATTGCAGGTCTACTGTATCCTTTGGACCTTCACATTGACAATGAAACATAGAAATTGCATCGTAATTGAATACAAAAGGGCACTTGAAGACTTAAGTACAAGAAGAGTGAATCTTCTTAGAGCTCGTGCTTTGATCGGCTCCTGGGAGACCAGGATTAGATTCCGATGAATCACTGCACGTTTACTGTATCCCTTGGAACATAACATTGACCATGAAACACAGATATAGCATCGGGATTGAATTCAAAAAGCACAATGCCGTCTTAAATACAAGAAGAGTGAATCTTCTGAGAGTTTGTGCTTTGAGCGTCTCTTGGGAGACCAATATTAGATTCCGATGCACCAGTGCAGGTTTACTGTATCCCTTGCACCTTCACATTGACCATGAGAGATAGAAATTACATCGGGATTGAATACAAATGGCACATGCCCAATTAAGTACAAGAACAGTGAATCTTCTAAGAGTTTGTGCTTTGAGCGGCTCCTGCGACACATGTCTTAGATTACGATGCACCAGTGCAGGTTTACTGTATCCCTTGGACCTTCACATTGACCATGAAACACAGAAATTGCATCGGGATTGAATACAAAAGGCACAATGCCGTCTGAAGTACAAGAAGAGGGAATCTTTTAAGAGTTTGTACTTTGAGCGTCTCCTGGGAGACCAGTTTTAGATTCCGATGCACCAGTGCACGTTAGCTGTATCGCATGGGCCATCACATTGACCATGAAACACGGAAATTGCATCGGGATTGAATACAAAAGCCACAATGCCGACTTAAGTAGAAGAATAGTGAATGTTCTCAGAGTTTGTGCTTTGAGCGGCTCCTGGGAAACCAGTTTTAGATTCCGATGCAGCAATCCAGATTCACTGTATCCCTGTTACCTTCACATTAACCATGAACGACGGAAATTAAATCGGGATTTCATACGAAAGGCATAATGCCGACTTAAGTACAAGAAGAGTCATTCTTCTTTAGGCTTTGAGCGGCTCCATGGAGACCAGTATTAGATTCCGATGCACCAGTGCAGGTTTACTGTATCCCTTACACCTTCACATTGACCATGAGAGATAGAAATTACATCGGGATTGAATACAAATGGCACATGCCCAATTAAGTACAAGAACAGTGAGTGTGTGGTTTGAGCGGCTCCTGGGAGACCAGTATTAGATTCCGATGCACCAGTGCAGGTTTACTGTATCCCTTGGAATTTAACAGTGACCATGAAACACAGATATTGCATCGGAATTGAATAAAAAAGGCCAATGCGGACTTATGAACGAGAAGAGTGAATCTTCTAAGCGATTGTGCTTTGAGTGGCTCCTGGGAGACCAGTATTTTATTCCGATGCACCAGTGCAGGTTTACTGTATCCCTTGGAGTTTATCAGTGACCATGAAACACAGAAATCGCTTCGGGATTAAATACGAAAGGCACAATGCCGACTTAAGTACAAGAATACGGTATCTTCTAAGAGGTCGTTCTTTGAGCGGCTCCTGGGAGACCAGTATTAGGTTCCGTTGCACCTCTGCACGTTTACTGTATCCCTTGGATCGTAACATTGACCATGAAACACAGAAATAGAATGGGGATTGAATTCAATAGGCACAATAGCGTCTTAAGTACAAGAAGAGTGAATCTTCTAAGAGTTTGTGCTTTGAGCGTCTCTTGGGACACCAGTATTAGACTCCGTTCCACCTGTGCAGGTTAACTGTGTACCTTGGACCATCACATTGACCATGAAACACAGAAATTGCATCGGTATTGCATACAGAAGGGACAATGCCGACATAAGTACAAGAAGAGTGAATCATCTAAGAATTTGTGTTCGAGCGGCTCCTTGGAGACCAGTATTAGTTTCATTTGCACCAGTGCTGGTTTACTGTATGTGTTGGACCTTCACATTGACCATGAAACACAGAAATTGCTTCGGGATTGAATACAGAATTCACAATTCCGAATTAAGTACAAGACGAAGGAATCTTCTAAGAGATTGCGCTTTGAGCGGCTCCTGGGAGACCAGTATTAGATTCCGTTGATCCAGTGCAGGTTTACTGTATCCCTTGGAATTTAACACTGGCCATGAAAAACAGATATTGCTTCGGTATTGAATACAAAAGGCACAATGCCGACTTAAGTACAAGAAGAGTGAATCTTCCAAGAGTTTGTGATTTGTGCGGCTTGTGGGAGACCTGTATTAGATTCCGATGCAGCAGTGCAGGTTCACTCTATCCCTTGAACCTTCACATTAACCATGACCCACACAAATTGCATCGGGATTTAATACAAAAGCACAATGCCAACTTATGTACAAGAATAGTGAATCTTCTAAGAGTTTGTCCTTTGAGCGACACATGGGACACCAGTATTAGATTACGATGCACCAGTGCAGGTTTACTGTATCCCTTGGAATTTAACAGTGACCATGAAACACAGATAAGGCATCGGGATTGAATGAAAAAGGCCCAATGCGGACTTATGTACAAGAATAGTGAATCTTCTAAGAGTTTGTGCATTGAGCGGCTTCTGGGAGACCAGTATTAGATTCCGATGCACCAGTGCAGGTTTACTGTACCCCTTGGACCTGCACATTGAGCATGAAACATAGAAATTACATCGGGATTCAATACAAAGGGCACATGCATACTTAAGTACAAGAAGAATGAATCTTCCAAGAGTGTGTGGTTTGAGCGGCTCCTGGGAGACCAGTATTAGATTCCGATGCACCAGTGCAGGTTTACTGTATCCCTTGGAATTTAACAGTGACCATGAAACACAGATATTGCATCGGGATTGAATAAAAAAGGCCAATGCGGACTTATGAACGAGAAGAGTGAATCTTCTAAGCGGTTGTGCTTTGAGTGGCTCCTGGGAGACCAGTATTTTATTCCGATGCACCAGTGCAGGTTTACTGTATCCCTTGGAGTTTATCAGTGACCATGAAACACAGAAATCGCTTCGGGATTAAATACGAAAGGCACAATGCCGACTTAAGTACAAGAATACGGTATCTTCTAAGAGTTCGTTCTTTGAGCGGCTCCTGGGAGACCAGTATTAGGTTCCGTTGCACCTCTGCACGTTTACTGTATCCCTTGGATCGTAACATTGACCATGAAACACAGAAATAGAATCGGGATTGAATTCAATAGGCCCAATAGCGTCTTAAGTACAAGAAGAGTGAATCTTCTAAGAGTTTGTGCTTTGAGCGTCTCTTGGGAGACCAGTATTAGACTCCGTTTCACCTGTGCAGGTTTACTGTGTACCTTGGACCATCACATTGACCATGAAACACAGAAATTGCATCGGTATTGCATACAGAAGGGACAATGCCGACATAAGTACAAGAAGAATGAATCATCTAAGAATTTGTGTTCGAGCGGCTCCTTGGAGACCAGTATTAGTTTCATTTGCACCAGTGCTGGTTTACTGTATGTGTTGGACCTTCACATTGACCATGAAACACAGAAATTGCTTCGGGATTGAATACAGAATTCACAATTCCGAATTAGGTACAAGACGAAGGAATCTTCTAAGAGATTGCGCTTTGAGCGGCTCCTGGGAGACCAGTATTAGATTCCGATGACCCAGTGCAGGTTTACTGTATCCCTCGGAATTTAACACTGGCCATGAAAAACAGATATTGCTTCGGTATTGAATACAAAATTCACAATGCCGACTTAAGTACAAGAAGAGTGAATCTTCCAAGAGTTTGTGATTTGTGCGGCTTCTGGGAGACCTGTATTAGATTCCGATGCAGCAGTGCAGGTTCACTCTATCCCTTGAACCTTCACATTAACCATGACCCACACAAATTGCATCGGGATTTAATACAAAAGCACAATGCCAACTTATGTACAAGAGTAGTGAATCTTCTAAGAGTTTGTCCTTTGAGCGACTCATGGGACACCAGTATTAGATTACGATGCACCAGTGCAGGTTTACTGTATCCCTTGGAATTTAACAGTGACCATGAAACACAGATAAGGCATCGGGATTGAATGAAAAAGGCCCAATGCGGACTTATGTACAAGAATAGTGAATCTTCTAAGAGTTTGTGTATTGAGCGGCTTCTGGGAGACCAGTATTAGATTCCGATGCACCAGTGCAGGTTTACTGAATCCCTTGGACCTTACCATTAACCATTAACCACAGAAATTTCATCGGGATTTTATGCAAAAAGCACAATGCCGACTTCAGGACAAGAAGGGTGAAAATTCTTTGTGCTTTGAGCGGCTCCTGGGAGACCTGTATTAGATTCTGATGCACCAGTGCAGGTTTACTGTATCCCTTGGTATTTTACAGTGACCATAAAACACAGAAATTGCTTCGGTAATCAATACAAAATGCACAATGCCGACTTAAGTAGAAGAAGAGTGAATCTTCTCAGTGTTTGTGCTTTGAGTGGCTCCTGGGAGACCAGTATTTGATTCCGATGCACCAGTGCTGGTACACTGTATCCCTTGGAATTTATCAGCGACCATGAAACACAGAAATCGCTGCGGGATTGAATACAAAAGGCACAATGCCGACTTAAGTACAAGAATAGTGAATCTTGTAAGAGTATGAGTTTTGAGCGGCTCCTGGGAGACCAGTATTAGATTCCGTTGAACTAGTGCACGTTTACTGTATTTTTTGGACCATCACATTGACCATGAAACATAGAAATGGCATCGGGATTGAATACAAATGGGCACATGAAGACTTAAGTACAAGAAGAGTGAATCTTCTAAGAGTTTGTTCTTTGAGCGGCTCCTGGGAGACCAGTATTAGATTCCGATGCACCACTGCACGTTTACTGTATCCCTTGGAATATAACATTGACCATGAAACACAGATATTGCATCGGCATTGAATACAAAAGGCACAATGCCGGCTTAAGTAGAAGAAGAGAGATTCTTCCACTTGTTTGTGCTTTGAGCGGCTCCTGGGAGACCAGTATTAGATTCCGACGCACCAGTGCAGGTTTACTGTATCCCTAGGACCTTACCTGTTACCATGAAACACAGAAATTTAATCGGGATTTAATACAAAAGGCACATTGCCGACTTAAGTACAAGAAGAGTGAATCTTCTTTGTGCTTTTAGCGGCTCCTTGGAGACCAGTATTAGATTCCGATGCGCCAGTGCAGGATTACTGTATCACATGGACCTTAACAGTTACCATGAAACACAGAAATTGCATCGGGATTGAATACAAAAATCAGATTGCCGACTTAAGTACTAGAAGAGTGAATCTTCTAAGAGTTTGTGCCTAGAGCGTCTCTTGCGGGACCAGTATTAGATTCCGATGCACCAGCGCAGGTTTTTCTCCATCCCTTGGACCTTAACATTTACCGTGAAACACAGAAATTGCAATTGGATTTAATACAAAAGGCACAATGCTGACTTAAGTACAAGAAGAGTGAATCTCCGTTGTGATTTTAGCAGCTCCTGGGGGACCAGTAATAGATTCCGATGCAGCAGTGCAGGTTCTACACCTACATCTACATTGATACTCCGCAAGCCACCCAACGGTGTGTGGCGGAGGGCACTTTACGTGCCACTGTCATTACCTCCCTTTCCTGTTCCAGTCGCGTATGGTTCGCGGGGAGAACGACTGTCTGAAAGCCTCCGTGCGCGCTCTAATCTCTCTAATTTTACATTCGTGATCTCCTCGGGAAGTATAAGTAGGGGGAAGCAATATATTCGATACCTCATCCAGAAACGCACCCTCTCGAAACCTGGCGAGCAAGCTACACCGCGATGCAGAGCGTCTGTCTTGCAGAGTCTGCCACTTGAGTTTATTAAACATCTCCGTAACGCTATCACGGTTACCAAATAACCCAGTGACGAAACGCGCCGCTCTTCTTTGGATCTTCTCTATCTCCTCCGTCAACCCGACCTGGTACGGATCCCACACTGATGAGCAATACTCAAGTATAGGTCGAACGAGTGTTTTGTAAGCCACCTCCTTTGTTGATGGACTACATTTTCTAAGCACTCTCCCAATGAATCTCAACCTGGTACCCGCCTTACCAACAATTTGTTTTATATGATCATTCCACTTCAAATCGTTCCGTACGCATACTCCCAGATATTTTACAGAAGTAACTGCTACCAGTGTTTGTTCCGCTATCATATAATCATACAATAAAGGATCCTTCTTTCTATGTATTCGCAATACATTACATTTGTCTATGTTAAGGGTCAGTTGCCACTCCCTGCACCAAGTGCCTATCCGCTGCAGATCTTCCTGTATTTCGCTACAATTTTCTAATGCAGCAACTTCTCTGTATACTACAGCATCATCCGCGAAAAGCCGCATGGAACTTCCGACACTATCTACTAAGTCATTTATATATATTGTGAAAAGCAATGGTCCCATAACACTCCCCTGTGGCACGCCAGAGGTTACTTTAACGTCTGTAGACGTCTCTCCATTGATGACAACATGCTGTGTTCTGTTTGCTAAAAACTCTTCAATCCAGCCACACAGCTGGTCTGATATTCCGTAGGCTCTTACTTTGTTTATCAGGCGACAGTGCGGAACTGTATCGAACGCCTTCCGGAAGTCAAGAAAAATAGCATCTACCTGGGAGCCTGTATCTAATATTTTCTGGGTCTCATGAACAAATAAGGCGAGTTGGGTCTCACACGATCGCTGTTTCCGGAATCCATGTTGATTCCTACATAGTAGATTCTGGGTTTCCAGAAATGACATGATACGCGAGCAAAAAACATGTTCTAAAATTCTACAAGAGATCGATGTAAGAGATATAGGTCTATAGTTTTGCGCATCTGCTCGACGACCCTTCTTGAAGACTGGGACTATCTGTGCTCTTTTCCAATCATTTGGAACCCTCCGTTCCTCTAGAGACTTGCGGTACACGGCTGTTAGAAGGGGGGCTAGTTCTTTCGCGTACTCTGTGTAGAATCGAATTGGTATCCCGTCAGGTCCAGTGGACTTTCCTCTATTGAGTGATTCCAGTTGCTTTTCTATTCCTTGGACACTTATTTCGATGTCAGCCATTTTTTCGTTTGTGCGAGGATTTAGAGAAGGAACTGCAGTGCGGTCTTCCTCTGTGAAACAGCTTTGGAAAAAGGTGTTTAGTATTTCAGCTTTACGCGAGTCATCCTCTGTTCACTCTATCCCTTGGACCTTCACATTAACCATGATCCACAGATATTCCATCAGGGATTTTATACAAAAGGCACAATGCCGACGTAAGTACAAGAAGAGTGAATCATGTTTGTGCTTTTGCGGCTCCTGGGAGACCAGTAACAGATTCCTATGCACCAGTGCAGGTTTACTATATCACTTGGAATTTAACAGTGACCATAAAACTCAGAAATTGCATAGGCATTAAATACAAAAGAATCAATGCCGTCTTATGTACAATTAGAGTGAATCTTCTATGAGTTTGTGATTTGAGCGGCTCCTGGGAGACCAGTATTTGATTCCGATGCACCAGTGCAGGTCTACTGCATCCCATGGACCTAACCCATTAACCATGAACCACAGAAATTGCATTGGGATGTAATACAAAAAGGACAATGCCGACTTAAGTACAAGAAGAGTGAATCTTCTAAGAGTTTGTGATTTGTGCGGCTCCTAGAAGACCAGGATTAGATTCCCATGCACCAGTGCAGGTTTAATGTATCCCTTTGAGCTTCACATTGACCATGAAACACAGAAATTGCATCGGGATTGAATACAAAGGGCACTTGCGCACTTAAGTACAAGGAGAGTGAATCTTCTAAGATTTTGTGCTATGAGAGGTTCCTGGGAGACCAGTATTGGTTCCGATTCACCAGTGCACGTTTACTGTATCCCTTGGACCTTCACATTGACCATGAAACACAGAAATTGCATTGGGACTGAATACAAAAGCCACAATGCCGACATAAGTACAAGAATAGTGAATCTTCTAAGAGTTTGTGCTTTGAGCGGCTCCTGGGAGACCAGTATCAGATTCCGATGCAGCAATGCAGTTTCACTCTATCCCTTGGACCTTCACATTAACCATGACCCACATAAATTGTATCGGGATTTAATACAATAGGCACAATACCGACTTAAGTGCAAGAATAGTGAATCTTCTTTGTGACTTTAGCGGCTCCTGCGAGACCAGTTATAGATTCCGATGCACCAGGGCAGGTTTACTGTATCCCTTGGAATTTAACAGTGATCATAACACTCAGAAATTGCATCGGAATTGAATACAAAAGGCACAATGCCGACTTATGTACAAGAAGAGTGAATCTTCTAAGAGTTTGTGCTTTGTGCGGCTCCTGGGAGACCAGTATTAGATTCCGATGCGCCAGTGCAGGATTACTGTATCCCTTGGACCATCAAATTGACCATGAAACACAGAAATTGATCGGGATTGAATACAGAAGGCAGAATGCCAACTTACGTATAAGAAGAGTGTATCATCTAAGACGTTGTGTTTCAGCATTTCCTGGGAGATCAGTATTAGATTCATTTGCACCAGTGCAGGGTTACTGTATCTGTTGGACTTTCACATTGACAGAGAAACACAGAGATTGCTTCGGGATTGAATACAAAATGCACAATGCCGACTTAAGTACAAGAAGAGGGAATCTTCAAAGAGTTTGTGCTTTGAGCGTCTCCTGGGAGACCAGTATTAGATTCCGATGCACCAGTGCACGTTTACTGTATCCCTTGGAACTTCCCATTGACCATGAAACACAGACAATTGCATCGGGATTGAATACAAAAGCCACAATACCGACATAATTACAAGAAGAGTGATTCTTCTAAGAGTTTGTGTTTTGAGCGTCTCTTGGGGGTCCAGTATTAGATTCCATTGCACCAGTGCAGGTTTACTGTACACATTGGACCTTAACAGTCACCATGAACCACAGAAATTACATCGGGATTGAATACAATAGTCAGAATGCCGACTTATGTACAAGAAGAGTGAATCTTATAAGAGTTTGTGCTTACTGCGGCTCCTGGGAGACCAGTAGTAGATTCAGTTGCACAGTGCAGGTTTACTGTATCTCTTGGAATTTAACAGTGGCCATGATACACAGAAATTGCATCGGGATTGAATACAAAAGGCACAATGTCGACTTAAGTACAAGGAGAGTGAATATTCTATGAGTTTGTGTTTTGAGCGGCTCCTGGGAGACCTGTATTAGATTCCGATGCACCAGTGCCGGCTTACTGTATCCCTTGGACTTTCACATTGACCATGAAACATAGTAATTGCATCGGGATTCAATACAAAGGGCACATGCCCACTTAAGTACAAGAAGAGTCAATCTTCCAAGAGTTTGTGCTTTGAGCATCTCCTGGGAGACTAGTATTTGATTCTGATGCACCAGTGCACGTTTACTGTATCCCTTGGATCTTCACATTGGCCATGAAACACAGAAATTGCATCGGGATTAAATACAAAATGCACCATGCCGACTTAATCACAAGATTAGCGATTCTTTTAGGTTTTTGTGCTTTGGGCTTCTCCTTGGAGACCAGTATTAGATTCCGATGCAGCACTGCAGGTTCACTGTATCCCTTGGACCTTCACATTAACCATGAAGCACAGAAATCGCATCGCGATTTAATACAAAAGGCACAATGCCGACTTAAGTACACGAAGAGTGAATCTTCTTTGTGCTTTCAGCGGCTCCTGGGTCACCAGTATTAGATTCCGATGCACCAGAGCAGGTTCATTGTAACCCTTTGAGTTTAACAGTGACCATGAAACACAGAAATTGCTTCCGGATAGAATACAGAGGGCACAATGCCGACTTAAGTACAAGAGGAGTGAGTCTTCTAGGAGTTTGTGATTTGAGCGGCTCCTGGGAGGCCAGTATTAGATTCCGATGCAACGGTGTAGGTTTACTGTATCCCTTGGAATTTAGCAGTGACCATGAAACAAAGAAATGGCATCGGGATTGAATACGAAATTCACAATGCCGACTTAAGTATAAGAATAGTGAATCTTCAAAGAGTTTGTGCTTTGAGTGGCTCCTGGGACTCCAGTATTAGATTCCGATGTTCCAGTGCGGGTTTACTGTATCCCTTGGAATTTGACAGTGACCATTAAACACAGAAATTGCATCGGGATTGAAGAAAAAACGCACAATGCCGACTTATGTACAAGTATAGTGAATCTTCTAAGAGTTTGTGCTTTGAGCGGCTCCTGGAAGACCAGTATTATATTCAGATGCATTAGTGCAGGTTTACTGTATTCCTTGGACCTCCCCATTAACCATGAACCACAGAAATTTCAACGGCATTTAATACAAAAAGCACAATGCCGACTTCAGTACAAGAAGAGTGAATAATCTTTGTGCATTGAGCGGCTCCTGGGTGACAAGTATTAGATTCCGATGCACCAGTGCAGGTTTGCTGTATCCCTAGGAATTTAACAGTCACCATGAAACACAGAAATCGCTTCTGGATTGAATACAAAATTCACAATGCCGACCTAAGTACAAGAATAGTGAATCTTCTAAGAGTATGAGATTTGAGCGGCTCCTGGGAGACCAGTATTTGATTCCGATGCACCGGTGGTGGTTTACTGTATCCCTCGTAATTTAACAGGGACCATGAAACGCAGAAATTGCTTCGGGATTGAATACACAAGGCACAATGCTGACTTATGTACAAGAATATTGAATCTTTTAAGACTATGTACTTTGAGCGGCTCCTGGAAGACCAGTATTAGTTTCCGATGCACCAGTGCAGGTTTACTGTATCCCTTGGACCTTAACAGTTACCATGAAACACAGAAATCGCTTCGGTAATCAATACAAAAAGCACAATGCCGACTTAAGTACAAGGAGAGTGAATCATCTAAGAGTTTGTGCTTTGAGCGGCTCCTGGGAGACTAGTATTTGATTCCGATGCACCAGTGCAGGTTTACTGTATCCCTTGGAATTTAACTGTGATTATGAAACACAGAAATCGCTTCGGGATTGAATCCAAATCTCACAATGCCGACTTAAGCACAAGAATGGTAAATCTTCTAAGAGTATGAGTTTTGAGCGGCTCCTGGGAGGCTAGTATTAGATTCCGATGCACAAGTGCAGGTTTACTGTATCCTTGGGACCATCACATTGACCATGAAACATAGAAATTGCATCGGGATTGAATACAAAGGGGCACATGAAGACTTAAGTACAAGAAGAGTGAATCTTCTAAGAGTTTGTGCTTTGAGCGCCTCTTGGGAGACCAATATTAGATTCCGATGCACCACTCCACATTTACTGTACCCCTTGGATCATAACATTCACCATGAAACAGAGAAATAGCATCGGGATTGAATTCAAAAGGCACAATGCCGTCTTAAGTACAAGAAGAGTGAATCCTCTAAGAGTTTGTGCTTTGAGCGTCTCCTGGGAGACCAGTATTAGATTCCGTTGCACCAGTGCAGGTTTATTGTATGTGTTGGACCTTCACATTGACCATGAAACACAGAAATTGCTTCGGGATTGAATACAAGATTCACAATGCCGACTTAAGTACAAGACGAGCGTATCTTCTAAGAGTTTGTGCTTTGAGCGGCTCGTGGGAGACCAGTATTAGATTAGATGGCCCAGTGCAAGTTTACCGTATCCCTTGGAATTAAACACTAACCATGAAACACAGAAATTGCTTCGGGATTGAATACAAGATCACAATACCGACTTAAGTACAAGATGACTGAATCTTCCAAGAGTTTGTGCTTTGAGCGGCTGCTGGGAGACCAGTATTATATTCCGATGCACCAGTGCAGGTTTACTGTATCCCTTGGTATTTAACAGTGTCCATGAAACTCAAAAATTGCATCAGGATTGAATTTAAAGGGCACAAAGCCGACTTATGTACAAGTAGAGTGAATATTCTAAGAGTTTGTGATTTGTGCGGCTCCTAGGAGACCAGCATTAGATTGCGATGCACCGGTGCAGGTTAACTGTATCCCTTGGACCTTAACAGTTACCATGAAATACAGAAATTGCATCGGGATGTAATAGAAAAGGCACAATGCCGACTTAAGTACATGAAGAGTGAATCTTCTTTGTGCTTTTAGCGGCTCCTGGGAGACCAGTATTATATTCCGATGCACCACTGCAGGTTTACTGTATCCCTTGGAATTTAACAGTGACCATGGATCACAGAAATCGCTTTGGGATTGAATACAAAGGGCACAATGCTTACTCAAGTTCAAGAAGAGTGAATCTTCCCACAGTTTGTGCTTTAAGCGGCTCCTGGGAGTCCAGTATTATATTCTGATGCACCAGTGAAGGTTTACTGTATCCCTTGGACCTTAGCAGTTACCATGAAACACAGAAATTGCATTGGGATTGAAAACAAAAGTCAGCATGCCGACTTAAGATCCAGAGGAGTGAATCTTCCATGAGTTTGTGCTTTGAGCGACTCCTGGGAGACCACTATTAGATTCTGATGCACCACTGCAGGTTTACTGTATCCCTTGGAATTAAACAGTGGCCATGAAACACAGAAAATGCATCGGTATTGAGTTCAAAATTTACAATGCCGACTTAAGTACAAAAAGAATGAATCTTCTATGAGTTTGTTATTTGAGCGGCTCCTGGGAGACCAGTATTAAATTCCGATGCACCAGTGCAGGTTTACTGAATCCCTCGGAATTTAACGGTGACCATGAAACGTAGAAATTAATCGGGATTAATTGCAAAAGGCACGTACCGACTTAAGTACAAGAGAGTGAATCCTCTAAGAGTTTGTATGTTGACCAGCTCCTGGGAGTCCATTGTTAGACTGCGATGCACCAGTGCAGGTTTACTTAATCCCTTGGAATTTAACAGTGACCATGAAACACAGAAATTGCATCGGGATTGAAAACAAACGGCACAATGCCGACTTAAGTACAAGAAAAAGGAATGTGCTAAGAGTTTGATTGAATACGAAAGCAACAATGTAGACTTAAGTACAAGAAGAGTGAATCTTCGAAGAGTTTGTTTTTTGTGCTGACCCTGGGAGACCAGTATTAGATTTCGATGCACCAGTGCAGTTTTAATGTATCCCTTGGACCTTTCCATTAACCATGAACCACAGAAATTGCATCGGGATTTAATACAAAAGCACAATGCCGACTTAACTTCAAGAAGAGAGAATCTTTTAAGAGTTTGTGCTTTGAGCGCCTCCTGGGAGACCAGTATTGGATTCCAATGCACCAGTGCAGGTTTACTGCATCCCTTGGATCTTCACATTTAACATAAAAAACCTAAATTGCATCGGGATCGAACACAAAAAGCACAGTGCCAACTAAAGTACAAGGAGAGTGAATCTTTTACGAGTTTGTGCTTTGAGCGGGGTGTGGGTGACCAGTATCAGATTACGATGCACCAGTGCAGGTGTACTGTATCCTTTGGAATTTAACAGCGACCTTCAAACACAGAAATTGAATCGGGATTGAATACAAAAGTCAGAATGCCGACTTAAGTACAAGAAGAGTGAATCTGCTAAGAGTTTGTGTTTTGATCGCCTACTGGGAGACCAGTATTTGATTCCGATGAACCAGTGCAGGTTTACTCTATCCCTTGGACCTTCACCATGACCATGAAACACAGAAATTGCATCGGGATTGGATTCAAAAGGCACCATGCCGCATTAATTACAAGAACAGTGAATCTTCTAAGAGTTTGTGCTTTTAGCGGCTCCTGGGAGACCGGTATTAGTTTCCGATGCACCAGTGAAGTATTAATGTATCCCTTGGACCTTCACATTGACCATGAAACATAGAAATTGCATCGGGATTGAATACAAATGGCACAATGCTGACTTAAGTACATTAAGAGTGAATCTTCTAAGAGTTTGTGCTTTGAGCGTCTCTTGGGAGCCCAGTATTAGATTCCGATGCACCAGTGCAGGTTAACTGTATCCCTTGGACCTTAACAGTTGCCATAAAACACAGAAATTGCATCGGGATTGAACACAAAGGTCAGAATGCCGACTTACGTACAAGAAGAGTGAATCTTCTAAGAGTTTGTGCTTTGAGCGCCTCCTGGGAGACCAGTAATTGATTCCGAAGCACCAGAACAGGTTTATTGAAACCCTTGGAATTTAACAGTGACCATCAAACACAGCAATTGCTTCAGGATTGAATACAGAAGGCACAATGCCGACTTAACTAGAAGAAGAGTGAATCTTCTAAGAGTTTGTGATTTAAGCGGCTCCCGGGAAACCAGTATTAGATTCCGTTGCAGCAGAGTAGGTTTACTGTATCCCTTCGAATATATCAGTGACCATGAAACACAGAAATTGCATTGGGATTGAATACAAAAGGCACAATGCCGACTTAAGTACAAGAATAGTGAATCCTCCCAGAGTTTATGCTTTGAGTGGCTCCAGGGACACCAGTATCAGATTACGATGCACCAGTGCAGGTTTACTGTATCCCTTGGAATTTAACAGTGACCATGAAAAACGGATTTTGCATAGGGATTGAATAAAAAAGGCACAATGCTGACGTATCTACAAGAATAGTGAATCCTCTAGGTGTTTGTGCTTTGAGCGGCTCCTGGGAGACCAGTATTAGATTCCGATGCACCAGTGTAGGTTTACTGTATCCCATGAACCTTCCCATTAACCACGAACCACAGAAATTGCATCGGGATTTAATACAAAAAGCACAATGCTAACTTAAGTACAAGAAGAGTGAATGTTCTTTGAGCTTTGAGCGGCTCCTGGGAACCAGTATTAGATTTCGATGCACCAATGCAGGTTTACTCTAACCCTTGGTGTTTAACAGTGACCATGAAACTCAGAAATTGCTTCGAGAATGAACACAAAAAGCACTATGCCGACTTAAGTACATGAAGAGTGAATCAACAACGAATTTCTGCTTTGAGCGGCACCTGAGAGACCAGTTTTAGATTGCGATGCACCGGAGCAGGTTTACTGTATCCCTTGGAATTTAACAGCGACCTTGAAACACTGAAATTGCATCGGGATTGAATACAAAAGGCACAATGCCGTCTTAAGTACAAGAAGAGTAAATCTTATACGATTTTTGTGCTTTGAGCGTCTCCTGGGAGACCAATATTAGTTCCGATGAACCAGTGCAGGTTTACTCTATCCCTTGGACCTTCACACTGACCATGAAACACAGAAATTGCATCGGGATTGAATACAAAAGGAACAATGCCGTCATAAGTACAAGAAGGGTGAATGTTCTAAGAGTTTGTACTTCGAGCGCCTCCTGGGAGACCAGTATTAGTTTCCGATGCACCAGTGCAGGTTTACTGTATCCCTTCGACCATCCCATTAACCATGAACGACAGAAATTGCATCGGGATTGAATACAAAAGTCACAATGCGGACTTAAATACAAGAAGAGTGAATCTTCTAACAATTTCTGCTTTGAGCGCCTCCTGTTGGATCAGTATTGAAATCCGATGCACCAGTGCGGCTTTTCTGTATCATTTGGACCTTCACATTGACTATGAAACACAGAAATTGCATCGGGATTGAATACAAAAGGCACAATGCCACTTAAGTACAAGAAGAGTTAATCTTCTAAGAGATTGTGATATGAGAGGCTCCTGGGTGACCAGTGTTAGATTCCGATGCACCAGTGCAGGCTTACTGTATCCCTTGAAATTTAACAGTGACCATGAAACTCTGAAATTGCATCGGGATTGAATAAATAAGACACAATGCCGACTTCTGTACAAGAAGATTGAATCTTCTAGGACCTTGGCTCCTGGGCTCCTGGGAGACTGTTTTAGATTCCGATGCATCAGGGAAGGATTACTGTATCCCTAGGACTTTCACATTGACCATGAAACACAGAAATTGCATTGGGATTGAGTACAAAAGGCATAATGCCGACTAAAGTACAAGAAGTGTGAAACTTCTAAGAGTTTGTGCTTTGAGCGGCTCCTGGGAGACCAGTATTAGATTCCGATGGCCCAGTGCAGGTTTACTGTATACCTTGGAATTTAACACTGGCCATGAAAAACAGATATTGCTTCGGTATTGAATACAAAAGGCACAATGCCGACTTAAGTACAAGAAGAGTGAATCTTCCAAGAGTTTGTGATTTGTGCAGCTCCTAGGAGACCAGTATTAGATTCCGATGCACCGGTGGAGGTTTACTTTATCCCTTGGACCTTGACAGATACCATGAAATACAGAAATTGCATCGGGATTTAGTACAAGAAGCACAATGCTGTCTTAAGTACAAGAAGAGTGAAAATTCTTTTTGCTTTGAGCGGCACCTGGGAGACCTGTATTAGTTTCCGTTGCACTAGTGCAGTTTTACTGTATCCCTTGGTATTTAACAGTTACCATGAAACACAGAAATCGCTTCGGTAATCAATAAAAATAGCACAATGCCGACTTAAGTGCAAGAAGAGTGAATCATCTAAGAGTTTGTGCTTTGAGCGGCTCCTGGGAAACCAGTATTTGATTCCGATGCACCAGTGCAGGTTTACTGTATCCGTTGGAATTTAACTGTGATTATGAAACACAGAAATCGCTTCGGGATTGAATCCAAATCTCACAATGCCGACTTAAGCACAAGAATAGTGAATCTTCTAAGAGTATGAGATTTGAGCGGCTCCTGGGAGGCTAGTATTAGATTCCGATGCGCAGGTGCAGGTTTACTGTATACTTTGGACCTTCACATTGACCATGAAACATAGAAATTGCATCGGGATTGAGTACAAAGGGGCACATGAAGACTTAAGTACAAGAAGACTGAATCTTCTAAGAGTTTGTGGTTTGAGCGCATTTTGGGAGACCAATATTAGTTTCCGATGCACCACTGCACATTTACTGTACCCCTTGGATCATAACATTGACCATGAAACACAGAAATAGCATCGGGATTGAATTCAAAAGGCACAATGCCGTCTTAAGTACAAGAAGAGTGAATCCTCTAAGAGTTTGTGCTTTGAGCGTCTCCTGGGAGACCAGTATTAGATACCGTTGCACCAGTGCAGGTTTACTGTATGTGTTGGACCTTCACATTGACCATGAAACACAGAAATTGCTTCGGGATTGAATACAAGATTCACAATGCCGACTTAAGTACAAGTTGAGTGTATCTTCTAAGAGTTTGTGCTTTGAGCGGCTCGTGGGAGACCAGTATTATATTCCCATGCACCAGTGCAGGTTAACTGTATCCCTTGGTATTTAACAGTGACCAAGAAACTCAAAAATTGCATCAGGATTGAATTTAAAGGGCACAAAGCCGACTTATGTACAAAGAGAGTGAATATTCTAAGAGTTTGTGATTTGTGCGGCTCCTAGGAGACCAGTATTAGATTCCGATGCACCGGTGCAGGTTAACTGTATCCCTTGGACCTTAACAGTTACCATGAAATACAGAAATTGCATCGGGATATAATACAAAAGGCACAATGCCGAATTAAGTACAAGAAGAGTGAATCTTCTAAGAGTTTGTGCGTCGACCGGCTCCTGGGAGTCCACTGTTAGACTGCGATGCACCAGTGCAGGTTTACTGTATCCCTTGAAATTTAACAGTGACCATGAAACTCTGAAATTGCATCGGGATTGAATAAATAAGACACAATGCCGACTTATGTACAAGAAGATTGAATCTTCTAGGACTTTGTGCTTTGTGTGGGTCCTGGGAGACCAGTATTAGATTCCGATGGATCAGTGAAGGTTTACTGTATCCCTAGGACTCTCACATTGACCATGAAAGACACAAATTGCATTGGGATTGAATACAAAAGGCACAATGCCGACTAAAGTACAAGAAGTGTGAATCTTCTAAGAGTTTGTGCTTTCAGCGGCTCCTGGGAGACCAGTATTAGATTCCGTTGGCCCAGTGCAGGTTTACTGTCTCCCTTGGAATTAAACAGTGACCATGAAACACAGAAATTGCATCGGGATTGAATACAAAATGCACAATGCCGACTTAAGTACAAGAAAAGTGAATCTTCTATTAGCTTGTGCTTTGAGCTGCTCCTGGGAGACAAGTATCAGATTCGGATGCACCAGTGCAGGTTGACTGTATCCCTTGGACCTTCATATTGACCATGAAATACAGAAATTGCATCGAGATATAATACAAAAGGCACAATGCCGACTTAAGTACAAGAAGAGTGAATCTTCTTTGTGCTTTTAGCGGCTCTTGGGAGACCAGTATTATATTCCGATGCACCACTGCAGGTTTACTGTATCCCTTGGAATTCAACAGTGACCATGGATCACAGAAATCGCTTCGGGATTGAATACAAAAGGCACAATGCCGACTCAAGTTCCAGAAGAGTGAATCTTCCCAGAGTTTGTGCTTTGAGCGGCTCCTGGGAGACCAGTATTAGATTCTGATGCACCAGTGCAGGTTTACTGTTTCCATTGGCCCTTACCAGTTACCATGAAACACAGGAATTGCATCGGGATTGAATACAAAATTCAGAATGCCGACTCATGAACAAGAAGAGTGAATCTTCTAAGAGTTTGTGCTTTGAGCGTCTCTTGGGAGACCAGTATTAGATTCCGTTGCACCAGTGCGGGTTTACCGTATCCCTTGGACCTTAGCAGTTACCATGAAACACAGAAATTGCATTGGGATTGAAAACAAAAGTCACAATGCCGACTTAAGTACCAGAGGAGTGAATCTTCCAAGAGTTTGTGCTTTGAGCGACCCCTGGGAGACCAGTATTAGATTCTGATCCACCAGTGCAGGTTTACTGTATCCCTTGGAATTAAACAGTGGCATTGAAACACAGAAATTGCATCGGTATTGAGTACAAAATTTACAATGCCGACTTAAGTACAAAAAGAATGAATCTTCTATGAGTATGTTATTTGAGCGGCTCCTGGGAGACCAGTATTAGATTCCGTTGGCCCAGTGCATGTTTACTGTATCCCTTGTAATTTAACACTGGCCATGAAAAACAGATATTGCTTCGGTATTGAATACAAAAGGCACAATGCCGACTTAAGTACAAGAAGAGTGAATCTTCCAAGAGTTTGTGATTTGTGCGGCTCCTAGGAGACCAGTATTAGATTCCGATGCACCGGTGCAGGTTTACTGTATCCCTTGGACCTTAACAGTTACCATGAAATACAGAAATTGCATCGGGATTTAATACAAGAAGCACAATGCCGTCTTATGTACAAGAAGAGTGAATATTCTTTTTGCTTTGAGCGGCACCTGGGAGACCTGTATTAGTTTCCGTTGCACTAGTGCAGTTTTACTGTATCCCTTGGTATTTAACAGGTACCATGAAAAACAGAAATCGCTTCGGTAATCAATACAAAAAGCACAATGTCGACTTAAGTACAAGAAGAGTGAATCATCTAAGAGTTTGTGCTTTGAGCGGCTACTGGGAGGCTAGTATTAGATTCCGATGCACAAGTGCAATTTTACTGTATCCTTTGGACCCTCACATTGACCATGAAACATACAAATTGCATCGGGATTGGATTCAAGAGGCACCATGCCGACTTAATTACAAGAACAGTGAATCTTCTAAGAGTTTGTGCTTTTAGCGGCTCCTGGGAGACCGGTATTAGTTTCCGATGCACCAGTGGAGTATTAATGTATCCCTAGGACCTTCACATTGACCATGAAACATAGAAATTACATCGGGATTGAATACAAATGGCACAATGATGACTTAAGTACATTAAGAGTTAATCTTCTAAGAGTTTGTGCTTTGAGAGTCTCTTGGGAGACCAGTATTAGATTCCGATGCACCAGTGCATGTTTACTGTACCCATGGACCTTAACAGTTGCCAGGTACAATGCCGTCATAAGTACAAGAAGGGTGAATCTTCTAAGAGTTTGTACTTTGAGCGCCTCCTGGGAGACCAGTATTAGATTCTGATGCACCAGTGCAGGTTTACTCTATCCCTTGGACCTTCACATTGACCATGAAACACAGAAATTGCATCGGGATTGAATACAAAAGGCACAATGCCACTTAATTACAAGAAGAGTTAATCTTCTAAGGGATTGTGATATGAGCGGCTCCTGGGTGTCCAGTGTTAGATTCCGATGTACCAGTGCAGGTTTACTGTATCCCTTGAAATTTAACGATAACCATGAAACTCTGAAATTGCATCGGGATTGAATAAATAAGACACAATGCCAACTTATGTACAAGAAGATTGAATCTTCTAATACTTTGTGCTTTGTGCGGCTCCTCGGAGACCAGTATTAGATTCTGATGCATCATTGAAGGTTTACTGTATCCCTAGGACTTTCACATTGACCATGAAACACAGAAATTGCATCGGGATTGAATACAAAGGGCACAATGCCGTCTTAAGTGCAAGAAGAGTGAATCTTCTAAGAGTTTGTACTTTGAGCGTCTCCTGGGAGACCAGTATTAGATTCCGATGCACCAGTGCACGATTACTGTATCCCTTGGACCTTCACATTGACCATGAAACACAGAAATTACATTGGAATTGAATACAAAAGCCACAATGCCGACTTAAGTTCAAGAAGAGTGAATCTTCTAAGAAATTGTGCTTTGAGCGGCCCTGGGACACCAGTATTAGATTCCAATGCAGCTGTCCAGGTTCACTGTATCCCTTGGACGTTCATATTAACCATGAGCCACTGAAATTGCATCGGTATTTAATACGAAAGGCACAATGCCAACTTAAGTACAAGAAGACTCAATTTTCTTTGTGCATTGAGCGCTCCTGGGAGACCAGTATTAGATTCCGATGCACCAGTGCAGGTTTACTGAATCCCTCGGAATTTAACAGTGACCATGAAACGCAGAAATTGCTCGGGAATGAATACAAAAGGCACGATGCCGATTTAAGTACAAGAAGAGTGAAACTTCTAAGAGTTTGTGCTTTTAGCAGCTCCTGCAAGACCAGTATTAGATTGCGATGCACCAGTGCAGTTTTACTGTATCCCTTGGACTCTCACATTGATCATCAAACACAGAAACTGCTTCGGGATCGAATACAAAAGGCACAATGCCGACTTAAGCACAAGAAGAGTGAGTCTTCTAAGAGTTTGTGCTTTGAGCAGCTCCTGGGAGACCAGTATTAGTTTCCGATGCACCAGTGGAGTATTACTGTATCGCTTGGACCTTCACATTGACCATGAAACATAGCAATTGCATTGGGATTGAATATAAATGGCACAATGCTGACTTAAGTACATTAAGAGTGAATTCTCTAAGAGTTTGTACTTTGAGCGTCTCTTGGGTGACCAGTATTATATTCCGATGCACCAGTGCAGGTTTACTGTATCTCTTGGAACTTAACAGTTACCATAAAACACAGAAATTGCATCGGGATTGAATACAAAATTCAGAATGCCGACATAAGTACAAGACGAGTGAATCTTCTAAGAGTTTGTGCTTTGAGCGTCTCCTGGGTGACCAGTATTAGATTCCGATGCACCAGTGAACGTTTACTGTATCCCTTGGACCTTCACATTGACCATGAAACACAGAAATTGCATCGGGATTGAGTACAAAAGCCACAATGCCGATGCCGACATAAGTACTAGAATAGTGAATCTTCTAAGAGCTTGTGCTTTGAGCGGCTCCTGGGAGAGCAGTATTAGATTCCGATGCACCAGTGCACGTTTACTGTATCCCTTGGACCTTCACATTGACCATGAAACACAGAAATTACATTGGAATTGAATACAAAACCCACAATGCCGACTTAAGTGCAAGAAGAGTGAATCTTCTAAGAGTTTGTACTTTGAGCGTCTCCTGGGAGACCAGTATTAGATTTCGATGTACCAGTGCACGTTTACTGTATCCCTTGGACCTTCACATTGACCATGAAACACAGAAATTGCATCGGGATGAATACAAAAGGCACAATGCCGTCTTCAGTGCAAGAAGAGTGAATCTTCTAAGAGTTTGTACTTTGAGCGTCTCCTGGCAGAACAGTAGTAGATTCCGAAACACCAGTGCACGTTTACTGTATCCTTTGGACCTTCACATTGACCATGAAACGCAGAAATTGCATCGGGATTGAATACAAAAGGCACAATGCCGTCTTAAGAGCAAGAAGAGTGAATCTTCTAAGAGTTCGTACTTTGAGCGTCTCCTGGGAGACAAGTATTAGATTCCGATGCACCAGTGCACGTTTACTGTATCCCTTGGACCTTCACATTGACCATGAAACACAGAAATTACATTGGAATTGAATACAAAAGCTACAATGCCGACTTAAGTTCAAGAAGAGTGAATCTTCTAAGAGATTGTGCTTTGAGCGGCCCCTGGGACACCAGTATTAGACTCCATTGCAGCTGTCCAGGTTCACTGTATCCCTTGGACGTTCACATTAACCATGAGCCACTGAAATTGCATCGGGATGTAATACGAAAGGCACATTGCCAACTTAACTACAAGAAGAGTCAATTTTCTTTGTGCTTTGAGCGCTCCTGGGAGTCCAGTATTAGATTCCGATGCACCAGTGCAGGTTTACTGAATCCCTCGGAATTTAACAGTGACCATAAAACGCAGAAATTGCTCGGGAATGAATACAAAAGGCACGATGCCGATTTAAGTACAAAAAGAGTGAAACTTCTAAGAGTTTGTGCTTTGAGCGGCTCCTGGGAGACCAGTATTAGATTGCGATGCACCAGTGCAGTTTTACTGTATCCCTTGAACTCTCACATTGATCATCAAACACAGAAACTGCTTCGGGATCGAATACAAAAGGCACAATGCCGACTTAAGTACAAGAAGAGTGAGACTTCTAAGAGTTCGTGCTTTGAGCGGCTCCTGGGAGACCAGTATTAGTTTCCGATGCACCAGTGGAGTATTACTGTATCGCTTGGACCTTCACATTGACCATGAAACATAGCAATTGCATCGGGATTGAATACAAATGGCAGAATGCTGACTTAAGTACATTATGAGTGAATCCTCTAAGAGATTGTACTTTGAGCGTCTCTTGGGAGACCAGTATTATATTCCGATGCACCAGTGAACGTTTACTATATCCCTTGGACCTTCACATTGACCATGAAACACAGAAATTGCATCGGGATTGAGTACAAAAGCCACAATGCCGATGCCGACATAAGTACTAGAATAGTGAATCTTCTAAGAGCTTGTGCTTTGAGGGGTTCCTGGGATAGCAGTATTAGCTTCCGATGCAGCAGTGCAGGTTCACTCTATCCCTTGGTCCTTCACATTTACCATGAAACACAGAAATTGCATCGGGATTTTATACAAAAGGCACAATGACGACTTAGGTCCAAGAAGAGTCAATCTTCTTTGTGCTTTGAGCGGCTCCTGTGAGACCAGTATTAGATTCCGATGCACCAGTGCAGGTTTACTGTATCCCTTGGAATATAACAGTGACCATGAAGCACAGATATTGCTTCGGGATTGAATACAATCGGCACAATGCCGACTTAAGTACAAGAAGGGTGAATGTTATAAGAGTTTGTACTTTGAGCGGCTCCTGGGATACCAGTATTAGATTGCGATGCACCAGTGCAGTTTTACTATATCCCTTGGACTCTCACATTGATCATCAACCACAGAAACTGCTACGAGATCGAATACAAACGGCACAATGCCGACTTAAGTACAAGAAGAGTGAATGTTATAAGAGTTTGTACTTTGAGCGGCTCCTGGGATACCAGTATTAGATTGCGATGCACCAGTGCAGGTTTACTGTATCTCTTGGACCTTAACAGTTACCATAAAACACAGAAAATGCATCGGGATTGAATACAAAATTCAGAATGCCGACATGAGTACAAGACGAGTGAATCTTCTAAGAGTTTGTGCTTTGAGCGTCTCCTGGGTGACCAGTAATAGATTACGATGCACCAGTGAACGTTTACTATATCCCTTGGACCTTCACATTGACCATGAAACACAGAAATTGCATCGGGATTGAGTACAAAAGCCACAATGCCGATGCCGACATAAGTACTAGAATAGTGAATCTTCTAAGAGCTTGTGCTTTGAGGGGCTCCTGGGATAGCAGTATTAGATTCCGATGCAGCAGTGCAGGTTCACTCTATCCCTTGGTCCTTCACATTTACCATGAAACACAGAAATTGCATCGGGATTTTATACAAAAGGCACAATGACGACTTAGGTCCAAGAAGAGTCAATCTTCTTTGTGCTTTGAGCGGCTCCTGTGAGACCAATATTAGATTCCGATGCACCAGTGCAGGTTTACTGTATCCCTTGGAATATAACAGTGACCATGAAGCACAGATATTGCTTCGGGATTGAATACAAACGGCACAATGCCGACTTAAGTACAAGAAGAGTGAATGTTATAAGAGTTTGTACTTTGAGCGGCTCCTGGGATACCAGTATTAGATTGCGATGCACCAGTGCAGTTTTACTATATCCCTTGGACTCTCACATTGATTATCAACCACAGAAACTGCTACGAGATCGAATACAAAAGGCACAATGCCGACTTAAGTACAAGATGAATGAGACTTTTAAGATTTTGTGCTTTGAGCGGCTCCTGGGAGACCAGTATTAGTTTCCGATGCACCAGTGGAGTATTACTGTATAGCTTGGACCTTCACATTGACCATGAAACATAGCAATTGCATCGGGATTGAATATAAATGGCACAATGCTGACTTAAGTACATTAAGAGTGAATCCGCAAAGAGTTTGTACTTTGAGCGTCTCTTGGGAGACCAGTATTAGATTCCGATGCTCCACTGCAATGTTACTGTATCTCTTGGACCTGAACAGTTACCATAAAACACAGAATTTGCTTCGGGATTGAATACAAAAGGCACAATGCCAACTTATGTACAAGAAGAGTGAGACTTATAAGAGTTTGTGCTTCGAGCGGCTCCTGGGAGACCAGTATTAGATTCCGATGCACCAGTGCAGGTTTTCTGTATCCTTTGGATCATCCCATTAACCATGAACGACAGAAATTGCATCGGGGTTGAATACAAAAGTCACAATGCCGACTTAAGTTCAAGAAGAGTGAATCTTCTAAGAATTTGTGCTTTGAGCGCCTCCTGTTGGACCAGTAATGAAATCCGATGCACCAGTGCGGGTTTTTCTGTACCCCTTGTACCTTCACATTGACTATAAAACTTAGAAATTGCATCGGGATTGAATACAAAAGGCACAATGCCACTTAAGTGCAAGAAGTGGTAATCTTCTAAGAGATTGTGCTTTGGGCGGCTCCTGGGTGACCAACATTAGATTCCGATGCACCAGTGCAGGTTTACTGTATCCCTTAGAATTTAACAGTCACCATGAAACTCAGAAATTGCATCGGGATTGAATAAAAAAGACACAATGCCGACTTATGTATAAGAAGAGTGAATCTTCTATGCCTTTGTGTTTTGTGCGGCTCCTGGGAGACCAGTATTAGATTCTGATGCACCGGTGCAGGTTTACTGTCTCCCTTGGACCTAAAAAGTTACCATGAAACACATAAATTGCATCGGGATTGAATACAAAAGGCACAAAGCCCACTTAAGTACAAGAAGAGTGAATATTCTATGAGTTTGTGTTTTGAGAGGCTCCTGGGAGACCACTATTAGATTCCGATGCACCAGTGCAGGTGTACTGTATCCCTTGGACTCTCACATTGATCATGAAACACAGAAACTGCTTCGGGATCGAATACAAATGGCACAATGCCGACTTAAGTACAAGAAGAGTGAATCTTCTAAGAGTTTGAGCTTTGAGCGGCTTCTGGGAGACAAGTATTAGATTCCGATGCACCAGTGCAGGTTTACTGTATCCCTTGGACCATCCCATTAACTATGAACCACAGAAATTGCATCGGTGTTTAATACAAAAGGCACATGCCGACTTAAGCACAAGAAAGAGTGAATATTTTTTTGCTTTGAGCGGCAGCTGGGAGACCAGTATTAGATTGCTATGCACCAGGGCAGGTTTACTGTATCCTTTGGATTTTAACAGTGGCCAAGATACTCACAAATTGCGTCAGGATTGAATACAAAAGGCACAAAGCCGACTTATGTACAAGCAGAGTGAATCTTATAAGAGTTTATGCTTTGTGCGGCACCTAGGAGACCAGTATTAGATTCCGATGCACCAGTGCAGGTTTACTGTATCCCTTGGAATGTAACAGTGGCCATGAAACACAGAAATTGCATAGGGATTGAATACAAAAGGCACAATGCCGTCTTAAGTACAAAAAGAGTGAATCTTCTAAGAGTTTGTGTTTTGAGCGGCCCCTGGGAGACCAGTATTAGATTCCGATGCACCAGTGCAGGTTAACTGCATCCCTTGGACATTCACATTTTACATGAAACACAGAAACTGCAACTGGATTGAATACAAAAGCAACAATGCCGACTTAAGTACAAGAAGAGTGAATCTTCGAAGAGTTTGTGCTTTGAGCGTCTCCTGGGCTACCAGTATTAGTTTCCGATGCACCAGTGGAGTATTGCTGTATCGCTTGGACCTTCACATTGACCATGAAACACAGAAATTCCATCGGGATAGAGTACAAAAGCCACAATGCCGACATAAGTACTAGAATAGTGAATCTTCTAAGAGTTGGTGCTTTGAGCGGCTCCTGAGTGACCAGTATTAGATTCCGATGCAGCAAAGCAGGTTCACTGCATCCCTTCGTCTTTCTCGATAACCATGAACCACAGAAATTGCATCGGGATTTAATACAAAAGGCACGATGCCGACTTAAGTAGAAGAAGAGTCAATCTTCTTTGTGCTTTGAGCGGCTCCTGGGAGACCAGTATTAGATTCTGATGCACTAGTGCAGGTTAACTGCATCCCTTGGACATTCGCATTTAACATGAAACACAGAAACTGCAACGGGATTGTATACAAAAGGCACAATGCCGACTTAAGTACAAGAAGAGTGAATCTTCTAAGAGTTTGTGCTTTGAGCGGCTCCTGGGAAACCAGTATTATATTCCGATGCACCATTGCAGGTTTACTGTATCCCTTGGACCTTAACAGTTCCCAGAAAACACAGAAATTGCATCGGGATTGAAAAAAAAGTCAGAATGCCGATTTAAGTACAAGAAGAGTAAATCTTCCAAGAGTTTGTGCTTTGAGCGGCTCCTGTGAGACCAGTATTAGATTCCGATGCACCAGTGCAGGTTTACAGTATCCCTTGGAATTTGACAGTCGCCATGAGACACAGAAATTGCATAGGGATTGAATACAAAAGGCACAATGCCGATTTAAGTACAAGAAGAGTGAATCTTCTATGAGTTTGTGATTTGAGCGGATCCTGGGAGACCAGTATTAGATTCCGATGCACCAGTGCTGGTTTACTGTATCCCTTGGACCTTCACATTGACCATGAAACTTAGAAATTGCATCGGGATTGAATACAAAGGGCACATGCCAACTTAAGTACAAGAAGAGTGAATTTTCTAAGAGTTTGTGCTTTGAGCGGCTCCTGGGAGACCAGTATTAGATTCCGATGCAGCAGTGCAGGTTCACTCTATCCCTTCGTCCTTCACATTAACCATGAACCCCAGAAATTGAATCGGGATTTAATACAAAAGGCACCATACCGACTTAAGTACAAGAAGAGTGAATCTTCTAAGAGTTTGTGCGTTGAGCGGCTTCTGGGAGACAAGTATTAGAGTCCGATACACCAGTGCAGGTTTACTGGCTCATTCGGACCTTCGAATTTAACATGACACACATATATTGCATCGGGATGGAATACAAAAGTCACGATGCCGACTTAGGTACAGGAAGAGTGAATCTGCTAAGAGTTTATGTTTTGATCGCCTACTGGGAGACCAGTATTAGATTCCGATGCATTAGTGAAAGTTTACTGTATCCCTAGGACTTTCGCAATGACCATGAAACACAGAAATTGCATCGGGATTGAATACAAATGGCACAATGCCGACTTAAGTACAAGAAGAGTGAATCTTCTAAGAGTTTGTGCTTTGAGCGGCTCCTGGGAAACCAGTATTATATTCCGATGCACCATTGCAGGTTTACTGTATGCCTTGGACCTTCCCATTAACAATGAACCACAGAAATTGCATCAGGGTTTTATACAAAAGGCGCAATTCCGACTTAAGCACAAGAAAGACTGAATATTTTTGTGCTATCAGTGGCTCCTGGGACACCAGTAATTGTTTCCGATGCACCAGTGCAGGTTTTCTGAATCCCTCGGAATTTAACAGTGACCAAGAAACGCAGAAATTGCTCGGGATTGAATACAAAAGGCACGATGCTGACTTAAGTACACGAAGAGTGAGTCTTCTAAGAGTTTGTGATTTGATTGCCTACTGGGAGACCAGTATTGGGTTCCGATGCATCAGTGAAAGTTTACTGTATACCTTGGACCTTCACATTGCCCATGAAACACAGAAATTGCATCGGGATTGAAAACAAAAGCAACAATTCAGACTTAAGTACAAGAAGAGTGAATCTTCGAAGAGTTTGTGCTTTGAGCGTCTCCTGGGATACCGGTATTAGTTTCCGATGCACCAGTGGAGTATTACTGTTTCGCTTGGACCTTCACATTGACCATGAAACACAGAAATTGCATCGAGAACGAGTACAAAAGCCACAATGCCGACATAAGTACTAGAATAGTGAATCTTCTAAGAGTTGGTGCTTTGAGCGTCTCCTGGGTGACCAGTATTAGATTCCGATGCAGAAAAGCAGGTTCACTCTATCCCTTCGTCCTTCACGTTAACCATGAACCACTGAAAATGCATCGTGATTTAATACAAAAGGCAAAATGCCGACTTAAGTACAAGAAGAGTCAATTTTCTCTGTGCTTTGAGCGGCTCCTGGGAGTCCAGTATTAGATTCTGATGCACCAGTGCAGGTTATCTGCATCCCTTGGACATTCACATTTATCATGAAACACAGAAACTGCATCGGGATTGTATACAAAAGGCACAATGCCGACTTAATTACAAGAAGAGTGAATCTGCTAAGAGTTTGCTTTGAGCGACTTTTGGGCGACCAGTATTAGATTCCGATGCACCAGTGCAGGTTTACTGTATCCGTAGGACTTTCACATTGCCCATGAAACACAGAAATTGCATCGGGATTGAATACAAAAAGCACAATGCTGAAGTAAGTACAAGAAGAGTGAATCTCCTAAGATTTTTGTGCTTTGAGCGTCTCCTGGGAGACCAGTATTAGATTCCGATGCACCTGTGCAGGTTTACTGAATCCCTTGGACCCTAATACTTACCATGAAACACAGAAATTGCATCGGGATTGAAAAAAAAAGTCAGAATGCCGACTTAAGTACAAGAAGAGTAAATGTTCCAAGAGTTTGTGATTTGAGCGACTCCTGTGAGACCAGTATTAGATTCCGATGCAACTGTGCAGATTTACTGTAGCCCTTGGAATTTGACAGTGGCCATGAAACACAGAAATTGCATAGGGATTGAATACAAAAGGCACAATGCCGATTTAAGTACAAGAAGAGTGAATCTTCTATGAGATTGTGATTTAAGCGGATCCTGGGAGACCAGTATTAGATTCCGATGCACCAGTGCTGGTTTACTGTAGCCCTTGAACCTTCACATTGACCATGAAACTTAGAAATTGCATCGGGATTGAATACAAAGGTCACATGCCCACTTAAGTACAAGAAGAGTGAATTTTCTAAGAGTTTGTGCTTTGAGCGGCTCCTGGGAGACCAGTATTAGATTCCGATGCAGCAGTGCAGGTTCACTCTATCCCTTCGTAATTCACATTAACCATGAACAACAGAAATTGAATCGGGATTTAATACAAAAGGCACAATGCCGACTTAAGTACAAGAAGAGTGAATCTTCTAAGAGTTTGTGCTTTGAGCTGCTCCTGGGAGATCAGTATTAGATTCCGATGCACCAGTGCAGGTTAACTGTATCCATTGGAATATAACAGTGACCATGAAACACAGATATTGCTTCGGGATTGAATACAAACGGCTCAATGCCGACTTAAGTACAAGAAGAGTGAATGTTCTAAGAGTTTGTACTTTGAGCTCTCCTGGGATACCAGTATTAGATTCCGATGCACCAGTGCAGGTTTACTCTATCCCCTGGAACTTCACATTGACCATGAAACACAGAAATTGCTTCGGGATTGAATACAAAAAGCTCAATGCCGACTAATGTACCAGAAGAGTGAGACTTCTAAGAGTTTGTGCTTCGAGCGGCTCCTGGGAGACCAGTATTAGATTCCAAATGCAGCAGTGCAGGTTCACTCTATCCCTTCGTCCTTCACATTAACCATGAACCACAGAAATTGAATCGGGATCTAATACAAAAGGCACCATGCCGACTTAAGTACAAGAAGAGTGAATCTTCTAATAATTTATGCTTTGTGCGGCTCCTAGGAGAGCAGTATTAGATTCCGATGCACCAATGCATGTTTACTGTATCCCTTGGACCTTAACAGTTACAATGAAACCCAAAAATTGCATCGGGATTGAATACAAAAGTCAGAATGCCGACTTATGTACAAGTAGAGTGAAACTTCTAACAGTTTGTGTTTTGGGCGTCTCTTGGGAGACCATTATTATATTCTGATGCACCAGCGCAGGTTTACTGTATCCCTTGGAATGTAGCAGTGGCCATGAAACACAGAAATGGCATAGGGATTGAATACAAAAGGCACAATGCCGACTTAAGTACAAAAAGAGTGAATCTTCTATGAGTTTGTGATTTGAGTGGATCCTGGGAGACCAGTATTAGATTCCGATGCACTAGTGCTGGTTTACTGTATCCCGTGGGCCTTCAGATTGACCATGAAACTTCGAAACTGCATCGGGATTGAATACATAGTCCACATGTCCACTTAAGTACAAGAAGAGTGAATCTTCTAAGAGTTTGTGCTTTGAGCGGCTCCTGGGAGACCAGTATGAAATTGCGATGCACCAGTGCAGGTTTACTGTATCCCTTGGAAATTTACAGTGACCATGAAACGCAGAAATTGCATCGGGATTGATTACAAAAAGCACAATGCCGACTTAAGTACAAGAAGAGTGAATCTTCTTAGAGTTTGTGTTTTGAGCGGCCCCTGGGAGACCAGTATTAGATTCCATGCAGCAGTCCAGGTTCACTGTATCTTTTGGACCTTCACATTATCCATGAACCACAGAAATTGCATAGGGATTTAATACGAAAGGCACAATGCCGACTTAAGTACAAGCAGAGTCAATTTACTTTGTGCTTTGAGCGGCTCCTGGGACACCAGTATTAGATTCCGAAACACCAGTGCACGTTTACTGTATCCCTTAGACCTTCACATTGACCATGAAACACAGAAATTGCATCGGGATTGAATACAAAAGGCACAATGCCGTCTTAAGTGCAGGAAGAGTGAATCTTCTAAGAGTTTGTACTTTGACCGTCTCCTGGGAGACCAGTATTAGATTCCGATGCACCAGTGCACGTTTACTGTATCACTTGGATCTTCACATTGATATGAAACACAGAAATTGCATTGGGATTGAATACAAAAGACACAATGCCGACTTAAGTTCAAGAAGAGGGAATCTTCTAAGAGTTTGTGTTTTTAGCGGCCTCTGGGAGACCAGTATTAGATTCCAATGCAGCAGTCCAGGTTCACTGTATCCCTTGGACCTTCACATTATCCATGAACCATAGAAGTTGCATAGGGATTTAATACGAAAGGCACAATGCCGACTTAAGTACAAGAAGAGTCAATTTTCTTTGTGCTATGAGCGGCTCCTGGGACACCAGTATTAGATTCCGATACACCAGAGCAAATTTACTGTATCCCTTGGAATTTAACAGTGGCCATGAAACACAGAAATTGCATCGGGATTGAATACAAAATGCACAATGCCGACTTAAGTACTAGAAGAATGAATTTTCTATTAGCTTGTGTTTTGAGCTGCTCCTGGGAGACAAGTATCAGATTCCGATGCACCAGCGCAGGTTTTCTGTATCCCTTGGACCTTCACATTGACCATGAAACATAGAAATTGCATCGGGATTGAATACAAAGGGCACAGGGCCACTTAAGTACAAGAAGAGTGAATCTTCTAAGATTTTGTGCTTTGAGCGGTTAATTGGGAGACGAGTATTTGATTCCGAAGTACCAGTGCACAGTTACTGTATCCCTAGGACCTTCACATTGACCATGAAACACAGAAATTGCATCGGGATTGAGTACAAAAGCCACAATGCCGACATAAGTACTAGAATAGTGAATCTTCTAAGAGTTGGTGATTTGAGCGGCTCCTGGGTGAACAGTATTAGATTCCGATGCAGCAAAGCAGGTTCACTCTATCCCTTGGACCTTCACGATAACCATGAACCACAGAAATTGCATCGGGATTTAATACAAAAGGCACATGCCGACTTAAGTACAAGAAGAGTCAATCTTCTTTGTGCTTTGAGCGGCTCCTGGGAGACCAGTATTGGATTCCGATGCACCAGTGCAGGTTAACTGCATCCCTTGGTCTTTCACATTTAACATGAAACACAGAAACAGCAACGGGATTGTATACAAAAGGCACAATGCAAACTTAAGTACAAGAAGAGTGAATCTGCTAAGAGTTTGCTTTGAGCAACTCCTGGGCGACCAGTATTAGATTACGATGCACCAGTGCAGGTTTACTGTATCCCTTGGACCATCCCATTAACCATGAACGACAGATATTGCATCGGGATAGAATACAAAAGTCACAAAGCCGACTTAAGTACAAGAAGAGTGAATCTTATAAACGTTTGTGCTTTGAGCGCCACCTGTTAGACCAGAATTGAAATCCGATGCACCAGTGCAGGTTTTTCTGTATCCCTTGGACCTTCACATTAACCATGAAACACAGAAATAGCATCGGGATTGAATACTAAAGGCACAATGCCACTTAAGTACAAGAAGAGTTGATCTTCTAAGAGATTGTGATTTGAGCGGGTCCTGGTTGACCAGTACTAGATTCCGATGCACCAGTGCAGGTTTACTGAATCCCTTCGAATTTAACAGTGACCATGAAACACAGAAATTACATCGGGATTGAATAAAAAAGACACAATGCTGACTTATGTACAAGAAAAGTGAATCTTCTAACACTTTGTGCTTTGTGCGGCTCCTGGGAGACCAGTATTAGATTCCGATGCACCAGTGCAGGTTTACTGTATCCCCTTGCCGTAAACAGTTACCATGAAACACATAAATATCATCGGGATTGCATACAAAAGTCACAATGATGACTTAAGTACAAGAAGAGTGAATCTGCTAAGAGTTTTGTTGTGATCGCCTACTGGGAGACCAGTATTAGATTCCGATGCATCAGTGAAGGGTTATTGTATCCGTAGGAGTTTCACATTGACCATGAAACACAGAAATTGCATCGGGATTGAATACAAAAGGCACAATGCCGACTTAAGTACAAGAAGAGTGAATATTCTAATAGTTTCTGCTTTGAGCGGCTCCTGTGAGACCAGTATTAGATTCCGATGCACCAGTGCAGGTTTACTGTATCCCTTGAAATTTAACAGTGGCCATGAAACACAGAAATTGCATAGGGATTGAATACAAAGGGCACATGCCCACTTAAGTACAAGCGGAGTGAATCTTCTAAGAGTTTGTGATTTGAGCGGCTCCTGGGAGACCTGTATTAGATTCCGCAGCACCATTGCACGTTTACAGTATCCCTTGGACCTTCACATTGACCATGAAACACAGATATTGCTTCGGGATTGTATACAAAAGGCACAATGCCGACTCAAGTACAAGAAGAGTGAATCTGCCAAGAGTTTGTTTTGAGCGCCTACTGGGAGACCAGTATTAGATTCCGTAGCACCAGTGCCGGTTTACTCCATCCCTTGGACCTTCACTTTGACCATGAAACACAGATATTGCTTAGGGATTGAATACAAATGTCACAATGATGACTTATGTGCAGGAAGACTGAATCTTATAAGAGTTTGTGCTTTGAGCGGCTCCTGGGAGACCTGTATTAGATTCCGATGCACCAGTGCAGATTTACTGTATCCCATGGACCTAAACAGTTACCATGAAACACATAAATTGCATCGGGATTGAATTCAAAAGTCAGAATGCCAACTTAAGTACAAGAAGAGTGAATCTTCTAAGAGTTTGTGCTTTGAGCGTCTCCTTGGAGACCAGTATTAGATTCCGATGCACCAGTGCAGGCGTACTGAATCCCGTGGACCTTCACATTGACCATGAAACACAGAAATTGCATCGGGATTGAATACAAAAGGCACAATGCCGTCTTAAGTACAAGAAAAGTGAATCTTCTAAGAGTTTGTGCTTTGAGCGTCTCCTGGGAGGGCAGTAATAGATTCCGATGCACCAATGCACGTTTACTGTATCCCTTGGACCTTCACATTGACCATGAAACACAGAAATTGCATCGGGATTGATTACAAATGGCACAATGCCGACTTAAGTAGAAGAAGAGTGAAATTTCTATGTGCTTTGGGCGGCCTTCTGGGAGACCTGTATTAGATTCCGATGCACCAGTGCTGGTTTACTGTATCTCTTGGAATTTAACAGTGACCATGAAACACAGAAATTTCTTCGGGATTGAATACAAATGGCACAATTCCGTCTTTAGTACTAGAAGAGTGAATCTTCTAAAAGTTTGTGCATTGAGCGTCTCCTGGGAGTCCAGGAATAGATTCCGATGCACCAGGGCACGTTTACTGTATCCCTTGGACCTTCACATTGACCATGAAAACCAGAAATTGCATCGGGATTGAATACAAAAGGGCACATACCGACTTAAGTACAAGAAGAGTGAGTCTTCTAAGAGTTTGTGCTTTAAGCGGCTCCTGGGAGACCAGTATTAGATTCCGATGCACCACAACACGTTTTCTGTATCCCTTGGACCTTAAGATTGACCATGAAACACAGAAATAGCTTCGGCATTGAAAACTAAATGCACAAACCGACTTAAGTACAAGAAGAGTAAATCTTCTAAGAGTTTGTGCTTTGAGCGTCTTCTTGGAGACCAGTTATAGATTCCGATGCACCAGTGCAGGTTTGCTGTATCCCTTGGACCATCACATTGACCATGAAACACAGAAATTGCATCGGGATTGAATACAGATGGCACAATGCCGACTTAAGTACAAGAAGAGTGAATCATCTAAGAGATTGTGCTTGAGCGCCACCTGGGAGACAGTATTAGATTCATTTGCACCAGTGCTGGTTTACTGTATCTGTTGAACCTTTCACATTGACCATGAAACACAGAAATTGCATCGGGATTGAATACAAAAGGCACAATGCCGACTTAAGTACAAGAAGAGTGAATCTTCTAACAGTTTGTGTTTTGAGCGGCTCCTGAGAGACCAGTATTAGATTCCGATGCACCAGTGCAGGTTTACTTTATCCCTTGCACCTTCCCATTAACAATGATCCACAAAAATTGCAACGGGGTTTAATACAAAAGGCACAATGCCGACTTAAGTACAAGAAAGAGTGAATATTTTTGCGCTTTGAGCGGCTGCTGGGACACCAGTATCAGGTTGCTATGCAGCAGGGCAGGTTTACTGTATCCCTTGGAATTTGACAGTGACCATGAAACTCAGAAATTGCATCAGTATTGAATACAAAAGGCACAAAGATGACTTATGTACAAGTAGAGTGAATCATCTAAGGGTTTGTGCTTTGTGCGGCTCCTAGGAGACCAGTATTGGATTCCGATGCTCCAGTGCAGGTTTACTGTATCCCTTGGACCTTAACAGTTACAATGAAACACAGAAATTACATCGGGATTGAATACAAAAGTCAGAATGCCGCCTTATGTACAAGAAGAGTGAATCTTCTAAGAGATTGTGCTTTCAGCGTCTCTTGGGAGACCAGTATTACATTCCGATGCACCAGTGAAGGTTTACTGTATCCCTTGGACCTTAACAGTTACCATGAAACACAGAAATTGCATCAGGAATAAAAACAAAATTCAGAATGCCGACTTAAGTACAAGAAGAGTGAATCTTTCAAGAGTTTCTACTTTGAGCGGCTCCTGTGAGACCAGTATTAGATTCTGATGCACCAGTGCAGGTTTACTGTATCTTTTGGAATTTAACAGTGGTCATGCATTACAGAAATTGCATAGGGATTGAATACAAAAGGCACAATGACGACTTAAGTACAAGAAGAGTGAATCTTCTATGAGTTTGTGATTTGAGCGGACCCTGGGAGACCAGTATTAGATTCCGAAGCACCAGTGCACGTTTACTGAATCCTTTGGACCTTCACATTGACCATGAAACACATATATTGCTTAGGGATTGAATACAGATGTCACAATGCCGACTTATGTGCAGGAAGACTGAATCTTGTAAGAGTTTGTGCTTTGAGCGGCTCCTGCGAGACCTGTATTAAATTCCGGTGCACCAGTGCTGCTTTGCTGTATCCCATGGACCGAAACAGGTACCATGAAACACATAAATTGCATCGGGACTGAATTCAAAAGTCAGAATGCCGACTTAAGTACAAGAAGAGTAAATCTTCTAAGAGTTTGTGCTTTGAGCGTCTCCTGGGAGTCCAGTAATAGATTCCGATGCACCAGGGCACGTTTACTGTATCCCTTGGACCTTCACATTGACCGTGTAACACAGAAATAGCATCGGCATTGAAAACTAAAGGCACAATGCCGACTTAAGTACAAGAAGAGTGAATCTTCTAAGAGTTTGTGCTTTGAGCGTCTCCTTGGAGACCAGTTTTAGATTCCGATGCACCAGTGCAGGTTTACTGTATCCCTTGGACCATCACATTGACCATGAAACACAGAAATTGCATCGGGATTGAATACAGAAGGCACAATGCCGAATTAAGTACAAGAAGAGTGAATCATCAAAGAGATTGTGTTTGAGCGCCTCCTCGGAGACCAGTATTAGATTCATTTGCACCAGTGCAGGTTTACTGTATCTGTTGGACCTCCACATTGACCATGAAACACAGAAATTGCTTCGGAATTCAATACAAAAGTAACAATGCCGACTTAAGTACAAGAAGAGTGAATCTTCTACTGGTTTGTGTTTGAAATGCTCCTGGGAGACCAGTATTACATTACGATGCACCAGTGCAGGTTCACTGCATCCCTTGGACCTTCACATTTAACATGAAACATAGAAATTGCATCGGGATTGTATACAAAAGGCACAATGCTGACTTAAGTACAAGAAGAGTGAATCTGCTAAGGGTTGTTGCTTTGATCGCCTACTGGTAGACCATTATTAGATTCCGATGCATCAGTGAACGTTTACTGTATCCCTTGGTCCTTCACATTGACCATGAAACACAGAATTTGCATCGGGATTGAATACAAAAGGAACAATGCCGGCTTAAGTACAAGAAGAGTGAACCTTCTAAGATTTTGTGCTTTGTACGGCTCCTGGGAGAACAGTATTAGATTCCGATGCACCAGTGCAGGCGTTCTGCATCCCGTGGACCTTCACATTGACCTAGAAACAGAGAAATTGCATCGGGATTGAATACAAAGGGCACAATGCCGTCTTAAGTACAAGAAGAGTGAATCTCCTAAAAGTTTGTGCTTTGAGCGTCTCCTGGGAGTCCAGTAATAGATTCCGATGCACCAGGGCACGTTTACTCTATCCCTTGGACCTTCACATTGACCGTGAAACACTGAAATAGCATCGGCATTGAAAACTAAAGGCACAATGCCGACTTAAGTACAAGAAGAGTGAATCTTCTAAGAGTTTGTGCTTTGAGCGTCTCCTTGGAGACCAGTTTTAGATTCCGATCCACCAGTGCAGGTTTACTGTATCCCTTGGACCATCACATTGACCATGAAACACAGAAATTGCATCGGGATTGAATACAGAAGGCACAATGCCGAATTAAGTACAAGAAGAGTGAATCATCAAAGAGATTGTGTTTGAGCGCCTCCTCGGAGACCAGTATTAGATTCATTTGCACCAGTGCAGGTTTACTGTATCTGTTGGACCTTCACATTGACCATGAAACACAGAAATTGCTTCGGAGTTCAATACAAAAGTAACAATGCCGACTTAAGTACAAGAAGAGTGAATCTTCTACGGGTTTGTGTTTGAAATGCTCCTGGGAGACCAGTATTACATTACGATGCACCAGTGCAGGTTCACTGCATTCCTTGGACCTTCACATTTAACATGAAACATAAAAATTCCATCGGGATTGTATACAAAAGGCACAATGCTGACTTAAGTACAAGAAGAGTGAACCTTCTAAGATTTTGTGCTTTGAGCGTCTCCTTGGAGACCAGTATTAGATTCCGATGCACCAGTGCAGGCGTACTGAATCCCGTGGACCTTCACATTGACCATGAAACACAGAAATTGCATCGGGATTGAATACAAAAGGCACAATGCCGTCTTAAGTACAAGAAAAGTAAATCTTCTAAGAGTTTGTGCTTTGAGCGTCTCCTGGGAGGCCAGTAATAGATTCCGATGCACCAATGCACGTTTACTGTATCCCTTGGACCTTCACATTGACCATGAAACACAGAAATTGCATCAGGATTGATTACAAATGGCACAATGCCGACTTAAGTAGAAGAAGAGTGAAATTTCTATGTGCTTTGGGCGGCCTTCTGGGAGACCTGTATTAGATTCCGATGCACCAGTGCTGGTTTACTGTATCTCTTGGAGTTTAACAGTGACCATGAAACACAGAAATTTCTTCGGGATTGAATACAAATGGCACAATTCCGTCTTTAGTACTAGAAGAGTGAATCTTCTAAAAGTTTGTGCATTGAGCGTCTCCTGGGAGTCCAGTAATAGATTCCGATGCACCAGGGCACGTTTACTGTGTCCCTTGGACCTTCACATTGACCATGAAACACAGAAATTGCATCGGTACTAAATACAAAAGGCACAATTTTCACTTAAGTACAAGAAGTGTGAATCTTCTAAGAGTTGGTGTTTGTGCGTCTACTGGGAAACCATTATTAGATTTCGATGAACCAGTGCAGGTTTACTGCATCTCTTGGATCTTACCAGTTACCATGAAACACAGAAATTGCTTCGGGATTGAATACAAAAGGCACAATGCCGACTTAGGTTCAAGAAGGTTGAATCTTCTAAGAGTTTGTGCTTTGAGCGGCTACTGGGAGACCAGTATTACATTCCAATGCACCAGTGAAGGTTTACAGTATCCCTTGGACCTTCCCATTGACATTTGTAACACAGAAATTGCATCGGGATTGAATACAAAACGCACAATCCCGACTTAAGTACAAGATGTGTGTATCATCTAAGAGTTTGTGTTTTGAGCAGCTCCTGGAATACCATTATTAGATTCCGATGCACCAGTGCAGGTTAACTGCATCCCTTGGACCTTCACATTTAATATGAGTTTGTGCTTTGAGCGTCTCCATGGAGACCAGTTTTACTTTCCAATGTACCAGTGTAGGTATACTGTATCACTTGGACCTTCACATTAACAATGAAACACAGAAATTACATCGGTATTGATTACAAGAGGCAATTTGCCGACTTAAGTACTAGAAGAGTGAATCATCTAAGGGTTTCTGCTTTGAGCGACTTCTGGGAGACCAGTATTAGATTCCGATGCACCGGTGCAGGTTTACTGTATCCCTTGGACCTTCACATTGACCATGGAACATAGAATTTGCATTGAGAATGAATACTAAAGACACATGCCGATTTATGTACAAGAAGACTGAATCTTCTAAGAGTTTGTGCTTTGAGCGGCTCCTGGGAGACCCGTATTAGATTCCGATGCACCAGTGCAGATTTGCTGTATCCCATGGACATAAACAGTTACCATGAAACACATAAATTGCATCGGGATTGAATTCAAAAGTCAGAATGCCAACTTAAGTACAAGAAGAGTGAATCTTCTAAGAGTTTGTGCTTTGAGCGTCTCCTTGGAGACCAGTATTAGATTCCGATGCACCAGTGCAGGCGTACTGAATCCCGTGGACCTTCACATTGACCATGAAACACAGAAATTGCATCGGGATTGAATACAAAAGGCACAATGCCGTCTTAAGTACAAGAAAAGTGAATCTTCTAAGAGTTTGTGCTTTGAGCGTCTCCTGGGAGGCCAGTAATAGATTCCGATGCACCAATGCACGTTTACTGTATCCCTTGGACCTTCACATTGACCATGAAACACAGAAATTGCATCGGGATTGATTACAAATGGCACAATGCCGACTTAAGTAGAAGAAGAGTGAAATTCCTATGTGCTTTGGGGGGCCTTCTGGGAGACCTGTATTAGATTCCGATGCACCAGTGCTGGTTTACTGTATCTCTTGGAATTTAACAGTGACCATGAAACACAGAAATTTCTTCGGGATTGAATACAAATGGCACAATTCCGTCTTTAGTACTAGAAGAGTGAATCTTCTAAAAGTTTGTGCATTGAGCGTCTCCTGGGAGTCCAGTAATAGATTCCGATGCACCAGGGCACGTTTACTGTATCCCTTGGACCTTCACATTGACCATGAAACACAGAAATTGCATCGGGATTGAATACAAAAGGGCACATGCCGACTTAAGTACAAGAAGAGTGAGTCTTCTAAGAGTTTGTGCTTTAAGCGGCTCCTGGGAGACCAGTATTAGATTCCGATGCACCACAACACGTTTTCTGTATCCCTTGGACCTTAAGATTGACCATGAAACACAGAAATAGCTTCGGCATTGAAAACTAAAGGCACAAGCCGACTTAAGTACAAGAAGAGTAAATCTTCTAAGAGTTTGTGCTTTGAGCGTCTTCTTGGAGACCAGTTATAGATTCCGATGCACCAGTGCAGGTTTGCTGTATCCCTTGGACCATCACATTGACCATGAAACACAGAAATTGCATCGGGATTGAATACAGATGGCACAATGCCGACTTAAGTACAAGAAGAGTGAATCATCTAAGAGATTGTGCTTGAGCGCCACCTGGGAGACAGTATTAGATTCATTTGCACCAGTGCAGGTTTACTGTATCTGTTGAACCTTTCACATTGACCATGAATCACAGAAATTGCTTCAGAATTCAATACAAAAGTAACAATGCCGTCTTAAGTACAAGAAGACTGAATCTTCTACGGGTTTGTGTTTGAAAGGCTTCTGGGAGACCAGTATTAGATTACGATGCACCAGTGCAGGTTCACTGCATCCCTTGGACCTTCACATTTAACATGAAACACATAAATTGCATCGGGATTGCATACAAAAGTCACAATGCCGACTTAAGTACAGGAAGAGTGAATCTGCTAAGAGTTTGTGTTTTGATCGCCTACTGGGAGACCAGTATTAGATTCCGATGAAGGTTTACTGTATCCCTAGGACTTTCACATTGACCATGAAACACAGAAATTGCATCGGGATTGAATACAAAAGGCACAATGCCGACTTAAGTACAAGAAGAGTGAATCTTCTAAGAGTTGGTGTTTGTGCGTCTACTGGGAAACCATTATTAGATTTCGATGAACCAGTGCAGGTTTACTGCATCTCTTGGATCTTACCAGTTACCATGAAACACAGAAATTGCTTCGGGATTGAATACAAAAGGCACAATGCCGACTTAGGTTCAAGAAGGTTGAATCTTCTAAGAGTTTGTGCTTTGAGCGGCTACTGGGAGACCAGTATTACATTCCAATGCACCAGTGAAGGTTTACAGTATCCCTTGGACCTTCCCATTGACATTTGTAACACAGAAATTGCATCGGGATTGAATACAAAACGCACAATCCCGACTTAAGTACAAGATGTGTGTATCATCTAAGAGTTTGTGTTTTGAGCAGCTCCTGGAATACCATTATTAGATTCCGATGCACCAGTGCAGGTTAACTGCATCCCTTGGACCTTCACATTTAATATGAGTTTGTGCTTTGAGCGTCTCCATGGAGACCAGTTTTACTTTCCAATGTACCAGTGTAGGTATACTGTATCACTTGGACCTTCACATTAACAATGAAACACAGAAATTACATCGGTATTGATTACAAGAGGCAATTTGCCGACTTAAGTACTAGAAGAGTGAATCATCTAAGGGTTTCTGCTTTGAGCGACTTCTGGGAGACCAGTATTAGATTCCGATGCACCGGTGCAGGTTTACTGTATCCCTTGGACCTTCACATTGACCATGGAACATAGAATTTGCATTGAGAATGAATACTAAAGACACATGCCGATTTATGTACAAGAAGACTGAATCTTCTAAGAGTTTGTGCTTTGAGCGGCTCCTGGGAGACCCGTATTAGATTCCGATGCACCAGTGCAGATTTGCTGTATCCCATGGACATAAACAGTTACCATGAAACACATAAATTGCATCGGGATTGAATTCAAAAGTCAGAATGCCAACTTAAGTACAAGAAGAGTGAATCTTCTAAGAGTTTGTGCTTTGAGCGTCTCTTTGGAGACCAGTATTAGATTCCGATGCACCAGTGCAGGCGTACTGAATCCCGTGGACCTTCACATTGACCATGAAACACAGAAATTGCATCGGGATTGAATACAAAAGGCACAATGCCGTCTTAAGTACAAGAAAAGTGAATCTTCTAAGAGTTTGTGCTTTGAGCGTCTCCTGGGAGGCCAGTAATAGATTCCGATGCACCAATGCACGTTTACTGTATCCCTTGGACCTTCACATTGACCATGAAACACAGAAATTGCATCGGGATTGATTACAAATGGCACAATGCCGACTTAAGTAGAAGAAGAGTGAAATTTCTATGTGCTTTGGGGGGCCTTCTGGGAGACCTGTATTAGATTCCGATGCACCAGTGCTGGTTTACTGTATCTCTTGGAATTTAACAGTGACCATGAAACACAGAAATTTCTTCGGGATTGAATACAAATGGCACAATTCCGTCTTTAGTACTAGAAGAGTGAATCTTCTAAAAGTTTGTGCATTGAGCGTCTCCTGGGAGTCCAGTAATAGATTCCGATGCACCAGGGCACGTTTACTGTATCCCTTGGACCTTCACATTGACCATGAAACACAGAAATTGCATCGGGATTGAATACAAAAGGGCACATGCCGACTTAAGTACAAGAAGAGTGAGTCTTCTAAGAGTTTGTGCTTTAAGCGGCTCCTGGGAGACCAGTATTAGATTCCGATGCACCACAACACGTTTTCTGTATCCCTTGGACCTTAAGATTGACCATGAAACACAGAAATAGCTTCGGCATTGAAAACTAAAGGCACAAGCCGACTTAAGTACAAGAAGAGTAAATCTTCTAAGAGTTTGTGCTTTGAGCGTCTTCTTGGAGACCAGTTATAGATTCCGATGCACCAGTGCAGGTTTGCTGTATCCCTTGGACCATCACATTGACCACGAAACACAGAAATTGCATCGGGATTGAATACAGATGGCACAATGCCGACTTAAGTACAAGAAGAGTGAATCATCTAAGAGATTGTGCTTGAGCGCCACCTGGGAGACAGTATTAGATTCATTTGCACCAGTGCAGGTTTACTGTATCTGTTGAACCTTTCACATTGACCATGAATCACAGAAATTGCTTCAGAATTCAATACAAAAGTAACAATGCCGTCTTAAGTACAAGCAGACTGAATCTTCTACGGGTTTGTGTTTGAAAGGCTTCTGGGAGACCAGTATTAGATTACGATGCACCAGTGCAGGTTCACTGCATCCCTTGGACCTTCACATTTAACATGAAACACATAAATTGCATCGGGATTGCATACAAAAGTCACAATGCCGACTTAAGTACAGGAAGAGTGAATCTGCTAAGAGTTTGTGTTTTGATCGCCTACTGGGAGACCAGTATTAGATTCCGATGAAGGTTTACTGTATCCCTAGGACTTTCACATTGACCATGAAACACAGAAATTGCATCGGGATTGAATACAAAAGGCACAATGCCGACTTAAGTACAAGAAGAGTGAATCTTCTAACAGTTTGTGTTTTGAGCGGCTCCTGAGAGACCAGTATTGGATTCCGTTGCACCAGTGCAGGTTTACTTTATCCCTTGCACCTTCCCATTAACAATGATCCACAAAAATTGCAACGGGGTTTAATACAAAAGGCACAATGCCGACTTAAGTACAAGAAAGAGTGAATATTTTTGCCCTTTGAGCGGCTGCTGGGACACCAGTATCAGGTTCCCATGCAGCAGGGCAGGTTTACTGTATCCCTTGGAATTTGACAGTGACCATGAAACTCAGAAATTGCATCAGTATTGAATACAAAAGGCACAAAGATGACTTATGTACAAGTAGAGTGAATCATCTAAGGGTTTGTGCTTTGTGCGGCTCCTAGGAGACCAGTATTGGATTCCGATGCTCCAGTGCAGGTTTACTGTATCCCTTGGACCTTAACAGTTACAATGAAACACAGAAATTACATCGGGATTGAATACAAAAGTCAGAATGCCGCCTTATGTACAAGAAGAGTGAATCTTCTAAGAGATTGTGCTTTCAGCGTCTCTTGGGAGACCAGTATTACATTCCGATGCACCAGTGAAGGTTTACTGTATCCCTTGGACCTTAACAGTTACCATGAAACACAGAAATTGCATCAGGAATAAAAACAAAATTCAGAATGCCGACTTAAGTACAAGAAGAGTGAATCTTCCAAGAGTTTCTGCTTTGAGCGGCTCCTGTGAGACCAGTATTAGATTCTGATGCACCAGTGCAGGTTTACTGTATCCCTTGGAATTTAACAGTGGCCATGCATTACAGAAATTGCATAGGGATTGAATACAAAAGGCACAATGACGACTTAAGTACAAGAAGAGTGAATCTTCTATGAGTTTGTGATTTGAGCGGACCCTGGGAGACCAGTATTAGATTCCGAAGCACCAGTGTACGTTTACTGTATCCTTTGGACCTTCACATTGACCATGAAACACATATATTGCTTAGGGATTGAATACAGATGTCACAATGCCGACTTATGTGCAGGAAGACTGAATCTTTTAAGAGTTTGTGCTTTGAGAGGCTCCTGCGAGACCTGTATTAGATTCCGATGCACCAGTGCTGGTTTGCTGTATCCCATGGACCGAAACAGTTACCATGATACACATAAATTGCATCGGGACTGAATTCAAAAGTCAGAATGCCGACTTAAGTACAAGAAGAGTAAATCTTCTAAGAGTTTGTGCTTTGAGCGTCTCCTGGGAGTCCAGTAATAGATTCCGATGCACCAGGGCACGTTTACTGTATCCCTTGGACCTTCACATTGACCGTGTAACACAGAAATAGCATCGGCATTGAAAACTAAAGGCACAATGCCGACTTAAGTACAAGAAGAGTGAATCTTCTAAGAGTTTGTGCTTTGAGCGTCTCCTTGGAGACCAGTTTTAGATTCCGATGCACCAGTGCAGGTTTACTGTATCCCTTGGACCATCACATTGACCATGAAACACAGAAATTGCATCGGGATTGAATACAGAAGGCACAATGCCGAATTAAGTACAAGAAGAGTGAATAATCAAAGAGATTGTGTTTGAGCGCCTCCTCGGAGACCAGTATTAGATTCATTTGCACCAGTGCAGGTTTACTGTATCTGTTGGACCTCCACATTGACCATGAAACACAGAAATTGCTTCGGAATTCAATACAAAAGTAACAATGCCGACTTAAGTACAAGAAGAGTGAATCTTCTACTGGTTTGTGTTTGAAATGCTCCTGGGAGACCAGTATTACATTACGATGCACCAGTGCAGGTTCACTGCATCCCTTGGACCTTCACATTTAACATGAAACATAGAAATTGCATCGGGATTGTATACAAAAGGCACAATGCTGACTTAAGTACAAGAAGAGTGAATCTGCTAAGGGTTGTTGCTTTGATCGCCTACTGGTAGACCATTATTAGATTCCGATGCATCAGTGAACGTTTACTGTATCCCTTGGTCCTTCACATTGAACATGAAACACAGAATTTGCATCGGGATTGAATACAAAAGGAACAATGCCGGCTTAAGAACAAGAAGAGTGAACCTTCTAAGATTTTGTGCTTTGTACGGCTCCTGGGTGACCAGTATTCGATTCCGATGCACCAGTGCAGGTTTACTATGTCCCTTGGACGTTCCCATTACTCATGAACCTCAGAAATTGCATCGGGATTTAATACAAAAGGCACTATGCCGATTTAAGTACAAGAAGTGTGAATCTTCTAAGAGTTGGTGTTTGTGCGTCTACTGGGAAACCATTATTAGATTCCGATGAACCAGTGCAGGTTTACTGCATCTCTTGGATCTTACCAGTTACCATGAAACACAGAAATTGCTTCGGGATTGAATACAAAAGGCACAATGCCGACTTAGGTTCAAGAAGGTTGAATCTTCTAAGAGTTTGTGCTTTGAGCGGCTACTGGGAGACCAGTATTACATTCCAATGCACCAGTGAAGGTTTACAGTATCCCTTGGACCTTCCCATTGACATTTGTAACACAGAAATTGCATCGGGATTGTATACAAAACGCACAATCCCGACTTAAGTACAAGATGTGTGTATCATCTAAGAGTTTGTGTTTTGAGCAGCTCCTGGAATACCATTATTAGATTCCGATGCACCAGTGCAGGTTAACTGCATCCCTTGGACCTTCACATTTAATATGAGTTTGTGCTTTGAGCGTCTCCATGGAGACCAGTTTTACTTTCCAATGTACCAGTGTAGGTATACTGTATCACTTGGACCTTCACATTAACAATGAAACACAGAAATTACATCGGTATTGATTACAAGAGGCAATTTGCCGACTTAAGTACTAGAAGAGTGAATCTTCTAAGGGTTTCTGCTTTGAGCGACTTCTGGGAGACCAGTATTAGATTCCGATGCACCAGTGCAGGTTTACTGTATCCCTTGGACCTTCACATTGACCATGGAACATAGAATTTGCATTGAGAATGAATACTAAAGACACATGCCGATTTATGTACAAGAAGAGTGAATCTTCTAACAGTTTGTGCTTTGAGTGGCTCCTGGGAGGCCAGTATTAGATTAATTTGCACCAGTGCAGGTTTACTGTTTCCGTTGGACCTTCACATTGACCATGAAACACAGAAATTGCTTCGGGATTCAATACAAAAGGCACAATGCCGACTTAAGTAAAAGAAGACCGAATCTTCAAAGAGTTTGTGATTTGAGCGGTTCCTGGGAGACCAGTATTGGATTCCAATGCACCAGTGGAGGTTTGCTGTATACCTTGGGCCTTAACAGTTACCATCAAACACAGCAATTGCATCAGGATTGAATACAAAACCCAGAATGCCGACTTAAGTACAGGAAGGGTAACTCTACTAAGAGTTTGTGATTTGAGCGTCTCCTACGGGAGCAGTATTAGTTTCCGATGTACCAGTGGAGGTTTGCTGTATCCCTTGGACCTTCACATACACCATGAAACACAGAAATTGAATCGGGCTGTAATACAAAAGGCAGAATGCCGATTTAAGTACAAGATGAGTGAATCTTCTAAGAGTTTGTGCTTTGAGCGGTTTCTGGGAGACCAGTATTAGATTCTGATGCACCAGTTCAGAATTACTGTATCCGTTGGACCTTCTCATTGACCATGAAACACAGAAATTGCATAGGGATTGAATACAAAAAGCACAATGCCGACTTAAGTACAAGATGAGTGAATCATCTAAGAGTTTCAGCTTTGCGCGGGTTCTGGGTCACCAGTATCAGATCCCGATGCACCAGTGCAGGTTAACTAAATCAATTGGACCTTCACATTGACCATGAAACACAGAATTTTCTTCGGGATTGAATACAAAAGGCACAATGCCGACTTAAGTAGAAGAAGACCGAATCTTCAAAGAGTTTGTGCTTTGAGCGGCTCCTGGGAGACCAGTATTAGATTCCGATGCACCAGTGCAGGTTTACTGTATCCTTTGGATCTTCACATTGACCTCGAAACATAGAATTTGCATTGGGAATGAATACTAAAGACACATGCCGATTGATGTACAAGAAGAGTGAATCTTCCCACAGTTTGTGCTTTGAGTGGCTCCTGGGAGACCAGTATTAGTTTCCAATGTACCAGTTGAGGTTTACTGTATCACTTGGACCTTCACATTGACCATGAAACACAGAAATTGTATCGGGATTGAACACAAAAGGCACAATGCCGACATAAGTTATAGAAGAGTGAATCTTCTAGGGGTTTGTGCTTTGAGCGGCTCCTGGGAGACCAGTATTAGATTCATTTGCACCAGTGCAGGTTTACTCTATCCCTTGGACCTTCACATTGACCATGAAACACAGAAATTGCATCGGGATTGAACACAAAAGGCACAATGCCGACATAAGTTATAGAAGAGTGAATCTTCTAGGGGTTTGTGCTTTGAGCGGCTCCTGGGAGACCAGTATTAGATTCATTTGCACCAGTGCAGGTTAACTGTATCCGTTGGACCTTCACATTGCCCATGAAACACAGAAGTTCCTTCGGGATTGAATGCAAAAGGCACAATGCCGACTTAAGTACAAGAAGAGTAACTCTACTAAGAGTTTGTGATTTGAGCGTCTCCTACGAAACCAGTATTAGTTTCCGATGTGCCGGTGGAGGTTTACTGTATCCCATGGACCTTCACATACACCATGAAACACAGAAATTGCATCGGGCTTGTATACAAAAGGCAGATTGCCGACTAAAGTACAAGAAGAGTGAATCTTTTAAGAGTTTGTGCTTTGAGCGGTTTCTGGGAGACCAGTATCAGATTCTGATGCACCAGTGCAGAATTACTGTATCCGTTGGACCTTCTCATTGACCATGAAACACAGAGATTGCATAGGGGTTGAATACAAAAAACACAATGCCGACTTAAGTACAAGATGAGTGAATCATCTAAGAGTTCCAGCTCTGAGCGGGTTCTGGGTGACCAGTATCAGATCCCGATGCACCAGTGCAGGTTTACTGAATCAAATGGACCTTCACAGTGACCATGAAACACAGAAATTGCATCGGGATTGAATACAAAAGTCACAATGCTGACTTAAGTACAAGGCGAGTGAATCTTCAAAGAGTTTGTGCTTTGAGTGTCTCCCGGGAGACCAGTATCAGATTCCGATGCACCAGTGCGTGATTACTGTATCCCTTGGATCTTCGCATTGACCACGAAACTTAGAAATTGCATCGGGATCTAATACATAAGGCACATGCCGTCTTAAGTACGAGAAGAGTGAATCTTCTAACAGTTTGATCTTTGAGCGGCTCCTTGAAGACCAGTATTAGATTCCGATGCACCAGTGCAGGTTTACTGTATCCCGTGGAACTTCACAATGACCATGAAACCCAGAAATTGCATCGGGATTGAATACAAAAGGCACGACGCACAACTTAAGTACAAGACGAGTGAATCTTCTAAGATTTTGTGCTTTGAGCGGCTCCTGGGAGACCAGTGTTAGATTCCGATGCGCCAGTGCAAGTTTACTGTATCCCTAGGACCTTCACATTGACCATGAAACGCAGAAATTTCATCGGGATTTATTACTAATAACACAATGCCGACATAAGTACAAGAAGAGTGAATCTTCCAAGGGTTTATGTTTTGAGCGACTCCTGAGAGACCAGTATAAGATTCCAATGCACTGGCGCAGGTATACTGTATCCCTTGGACTTTAACTGTGACCATGAAACACAGATATTGCATCGGTATTGAATAAAAAAGGCACAATGCCGCATTAAGTACAAGAAGAGTGAATCTTCTAAGATTTTGTGATTGAGCGGCTCCTGGGAGACCAGTATTAGATTCCGATGCACTAGTGCAGGTTTACTGTATCCCTCGGACTTTCACATTGGCCACGAAACATAGAATTTGCATTGGGATTGAATACAAATGACACGCACCGACTTAAGTACAACAAGAGTGAATCTTCTAGCAGTTTGTGCTTTGAGTGGTTCCTGGGAGACCAGTATTAGATTCCGATGTACCAGTGCCGGTTTACTGTATCCCTTGGAATTTAACAGTAACCGTGTAACCCAGATATTGCATCGGGATTGAATACAAAGGGCACAATGCCGACTTATGTACAAGAAGAGTGAATCTTCTAAGTGTTTGTGCTTTGAGCGGCTCCTGGGAGACCAGTATTTGATTCCGATGCATCAGTGCTGGTTTACTGTATCCCTTGGACCTTAACAGTTACCATGGAACACAGAAATGGCATTGGGATTGAATACAGAAGGCAGAATGCCAACTTAAGTACAAGAAGAGTGAATCTTCTAGCAGTTTGTGTTTTGAGTGGTTCCTGGGAGACCAGTATTAGATTCCGATGTACCAGTGCAGGTTTACTGGATCTCTTGGAATTTAACAGTAACCGCGAAACCCAGATATTGCATCGGGATTTAATACAAAAAGCACATTGCCGACTGAAGTACAAGAAGAGTGAATCTTCTCAGCGTTTGTGCTTTGAGCGGCTACTGGGAGACCAGTATTAGATTCCGATGCACCATTGCAGGTTTACTGGATCCCCTGGACCTTCACATTGACCACGAAACAGAGAATTTGCATCGGGATTGAATTCAAATGGCACAATGCCGACTTAAGTACAAGAACAGTGAATCTACTACGAGTTTGTGCTTTGATCGGTTCCTGGGAGCCCAGTATTAGATTCCAATGCACCAGTGCAGGTTTACTGTATCCCTACGACCTTCACAATGACCATGAAACACAGAAATTGCATCGGGATTTAATACAAATGTCACAATGCCGACTTAAGTACAAGAAGAGTGAATCTTCTAAGAGTTTGTGCGTTGAGTGGCTCCTGGGAGACCAGTATTAAGTTCAGATGCACCAGTGGAGGTTTACTGTATCCCATGGACTTTCACATTGACCACGAATTACAGGAATAGCATCGGGATCGAATACAAAAGGCACAATGCCGACATAAGTACAAGAGGAGTGAATCTTCTAAGGGTTTGTGCTTTGAGCGGCTACTGGGAGACCAGTATTAGATTCCGATGCACCAGTGCAGGTTTCCTGTATCTGTTGGACCTTCACATAGACCATGAAACACAGAAATTGCATCGGGATTGAATACAAAAGCCACAATGCCGACTTAAGTACAAGAAGAGTGAATCTTCTAAGGGTTTGTGCCTTGAGCGTCTCCTGGGTGACCGGTAATAGATTTCGATGCACCAGTGCTGGTATCTGTATCCATTGGACTTTCACATTGACCATGAAATACAGAAATTGCATCGGAATTGAATTCAAAAGGCACAATGCGACTTCAGTACAAGAAGAGGGTATCTTCTAAGGGTTTGTGTATTGAGCGGCTCCTGGGAGAACAGTATTGAATTCCGATGCACCAGTGCAGGCTTACTGTATCCCTTGGACCTTCACATTGACCATAAAACACAGATATTGCATCGGGATTGACTACAAAACCCCGAATGGCAACTTAAGTACAAGAAAAGTTAATCTTCTTAGAGCTTGTGCTTTGAGGGTCTCCTTGGAGACCAGTATTAGATTCCGTAGGGGTTGAGTAGAAAATGCACAATGCCGACTTACGTACAAGAGGAGTGAATCTTCTAAGGGTTTGTGCTTTGAGCGGCTCCTGGGAGATCAGTATTAGATTCCGATGCACCAGTGCAGGTTTACTGTATCCCTTGGTCCTGCAAATTATCCATGATACACAGACATTGCATCGGGATTGAATTCAAAAGGCACAATGCCGACTTAAGTAAAAGAACACTGAATCTTCTACGAGTTTGTGTTTTGTTCGGTTCCTGGGAGACCAGTTTTAGATTCTGATGCACCAGTGCAGCTTTACTGTATCCCGTGGACCTTAACAGTTACCGTGAAACACAGATATTGCGTCGGAATTGAATACAAAAAGCACAATTCCGACTTAAATACAAGAAGAATGAATCTTCAAAGAGTTTGTGCTTTAAGCGACTCCTGGGAGACTAGTATTAGTTTCCGATGCACCAGTGCAGGTTTACTGCATCACTTCCACCTTCTCATTGACCACGAAACATAGAAATTGCATCGAGATTGAACAAAACAGGCAAAAGCGTCTTAAGTACAAGAGGAGTAAATCTTCTGACAGTTTGTGCTTTGAGGGTCTCCTTGGAGACCAGTATTAGATTCCGATGCACCAGTGCAGATTTTCTGAATCCCTTGGACCTTCACATTGACCATGAAACACAGAAATTGCATCGGGATTTAGTACAAATGGCACAATTCCGACATAAGTACAAGAAGAGTGAATCTTCTAAGAGTCTGTGCTTTGAGCGGCTCGTGGCAGACCAATATTAAACTCCGATGCACCAGTGCAGGTTTACTGTATCCCATGCACTTCCACACTGACCACGAAACACAGACATATCATCGGGATTGAATACAAAATGCACAATGCCGACTTAAGTACAAGAAGAGTGACTCTTCTAAGGGTTTGTGCTTTGAGCGGCTACTGGGAGACCAGTATTAGATTGTGATGCAGCAGTGCCAGTTTACTGTATCCCTTGGAATGTAACAGTGACCATGAAACACAGAAATTGCATCGGAATTGATCAGAAAAGGCACAATGCCGACTTAAGTACAAGAAGAGTGAATCTTCTAAGAGTTTGTGTTTAGAGCGGCTCCTGGGAGACAAGTATTAGATTCCGATGCACCTGTGCAGGTTTACTGTATCCCTTGGTTCTTCACATTCACCATGAAACACAGAAATTGCATCGGGATTGAATACAAAAGGAACAATGCTGACTTCAGTCTGATAAGAGTGAACCCTCTAAGTGTTTGTGCTTGAGCGCTTCCTGGGAGACCAGTATTAGATTCCGATGCACTAGTGCTGGTTAACTGTATCCCTTGGACCTTCAAATTGGCTAAGAAACATTGAATTTGCATTGGGATTGAATACAAAAGACACATGCCGACTTAAGTACAAGAAGAGTGAATCATCCAAGAGTTTTGCTTTGAGTGGCTCCTGGGAGACCAGTATTGGATTCCGATGTACCAGTGCACGTTTACTGTATCCCTTGGAATTTAGCAGAGTCCATGAAACCCAGAAATTGCATCGGGATTGAATACAAGAGGCACAATTCCCACTTACGTACAAGAATAGTGAATCTTCTAAGTGTTTGTTGTTTGAGCGGCTCCTGGGAGACCAGTTTTAGATTCTGATGCACCAGTGCAGCTTTACTGTATCCGTTGGACCTTAACAGTTACCATGAAACACAGATGTTGGATCAGGATTGAATACAAAAGGCACAATGCCGTCTTAAGTGCAAGAAGAGTGAATCTTCTAAGAGTTTGTACTTTGAGCGTCTCCTGGGAGACCAGTATTAGATTCCGATGCACCAGTGCACGTTTACTGTATCCCTTGGACCTTCACATTGACCATGAAACACAGAAATTGCATCGGGATAGAATACAAAAGCCACAATGCCGACATAAAAACAAGAAGAGTGAATCTTCTAAGGGTTTGTGCCTTGAGCGTCTCCTGGAAGAACAGTATTGCATTCCGATGCACCAGTGCAGGTTTACTGTATCCCTTGGACTTTCACATTGACCATGAATCATAGAAATTGAATCAGGATTGAATACAAAGAGTACAATGCTGACTTAAGTACAAGAAGAGTGAAACTTGTAAGAGTTTGTGCTTTGAGCGGCTCCTGGGAGACCAGTATTGGAATCCGATTCACCAGTGCAAGTTTACTGTATCCCTTGTACTTTCACATTGACCTTGAAACACATTAATTGCATCGGGATTTAATACAAAACCCCGAATGATGACTTAAGTAGAAGAAGAGTGAATCTTCTAAGAGTTTGTGCTTTGGGCGTCACCTGGGAGACCAGTATTAGATTCCGTCGCACCAGTGCAGGTTTACTGTATCCCTGGGACCTTCACATTGACCATGAGACACTGAAATTGCAACGGGATTGAATACAAAAGGCACAATGCCGACTTAAGTACAAGATGAGTCTATCTTCTAAGAGTTTGTGCTATGAGCGTCTCCTGGGAGACCAGTATTACATTCATTTGCACCAGTGCAGGTTTACTGTATCCGTTATACCTGCGCATTGACCATGAAACACAGTATTTGCTTCGGGATTGAATACAAAAGGCACAATGCCGACTTAAGTAAAAGAAGAGCGAATCTTGTAAGAGTTCGTGCTTTGATGCGCTCCTGGGAGACCAGAATTAGTTTCCGATGTACCAGTGGAGGTTTACTGTATCCCTTGGACCTTCACATTGACCATTAAACACAGAAATTGCATCGCGATTGAATACAGAAGGCACAATGCGGACTTAAGTAATACAAGAGTGAGTCGTCTAAGGGTTTGGGTTTCGAGCGCCTAGTGGGTGACCAGTATTAGATTCCAATGCACCAGTGCAAGTTTGCTGTATCCCTTAGACCCTCACATTGACCATGAAACACAGAAGGTGCATCGGGATTGAATACAAAGGAACAGTACCGACATAAATTTAAGAAGAGTGAATCTGCTATCGGTTTGTGCTTTGAGCGTCTCCTGGGAGACCAGTATTAGATCCGACGCACCAATGCAGTTTTACTGTATCCCTTGGACATTCACATTGACCATGAAACACTGAAATTGCACCGGGATTGAATTCAAAAGGCACAATGCCGACTTAAGGTACGTTGTCCAAGACGCGACGCACACTAGCGACTGCGACGGGTCGCTATGTGACGTCAGAAGTTGGCTGCTGGCGCATGCGCAGTTCGAGTTTGGGATGCGACGCGCGGCTGTTGCGGCAGCTGCCGCAGCACTGCACCAGTGAGCAGTGTTGCGACGGAAGTCGCACGACACAAAGACGTATGGCTGCCAGAAAGATATCGAGCCAGTCAAGGAAAACTGAAATGAGCCACTCACAGGATGCGATGCTCTGTGAGCTGGTCTCGCAACATCCTTGCCTTTACGATTTGAAGAACCCTAAATATAGAGACACTATGTTCAGAGACAGAATTTGGGAAGAAATTGGTGCACAGTTGAAACTGGCAGGTGAGTGAAATATATAATATTTTTCCATTAATGCAAATTTTTCAGGCCTGTTATGAAAATCAGTATAATCCATGCAGATGTAGAATTAGAATGATGAAAATGAACTTGAAGGTCAATTTTCGCATTACTCTTTTTGTGACGATAAAAATTGAAAACGGCAAGTACATTATAAAATGAACAATCTAAAGTACAACGAGAAAGTTACATTTTACAATACCTTCACTTCGAAAGTAAACGGTAAATTGGTGTCTTGATGATACCTTCTAGTTGTGAAAAACCACCACCAGATTGTTGTACAGCTTTCTGTAATCAATAGATGTTCGTTTTTGAGGAAGGCATTTCTCAACAGATTGCGCAAACAGTATGCTGCAATAAGTAATTTGTCACATTCACTTCAATTCATTGGTAGAAGATGGTGCTCAAAAAACTTGTGCCAAAAGTGCACTACTGTTTTACAAGGCCCTTCTGGTCTGACTCAGTTCACAATTGAAATTCGTTGGTTTGGTTGGTTTTTTGGGGAAGGAGACCAGACAGCGTGGTCACCGGTCTCATCGGATTAGGAAAGCACAGGGAAGGAAGGCGGCCGTGCCCTTTCAGAGGAACCATCCCGGCATTTGCCTGGAGTGATTTAGGGAAATCACGGAAAACCTAAATCAGGATGGCCGGACGCGGGATTGAACCGTCGTCCTCCCGAATGCGAGTCCAGTGTCTAACCACTGCACCACCTCGCCCGGTTTGAAATTCGTCTTTTGTAAATCCTGGAGTCATCTTTTGAGTGCAGCTTGGCAAGATTAAATGTTCATGTCATCCATAACGATGTATGCTGTCAGAATATAAGAATATGGAAGTTCATTTGGATGGGAATAAAGATTCAGTCAGCTATGAAAGTTGCCTTAGCTTGTTCCAAAAGTTTCTGCATGGGAGAAACTGACAAGTATAATTTGGGGAAATTTTGTGAACAAGCACGGACATTATTTCTTCCACATTTCTGCCAATGTATACTGTAGACGTTCAGAATCAAAATTCTAGAAATGTTTAAGGTGTAACCCTATCTTGTTGTCAAGAACTTGAAACAATGCAATGACGCTAGCGTGCGCTTATTGTTAATAAACTTATCTTTCATTGGAATTTTAGGTGAAATGTGCAAAAACAGATGGAGGAATATTCGGGACTCGTATCAGAGAAATAAACGAGAAAGAAAGCTTGGAACAGGTTCAGATGCCTCAGCAAAACCAAGAAATTGGGTTCTGCTTGATCACTTGGCTTTAAGAAACCTACATTTCGTGGCATTTTAAATGAAATTGTCAATAGCATATGGAGAAATATTAGTAACTCATACCGGAGAAATATGACATCAAATGGTTTCATTAGGTCCAAATGTGTCAGCGAAACAAAACAAATGCATTCTCTATCGTGTGAAGACCACACGATTCTCGTTGCGCGTCGACAGAACTGGCGGCTAGTCGCGACGCTCCCGGAGATATACGAGCCCAAATCTCGGAAACGGAGATCGATATCTTTCTGATCTCAACTTTAAAAATAATTTCGATATGTTAGCTTCTTTTCATCGGCAACGATGTATGACCTAACGTGAACCATACGTAAAGTAGCCAGCGACCACATTTTTCACTGTACACAATTCAAATTTTATGCAGTAGGTTACTTGTAAATTAAGTACCGGAATAACTGTGACGAATATCCAAAAAAGACACCTCATTATCAAGCTGTGATGTGAAACTGTAAGATACGCAAACATCAATTTTTTGTGCCTTTTACTTTCCTCACAATTAATAGAGAAGTAATATACAGCGAAAAAAAAACACGCAAAACCGGAAGAGATACTTTTCACTTTTTTAAAGTAAAAGGAGAATCTGTATCGAAAAACTAACTCTGAGAGCCGATGTAACTTTGTTGCATTAACATACAGTATTTTTTACAGCAAGAAAATCGGAATTCTTATTTTTCTTATGTATTTGAATCCGCCGCCGCCGACCGGAGCTTGGGAAACAGCGACGACTCCAGTCGTGTTGCGGCCGTGTCGCCGTCTGCCAGGGTGGGAAAAGAGGAGGGGGCAGCGTCGCAGTCGCAGCCAACTGTCGCGTCTTGCACAACGTAACTTTAAGTACAAGATGAGTCAATCATCTAAGAGTTTGTGCTATGAGCGGCTCCTGGGAGACCTGTATTAAATTCCGATGCACCAGTGCAGGTTTACTGTATCCGTTGCACCTTCACATAGTCCATGAAACACTGATATTGCATAGGGATTGATTACAAAGTGCACAATGCCGACATAAGCACAAGAAGACTGAATCTTCTAAGAGTTTGCGTTAGAGTGGCTCCTGGGAGACCAGTATTAGATTCATTTGCAACAGTGCAGGTTTACTGTATCCGTTGGACCATCACATTGACCATGAAACACAGAAATTGCTTCGGGATTGAATACAAAAGGCACAATGTCGACTAAAGTAAAAGAAGAGCGAATCTTCTAAGAATTTGTGCTTTGAGGGGCTCCTGGGAGACCAGTATTAGATTCTGGCGCACCAGTGCAGGATTACTGAATCCCTTGGAATTTAACAGTGACCATGATACACAGAAATTGCATCGGGATTGAATACAAAAGGCACAATGCCGACTTCAGTACAAGAAGAGTGAATCTTCAAAGAGTTTGTGCTTTGAACGGCTCCTGGGAGACCAGTATTGAATTCCGATGCACCAGTGCAGGTTTACTGTATCCCTGGGACCTTCACATTGACCATGAAACACTGAAATTGCATCGGGATTGACTACAAAATGCACAATGCCGACTTAACTAAAAGAAGAGTGAATCTTCTAAGAGTTTGTGTTTGAGTGGCTCCTGGGAGAACAGTATTGAATTCCGATGCACCAGTGCAGGTTTACTGTATCCCTTGGACGTTCACATTGACCATGAAACACAGTAATTGCTTCGGACTTGAATACAAAATGCACAATGCCGACTTAAGTAAAAGAAGAGCGAATCCTCTAAGAGTTTGTGCTTTGAGAGGCTCCTGGGAGGCCAGTATTAGATTCTGGCGCACCAGTGGAGGATTACTGTATCCCTAGGAATTTAACAGCGACCATGAAACAGAGAAATTGCATCGGGATTGAATCGAAAGGAACAATGCGACTTCAGTACAAGAAGAGTGAATCTTGTAAAAGTTTGTGTATTGAGCGGGTCCTGGGATAACAGTATTGAATTACGACGCACCAGTGCAGGTTTACTGTATCCCTTGGACCTTCACATTAGCGATGAAACCTAGAAATTGAATCGGGATTGAAGACAAAGTGTACAGTGCCGACTTATGTACAAGAAGAGTGAATCTTCTAACAGTTTGTGCTTTGCGTGGCTCCTGGGACACCAGTATTAGATTCATTTGCACCAGTGCAGGTTTACTGTATCCCTTGGACCTTCACATTGACCAGAAACACAGAAATTGCATCGGGATTGAATACAAAGGGCACAAAGCCAACATAAGTACAGGAAGAGTGAGACTTCAAGGTGTTTGTGCATTGAGCGGCCCCTGGGAATCCAGTATTGGATTCCGATACACCAGTGCAGGTTTACTGTATCACTTCGACCATAACAGTTACCATCAAACACAGATATTGGATCCGGATTGAATAAAAAATCCAGAATGCCGACTTAATGACAAGAGGAGTAAATCTTCTAAGAGTTTGTGATTTGAGCGTCTCCTGGGAGACCAGTATTAGACTCTGACGCACCAGTGCAGGTTTACTGTATCCCTTAGGCCTTCACACTGACCGTGAAACACAGAAATTGCATCGGGATTGAAAACAAAAGGCACAATGCAGACTTAAGTACACGAAGAGTGAATCTTCTAAGGGTTTGTGTTTTGAGCGCCTCTTGGGTGACGAGTATTAGATTCCAATGCGCCAGTGCAAACTAACTGTATCCCTTAGACCCTCACATTGACCATGAAACATAGAAGTTGCATCGGGATTGAATACAAAAGGAACAGTACCGACTTAAGTACAAGAAGAGTGAATCTTCCAAGAGTTTGTGCATTGGGCGCCTCCTGGGAGACCAGTATTAGATACCGATGTACCAGTGCTGGTATACTAAATCCCTTGGACCTTAACAGTTACCATCAAACTCAGAAATTGCGTCGGTACTGAAACAAAAAGCACAATGCCGACTTAAGTACAAGAAGAGTGAATCTTCTAAGGGTTTGTTGTTTGAGCGGCTCCTGAGAGACCAGTATTAGATTCCGATGCACCAGTGCAGGTATACTGTATCCCTTGGAACTTCAAATTGGCCACGAAACATAGAATTTGCATCGGGATTGAATACAAAAGACACATGCCGACTTAAGTACAAGAAGAGTGAATCTTCTATCGGTTTGTGCTTTGAGGGTCTCCTGGGAGACCAGAATTAGCTCCGACGCACCAGTGCAGGTTTGCTGTATCCCTTGGACCTTCATATTGACCATGAGACACTGAAATTGCATCGGGATTGAATACAAAACGCACAATGCCGACTTAAGTACAAGATGAGTCAATCTTCTAAGAGTTTGTGCTATGAGCGGCTCCTAGGAAACCAGTATTAGATTCAGATGCACCAGTGGAGTTTTACTGTATCCGTTGCACCTTCACGTAGACAATGAAAGACAGATATTACATTGGGATTGATTACAAAGTGCACAATGCCGACTTAAGTACAAGAAGACTGAATCATCTAAGGGTTAGCGTTTGAGTCTCTCCTTTGAGACCAGTATTAGATTCATTTGCACCAGTGCAGGTTTACTGTATCCGTTGGACCTTCACATAGACCATGAAATACAGATATTGCATAGGGATTAAATACAAAATGCACAATGCCGACTTAAGTACAAGAAGAGTGAATCTTCTAAGAGTTTATGTTTGAGTGGCTCCTGGGAGACCAGTACTAGATTCATTTCCACTAGTGTAGGTTTACTGAATGAGTTGGGCCTTCACATTGACCATGAAACACAGAAATTGCTTCGGGATTGAATACAAAAGGCACAATGCCGACTTAAGTAAAAGAATAGCGAATCCTCTAAGAGTTTATGCTTTGAGGGGCTCCTGGGAGACCAGTATTAGATTCCGGCGCACCAGTGCAGGATTACTGTATCCCTTGGAATTTAACAGCGACCATGAAACAGAGAAATTGCTTTGGGATTGAATACAAAAGGCACAATGCGACTTCAGTACAAGAAGAGTAAATCTTCAAAGAGTTTGTGTACTGAGCGGCTCCTGGGAGAACAGTATTGAATTCCGATGCACCAGTGCAGGTTTACTGTATCCCTTGGACCTTCACATTGACCATGAAACACAGAAATTGCATCGGGATTTAATACAAATGGCACAATGCCGAATTAAGTACGAGAAGAGTGAATCTTCTAAGAGTTTGTGCTTTGGGCGTCTCCTGGGAGACCAGTATTAAATTCCGTCGCACCAGTGCAGGTTTACTGTATCCCTGGGACCTTCACATTGACCATGAAACACTGAAATTGCATCGGGATTGAATACAAAAGGCACAATGCCGATTTAAGTAGAAGATTAGTCAATCTTCTTAGAGTTTGTGCTGTGAGCGGCTCCTGGGAGACCAGTATTAGATTCCGATGCACCAGTGCAGGTTTACTGTATCCGTTGGACCTTCACATAGACCATGAAACACAGATATTGCATAGGGATTGACTACAAATTGCACAATGCCGACTTAAGTAAAAGAAGAGTGAATCTTCTAAGAGTTTGTGTTTGAGTGGCTCCTGAGAGAACAGTATTGAATTCCGATGCACCAGTGCAGGTTTACTGTAACCCTTGGACGTTCACATTGACCATGAAACACAGAAATTGCTTCGGACTTGAATACAAAATGCACAATGCCGACTTAAGTAAAAGAAGAGCGAATCCTCTAAGAGTTTGTGCTTTGAGAGGCTCCTGGGAGGCCAGTATTAGATTCTGGCGCACCAGTGCAGGATTACTGTATCCCTAGGAATTTAACAGCGACCATGAAACAGAGAAATTGCATCGGGATTGAATCGAAAGGAACAATGCGACTTCAGTACAAGAAGAGTGAATCATCTAAAAGTTTGTGTATTGAGCAGCTCCTGGGATAACAGTATTGAATTCCGACGCATCAGTGCAGGTTTACTGTTTCACTTGGACCTTCACATTGGCGATGAAACCCAGAAATTGAATCGGGATTGAAGACAAAGTGTACAGTGCCGACTTATGTACAAGAAGAGTGAATCTTCTAACAGTTTGTGCTTTGCGTGGCTCCTGGGACACCAGTATTAGATTCATTTGCACCAGTGCAGGTTTACTGTATCCCTTGGACCTTCACATTGACCATGAAACCCAGAAATTGCATTGTGATTGAATACAAAGGGCACAAAGCCGACATAAGTACAGGAAGAGTGAGACTTCAAGGTGTTTGTGCATTGAGCGGCCATTGGGAGTCCAGTATTGGATTCCGATACACCAGTGCAGGTTTACTGTATCCCTCCGACCATAACTGTTACCATCAATTACAGATATTGGATCCGGATTGAATAAAAAACCCAGAATGCCGACTTGAGTACAAGAAGAGTAAATCTTCTAAGAGTTTGTGAATTGAGCGTCTCCTGGGAGACCAGTATTAGACTCCGACGCACCTGTGCAGGTTTACTGTATCCCTTAGACCTTCACATTGACCATGAAACACAGATATTGCATCGGGATTGAAAACAAAAGGCACAATGCAGACTTAAGTACACGAAGAATGAATCTTCTAAGGGTTTGTGTTTTGAGCGCCTCTTGGGTAACCAGTATTAGATTCCAATGCGCCAGTGCAAACTAACTGTATCCCTTAGACCCTCACATTGACCATGAAACATAGAAGTTGCATCGGGTTTGAATACAAAAGGAACAGTACCGACTTAAGTACAAGAAGAGTGAATCTTCTAAGAGTTTGTGCATTGGGCGCCTCCTGGGAGACCAGTATTACATACCGCTGTACCAGTGCTGGTTTACTAAATCCCTTGGACCTTAACAGTTACCATCAAACACAGAAATTGCATCGGTACTGAAACAAAAAGCACAATGCCGACTTAAGTACAAGAAGAGTGAATCTTCTAAGGGTTTGTTGTTTGAGCAGCTCCTGAGAGACCAGTATTAGATTCCGATGCACCAGTGCAGGTTTACTGTATCCCTTGGAACTTCAAATTGGCCACGAAACATAGAATTTGCATTGGGATTGAATACAAAAGACACATGCTGACTTAAGTACAAGAAGAGTAAATCTTCCATCGGTTTGTGCTTTGAGCGTCTCCTGGGAGACCAGTATTAGCTCCGACGCACCAGTGCAGGTTTGCTGTATCCCTTGGACCTTCATATTGACCATGAGACACTGAAATTGCATCGGGATTGAATACAAAACGCACAATGCTGACTTAAGTACAAGATGAGTCAATCTTCTAAGAGTTTGTGCTTTGAGCGGCTCCTGGGAGACCAGTATTAAATTCCGATGCACGAGTGCAGGTTTACTGTATCCCATGGACTTTCGCATTGACCATGAAACACAGAAATAGCATCGGGATTGATTGCAAAACGCACAATGCCGACTGAAGTACAAGAAGAGTAAATCTTCTAAGAGTTTGTGATTTGAGCGTCTCCTGGGAGACCAGTATTAGACTCCGACGCACCAGTGCAGTTTTACTGTATCCCTTGGACTTTCACAATGACCAGGAAACAGAGAAAATGCATCGGGATTGAATACAAAGGGCACAATGCCGACTTAAGTACAAGAAGGGTGAATCTTCTAAGGGTTTGTGCTTTGTGCGCCTCCTGGGAGACCAGTATCAGATAGCGATGTACCAGTGCTGGTTTACTGGATCCCTTGGACCTTAACAGTTACCATCAAACACAGAAATTGCATCGGGATTGAAACAAAAAGCACAATGCCGACTTAACTACAAGAAGAGTGAATCTTCTAACGGATTGTGGTTTGAGGGGCTCCTGGGAGACCAGTATTACATTCATTTGCGCCAGTGCAGGTTTACAGTATCCGTTATACCTACGCATTGACCATGAAACACGGAAATTGCTTCGCGATTGAGTACAAAAGGCTCAATGCCGACTTCAGTAAAAGAAGAACGAATCTTCTAAGAGTTTGTGATTTGAGCGTCACCTGGGAGACCAGTATTAGTTTCCGATGTACCAGTGGAGGTTTACTGTATCCCTTGGACCTTCACATTGACCATGAAACACAGAAGTTACATCGGGATTGAATACAAAAGGCACAATGAAGAACTTAAGTACAACAAGAGTAAATCTTGTAAGGGTTTGGGTTTTGAGCGCCTAGTGGGGGACCAGTATTAGATTCCAATGCACCAGTGCAAGTTTGCTGTACACCTTAGACCCTCACATTGACCATGAAACACAGAAGTTGCATCGGGATTGAATACAAAAGGAACAGTACCGACTTAAGTTTAAGAAGAGTGAATCTGCTATCGGTTTGTGCTTTGTGCGTCTCCTGGGAGACCAGTATTAGATCCGTCGCACCAGTACAGGTTTACTGCATCCCTTGGACTTTCACATTGGCCACGAAACATAGAATTTGCATCGGGATTGAATACAAAAGACATATGCCGACTTAAGTACAAGAAGAGTGAATCATTTATCAGTTTGTGCGTTGAGCGTCTCCTGGGAGACCAGTATTAGATTCCGACGCACCAGTGCAGGTTTACTGTATCCCTTGGACCTTCATATTGACCATGAAACACTGAAATTGCATCGGAATTGAATACAAAAGGCACAATACCGAGTTAAGTAGAAGATGAGTCAATCTTCTTAGAGTTTGTGCTATGAGCAGCTCCTGGGAGACCAGTATTATATTCCGATGCACCAGTGCAGGTTTACTGTATGCGTTGGACCTTCACATAGAGCACGAAACACAGATATTGCATAGGGATTGAAAACAAAATGCACTATGAAGACTTCAGTACAAGAAGAGTGAATCTTCTAAGAGTTTGTGCATTGAGCGGCTCGTGGGAGACCAGTATTGTATTCTGATGCTCCAGTGCAGGTTTACTGTATCCGTTGGACCTTAAGAGTTACCATCAAACACAGAAATTGCATCGGGATTGAGTACAAAACCCAGAATGCCGACATAAGTACAAGAAGAGTAAATCTTCTAAGAGTTTGTGATTTGAGCGACTCCTGGGAGAGCAGTATTAGTTTCCGATGTACGAGTGGAGGTTTACTGTATCCCTTGGACCTTCTCATTGACCATGAAACACAGAAATTGCATCGTCATTGAATACAAAAGGCACAATGCCGACTTAAGTACAAGATGAGTGAATCTTCTAAGGGTTTGTGTTTTGAGCGCCCCCTGGGAGACCAGTATTAGATTTCGATGCACCAGTGCAGGTTTACTGTATCCCTTGGACCTTCCCATTGACCATGAAACACAGAAGTTGCATCGAGGATGAATACAAAAGGAACAATGCCGACTTAAGTACAAGAAGAGTGAATCTTCCAAGAGTTTGTGCTTTGAGCGGTTTCTGGGCGACCAGTATTAGATTCCGATGCACCAGTGCAGGTTTACTGTATCCCTTGGACCTTCACATTGACCATGAAACACAGAAATTGCATCGGGATTTAATACAAATGGCACAATGCCGACTTAAGTACAAGAAGAGTGAATCTTCTAAGAGTTTGTGCTCTGAGCGGGTTCTGGGTGAGCAGTATCAGATCCCAATGCACCAGTGCAGGTTTACTGTATCCCTTGGACCTTCTCAGTGACCATGAAACACAGACATTGCATCGGGATTTAATACAAAAGGCACAATGCCGACTTATGTACAATAAGAGTGAATCTTCTAAGAGTTTGTTCTTTGAGCGGCTCCTGGGAGACCAGTATTAGATTCCGATGCACCAGTGCTGGTTTACTGTATCCCTTGGACCTAATATCAGAAAAACTTGTAGGCCTATGTAAGGGACTTATATGTATAATTTTCTCACTTCGGGCATTTTTTCTATGAATTGAGCTTTGGCTTTGGGTAACAGATAAGTTCATTGTGATATATTCGTATAAGGAATAAGTATATTGGGAAACAGCTGTGAGTATTCGAAATCCTCAGTAGTTATATTTAAATTCACGCCTTAAATTATTTATATTGCACGCTGAAATGCGGTCGGGACATGGTATTGAGGGGAACGGTAGTCAGCCATAATGAATGTATTAACGGGTCTAAAAACTTTAATGAGTTTATTTTTGAAAGCAAACATCCAGGAATAACATTAACTGAAAAGACTAAATTTCAATAAGCAAGTTATGGCAAACACCTCAAAGGGCAACAGTGTACAATGAAATCTCTTTTGTAAAGAATATTAAATGGAATAAAAGGAGGATACAGCAAAACATCTGATCAAATGATTATGTCACACATATCAACCACCGGCAATTGCCAGTAATTGTCAAAACGCCATTGCCTTGAAAGTAGCCAAAATGACTGAAAAAAGTCGTTCAAATTTATGATGGAGGCGGTGTCAGAGGTGACGCCAGTGGCAATAATCCCTCCTTCTCTACGAACATAGGACGGTGGTTGCCGCTACCACAGTACTAGAAACTTTCGTTAAAAATTTCAGTCATGGTACTCAGGCATCTTTAACAAGATCATTGTCAACAAGAGATACAACCACCTATCCTGTAACACAGAGACACTCGTTAATTAATTAGTAAAAATTAACCTACTACAAACGCAGAAATTCTTTTTTAGCTTTTTTTGTAGATGCAAACAATTTAGCAACACAGCTTGAGCTCGAGACACCAGCCAACAGGTAACTATAGACATGCTTGAGAAATAAGGTAAAAAATCTTCACTCACTATAAAGTACAATTTGTAAATCATAAGAATTACGTCTACATTCTATACCCTTAGATTCAAAATCAGTTTGGAATAGTGACAGCCACAAGCCCACACACGCTACCAGAACTGCACTCAAGTAGTACCAAGCAAAACCTTCAAGAATAACACATTTATCTACATAACAACGGGCAACCAGGATACGGAGTCAAAATAGCCACCACACGACACCTAGTGACGTGCACACTAATCGGATGCTCACCGTGATTTCTCTTAAAATCCAGCGCCCATAGACAAACGCTTGCTTAGAGAGCTCCGAGAGAAGGATGTAACAACGATTACTAGTGGTCGGAAACCCATGGGTGTCATCCAGCAGACGCCACCACGTCCAGTACTTGCAAAGGTCAGACAAGACTCTAACCTGGCACCACAATGGACACAAATTTCTTGCAATTTCAGTAGCAGAGGACCCGCCGAATACTGTGCGTCCCCCCGAAGTAGCCTTTAACGAGCCATGTTCACGGCTCCGACCAACACTCGACTCCGCCAAACCCGCAGTGAGCACAGGGACCAGTCTTGCCAACGGGCCACGGCAGACACTTGGCCACAACAACGCGTCGCCTCACTTGCACCCCTCGCCGCTCGTGTCACACACCTCTTCTCACGGTCGCCGCAGCCCCCAGCTACCTCCTCCTCCAACCTGCCCTCCACCGGCGACAATAACGCTGCATGCGCCCTTGCGGGCCAGAGAGATTCCCAGTCCGGGGGAATTGCTGTAAATTTAACGCGGGCGCACGGCAAACATGCTTTTAGAAACGGATAATTTTGATTTTGCTTCATGAGTCTCAAAACATGCTTCCATATCACCTTATGGAATCGAATTATATCAGTTGTTTCCAGTTTTATATCACCAACACTTCTGTGCCGTGTGCTCCTGCGAATTCATTGTTCCGGTGTAGTGTGTTCGATCTCTTTCGATTCGCTTTGCGGTGCGCGGGTTGGTGCGCCCTCTGGGATTCCGTGGGGGAAGCCGAAAGGGAGTCTCGGGCAGAGAGAGAGAGAGAGAGAGAGAGAGAGAGAGAGAGAGAGAGACAGACGAGCGGGCCTGAGCTGAGCGACGCCGGAAGATCGCGAAAGTCGCGTCGGCAAGTGGTGTGAGTGTGGCAGCTGCATTGGGGCCGGCCGAGCAGCGAAACTGGAGGTGCTGCAGTGACTCGCTGTCGTTCATTCTGTTTACGAGTTGAACCTTCCTCACGCTGTGGCTACGGGACGGTGTTATTCTGGCCATTACCTTATTAGCGGCATTTGGATTAATATTGTCCAAGGTGAGTTGTTAGTTTGGTGCATCTTCATCTGGTGGAGTTACAACGAGACTTCTTTCTGTAGTATTCTGGCTTGCGCCGCTGAGCAATGAGTGTTCACACGTCACGTGTCGAAATACTGATTTGTGCCCTGGTGGATTTACGTATAAACTGGAGTGGCTATGTGGGCGTTGATGAAGTGTTTCACAATATCCTTACTTGAGTGTCTTTAAATTGCATTTCAGTTTGTTACCGAACTTATGCCAGTTAAGGGACCCCCAAATTGTCACGCTAGTCAAGTAAAGTTTAACTCTTCTCTCACACCACTGTTTACCTGTTGGATTAAAATTAATTCAATCTTAACCACAGCTAGGAGTAATTCAAGGTTAATTGTAAGTGTCGTGTGTGTTTATTATTTTTGTCCTTTTCTCTTACTCACTACTGTTGAGTGTTAAACTGTTTTGGAAACCCCTTTGACGTCATTTCACGGTGTAGTTTTACAAAGAGTTCTGTGAGTACTGATGTTAACGGCTCCTGTTGCAACGGGGTTTCTGGCCCACACATCTATCGCACGCCAGGAGTTTAGTGGCAACCGCCTGCAGTGCGGTAATTTGTTATCAATCTTTTCCAATCACCGTCTGGCCTACGACTATTGATGGATTTCTGTGGTAAAATTCAAATGGAGGCACTGTCTTGTTAACTTGTCTGAACTGAATGTGCTTGCCTGGTAAAACAGTTCGTTACTAATTCTGAGTAGTTTAATCAGTGGCAGGGCACTCGTTATTCTGGACCAGACTGTACTTGGCATTAATTGCATTGTTTTGGTAAATCGGTGTGCTACGTAAGATTATAACGTAAGCGCCATTGTGGGTAATATTTACCATTTAACTAAATGAGCTGGTTCTGTGAACCATTGTGGCACACAGGATCACGCAAGACAGTGCTGTAGTCGGCAGATATTGCTATACGCCTGTTGATATTATTTTCTGTAAGCCATAGTGCCCATTAGGTTATGTAAGGTTTAAATACAGTGAGCAGTTTGGTAATTTTCTGTGTTTCGTAATAACATTTTACAAGCATTAAAAATTTGGGAAGGGTTTAAATCTCATATTTGCAGATTGTTTGATGTTAGATAACTTGTTGATGATTCATGTTAAATCAGCTAATGTACATTTAAATTGAACAAGTTATATGACAATAAGTTGTTACCAGTACCTTCCATGAATTTTCTTGCGTAATAAATTAAATTTTATATTCCATCTTCAATTTGTTTATCAGCCTTCCACTCCAGCTGTCGCTGTGTCCTGCTCCCAACCATCTCTATTTCTTTACATCATACTGGATATGAGAATTTGTTGAAGCATTTGAGAAGTTCTTTGGTGTGCTCCTCTATATTGAATCTGTTATGATGCAGTATTCCCGTACACCGTACACCTGTACACCGAATATTCCTGATGGAAAACTACAAAATAAACTGTTTCAGGTCTAGTGCAAAAAGTAACAGTTTTTCTGTATTATTTAAAAATTCATATTTGATCCGGGCTTGACATCCTGATACTAAATTTCATTCTGCTTTGTTTCCCCTTATGCTTTACTCATTTATTTCTCTGCCTTGCTGCACTACTTCATCCGTTAGATAACTATGTTATATGCAGTATAAATCTACAAATTAAATATTCTGACGGAAGAAATGTCAGCGACTAGTAATAATGAATGTAGACTAATGATATTTCGAGAATACATTTGTCTAGAAATCAAATTTATGTGATTAACGTTGCAAGTTCACAGAGCCACTGTAAATGTGACATGATGCTACATAAATAACTGGTGTAACAGTAAAAATGTTGAACGCAAGTATGCAGATGTGGATGAATTGTGTCCCACAGATGCCGGATGTCCACTTGAGGGATGGAGGTCCATGGCTGTTGCACTTGGTCGGTCAATACAGGAACTGTTAATGTTGGCTATGGATGACGCTGGAGTTGTCAGATGATGAGGCATGCGTGCTCGACTTGAAACAGATCTGGTGATCGAGCAGGTCAAGCCAACATGTCGATAGTCTGTAGAGTATGTTGGTGCTACAACAGCGGTATGTTAGCGTGCGTTATCCTTCTGGAAAACACCCCATGGAATGCTATTCATGAATGGAAACGCAACAGGCTGAATCACCAGGCTGACAAACGAAATTGCAGTCAGGGTGCGTGAGATAAGCACGAGAGAGCTGTTCTCGTCATACGATATCGCACCTCATACCATAACGGCAGCACTGAAAGACCTGAGTCGAAACAAGGCCCCCGGAGTAGACAACATTCCGTTGGAACTACGGACGGTCTTGGGAGAGCCAGTCCTGACAAAACTCTACCATCTGGTGAGCAAGATGTATGAAACAGGCGAAATACCCTCAGACTTCAAGAAGAATATAATAATTCCAATCCCAAAGATAGCAGGTGTTGACAGATGTGACAATTACCGAAGTATCAGTTTAATAAGCCACAGCTGCAAAATACTAACACGAATTCTTTACAGACGAATGGAAAAACTAGTAGAAGCCAACCTCAGGGAAGATCAGTTTGGATTCCGTAGAAACACTGGAACACGTGAGGCAATACTGAACTTACGACTTATCTTAGAAGAAAGATTAAGGAAAGGCAAACCTACGTTTCTAGCATTTGTAGACTTAGAGAAAGCTTTTGACAATGTTGACTGGAATACTCTCTTTCAAATTCTAAAGGTGGCAGGGGTAAAATACAGGGAGCGAAAGGCTATTTACAATTTGTACAGAAACCAGATGGCAGTTATAAGAGTCGAGGGGCATGAAAGGGAGGCAGTGGTTGGGAATGGAGTAAGACAGAGTTGTAGCCTCTCCCCGATGTTGTTCAATCTGTATATTGAGCAAGCAGTAAAGGAAACAAAAGAAAAATTCGGAGTAGGTATTAAAAACCATGGAGAAGAAATAAAACTTCGAGGTTCGCCGATGACATTGTAATTCTGTCAGAGCCAGCAAAGGACTTGGAAGAGCAGTTGAATGGAATGGACAGTGTCTTGAAAGGAGGATATAAGATGAACATCAAGGAAAGCAAAACGAGGATAATGGAATGTAGTCGAATTAAGTCGGGTGATGCTGACGGAATTAGATTAGGAAAGAGACACTTAAAGTAGTAAAGGAGTTTTGCTATTTGGGGAGCAAAATAACTGATGATGGTAGAAGTAGAGAGGATATTAAATGTAGACTGGCAATGGTAAGGAAAGCTTTTCTGAAGAAGAGAAATTTGGTAACATCGAGTATAGGTTTAAGTGGCAGGAAGTCATTTCTGAAAGTATTTGTATGGAGTGTAGCCATGTATGGAAGTGAAACATGGACAATAAATAGTTTGGACAAGAAGAGAATAGAAGCATTCGAAATGTGGTGCTACAGAAGAATGCTGAAGATTAGATGGGTAGATCACATAACTAATGAGGAAGTATTGAATAGGATTGGGGAGAAGAGAAGTTTGTGGCACAACTTGATCAGAAGACGGGATCGGTTGGTAGGACATGTTCTGAGGCATCAAGGGATCACCAATTTAGTATTGGAGGGCAGCGTGGAGGGTAAAAATCGTAGAGGGAGACCAAGAGAAGAATACACTAAGCAGATTCAGAAAGATGTAGATTGCCGTAGGTACTGGGAGATGAAGAAGCTTGCACAGGATAGAGTAGCATCAAACCAGTCTCAGGACTGAAGACCACAACAACAACGACAACCATAACGGCAGGTGTAAATCCAGTGCGTCTAGCACCCAGACATTTTGGTTGAAGCCATTTACCTAGCCTCCTTCTGACTAAAACACGACCATCACCGGAACCGAGACAGAAACGCTTTTCATCAGAAAACACAACAGACCTCTATTCTGTCCTCCTAATCAGCTCTCACTTGACACCACAGTAGTTGCAAGAGGCACTAGTTTGGGGTCAGTGGAATACACTCTACTCGATATCACGCTCGGAGCTGTCCTAGAGGTATCAGATTTGTAACAGTTCGTTATGTCACTGTGGTGCCAACTGCCGCTCAGATTGCTGCTGCCGACGCTGTACAGCGCGCCACAGCATACACCGAACATATTCCCTCTCAGGCCGTTCGGTGCCTGGTCTTTCTGTGACCACCTTTACCAGCAGTCACGAATAGTAGCTAAATTCCTAACCAAGTTTTTCTGCAATATCGTGGAAGGAACATCCAGCTTCTTGTAGTCCCATTACACGACCTCGTTCGAACTCAGTGAGCTGTTGATAATGGCGTCTTCATGGTCTTGAAGGCGTTGTTGATAAATATCATCGATATGATTGCAGTCTCAAAGGAAAATAACTATTACGACCGCTGCAGCTCGTCACTGTTAAAAAATATATTGGCTCAACCGCTTGTTTATAGTGTAAAACACTAAGATTGACGCGTTTCGGAAGTCAAGCTTCCATCATCAGAATAATAAAAAGTAAAAGGACCTGTTAAAACTCGCTAAAATGGAATATGCACCAGGCACAATAAAACTGATAATAAAATTAAAACATCGTGGCTACTTCCATTGCTGCAGCCGTGTCTTCCAAGGAGCATCTCCACATAGTCGTCAAGATATAAAAAACTCTAAAATGGTGTCGCCAATGGTGTTAAACATCTAACCACACTGCTCTCTCCTCTATCGTAGTAAACCGCCCGTGCGTCTTCGTTGATACCACACACCACGTAGCCATACACTACAACGAAAAGCGAGTGAGCTCACCCCCAAGTAAACAAGGAAGTCACAGAGATGTCTATACAAACAGATAACGTATACATGTTCCAAGGACCTCATGAAATGATGGCATCCTGCCAATTGCTAAAAATGTAGTTACTAAAAGAATCCAGTTAAATGTTTGAAAAAGTTATTTGTATCACCAGTTAGCTGTTCATTCAGTGTGTTCTGATTATCCACGCTATGTATCGTAGTTTCCAGCAGTTCTAGTAGATCTAGCTTTTTGACTTTGTCCGGTCTATGTAAAATAACGAGATCCTGATCTATTCCCAACATGGGGAGTTCCGTTTCCCAAATATGCGTGGCTACAGCTGACTATTCGAAATTATTAAGCCGGAAAGGATCGCTATGTTCTATGTAACGTACTTAAAAAGATATGTAGGCCAAACTGGTAGGTCAGCGAGGAGGTATGGTTGGAAAATGCCAGTCCTTACGGGAAGATTTCAGTTAGATTACACCATACTGAGACAGAGAAGTGGCTCTGAGCACTTTGGGAATTAACATCAGTCCCCTACAACTTAGAACTACTTAAGCCTAACTAACCTAAGGACATCACACACATCCATGCCCGAGGCAAGTATCGAACCTGCGACCTTAGCGGCCGCGCGGTTCCAGACTGACGCACCTAGAACCGCTCGGACACACAGGCCGGCGCTGAGACAGAGATTACGAAATCAGGTACTGGAAGACTTCCAGCATAAGATGTCACCCTCATTCTGTCAGCGGGCTTACCAAAGAGGGCAGAAGAGCGGACTGAGGTTCAAGCCACTCTCTTATCATTGGGGTGGGAAACTGCCCCCAAAAGGCGGGAGAATCAGACATGATCGACGTCATGAGAAAGCAGAAGGTAATGTAAACAACTGCATTAAAGACACATAACGTGTGTTCACAGGCCATTCGATGTGGCCTTCATTGAAAGTGTCGTGATGATCTCTCCATTGACAAAATATTCCGGAAGAGCCCCCCCCCCCCCCCCCCCCCCAATTTCGATCTCCGCGAGGGGACTGCAAAAAAGACGGCGAACATGAGAAAAAATTGAATAACCAACGAAAAGATAACGTTCTGCAAGTCGGGGCGTGGAATGTCAGACGCTTGATAATGGCAGGGAATCTAGAAAATTTGAAAAGGGAAATGCAGAGGCTCTTCTAGATGTAGTAGGGGTCCATGAAGTGAAATGGAAGAAAGACAAGGATTTTTGGTTAGATGAGTATAGGGTAACATCAATAGCAGCAGAAAATGGTATAATCGCAGTAGGATTCGTTATTAATAGGAAGGTAGGGCAGAGAGTGTGTTCAATGATAGGATTGTTGTTCTTATGAGAATCGACAGCAGACCAACAACGGCAACGATAGTTCAGGTACGGAAAGGGTAATACAGTACGTAGAGGGAGATAAAAATTTAATAGTCGAGGAGGACTCGCAGTTGTGAGGGAAGAAGTACAAGTAAAGGTTACAGGAGAATATGGGCTTGCGACAAGGAAAGAGAGAGGCGATAGATTCACTGAATTCTGTAATAAATTTCAGCTAATAATGTCAAATACTCTGTTCAAGAATCACAAGAATAAGAGGTATGCTTGGAAAAGACTGGGTGATATGGGAAGATTTCAGTTAGATTACATCATAGTCAGACGGAGATTCCGAAATCAGATACTGGATTGTAAGACGTACCCAGGAGCAGATATAGATTCAGATCACAATGTTGTAGTGACGAAGAGTAGTCTGAAGTTCAAGAGGTTAATCAGGAAGAATAAATACTCAAAGAAGTGGGATACAAAGTTACTAAGGTATGACGAGATACACTTGAAATTCTTTAACGCTATAGATACGGCAATAAGGAATACATCGGTAAGCGGTACAGTTAAGGAGGAATGGACATTTCTAAAAGGGGCAATCACGGAAATTCGAAAGAGAAACGTAGATACGAAGAAGGTAACTTTGTAAAAACCAGGGATACCAGAGGAAACACTTCAATTGATGGATGAAAGAAAGAAAGAAAAAAAATGTTAAGCGAAATTCAGGAAAATGGAAATACAAGTCTCCGAGGAATGAAATAAATAGTAAGTGCGGGGAAGCTAAGATGAAGTGGCTGCCGGAAAAGTGCGAAGAAATCGAAAAAGAAATAAATGTAGGTAGGACTGACACAGCATACAGGAATGTCGAAATAGCCTTCGGTGAAATTTAAAGCAGGGATGGTAAGATAAAGAGTGCAGTGGGAATTTCACTGTTAAATGCAGAGGAAAGAGCGGATAGGTAGAAAGAGTACAATGAAGGCGTCTATGAGGAGGAAGATTTGGATGAGTTCTGGAATCCAGTATTAGAAACAGAACTTAATAGAACTTTGGAAAACTTAAGATCAAATAAGGCAGCAGGGATAGACAACATTCCATCATGATTCCTAAAATTATTGGGGAAAGTAGCTACCAAACGACTATTAAAGTTGGTGTATAGAATGTATGAGTCTGGCGATGTACTATGTGACTTTCGGAAAAAATCCACAAAATTCCGAAGACTGCAAGAGCTGACAATCAGCTTTACAGCTCATGCATGCAAGTTGGTGACAAGAATAATATACAGAAGAATGTAAAAGAAAATTGTGGATGACGATTAGTCGAGGGAGTTCTGAAGTTGCGGTTGATAATGGAATCAAGACTGAAGAAAAATCAAGACACGTTCATAGGATTTGCCTACCTAGGAAAAGTGTTCGACGATGTAAAATGGTGCAATATGTTCGAAATTCTGAGGGAAGTATAGAAAAACTATATGGGGAGACAGGTAATATACAATATGTACAGGAGCCGAGAGGAAATAATAAGAGTGGATGAAAGAACGAAGTGCTCGAATTAAAAAGGGTGTAAGACAGGGGTGTAGTGTTTCGCTCCTACTGTTGAATCTGTACATCGCAAGCTATGATGGAAATAAAGGAAGGTTCAGTAGTGGATTTAAAATTGAAGGTGAAAGAATATCAATGATAGTGTTTGCTGATGATATTGCTTTCCTGAGTGAAATTGAAGAAAAATGGAATGAACAGTCTGATGAGTATAGAATTTGGCTTGAGTGTAAATAGAAGAAAGATGAAGGTAATGAGAAGTAGCAGAAATGAGAATAGCAAGAAAGTTAAGATCAGGATTAATGATCACGAAGTAAATGAAGTTAAGGAATTCCGCTACCTAGGCAGTTAAATAACCAGTTACGGATGGGGCAAGGGCGACATCAAAAGCAGAGTACCACGGGCAGAAAGGGCATTCCTGTCCAAGAGAGGTCTACTAGTATCAAATATGGGCCTCAATCTAACGAAAAATTTTCTTAAAACGTACATTTGTAGCAGAGCATTGTATGCTCGTGAAACGTGGACTGCGGGAAAACCGGAAAAGAAAAGAATCGACGTATTTGAGAGGACCGATAATGCAAAGAATGAGAAGGTTCTTCAAAGAATCGGAGAGTAAAGGAATATGTGGAAAACAGTGACAAGGAGGTGGGACAGGATGATAGGACATCTGTATAAAGATCAGGGAATGACTTTCGTGGTAGTAGAGGAAGCTATAGAGGGAAAAAACTGTAGAGGAAGACACAGATTAGAAGACATCTAGCAAATAATTGGGGACGTAGGTTGCAAGAGCTAATCTGATATGAAGAAGTTGGCACAGGAGACGAACTCTTGGAAGGCCGCGTCAAACCAGTCGGAAGACTGATGACTCAAAAAAAGAACTGTTATTCTAATGTGAAATACATGATTTCATACCTGGTGCCTGATGTGATGAATGTCCTGACTGCATTTTCCTAGCAACTCAGTGTACATTAAATCTCGTGTTTTCAGGAAGGCAATTTGCACAATATGCTGGTATATTTCTCTGTTTTGGCAACACATATATGTTGTAGATAAAAAGCAATGACTGTCAGTTTCCCGTTGGATATACACATAGAATACCTTTTCTCAATTTTAAACTAGTAAGCTACAATTTATGGTTACTACGTGCAGGAATTAATACTGACGTGGGCTGCAAGTTTTTAACACATGTAGAGGAAGAAATTATTGCGATATTGGGAGGGTCATGTATTGAAGTATTACAGTCTTCTTCTGGTGTTGTAAGTCGATGTTTCAAATTATATTAGAGCCAAAGATGTGTTTGCAACCAGCACTAAGCAAATAAAATTAATTGCATACAGAGAGGTGTAAGCTATTGGCATGACTATAACATGGAGAAGTATTCTGCGACAGAAGTCTCCAGAAGCGCCGAAGGTCTGTTCAGAGGACAGAGTGCCACAACCCTTAGTATTGAGACCACTATCATCACTGTACATTCAATGAAGAATATTGTCACATTTCTGTAATGTAGTTATTTAAAGTCAGTAATGAGACTACTCTATGTCAACGAATCAGCTATGAAATGATGATATGCAGAACATTAGTTTTAAGCAACATTGATTGACGTCTGTTATTATTACCTGACCTGCAACAAATCGCTACCAGTAGTGGACATTGCATACAGAGAGGTGTAAGCTATTGGCATGACTATAACATGGAGAAGTATTCTGCGACAGAAGTCTCCAGAAGCGCCGAAGGTCTGTTCAGAGGACAGAGTGCCACAACCCTTAGTATTGAGACCACTATCATCACTGTACATTCGATGAAGAATATTGTCACATTTCTGTAATGTAGTTATTTAAAGTCAGTAATGAGGCTACTCTATGTCAACGAATCAGCTATGAAATGATGATATGCAGGACATTGAGTTTTAAGCAACATTGATTGACGTCTGTTATTATTACCTGACCTGCAACAAATCGCTACCAGTAGTGGACACGTACGTGGACTGACGTGAAAGGCAAAGCACTTACAGTCGAAAGAACAATGTTCAAGCATAAGCAATAAAAGAGAAACCTCTTCGGTTCTCTGAAATGGAAACGATTTTCGAGAACAAATGCTGGCTGGTCTGCTGTGAGCGACAAGTAGTTGCTATCTACACGCATATATATTGGCGCCATCTCGTCAGAGAGGTTTTCGCAATGTCCAGAGCCTGCGCTGCCCGCGCACACACACTCACACACACACACACACACACACACACACTCACACTCACACACACACACACACACACACACACACACACACTGCAATGAAACTCTGTGATTCGCCGGCAGCGTTAGCTTCAGTCGTGACAAAGATGCAACCGGCACGTTATCAAAAATACAAAAGCAACGCCAGTGATATGAACAATAAAAGCTACAACTGAATATCCAGCATAAATTCTCCAACATGTAAAGAACCCAGCACGTTTTTAGAGGGCCTCTAGAACGATGGCCGTACAGCACATCTAGGAAATGATTGCATGCAACCAGTGAGCTAGATATAGTGATTCTCATATGCTATTATGTGCACTAGACAGAGCAAGAGTTTCATTACGATCAGGTTTAGAGACCTCTCCCTGCTCCTTCATATCAGTACTTTACTTCCACTATATTAAAAGTAATTTCTAAACTGCAATTTTAAATGAACATTTAGCCATCACAAAACTTTTCTTAGCACACAATTTAGATTTTCCATAAGGTGCTAATTTTTGTAACAGAAAAAAATGTAAATATGGCACTACATGGATTTGCTTGTGATAAATGAGATGTGTTAGGTTTTTTGGAAAACGCGGAATCGTTCAGAACCAAATGAAACTGATAACAGATATAACCGGAGTTATTAGTTTTTCAACACTCATGTGGCTTTAAAAACCACTAGTATCAGAACATGGTAGCAATTACGAGTCCTTTACGTGCCTCAGCAGCGCTGAATTCAGTAGCAACAACCTGTGGAACTCCCGTTCGTGGTGATGGCGGATGATGAACGACACAATGGTAAGGAATACGCTACACGCTTTATTTCCTAGGAACTCGATATATGCAAGAATACCGGACATAAGACACTCGACTCACAGAGCGAACTTCTCTGCTACTGTCCACTGCCAGAGATACACTCCTGGAAATTGAAACAAGAACACCGTGAATTCATTGTCCCAGGAAGGGGAAACTTTATTGACACATTCCTGGGGTCAGATACATCACATGATCACACTGACAGAACCACAGGCACATAGACACAGGCAACAGAGCATGGACAATGTCGGCACTAGTACAGTGTATATTCACCTTTCGCAGCAATGCAGGCTGCTATTCTCCCATGGAGACGATCGTAGAGATGCTGGATGTAGTCCTGTGGAACGGCTTGCCATGCCATTTCCACCTGGCGCCTCAGTTGGACCAGCGTTCGTGCTGGACGTGCAGACCGCGTGAGACGACGCTTCATCCAGTCCCAAACATGCTCAATGCGGGACAGATCCGGAGATCTTGCTGGCCAGGGTAGTTGACTTACACCTTCTAGAGCACGTTGGGTGGCACGGGATACATGCGGACGTGCATTGTCCTGTTGGAACAGCAAGTTCCCTTGTCGGTCTAGGAATGGTAGAACGATGGGTTCGATGACGGTTTGGATGTACCGTGCACTATTCAGTGTCCCCTCGACGATCACCAGTGGTGTACGGCCAGTGTAGGAGATCGCTCCCCACACCATGATGCCGGGTGTTGGCCCTGTGTGCCTCGGTCGTATGCAGTCCTGATTGTGGCGCTCACCTGCACGGCGCCAAACACGCATACAACCATCATTGGCACCAAGGCAGAAGCGACTCTCATCGCTGAAGACGACACGTCTCCATTCGTCCCTCCATTCACGCCTTTCGCGACACCACTGGAGGCGGGCTGCACGATGTTGGGGCGTGAGCGGAAGACGGCCTAACGGTGTGCGGGATCGTAGCCCAGCTTCATGGAGACGGTTGCGAATGGTCCTCGCCGATACCCCAGGAGCAACAGTGTCCCTAATTTGCTGGGAAGTGGCGGTGCGGTCCCCTACGGCACTGCGTACGATCCTACGGTCTTGGCGTGCATCCGTGGGTCGCTGCGGTCCGGTCCCAGGTCGACGGGCACGTGCACCTTCCGCCGACCACTGGCGACAACATCGATGTACTGTGGAGACCTCACGCCCCACGTGTTGAGCAATTCGGCGGTACGTCCACCCGGCCTCCTGCATGCCCACTATACGCCCTCGCTCAAAGTCCGTCAACTGCACATGCGGTTCACGTCCACGCTGTCGCGGCATGCTACCAGTGTTAAAGACTGCGATGGAGCTCCGTATGCCACGGCAAACTGGCTGACACTGACGGCGGCGGTGCACAAATGCTGCGCAGCTAGCGCCATTCGACGGCCAACACCGCGGTTCCTGGTGTGTCCGCTGTGCCGTGCGTGTGATCATTGCTTGTACAGCCCTCTCGCAGTGTCCGGAGCAAGTATGGTGGGTCTGACACACCGGTGTCAATGTGTTCTTTTTTTCATTTCCAGGAGTGTAAGACTGCGAATAATTTTTTGTAGCCAGTGACGCTAACGTTCCCACAAACAAAACGACGATGATGTTCGTCAAACTCCACTGGAAGAAGGTATTGGAGAGGCACCGTGCAAGAAGGAGAGGATTATGGCTGAAGAAAGCGTACGTTCCAAGAAGTGTGACGAAGAATATTACTTCCTCCTACATACATCCCGCAGAAGATATTGTAGCTTATACCGGAACTTACTGACAATCGTTCTTCCCACGTAGGATTCGAGAATGGGAACTGGAATGCGGAAAGTGATAGCGTCACCATAAAAACCCCACCGCCGCAAACCGTAAGCTGGTGCGTGGAGTAAAGATACCGATGTAAAATATCAAAACCGTCCTGGCGGATCGTATATTTTGAACGTAGAGCGGCTCGCTGTGACAACGAAAGGCGAGTTACTGCATTTAGTAAAGTATTTATTTTACCGGTAACATGATGCAATACACTCTTACGATGAAAAGTACAGCATATGTTTCTGGGCTATTTCTATCTGTAATGTAATGTCTGATGTTAGTACCACTTGTAGCAAATCTAGAAAACAAATGACAATGATGATCCCATTGAGATTACTAGGACACTCGTATACGGGCGATATTTCGTATACAACCAGAAATGGCGTTCGCATTAAACTCTTACGTTTTTGTTAATGTAGCTCGGTAATGAACAACCGAATTTATCACAACAAAGAAAGATAAGCTGTAAATTGCACAATAATCCTCTATGCGTATGAGTGTGTCTCAACTGACGCCAAATAACGGAACGTATAGTTGGTAGTATTCACTATGTTGTCTTTGTTCAGTTTAAGGTTCACGAGAAATCAGTGGCTTATAAATTATTCTAGTTACGAAACCATGCCTGACTGAAAATTTGTTATTATGTTTAATAACGAAACAAATACAAAGTTAACAAGCAAAACTTAGCTCCCACACTCATACGCCACAACAATACGGAATTACGCCTTGCTACTCTAGTCGCAACACATATATTTTATCCTGAAATGAATTATGATTTTTCATTACTCTTTTTACGTGTTTTATTAATACCGATCATTCTAGGCGGTTTTCTTATTAAGCATGCAGTGTACTGAATACATATCTCATTGTGCCTGAACGTCATACATTATTATCTTACAAGTAATCATGTTCCTAAAGGAGCTAATGCTATGAATATTGCAAGATGGAATCTCTGCCCCTACTGTATCCACCAGGAAACTTTCTGCATGCTGTCTCTATAACATTCTATGCACATTACAAAAGTAACGACGTAGAAAATGGTAAAGTGCTATTTTCAGACATGGAGTGAAAGAATTCGGCGAAATTAGGATTAAGTTCAACACACATTGTTTGCATAGCCACGTGAGATCTGTTGTCAATAAATGATGGTGTAATTCATGATATCGTTTTATCAGATTAAGGTACTGATTCATTCAACAAATTTAGAAAAATTAAATAGTAAAGTGTGATAATGCAATACGAAATTATATTGGTAAACGATTTAGTTGAGTGCTTTCGTATATAATTGCGCAACAAACTATGAAGTTACAAAGGAAGTCTCCATCCACAGTATCCATATCATTAAAAATTTTATAGTAACACTAGCGTCAAAGATTTCATAATTAGTTTATAACTAATTCAGCACTGACAGAGCCGTCAGGAAATGTACAGTTCTAATTAAGACAACCAATTTGAGGCAGAGCAGCATTCAATTTCATATCTACATTTCTTCAGCGAAACGCGAAGCACAATGCATGTGAATTTATAATTACCGTACATATAAATGTGTTTCTGTAAGTCGTAATTACAGGTTCGTCTATGCATTGCAATAAGAAAAGAGAGTATCTATCGGGTAATGGTTATGCAAACAAAGAAATTTTATTACTGCGTTCATCGATCAGAACAGTCGTTCATGGGAAGAGGAACAATTGCATCCATTGTTATAAAACAAGTGAAATTTGGTTTTCTGAGAAAAAATATATTTGTCAGTCAACAAGGTGGGTCGGAAGTGACGATCGGAAGGTATTGAAGTATTTTAACATATCGTTTCGCGGTTACGTGTTGTCGTGAAATGTGTACTTGGTTGAAAATAATGTTCGCTACTCATACTACGTCTGCCTTCTCGTAGAGGTCACTCAAATTACAACAGTGGATAATAATTACTATTCGTAAAATTACAGCAATGTAGGCGTCACTCCATGGGAATACGACAAGTGATAGTGATACTTGCCTTGTGTTTCTGTCGAAGGCTACGGCACGTGATCTTGAACTAATCTTGTACTATTTTCCGACCAAGATGATACTGTAGCAAACATTTGTGGTGTAATTAGGGATGCGTATGAACAGTTAACAGATAATCGACGCAGTGTGAAATCAGACACTAAAGTAGAACCTCTTACAGCTGTTTCATTTAAGTAAAACAGAGGTGTGACTAATAGCAGAGGTCGGCAACACGGGAGGAACACGTACATGAATCAAGTAAATTACTTAAAAAGATGTTCGAACAGTTTACGTCATAATTCGAGAAATCTCGGATTCTCTTCGATCTTTCGACTAGCCTTTTGTTGATCCTGTGTCCACGACAAGTCTTAACGTTTTTGATGAAGTGTGAATTTTAATGTTAAAAATAGCTGTGAACACGGACTTAAATCCTTCTAGGGAGCAAGTTATAAGTAACAACGGCAACTAATAAATAAATAAAGATTAGAAATATGATTATATCATCCAGTAACGTTCAATGACACTATCTCGAAGACTGGTCATGTAGTAGTTTCTTCCCGCGATGAAAGTTACAGTTTAGAGCTATGTATTTTGCTTATAAGGCATTTCATTGTTGATTAACTTTCTTCCTTGTTTCATTTGGATGTTCCAGTTTTCTTTTGAAACTGGTTTGTAACGTTCTTACCTGCCGTTATAATGGTACACTACTGGCCATTAAAATTGCTACACCAAGAAGAAATGCAGATGATAAACGGGTATTCATTGGAAAAATATATTATACTAGAACTGACATGTGATTACATTTTCACGCAATTTGGGTCCATAGATCCTGAGAAATCAGTACCCAGAACAACCATCTCTGGGCGTAATAACGGCCTTGATACGCCTGGGCATTGAGTCAAACAGAGCTTGGATGGCATGTACAGGTACAGCTGCCCATGCAGCTTGAACACGATACCACAGTTCATCAAGAGTAGTGACTGGCGTATTGTGACGAGGCAGTTGCTCGGCCACCATTGACCAAACGTTCTCAACTGGTGAGACATCTGGAGAACGTGCTGGCCAGGGCAGCAGTCGAACATTTTCTGTATCCAGAAAGGCCCGTACAGGACCTGCAACATTCCCTAATGCATTATCCTGCTGAAATGTAGGGTTTCGGAGGGATCGAATGAAGGGTAGAGCCACGGGTCGTAACGCATCTGAAATATAATGTCCACTGTTCATAGTGCCGTCAATGCGAACAAGAGGCGACCGAGACGTGTAACCAATGGCACCCCATACCATCACGCCGGGTGATACGCCAGTATGGCGATGACGAATACACGCTTCCAATGTGCGTTCACCGCGATGTCGACAAACACGGATGCGACCATCACGAAGCTGTAAACAGAACCTGGATTCATCCGAAAAATTGTTTTGCCATTCGTGAACCCAGGTTCGTCGTTGAGTCCACCATCGCAGGCGCTCCTGTCTGTGATGCAGCATCAAGGATAACCGCAGCCATGGTCTCCGAGCTGATAGTCCATGCTGCTGCAAATGTCGTCGAACTGTTCGTGCAGATGGTTGTTGTCTTGCAAACGTCCCCATCTGTTGACTCAGGGATCGAGACGTGGCTGCACGATCCGTTAGAGCGATGCGGATAAGATACCTGTCATCTCGACTGGTAGTGATACGAGGTCGTTGGGATCCAGCACGGCGTTCCATATTACCCCCTGAACGCACCGATTCCATATTCTGCTAACAGTCATTGGATCTCGACCAACGCGAGCAACAGTGTCGCGATACGATAAACTGCAATCGCGATGGGCTACAATCCAACTTCTATCAAAGTCGGAAGCGTGGGTGTACGCATTTCTCCTCCTTACACGAAGCATCACAACATTTCACCAGGCAACGCCGGTCAGCTGCTGTTTGTGTATGAGAAATCGGTTGGAAACTTTCCTCATGTCAACACGTTGTAGGCGTCGCCACCGGCTCCAACCTTGTGTGAATGCTCTGAAGAGCTAATAATTTCCATATTACAGCATCTTCTTCCTGTCGGTTAAATTTCGCGTAGGACGTCGTCTTCGTGGTGAAGCAATTTTAACGGCCAGTAGTGTATTTATACAAAGATCTAAATGGGATTTTGTAACTCTGTTTGTAAATCATTAATCTGTCATAAACAAATAAAATATTGTAGTATGTTCGGTACATAATTTGTTTGGAGAAATACATTTTCGCTTTTGCCTGTTACCTTTAATTGAAAATCACCGAAAAAGTTTGTACACTGACGAGAAATGAAGGCAAGCATGCAAACATGCTCCCATTGTGTTGTACAGGAACCGGATGTCAATTTGTCGGATTGAGTTCTACGCATGTTTGCACTTTGTGGTCAGTACTGGGATTAACCCATTTTGTGGACGACACTGGAGTTGTCGTTCAATGATGTTCCATATGTAGTCGACTGTAGGCAGATCTGGCGATCGTGCACGACAAGGCTACATGTTGACCCTGTGTAGAGTACACTGTACTACAGCAGCGGCATGTGGGTGAGCGTTGTCCTATTGAAGAACACCCTCTGGAATGTTGTCCATGAATGTCGGCATAGTGTGTCGAATATACAGACCGACAAACAAATTTGCTGTCAGGGTGCGTGGGATAAGCACGAGAGAGCGCCTGCTGTCATACAAAATCGCACTGCAGACCATATCTTCAGTGTGTCTAGCACGCAGGCAGATTGGTTGCAGACTCTCACCTGACCTCCTCCTGTCCAAAACACGGCCATCACTGGCACCGAGGCAGATCCCGATGTCATCAGAAAACATAGCTGACCGCCACCAGGCCTTCCAATGAACTCTCGCTTGAATCCACTGAAACTGCAAATGGCGGTTGTTTGCGGCCAGTGGAATGAACGCTACAGGGCTATTCTTGAAGTAACAGGTTTGTAATAGTTCATTGCGTCCCTGTAGTGTCAACTGATGCTTAAATCGTTGCTGAAGACGCAGTTTGATGCGACATAGCCATACGATGAACTCGATAGTGTTCCATCTCGTTAGTGCCACTTGGCCCTATGGAGCCCTGTTTTCTTGCGACCGTACCTTCCTGTGACCATGCGATGTCAGCAGTCATACACAGTACCTGCGTTCCAGTGAAATCCTTCTGCAATAACGGACAAGAAACATTCAGTTCCTCGTAGCCCTACTACACAACCTCATTCAGACACAGTGAGGGGCTCATAGCGGCGTCCTTGTCGCCTTAAAGGAATTGTTCTCTAACATCAACTCACCATGTCCAATCCCATGGGTAACTAAGGATCCCGAGAGTCACATCGTGTATTTAAAGAAAACCTGATTTACATTCTCATAGTGACGCTATTAGCCTCATTCTTATGCGACTGGGGCAGAATCTAAATGTACAAACTTTCTGATGTAGAAACACGCCTACCAACTTTCTTTCATGTTTCGCAACACCTTCTTGGTAGCAACATTTTTTATTTTCAGTCAGTGTATATGCATACTTACGTTTCTGTGTGATAACTTGCAAAGTGCCTTTAAAAACATTTCGTGTTTTTCGTTGCCAATGAATATGTAACGTGTAATGTTTGTATTATGCAAATTTACTGTGTGACGTGTCGTGGAGCAAATGACAATCTGCAAAACCGATATGCAGTATTTATAATGAAATCAATCCCTCTGAAATTTACCGGAATCGTGAGTACCGAGTTCTATGGCCCTGTGCAATAAACTGATAAAATCCCCTATGCAAATAACCAATGAAGTAAGTATTCCTTAGCTCTAGAGTCGCAACGGATGTAATCTTGGCATTCTATTCTCTCCACAGCAGGCATAGGAGGTATTCAGTCTTGGCACAGCGAAGTGCAATGCCGGACGTAAAATATCTACATGCAAATAATATCAGTAGATTGGTTGTTAAATAAATAACCTCGCAAATGTTCATTTATAATATTGGATATTGGCTCAGAGCTGTGCAATGCTGTCTGCACTGAAGCTGTTAACTATCGTTAATACTTTTCTGATTCTAGCACATTATCATTTTTCTTACTCTGAAAAATGTTTTCTTTAAAAAAATGTTCATTGTGTTCAAACACGACATGGAAGAGGATGAGGTACTGATAAGGGGATATCCTAAGATCAAATGCTTCAGTCTGAAAACAGTATTCAAAATAAAGTTTCTCCTTCACAAAATCTGATATGAAACATTTTACATTAACTTCGGAAACAGTGATCTTAGCAACTGTTCTACAAATCTTACTTACTGTCGTAATTAAAAACACTTGGATTGTTATATGACAGGAAGTCTGACATCGTTTGACAAAATAGATTCCAAAATTTAACTTCTCTGCATCAGGATTACGAAAGACACAAAATATTGCAAATCGGATATACCTAATCAACCTCTTGATGAAATCTGATAGAAGGTACTAGGATCTTGCATCCAAGAGTCAGCAGTGTAAATATTAGCAAAAGCCACATCACATTACGTTACTGCATAAAAAATATACAAAATTTCATTACTTTACAAATTTGTTCCAGTTGTCTATCTTTCAGTTACAGTATAAGTTTATTACACTTCTGTTACTGCCATGAGCACAAACAATACTATTCATCGCTCCATTTTATGAAAAGTGTACTACGCTAAGTCCATAGACGGACAATTAAATTCTCACAGCTAGCCACTATCTTTAATTCCTACCTATGACAGAGTGCAACAGCAACTGCTATTGCGCTCCGCGCGCCCATACTTACAATCGATTCTGCCGCTCAGGCAACATATTTTGTTCAGTGATGTCAAACATACAATCTATTCCACATATGACTATCGTTTCAGCTCATTTATCATTAATTATTTTACAAAATCGGGCTCCACCTACAAGTGGACCCTCACATAACCCTCCAGCAGTGTTTGTTAAATTTCCCATACCATTTGGATGTGCTCTTGACACCAAACGTAGGGGACTTTTCTACATTTGTATTTACAACATGAATAATTGGTATTACATAATCATTACAATACAATCCTAAAGACAGTACAATCATTGAGGTCTTAAACATACTGGTGCTCTGGTGCATAAGTAGTAAATTTAAAGTCTGGTCATGTCATATTCAAAATTTTCCAATACATGTTGCTAGAAGATGCGTATCATTACTGAAACTAAGAATGAGGTATATCCCTAATTGTCAAGAAAATAATGGGAAAATGGTGAAGAAAAGGTTAGTGCATCTCTGAAGCTTATAACCGCGTAGATGTGGCTGCATTATAAAGTCCAATTCTTTGCAGTCTCACATCTTAGCATTAGCCGTAGTGGGTTGGTCCAGAGTCCAAAAACAGCTAAACAAGTCACCATGGAAACTTCCTGGCAGATTAAAACTGTGCGCCGGACCGAGACTCGAACTCGGGACCAGAGCTCTAATCTCGGTCCGGTACACAGTTTTAATCTGCCAGAAAGTTTCATATCAGCGCACACTCCACTGCAGAGTGAAAATCTCATTCCGAAGTCACCGTAGGCTCATTCCAGTACAAAGGAACAGTTGGTACCTGGCACTATATTTACCAACACCCAAAGTTTGTTGCTTTCGGTACATCAGTATTGTGATCATCATCATCAGTACATTTGAAGATTCTTCATCGATCCATATTGTGCATAGCCACATTGAAGTATGAATGCTAATATCGAATGGCTCCAATGCCATGAGCAGAGGGAGGAAATTTGAAGCTGGAAGGTGGGAAGCAGTACAACAAGTAAGGTAGTGGAACATATCCTAATAAATGTAGCAAAGTGTCGGTGTAAGCTCTAAATCAGCCTATACTGAGTCTTGCAATATGACAATATCTAGTAAATGTGGGAACAGAGAACAGTAAAAGTAGAATATGCTAATTAAACCATGAACTAGACTAAGCCATAGAGCTGTACATTATGACATGTCAGTTCTATGCAAAATGATGAGAAGTGTGTCAACAGTCTGCCTGTAAGTATAATAATTAGTCTGTCTGTGAGTATATGAATTCTAGCATACATGCTAATAAACAAGACAAATATTTAAGCAAACAACGCAAGACTAAATTGTTGGTAATGGATAATCCTACATAGCGACCTACAATGGCCTATATACCTATCACAATGCATATAGCAGTGGTTCGACATATTAGAAGAATAGTGAGATAGCTACAAGTTCCTTTTTACATAGTTCTACTAAAGTATACATGCTAATGGAAAGTCATAGGTTTTTTACAAGTGGCCATTATAAACTATGCATCAGTACATAACTACCTAAACTTGTAATGTAAATTTGATGTTTCTGACTTACAATGGCCATTTTACATTAATTCTTACTCAAGCTCCTCATAAAAGTCATGAAAATTAGAATTCTGGCTCTCTGTGGTCTTCTTTAAGCAATATTGTGACATAATTACTTACGAAAACCTGACAGAAAATCAAGAATTGAATGGCTCCAGGTGGCGTTCTACTTGGAATATATGCAAATCTTAATATTTAAAACAATCGCATAGAAAATATCAATCTGAGGCTGAAAGTGGCCTTCCTACATACATAACTGCTGATCTTAATAGCTATAAAAAGTTTGGGGGCCCAAGGGGCCTAGCACATAAAATAAATGCAAATCTTAATACACAAAACAACTGAATATAAAATATCAATCAGAGGCTCCAAGTGGTCTTTTTACATACTATAAACATCAATGCTGAGAAAGTATCATATAATATCATGTACCTATAACTTTATATGGCTCTCAGAGGACTATACCTAATTCTTAATGAGAATACATAAATCGACATAGCTTTTACAAGAACGAAGTGCATAAATAGCAGTATTGTGGAAAGCATGGCCCTATATGGCTTGTATGTGCACATATTAGACAAAAAAATTAAAATAAAAGTATGGCATTGTATGAGTAAAGACAATATTTACAGCTTATATAGTACACTTGGGTCTTCATGTATTTCAGTCTAGCATATGACCTATATCTCTAACAATACGCATGCCTATGGGGAAGGATATGGGAATAATTGCTAAGGGCAGTGCATCTTACCTGTAAAGAAAATAATTAACAGTCAATCGTCATTAGTCTTTAGTCAACAGCTGCTATGGCCAAAGCAAAGAAGAAATGTGATTATAGTATATCTAAGCATAAAAACAGTGGTACGAAGTGCAATAAACCTTAATGACTAGGTAAATGTGACATATCACAACAAATATCTGTGGAGTGCCGTTGTGTGCGGCCCAAAGGTATTGTTGACCGCATCGCTGCTGGATACAAGGACGGCATGGCACTTAACTGTTGCAGATATACTCTGTCCCTACCCTCTATGTTTTCATAGGCTGTACTATCCATTGCCCTTACCTTGACTAATTTCTAACATTTGACAAATCTTAGCATTATCACAGTTGTTTGCAGTTTGTATAGCATAATTTTGTGGGGTCGGTATATTGGAATCTGTGACTTTGCTTGTATTAAATAAACGGTGAACTGAGTACCAAATATTACGCAGTCTGTTGTGAAAATAATTTGGAACTGTTTTTGGCGTTATCCTGACAGGCTGTCTCGTTAGATAGAACTGATTGATCGTAGATAATAAATCGTCTTCACACAAAATGTCATCTGCATATATACTGGTCTTTTGAATATGCTTCCTACGACGTTGCTTTCGTGGCTTAGGCTTTTCTGTACCGGTGCTCAAAGTATTACTCCGAATGATTTCACAAATTTTATCTGAAATATTGCAAATGTTGCTTGACAGTGTAAAATGAACTGTGCCAGAAGATAATTTTTTATGAAAGCTGCTGTCAATTGTAGTACACTACAACAATCAGAGAGAATACGCTGTTAGTTACAATTAGAAAGGGACTGTTGAAATAAATTCAAACTGTTGTAACCATCATTCTTAAGGGCTGTGATATCAGATTGGTCTAGCTTATCGTCGGTAATAAAACTCAGTTTGCTTAAAATAACATCTACATCCGTGCTTCAATTCTGAATGTGACTTCCACGAAGTTGGTGCATTTCATTTTCTGTAATAATGGATATAGCCTCCCTGTAGCTGTTAATTTTGTGTTCTAACTGTAGGTTGTCATGATTATACGTAGCTGCTTTGAAAGAGATAAACGGAATGGTGGCATATTATGTGTTTTCGCAGGAGTCAGTAGCAATAGTAGATCGAACAGAAGCTGTGCAGTCCTGTCTCCATTGAAGGTGTTAACTATCATTAATACTTTTCTGACTCTAGCACATTATCATTTCTCCTAGTCTGATTGAAAACTTATTTCTTTAAAAAATATTCATTGTTTTGAAACACGACATATTTTAAGATCAAACGCTTCAGTCTGAAAACAGTATTCAAAATAAAGTTTCTCATTCACAAAATCTGGTATGAACCATTTTACATTAACTTCCGAAACAGTGAACTTCTCAACTGTTCTACAATTCTCACTTCCTGTCATTATTAAAAAAACTTGGATTGTTACATGACAGGAAGTCTGACATCGTTTGACAAAATAGATTCCAAAATTGAACTTCTTTATATCCCGATTACGAAATAAAATATTACAAATTGGGTATCCCTAATCAACCTCTACATCAAATCTGATACAAAATACTTGGTTCCGACATTCAAGGGCCCCCACTGTAAAAATTAGCAAAAGCCATATTGCATTGCTGCATACTTAAAACTAAATGCACAAAATTTCATTACCTCACAAATTTGTTCCGGTTGCTTTATATTTGTGTTACAGTGTACATCCATTACTTTTCTATAACTTCCTTGTGCAGTGATCAGTATTTGTTAACGATCATTGTCATTTCAATTCATGATAATCTTACAGCCTCACAAATTAGTAACCCACTTCACACTTTTGTATAAATAACTACGACCTAACTTTTACGAGCTCTGTGGGGCACAAACAATACCATTCATGATTTCCTTTTATAAAATCCATGTTATGCTACGTTCATAGACCAACAATTAAATTCTCACAACTAGCCACTAGCTTTAAGTCTTACATCCTACCTATGACAGAGTGCAGTTGTGCTACCGCGGTCCACGTGCCACTACCTACAATCGCTTCTGCTACTCTGGCAATATCTTTGGTTCAGTAGAGTCAAAATACAATCTCTTCTACATATGACATTCATTTCAGCACATTTTACAAAATCAGGCTTGTCATATTAGCTACTTTTGACTTCATTAAAACAGCAAATACGAGTAGTTAATACTTTCAGCCAGAAGGCAAATACTGGTTTATAAATAATTATTAATGTATAATGAGGCGTCGCATGGCGACGGTGGAATTTTCTAAATAATGTAATTCGTCGTCTTTGGGCGGCAATATAAACAGAAAAATACGGATAGATGTGTGACCCTTCACTATTTTGTTCGCTGGAGAACAAATGAAGCCTTGAACGCTAAAAAGACTTGTACTGTTTTTCTCAAGTAAGACGGACGCAGATTTGTGGCAGTCTGATCTAATTTTTACTAAATGTATAAAAACGTGTTATGTCTAAGTTTGAGTGAAGTGTAAAGAACTGTTATAACTTACCGTGACGACGCAGAGTGACTCAAAGAAGACAATGGCTGTATAAAAAGGGCGCTCAGTGGACATGATACGGACATAATCTACCGTTATTGTAGTACTAAGCTTAAGGTATGATATATGTTTTAGTTATAACAAATATTTGTTCTGGGAATACTGAATCATTTAGCAGTGCTCATTCCTATTATCTCCTCAGTATTATTTTCATTTTAATTATGCATTTTGCTAATATTACAGACACCAAGATCAGCAGTCCAATGTGCGTGTTTCATTGATAAAAAGAAAACTGTTTTATCGTCTTCTTGCATCAGCTTTATTATTGAATTTCCCTTTTGTGTGATGTTACAGTTGTTTTTGCGCCCTTAAGAACTTTATGGTCCCTTAGGAAATTGTTTTGTCATAACAATAACTTCACAACCGGATATAATCGTATCTACGATCATGAAGTAATTAGAAAGACGGTAACGCAATTTATTCATCAATTGCACGCTAGTTGTGACTGCCTCAAGCCACGCGAAACTGCAAGTAAAAAAACTATTCACATCTCATAATGCAATATTTTATGACAATGGTCAATCCATGATTCTTACGCCAATTGTGATTGATAAAACAGTAAGCTAAGTCTCAATTTCCAACTTTCCATTGAATAACAACCTCACTTTTATTTTGTAACATCACACTTGGCGCCTGAACAGGGACTCGACCAAAAATTTGTTCAAATTCTTGGAAAATGTTCTATGTGCTTGTGTTAATAAATGTTCTGTCGTTTCATGAACACATTATCTCTGTGAGAATGACGGAAAATATTCTGGTCAATAACGCAGTTTAATTATCGAGAGAAAGGGAAAGAAAAGAGACGCGAATTTGCTGAGACAACATAGTGCTAACCAAGCCATCAAAAAGTAAGTCAGAATTTTGCATGCGCAGTGTAGTGCTTCAGTAGCAACGTTGCTTTTCCAAGTCGATCCACATCCTTTCTATCTCCTTCCCGCTATAGAAAATCTGCATTATTTTATCTTTCAAAGTAAAATTCTTCGTAGTCTGATAATAGAAATTATTTCTCCCCATTGTTAGTATAGCTGTATTACATTTTCAACATGGTGGATAGTGTGTGCAATTTGCAGTGAAGAGCACCTTCATTCATTTGTCTGAAACGTTTAGGTTCCATCTTGTCTTCTCGCCAGATGGAATTTCATTTGTTGCTCACGCGACAGCGGTGCTCTTAGCGGACTCACCACGTCACTGACAAACGACGAAAGCCTTGCGTAGCACGTGGTTTACTGACGAAAATGGCAGATAGCAAACAGAGACAGGTGACAACAGGAGACGGGAGTGAAAACGTTAATAGTATTCCATACCCTTTACGATCGCGAACGGTAGGTTCCCGTGTGGAAACTGAACTAAGCATGTCTGTAACAGGGGAAAGTGACCCTAAAGTCCAAACCCTTCCCGCTGCAGCTACAAATGACCTCGGTGCGTTAATTGAAATGCTGAAACAACAGTTTGACGCAGTAAATGAGACTACAAAAACACAAAATGAGACTGTTAACGCCCGATTAGATGCTGTAAGCGAATCAGTAAAAACACAAAATGAGGCTGTTAACGTCCGATTAGATGCTGTAAGCGAATCATTAAAAACACAGCTAGGCACAATCAAAACAGATCTGCATAAAGAAATTACGGCTGAATTAAATACCCATTTGGGTGAGGTGCAAACTAAGATCAGTGATCAAATTCAGGAAATGCAGAAACAGGTGAAAAGTGAAATAGCTGAAGTATCTGGAACATTAAACATAAAAATTCAGGCAGCTACCAAAGAAATAAACTCAGAAATGCGGTATCTGACATTGAAGGTGTAGTGGAGGATCTGTCGATGCAGATAGACTCAATCAATATTGGAGAACTGGTTAAGAGCACCGTGAAAGCACACGCGGAGGCATTGTCGGAACACTACGGTGAATGGATAAAGGGTAAAGATATTTTTATCGAAAAGAAGGTCAGGGGGGAAATTAGGGAGACTGTCAAGGATGTAACTTATGAAATCTTAGCTGCTCCTGGTAAGTCGGGAGACACAGTGGTTTCTGAATTGGGACAGATTCGGAGGACACTTACACGGGATCTTCCCGAGTGGAAGCAGCAAGTAGTGGACGAAGTCAGAATGCTGAGAAACTGGGTAGAAAATCCGCACACGCATACGCAAACTATAGGGAACAACTCTTTAGACGGTGACGAATGTCAGTCAACTCCTTATCGTTCACCGCCTGATTACATGCAAAACAACAGTCCTGTTGAGTCCCGAGTAGGGAAAATAAATGATCCGCCCACAATTGTGAGTTTAATGCAAGAGCAAAGTGTGATTAAGTATCGCACTTTTCCTGTTTTTCATCCGCAGAAGTGAGAAATACACCCCATCGTGTTGCTAAAGAATTTTTCCGGCATATTTCCCAGGAGCTGGACAGACAGACAGCGTATTCAGTTCGTCACTGGCTTTATTTCTGGTGATGCAGCATTATGGGGAACGGAAATGGTAGACACGTGTAGGAATTATGAAGAGTTTGAGAAAATGTTCTTCGCATAATTTTGGAGTAATGGGGTACAGCAAAGATTAAGGAAGGAGGTGTATGGTGCGGAAATTTTCAATGAGAAGCATGGAAGTCTCCGGCAATACTTCGAGAAGTATCTAGCAAAAATTAAATTCTGGGATTCTCCGATTTCATCCAGGGACGTAATAGTGATTCTCAAAAGTAAACTCCCTGTGTCTATTAGAGAGAAACTAGTAAATGTGTCCGAAGAAGACACGGATGTATTCCTTTCTGTGCTGGATTCCTTAGATTTAATTAGCGAGGATGTGCGCTCCAAGGTTGGCAGCGGCAAATTCTTCCCTGGCAGCCAGCAGAATGCATCGCACGCGGACAACAATGCGCCGAAGGAGAGGGTGCGCTACTGTGATCGCGGGTACCAACCTGCCAGCCATTATGAAAACGCAAACGGCAATAACTTTAAACGGAAGCAGAAAACCAATTACAGTAATCAGCAGAGATACCACCCAATTTACAACCACCAGGTACAACATCAGTATGGAACCCCACCCTTTAATTCTGCGCCTGAGCAGTATGGAAATTCTCCACAAATGATTGGTAATTTTTCAAATGGGGCAGTGTACAATCAAAGTTATAGGTCGAAAAATAGGAAGTGGCATGGGCAAGGCGGAGGCCACCCAGCACAGCATCAGAACAACTTTTCACAGGATAGAGGACCGCGGAACAATTTTCAAACGTCACCTAATGCGAACTTCCCTTCACAAGGAAATGGTTTTGCCGGCAACCAAAAGATCGGGCGTCAGCAGCCGTCTCAAGTATTCTATTCACAAGTGAATGCACCCAGTGGATTTTACCGCTTTACACCGGCATTTGTACCACATAACCAGCCCCAATATGAAACGGAACAAACACTTAAGGCCATAAATGACAAACAGACCAAACATCCTGCGGAAAATTAGAGGCAGCGCCTTTCAGCCTCCAAGAGGTCGCCGCGGATTTTGAGTGGGGCCACTAACGAATACTCTGATTCTGAGTATGTTAATGCGATACGGTACGACCATGAGACCGACTTACGAGATGACCTTGCACGTGACAAAGAAGCTCAGGACATTAACAACATTTATGATGAACAGGTCCAGGCTTCGATTAAGATTTCTATTGCCAACATTCCTTTCACAGCCATTGTTGATACAGGAGCAAACATCAATGTCATGCCACCATGTTTCTTCAGACAGGTGTCTTCTGTTTCAAAAGTTTTATCATTGCCGATTCAGGGCTGCTCCATATCGGGAGCGATTGGTCCATTGAAACAGAGAGTTAGTTTACAGACACAGCCTCAACTGCAGATAGAATCTGTTTCCGTTTCCTGCCTCTTGCGTACTGGAAATTTCCTTGTGTGAACTGTTAATGATAAGTATTGTGTTGAACAGCGCACTGACTACATGGTAACGGATACTACATGTAAACTTTAAGTATAAATGCTATGTATGGAAAAATTGTTTATAGTGATGGACATGAACTGATATTTCTCCAACAAGCTGAAGTAGGAAATTGGGGTTGCACCAAGAGTTTCAATTTAATTTTAAGTTAGTATTAAGGAAAAAAAAGTGCTTGCGAGGCGATTGCCCAGAGCTATATAAATATGCAAAGGTGAGAAATGGAGGAGGATGCGTAAATAAGCACTTCTCTCAAGATACAAGAAGATTTATAGATTTATTTTTAGTAATGTAAGTACTTGAAGTTCTGTTGTAAAAGCCCAAATTACCTGCTTAAAAAAAAAAAAAAAGGTACATGTTCAAACAGTCCAGACAGTGGACAGGAGTAGAAGAAATAGCTTAAAGTTCAGTTAAAGCGTGGTGTTAAATGGAAGAACAAGTGGTAACCCACATGTGTTCACGCAAGGAGACAATAAGCTGTAGTAAACTAAGTTAGGTGAAATACAGTACAAATAGAGGCAAACCATGAAGCATCAATAACTCCATGAGGCCATTAATTGCTATGAAAGTAAACTATTTCCCTGTGATCTGAGCCCAATGTAAAGAGTATATGAGGAATGTTAGCTGACGAATTGATTTCAGTAGAATCAAAGAACTAAATAACCACACAGCAAGCCCCCTGTATCATAAATAAGTCCAAGTAAAGATCTTCAGAAGATTTGTAGTGTAATATAGCGACCATTCAATACCCTAATTCAAGGCTAATCTAAAGAACAACCAGAGTAAGACGTAGAAGTAGCAAAGCATGCTGTAATGAAAGAGGTTGAAATTTATATATGTGCCTATGTATATTATGATAATTTTATCTACATTGAAATGTCCCTTTTGAACAATTGTACACGACTGTCCTTTAACTGACACACAATATTTTTAGCGCAACGCAATCTGACTTTCAAAAATCCCTACAAAAGAATGGCCCTGACTAACATTAAACTATACCTTTCAGAAATCACTTACCTCACAAAAATCTTCATACCTCACAAAAATCTTCATTACTCGAACTACTGCAATACAGCAAGCGCCACTACTGCCAGCTAAATAAAAGATTCAAACTACGGAAGGCACTAACTACTGATAGGGATAGTTAGCAAATGAAAGATATTAATAGAGAACAAACAATGTATTTACCTTAATGGTCATAATATATATAGCAGTTCATGACAAATTACAAAACTCCGCCATTTCTCTCCCCACATCCACCACTGCTGGCGGCTCACCTCCAACTGCGCAACGCTACGCGCTGTTCACATCCAGCTGCCGCTGCCCAACACTACAATGGCAGACAACAATGCAAACTAGCCACAGACTGCACAAAGCACAGCCAGTGATTTTTGTACAAAGCGCTACGTAACGTTGCCAATAAGAAAATATAAACAGCCTACTTACAACATGCAGATTTTATTGCAAAAATGTCTCCTAAGACACTCCTCTTATGAAATCCATTTTCCTTGTGCCCGTTCCTTTTGATCCTGGTTCATTAACCCAGACCAAGGGTCGATTTGTAAAAGGCACGTGTGCTTCGAGGCAAAGCAGTGCTTATGAGAAATGAGACACGTAGCGTGATGAACTTCGCTAGCTTTGGTAATGTTTGTTATGGACCGGTTGCGTAAACCCAGTGAACTGTCGGTAATTCCATTCATCCGAAAAATAGTAGACACGCGTTACCCTATTTTTTTTTTTTTTTTTGACAGAGAACGATTGCTGAGTACATGAAACGAAGAGGGAGACCTATTGTTATCCAGTCTGCCCTCAAATTTAAAAAAAAAAAAATTGGCAAGCACAAAGGAAAGCACAAAAAAAAAGAAAAATCAGCGTTAAATGCGTACTCGTTTAGTAGTAGATATGCTGCGTGGCAGTAGAAAATGATCTTGGGTGCACTAAAGGATAAATGCAACGAGTGTTGCGAAACCTGTAGTTTTCATAATGAGGAGATGAGCCCTTAAAAGAAAGTTTGAAAGAATATTTTTAGGTTCACTAGTGAAAGTAAACCTTGAGATATAAAGAGTACATTCATAAAGCAGTTGTTCTCTGGACTTAACAAAAGGAGTAACCATTAATTGTAAATATTAGCACGTATGTGATCTTTTGTAAATAGTAGATTATAAGTCTTTCTGTACCAATGGAGGAAACCTGCAAAATTGATTGTTTTATAAATGAGCTCCATCGGCGAAGGAACTAAGCACGAATGCTGTGTGAAGATGCACACTAAAGTGCGACGTGCATAATAAAAATAACTGTTCACTGTATATTAGTGGTAGTGTTGTACTGCAAGTGTAAAAAGAAGTCAAGGCTACGACAACAGGTGCAACGCAAAGTTCAGTGTTGCAGCACATTCGTCGTCACTTACCTGTGAGCCTCATGGGAGGCAGTTGACAGAGAAGTATCGAGGCAGCTTCTTTGTCCGGCTCCTCCGATGGAAAACGCGCCCGAGGTGTTTGTATCGATGCACTCGTGTGATACGAAGTTCACAAAAAAAAAGGAGCAATCGACGACCAGCACCTCTGTTACAGCCTGAGCGCGAACGGATACTGAGTATTGGAGCTCACGCAACACTGTGCAGCTGCTGTGAGTGGCTGACGTGTGGGTGACGAAACAATCCAAACTTTAAACTGCTAACCGCCATGACTTCCATCGTACATACTGGAGAAAAGACATTTGTACACTTGTGTGACTACATTTTCATACGTAAATTAAGCAATTTTCTTGAGTTGAAGTTAAGATGAGTGAGAAGTAGATTGTTAGATTACTCAGGCCTTAAAGCCATTAATACCGGCACTCCTGAACACTGCTAAAATGAATTATAATCCTGTCTCTTGACGGACAAAGAAAATGAATGTGCACTATAGGAAGACCCTAAACTCCAGACCAGTCCCGATCCTTAACAAATGTATCCAATAGGTTGTAAGTTACACTAATAATTTTCCACTTATTCTGTTTCATATTGTAAATAAAAACCCGGGAAGCCACTTGCATTCCTGGCACCATAGTGGAAAGGACATATGTACAGCATGATGAACGCCGTAGACAGCTAACACAGAAAGTGAAAGCATCACGAAGTGTAGTGCTACGTTATTAAACTGTAATTGAGCCACAATGAGTCAACAGATGCTCGAACATTGTCCACTCTAGTTTAGTGAAAATAAGCACTCACTGTACTCATGTATTAGTTGTTAAGCTCAAGAGAAAGTAATTTCTGAATTCTATCCCCTGAAGTGCGAAATGAACTTTCATTTATTGTTATAAGCAAATATGGACCAAACTTAAATATGCACATAAATGTTAATTTTGGTATTATGGAATGAAGTGACTGATGAACAAAGACTGAAAAACTTTATTTTGAAAAATGATAAATATCTGATATATGTTTATAAATGTAATTTCCATTTATGTACCTAATACGCCAATATCATTATGTAAATGTCACACCAAAAATCACGAATATCTCACGAGGACATGAGGATCGAGGTAATCCTTCGGCATTCCCTCTCTCCTCATGGGAGGCAATGTGATATTCGCTATTTTTGACTTCATTAAAACAGCAAATACGAGTAGTTAATACTTTCAGCCAGAAGGCAAATACTTGTTTATAAATAATGATTAATGTATAATGAGGCGTCGCATGGCGACGGTGGAATTTTCTAAATATTGTAATTCGTCGTCTTTGGACGGCAATATAAACAGAAAAATGCGGATAGATGTGCGATCCTTCACTATTTTGTTCGCTGGAGAACAAATGAAGCCTTGAGCGCTAAAAAGACTTGTACTGTTTTTCTCAAGTAAGACGGACGCAGATTTGTGGCAGTCTGATCTAATTTTTACTAAATGTATAAAAACGTGTTATGTCTAAGTTTGAGTGAAGTGTAAAGAACTGTTATAACTTACCGTGACGACGCAGAGTGACTCAAAGAAGACAATGGCTGTATAAAAGAGCGCTCAATGGACATGATACGGACATAAAAATCTACCGTCATTGTAGTACTAAGTATAAGGTACGACATATGTTTTAGTTATAATAAATATTTGTTCTGGGAATACTGAATCATTTAGCAGTGCTCATTCCTATTATCTCCTCAGTATTATTTTCATTTTAATTATGCATTTTGCTAATATTACAGACACCAAGATCAGCAGTCCAATGTACGTGTTACATTGATAAAAAGGAAACTGTTTCATCGTCTTCTGGCATCAGCTTTAACTTTGAATTTCCCTTTTGTGTGATGTTACAGTTGTTTTTGCGCCCTTAAGAACTTTATGGTCCCTTAGGAAATTGTTTTGTCATAACAATAACTTCACAACCGGGTATAATCGTATCTACGATCATGAAGTAATTAGAAAGACGATAACGCAATTTCTTCATCAATTGCACGCTAGTTGTGACTGCCTCAAGCCACGCGAAACTGCAAGTAAAAACTATTCACATCTCATAATGCAATATTTTATGACAATGGTCAATCCATGATTCTTACGCCAATTGTGATTGATAAAACAGTAAGCTAAATCTCAATTTCCAACTTTCCATTGAATAACAACCTCACTTTTATTTTGTAACATCACAAGCTACATGTACAAGTGTACCCCTCAAAAACTCTTACTGAAGATTTATTCAAACACAACAGGAGTTGTTTGCGCATTTAACGTTCTTTCCTTCTCAGCTTCATTAATTTATCTAATTTTAAGCATAGATATGGTTGTTCTCCTGGCCAGTTCGTAGCTTCTCGCGTAACCCTCTCACTCGCGCAGTGCGAGTCAAATTTCACATGACTGTCCCAAACGGCTCGATACTGTACCAAATGCTGTGGCGTATAGGGCAATCTCGAGCAAGCTCTGGGTATAAGGGTGCATACAAGCAGATTCACAACTGACTGTCTTCTTCTTAACATATGGGTGTAAGAAAACGAACGAACGGGTGTCACATGATCAAATTAGAGAATAACGAAGTCCCGACAGCGGTTAAACCTAGGAAACTAGAAACAAAGTTAACTGGGTCTGTGACAGATGTACCATGCCGTCGAACACCCAAGGAATGTTAGAATCATAATGAAGTCACTAAAGGCTTACATGCACCGATGAGTCGTTCAATAAAACTGACAAGGAAGCGGTCATTGGAGATGACCATTCCCAGAACCTCTATGTGTCGTTGGATGAAGACAGAAGATTATAGGTAATTTCGTCCCTGCAGCATCTAAGAATTAAGTAGTCTTGATATGATAACGCGACGCAATACGTGCGAACAGTTACTTGCAGATTTTCCAACGTCAGTGGCTCAGTGTAAGATTATGATGACGGATGAATGTACTGTGTATCTTAGCTTCCTGTCTCAGAATGTTTATATCTTGGGGAAAGACAGCCATTATTATGAGGAAACTAACCGGAATTTTCCTCGTGTTATGCAAGGGGTCGATGTTACCAGTGAATTTATCACAGAGTCGTACTTCTCCGATGGGTCTGTGACTAGTGCATTGTATCTACAGATGTTATCTCAGCTGTTGGTTGCTGAATTCGACTAAGTTCCGCTGCTGAACGACGTTCTCGTGCAACACGATGGTGGCCCTAGACACTTCAGGACTCCTGCTCGAGCCGGCTGCGGTGGCCGTGCGGTTCTAGGCGCTCCAGTCCGGAGCCGCGCTGCTGCTACGGTCGCAGGTTCGAATCCTGCCTCGGGCATGGCTGTGTGTGATGTCCTTAGGTTAGTTAGGTTTAAGTAGTTCTAAGTTCTAGGGGACTGATGACCACAGCAGTTGAGTCCCATAGTGCTCAGAGCCATTTTGAACTCCTGCTCGATACTCTATGAGCAACCTGGTTCCATTCTGGACTGGACTTTGAGCATGTCTACGTAGCGGCCCCGAATCCCGAACTTAGCGTGTAATAATTTGCTGTGGTCCATCTCAAAGGAAAAGACTTCCACAACTCGTGTGGCTTCCGCTGAAGAGCTGGAGGAAGAGATCAACCCCTTAAGAATGATCATTCTCGAAATGCCGCCCCACGCAATAGGCAGCAAATCCAATTCTGCACTGAGAAAGGTGGCCAGCATTCAGAGAGAGTTTGAAATAAGTGAGAAGTATATAAGCAGATTCTTTCCTGTGTTACTCCACTGTTAGATGCATCTTTTTCTATTAATTCTTAACCTGAAACATCGGTCTGAAACAAGTGAGAAGTATACAACTAGATTCGTTCCTGTGTTACTCCACTGTTAGATGCATGATTTTCTATTGGCTCTTAACCAGAAACATCGGTTGGAAATAAGTGAGAAGTATATAAGCAGATTCGTTCCTGTGTTACTCCACTGATAGATACATTTTTTTCTATTAATTCTTAACCTGGATCATCGGTTGTAAATAAGTGAGTAGTAAATGCAGATTCTTTCCTGTGTTACTCCACTGTTAGACGATCGGTTTGAAATATGTGAAAAGTATATAAGGAGATTCGGTCCTGTGTTACTCCGCTGTTAGGTGCATCTTTTTCTATTAACTCTTAATCTGAAACATCGCTATCTCAGACCCGTCGTTCATTTTAAGCGTCGAGTGTGATAGCACTGCAAGAAACGACGGTCTCTCTCTCTCAGTACATTCGTTTTAATACTTTCCATGTGAAAATCAACGTTCAACAATCAGCTGGACTTTGATAGCATACTTATAAAGTATACTGACTACGTATGTTTCACATTGTGTGTAATAATTAGGTAAGTGCAACAGAAGATATGTTTCCAGTTACCACCCTTTTTACTTTCAATTGCTTTTTCGGATTTTCATAGGATTTTATTGTAATCATTAATATCTGTTATCTATTAACTATCGAACGGAGCGACCTTATAAGAGGAATAAGATGCCTGCAGGTTTTGAAGCTTGAGAGTAAAACCAGCCACGTGACATACGTGAAGAGGAAAATGAGAAAGACGACATTTTTGATAATTCTGATGCTGATTATCTGGTAGCTAATGGCCACCATGAAAGATTGATATTGGTGAAAAAAATACTCTTTTGGCAGAATAGCCTGTTGTGACCTGTACAAAGATAATTACTCACAGCAAACACAGTAATTTTATGGTAATGGTAATTTCAAGTGGGAACGTTCAGAGCCCGTTAGAAGAAGAAAGACGCTAAGTACAACACCTTGAAAGGAGGAATGCCTGGAATGAAAGGAACAATCGAATTTTGGCGCAAATACCTAAATAAATCTCAAGTATAGGAGAATTTATTTAATGACGACATACTAGAGCCACACCAAGTGATGGATGGAAAATGAGAAGACATGTTCGAAGTATCCTGCGTCACGGAAAAGCGGAACGGCGTACAAACGCAACAAATGTTGTCAGTCAGTTGAACTGGAATGTGGTAGCAAGATCTGAGTCGACTGTAAAAAGTTTCAGTTCATTTGATTACTACCTTCGTTTATATTTTCAGCAATTTCGTCTAACTCATGAATTTAGTGACTGTCGTAACAATAACAGTACTTTCAAGACTCGTACTAAGTGACTACACATACTCATGATGTTTCTTGTCCGTTTTGACAAATGTAATCATCATAACGTTTAAGGCTTTGACCCTTTTTGTGTGAGTCATCAGACTGCTTTGATTCAGTCCGGCATGAATTTCTCTCCAGTGCCATCCTCTTGGAACCTACGTACTTAATAATTTACTGAATTTATTCCAGTCTCTGACTTCCTGTACAATTTTTACCCTCTGCAGCTCCCTCTAATACCACGGAACTCATTCCTTGATGTCTTAACGGATGTCCTATCATCCTGTCCCTTCTCTTTGTCAGTATTTTCCACATATTCCTTTCCTCTCCGATTCTGCACAGAACCACCTCATTCCTTACCTCGTTAGTCCACCTAATCATCAACATTCGTCTGTAGCACCACATCTCAGGTGCTTCGATTCTCCTCTGTTCCCGTTTTCCTACAGTCCGTGTTTCACTAACATACAATGCTGGACTGCATTCTCAGAAATTTCTTCTTCAAATTAAGCCGTATGTTTGATACTACCAGACTTCTCGTCCTCAGGAATGCCATTGCTATATTTTGATGTCCTCCTTGCTTCGTCCGTTATTGGTTATTTTGCTACGTAGATAGCAGAATTCCTTAAATTCGTCTGCTTTGTGACCATCACTCCCGATGGTAAGTCTCTCGCTGTTCTCATTTCTACGACTTCTCATTACTTTCATGTTTCTTCATTTTATTCTCAGTCTGTACTCATTAGACTCTTTATTCCATTCGGAAGATCACGTAATTCTTCTTCACTTTCACACAGGAAAACAGTGTCATCAGCAAATTGTATCACTGATATCCTTTCACCTACAATTTTAATTCTATTCCTGAGCCTTTGTTTTATATTTTCTCAAAAATTTTCATCCACTGTTGCACTTCCTTAGGGGTTAAATTTCCAGAAACACTGAAACACGTACTTCTTCGTTCCGAAATAAGTGAAATTCCAACTGTCACAGAAGCAGATTTAAGAATCTTTGATAATTATTTATTGTCGAAAAATTTTCACCTGCTATTTTACCCCCTCAGTGGTTGAATTCCCAAAAATATTGAAACACGTATCTTTTGTTTTCTTATGGAAACCAGATACCAGTTTTCGTAGTTCTAGCTTCAGAATTCCATTAATGGATAGATTTTCAAAAAGAGTTTCATCTCCTATTTCACCTCGTTGGGAGTGGAATTTCTAACAATCCCTTCTTAAACGGTGACTGCAGTATAAAATCCACACCCTCTCCCTGCTTCAAGTTTTTATTCTTAGCAGTTTGGGCTGGGAATCTGTCTCAGCCTATTTCACCCCTTAGGGTGTGAATTTCCAAAAACAATAAAATATGTATTTTTTCATCTCAGACCAAGAATCCAAACACCCGCTTACAAAGATTCGCAATGAAATGTTTTCATAAAACCTTTCACATTTTCACCCCCTTAGGTTTTGAATTTCCAAAAACAGTGACATGCGCAAGTTTATTTCTAACAGAAAAGCCAAATACAAATTTTCGTACATGAAGCATCAGACATGCTTGTACAATAAAATATTTCCATAAAAACTGTTGTCCACTGTCTCTCCCCCCACAGGAGCTGAATTTCCAAAAGCAGTGAAACGCGTATTTTTTGTTTGTAATTGAGAATCAAAATTTTTATCTTTCATAAAAATTGCTTTGAAAAAGCTTTCATAATAAAATATTTTCATTAAAAATCTCATACCGCATTTTACCCTCTTAGGGGTTCAATTTCTAAAAAACAGTGAAACACGTATTTTTTTTATTTGTAACCGAGAAATCAAATACCAGTGTTCACAGTTGTAGCTTTAAAAATACTTTCGTAAACGATGACACTTTTCAAAAAAAAAAAAAAAAAAAAAAAAAGCTTTCCCCACTTCACCCCCACAGGGATAAATTGCCAAAAATCCTGAAACGCACATTTCTTTATTTCTGACAGAAAAACTCAAATAATGTTCGCGGGTCTAGCGTCAAAATTGCATTAAAAAAACAGAAAACAATTCATTCTCGGTTTCACCCCCTTAGGGTTGGAATTTCGAAAACCGCGTCTTGAAAGATGCCCACAGTATGAGGTCTACACCCTCTCGAAGTACCGAGCGAGGTGGCGCAGTGGTTAGACACTGGACTCGCATTCGGGAGGACGACGGTTCAACCCCGTGTCCGGCCATCCTGTTTTAGGTTTTCCGTGATTTCCCTAAATCACTCCAGGCAAATGCCGGGATGGTTCCTCTGAAAGGGCACGGCCGACTTCCTTCCCCATCCTTCCCTAATCCGATGAGACCGATGACCGCGCTGCCTGGTCTCCTTCCCCGAATAACCAACCAACCAACCTCTCGAAGTCTTAAGTTTGGGGTGGGTGATTAGACAGCCAATCAGCTAGTCAGGCAGGACTTCGCCTTTTACATATAGAGATGAATCTGCAAGCTCCTTTTTTTCCTGAACTGAGGGTCTATTCATCCACATTGTCCTACAGTTTAGCCAGAAACTGTTAGGGAATTCACTGACAGTCAGCCATCAAGCAACATGTGAAGACTTTGAATGATATTGCAACCAATGTCAATTAGTTGTGAACGACGGGTCCCCATAGTCTTACGTACAATTGCTGAGTACATATCACGACGCGCCATGAGAAGTTTCTTTTCAATAATTGGGTCACCTGTCATGTGATGAAACCAGGCACAACTTCCTGTCCTCTGCCAAACTCTTCTCAGAGTAGCACTTACACCAAACATCCTACGTTACTAGTTGAATAATCTCCACTCTACATCTTCCCCTAGAGTTATTGCCCTCATTGCTTGGCCCTTGTACCACACAAATCATTTCCTGAATCTTCACACATTCTTGATTCAGTTTTGCACTAATTATTCTGGAGGCATGTTTGGCGATCAGAACAGGAACTCCGGAGATGACTTCATTATATGGGGTGGGGTGTGGGGGAGAGGGGACGAGGGGTATGGGCGGTACAGCGGGTGGGGGAAAGGAGGGGTGAAACTGCGCTTTATTAGCTCCCAGGACTAAATTTTCAAACTAAATTACATTTTGTATTCAGTAGACAACTCTGTCCCTTCAGCATCTTCGGAATCTCTCACATCTAATAAGATGCTGACGGTCCCTGTTACCTCATAGTATTCTACGAAAAATTCAAAAGGCGTACACCATCTACGACTGCGATTTTATTCTCACTTTTCCCCCAAATAAAAAAGTACATTTGACCTTGAATATACTCTGCTCTGACTTTTTTGGTTCAAGGCTTATGTTGCTCTAACATCCATAAAACCAGAACCTCTATGTACAGCTTAGTAGACTAGCCGGAATAACAGAAGGGCAAATAAATGTTTAACCAAGTAAAACAGCCAGTACTATACAAGAATAAACAAACCAAAGTACCAAAGTGTAAGAGAACGTATTACTATATGTGTCACAGGTCCGGACAGAGTGTCTGCTTGTCCAGTTGCAAGTTCCTAGGATTCTCTACTGCGGTAATTACTGGAGAAAGAAGTTACATTATCACATTACGTACTGGTTCTTTTATATAAAACGAACTCTTAGCTAAATGATACCCTTGACTGTCAGCGAAAAGAATGGCAACTACATTTTAAAAAATTCAGGAACATACAATAAAACAGCAAACATAATAATAAGGCTAATTCAAAAGGAAAAGCAACTGGTCACCAAACAGGTGAGAAATGATGGTCATTTGGTAATACAATTATAAATTAATAACAATAATAAAACACATAGGCTAGTTACAGACGGTGCTCCAGGAATCGACATATGAGTAGGTCAGGCCAAAAACACTTTCGCGAGCGATGAGAAAGGCAGCCAAGAGTTGCATTCACTTCACAAGATGGTAACTCAGACTAGTGGCAGTCTAACGAATGACTAATGATAATCTGCTGAAGCTACGTAACATACAATACCGAATGCAACGATGGAACACCACGCCAAAGCCGGAACCGCCGGTCTGCACTACGACCACAGAATGCTGTGTTTAGCGAGTCTGAAAGGAGAAAGGAACCACACTACTACCAGAGTAGAAGGAGTAGAAGAAACACCAACCGACCTACTAAACAAGGAAACTGCAAAAACTACATGCCTTACAGGACAGCAGCGGCAAGGGGAGGAACGTACACTGCAGTTACATACACCAACCTCCAGGACCAGTCACTGGGGCATCAGCGGCCACCAGGCAGGAAAAATACCACTGGTTGAGCTTAGTAAGTAGTAACACATAGAACGCAGCAATTAGTAACAAGAAGTCGAGGTAAGCTGATTAGATCCGCCTTCCCCCAAGCACTCCATTCGCTGCTCTTTGTCTCGCCGCCACTACGAGCCACAAGACAAACCCAACTCACTGGAAAGTCGCAAGATCTCACGATGCTGGAGGTTTCACTGCTAGGATTCAAATCAACTCAACTTGAAGCTTGTTGGATCCTGTTCACGATTAGGTGGTGTACCCTTGCGACCACAGCCCTTCCATCCGGCAGTGCATGCGTGCCGCCAGCGATCCCGGGTTGTTCCCGCACTGCCTTCTTGGCTCCTCCGGAGTCCCAAACCGGTTCCTCATTCGCACGACTCTGAAGAATAACGACGTCACCCCAGAAATAGGGCCACAGTTACTACATATCGATAACGCCGCTGCTGCCACTAGCGGACACGCAACGCTTGCGAAAGCCAGTGGCGCCAGTCAACACAAGAAGAATACAAACAACTGCACTGATGTCAGCTAAACGATACAGTCTGGTCTCCAACAGAGGACGGAAACCTACAACAGAAGCAACGCGAGCCGCTGCACAGCGCTATTTTCCGTTACAGTAAGTCCTTGTTTGAGTTCAGTCTCCCTTGTAAAACGTGGTCTGTATTAAATGTAGCCTGGAGTTGCAAGCAATTTAAAATAGAAATTTCGGAACAGCCTTGATAAAGTTCTTGAACGACATAAATTTGCCTAGTTGGTTGTTGGCGGTAGGATTAAATTACCTTTTATTTTAGTTAGTTCATTACTATGTATTTCGGCTGCTATACTATTCTCTAATGTTTGCAGTTCATATCACATGTAAAATAAGTAAAGTGCAAATCATAGGAAAACCAAGGGCTGAAGAACTCTTGACTGTCAGCTAAGAGATCAGTCTTTGTTAAAGTTCTTAGAGCACTGTAATGGTAGATCTTTCTTAATCGCATGTACCTGGATTACTCTAAGCGTACCTCGCTACGTAACAGAAATTTAAAAGAACTACTTAAATAAACACTGCTTAAACACTACTTAAGTGAAGTTAAATAGGAGATAGGAAGTAGTAAAGCCTTACAAGGATTTGATAGCATAGGCTGAGCAACATATACCCGGCAGACGAAGAAACAACATACCTCCTTTATATTCCTCCCACTCACTGTTTTATGTCACTTTCGTGGTTAACAATACCTATACATCGAGAATATCGTCCGCTCAGGTTTACCTCTGACTTCTGTTGAAGCGTGGCTTACTTAAGTTTTGAACGACTTTACGTAATCGTTTTTCCACTTCTCTGTTAACATTTCAAATTTAAAACCTTTAAATTATTCCTTATTTCATTAAAAGAACAATACTTTGGCACCTAGTGACCAGGTTACTATCGCACGCAGTGCTATGTACGACACATTTGCGCAGCTAATAGTCAGCGAGAAGTATGTGTTTATATTTTTTTTATTTTTTGTTTCAAAATATTTAAAACATGGTCGAAGATTGTATATTCACTCTCGGTCGAACATGAGCAACCAAAAACGTCAAAAACACGCAAGATATACAAAACGTCATGAAATATTTAGTTCGCATTAAACATTCAGAAAAGCCCAAGAATAATATGAAAACACTTCACAACTATTTTTGTATCTAGTTACTTACACTCCGTAACAGGAAGCAGGACACATACAGCATGTAATAATATCATTGGATCGCATGAAAGCGACAGTATTACTTTTTTTTCCTCGTTTCCACATTCAGAACCCAAACGACAGTAACAGAACCACAAATAACTAATGCGCGATCTGCGCTCTTATGATACCCACTACTGTAACGCATTTGTACACTGATCAACAAGACGTGAGAGACGAGCGTCAGTGAGGAATCCTTAATTGCTGAATATTTCTCCCACGGTCCGATGTCCCCATCTTTTAACGCTGAGGGCTGACGTGGCCCCGGAGGCTTTAGCTGGGATAGATACCGGAGGAAACATCAGACCGAGCGAGGGCCAATACCTTGAATACGTGCAAGTTGCGGGGAGTAGGGGCAGGCACGGTTTCTCTAGTACAAGTTTTATTTTTACCTTTATTATTTTACAACTTTATGAACTTTATTTTAAAATAGTAAGTAAACACTCGTTATCATGAACAGCAAAATCCTTAATATAGATTCTTCGTGAAAGTTCCTGAAACATTATTTAACCAACAGTCTCTTGAAAAATAATAGAACGAAGAACAGCTCTCAGAATCGATTTACAATGCTGAAAACTCAAAACGCCAGATGTATGGTTATGAACAACATTAAAATTAGAAATTGTGTAGTGCAAGGTCAAATAAAAGATTCTAACGTCACATGGCAATACAAAAGTTTTCCTAGATATCAGCTGTGATATCTAAAGGCAATAAAATACCGATCAAAAATTTTTAATTAAAACAACTTGAATGCAGTAAAATCTGATTACTCTCAACGAACACTCTAACCTCGTAGCCTCTACGATGCGCACCGTATCACACAATATTTTCCTTCCTTTTAAAGACTTTACATCATAAACTTCCCTACATATGATACATACGACACCCAGGGAATTATGACAGATAATTAAGCATTGATTTTATAGCTAGCCGGGTATGTAAATCTTTTCTTTTCAAAAGAAATAAAAAACACAAATCAACTCTTAAGCTCAGTGGTTACATTTGTCAATAAAATAATATAGAAGACACATCTTTAGTTTCGTCGTGGTCATGCGGTGTTTTGCACCGTGCTGTCTTTGAGGATAACACGGGAAAGATTTTGCACGATGTGCAAAAGGTTAACAGGGCGCAACCAACTTACACAAATTGCATACTAGGGTTACATGTCGATGTGGATGCAGCTCTAAAATCTTAAATCGGGCGACGGAGTAGATGCGGTACTACTGAACACTTCGACTATACAGCAGAGCACCAGGCAGCAGTACGGCAGGGTAGACAATATACATATCAACAACTACTGCAAGACAACCTCGACAAAAAGAGTAAGAAAATATTTGGGGTTTTTAAACTCTTAGGAGGGCCACACCAAACTACAGAATGACGTCCCAAAGTAAATTATGAAAATACTGTCGGCGATTTCAGCTCGACAAGTAGAACCGTAAAATACAGTAAGAAGTGAACAGCAATTAACACCATTTATAAGCGTCCGACTGAAAAACGCCACAGTCAATCTTGACATTACTACAAACATTTGACAGTACCTCCAAAGTTCACTCGTGGACACTACCAGAGTGTCAAATTACTCGTTATAACTGTAGAAAGACCTGAGTCGAAACAAGGCCGCGGGAGTAGACAACATTCCATTAGAACTACTGATGGCCTTGGGAGAGCCAGTCCTGACAAAACTCTACCATCTGGTGAGCAAGATGTATGAGACAGGCGAAATACCCTCAGACTTCAAGAAGAATATAATAATTCCAATCCCAAAGAAAGCAGGTGTTGACAGATGTGAAAATTACCGAACTATCAGTTTAATAAGTCACAGCTGCAAAATACTAACGCGAATTCTTTACAGACGAATGGAAAAACTAGTAGAAGCGGACCTCAGGGAAGATCAGTTTGGATTCCGTAGAAATGTTGCAACACGTGAGGCAATACTAACCTTACGACTTATCTTAGAAGAAAGATTATGAAAAGGCAAACCTACGTTTCTAGCATTTGTAGACTTAGAGAAAGCTTTTGACAACGTTAACTGGAATACTCTCTTTCAAATTCTGAAGGTGGCAGGGGTAAAATACAGGGAGCGAAAGGCTATTTACAATTTGTACAGAAACCAGATGGCAGTTATAAGAGTCGAGGGGCATGAAAGGGAAGCAGTGGTTGGGAAAGGAGTGAGACAGGGTTGTAGCCTCTCCCCGATGTTATTCAATCTGTATATTGAACAAGCAGTAAAGGAAACAAAAGAAAATTTCGGAGTAGGTATTAAAATTCATAGAGAAGAAGTAAAAACTTTGAGGTTCGCCGATGACATTGTTATTCTGTCAGAGACAGCAAAGGACTTGGAAGAGCAGTTGAACGGAATGGACAGTGTCTTGAAAGGAGGATATAAGATGAACATCAACAAAAGCAAAACGAGGATAATGGAATGTAGTCAAATTCAATCGGGTGATGCTGAGGGGATTAGATTAGGAAATGAGACACTGAAAGTAGTAAAGGAGTTTTGCTATTTAGGGAGTAAAATAACCGATGATGGTCGAAGTAGAGAGGATATGAAATGTAGACTGGCAATGGCAAGGAAATCATTTCTGAAGAAGAGAAATTTGTTAACATCGGGTATAGATTTAAGTGTCAGGAAGTCGTTTCTGAAAGTATTTGTATGGAGTGTAGCCATATATGGAAGTGAAACATGGACGATAACCAGTTTGGACAAGAAGAGAATTGAAGATTTCGAAATGTGGTGCTACAGAAGAATGCTGAAGATAAGGTGGGTAGATCACGTAACTAATGAGGAGGTATTGGATAGGATTGGGGAGAAAGAAGTTTGTGGCACAACTTGACTAGAAGAAGGAATCGGTTGGTAGGACATGCTCTGAGGCATCAAGGGATCACCAGTTTAGTATTGGAGGGCAGCGTGGAGGATAAAAATCGTAGAGGGAGACCAAGAGATGAATACACTAAGCAGATTTAGAAGGATGTAGGTTGCAGTAGGTACTGGGAGATGAAGAAGCTTGCACAGGATAGAGTAGCATGGAGAGCTGCATCAAACCAGTCTCAGGACTGAAGACCACAACAACAACAACCGATATCAACGCTCTCCTCCCAAGCAGCACTCTAACCGGAGACTGCAGTACCGAAGCAAAGCTTGCACCTGAGATAAGCGCCACCAACGTGCACCCTTTCTAGAATTCTTAAGTTCACCTTATACGCCAAACTTGCCGTAATTCTTCGTCGGAATCCAAGGGCAGAACAAAGAAGTCACTTCTCAACCCTTAAGTGACCACACGATGGCTGCTATCGGGACAACACCGGACCTCCATACTGGGATCTTGGAGCTCACGGCGTTCCGTCCCCAACCGACAGCTTCCGCGGGGCCCATCGACCAAGCGGCATTGCCCTCCGACACACACAGTCCCGATCTCACTCCTCGCACCCCGTTCTTCCTCGTTCTGTCGCTTCGTGGAGCGCGGAAAGCCAACTCGCCAAAGATCTGCGGCAACCAGAGACTCCAATCCGAGTTCGATATTGACATCGTGGCGAGTACTGAGAAATCGGGTGATTAAAAATAAACAATTAATTAAATAGCTAGCCGTACCAGCTCAAGGGCCATTGATTTCACTTTTAATACTGGACTACATTTGTTTTCCATTCTCTTACTTCCAGAATCATTTTTAATGGATATTGTTTCAAGTAATACTGTGGGGTTACATGTTGTTGTTGTGGCCTTCAGTCCAGAGACTGGTTTGATGGAGCTCTCCATGTTACTCTATCCTGTGCAAGCTTCTTCATCTCCCAGTATCTACTGCAACCTAAAGCCTTCTGAATCTGCTTAGTGTATTCTGGGTCTCCATCTGCGATTTGTATCCTCCACGATGCCCTCTAATACTAAATTCGTGATCCCTTGATGTCTCAGAATATGTCCTACCAACCGATCCCTTCTTCTAGTCACGTTGTGCCACAAATTTCTCTTCTCTCCAATTCTATTCAATACCTCCTCATTAGTTATGTGATCTACCCATCCAATCTTCAGCATTCTTCTATAGCACCACATTTCGAAAGCTTCTATTCCCTTCTTGTCTAAACTGTTTATCGTCCACACTTCACTTCCATACATGGCTACACTCCATACAAACTCTTTCAGAAACGACTTCCTTTCACTTAAATCTATACACGATGTTAACATATTTCTCTTCTTTAGAAACGCTTTCCTTGCCATTGCCAGTCTACATTTTATATCCTCTCTACTTAGACCATCGTCAGTTATTTTGCTCTCCAAATAGCAAAACTCATTTACTACTTCATGCGTCTCATTTCCTACTGTCTTAAAGTTCTATTTGTCTTGCATCTAGAGCATTATACTGTTTAGCGTCTAGAGCAACCTTGGATTAAAATGTCTTCTTGGCTTCACAATTAAGGCGCTGTCTCACAGTAAACCAAGGCAAAACCTAGGGACAAAGTTTCAACCTTGATAAAATATTTACAGATTCGTGGATATCATATCAAGGCCAAATTATCTGTTACGTTTATGGTGTTACATAAAATGTATATTCTTTCAGTTTTGGTGACTTAAAGGCACTTCAGACCTTAGTGAAGGAGTATGAACTGCTGTGTGTACTGACTACCAAGGATAATATCACTTTTAGTAAAGTTCATTCTCGTCATTAATGATCAGCTGGATACGCGATGTCGGCAAAACGTCAGCAAGGGAGCTGGCAGAGGCGGCAGTGATGAGTTAGACAGATCGTTGTCGAAGCCCTTCGTGGATTCCGCCAAGGTGTGAGATTGTAGGTACGTCAAGGACCCTGAGGATGACTGAAGAATTGGAATTGACAAGTTACATACAGCATTCGGTGGCGTGCGAGCATGAAACTTTCAACTAACGAGCTAAGCGCAAAAAGTCAAAACAAAGCTATATGGAGGGATTGAATGAAGCACACCAGACAGACCGACATGACCGGAGAGGTCTCCTCTGTAGTAGAATGCGGGGCGGGGTGGCCGGACGGTTCTAAGCGCTACAGTCTGGTACCGCGCGACCGCTACGGTCGCAGGTTCGAATCCTGCCTCGGGCATGGATGTGTGTGATGTCCTTAACTTAGTTAGATTTAAGTTGTAGGGGACTGATGACCTCAAAAGTTAAGTCCCATAGTGCTCAGAGCCATTTGAAACATTTTTGTAATATATATATATATATATATATATATATATATATATATATATATATATATATATATATATATATCATTAATATTACATGAGAGCGTCCAAAATGAATTTTATTCCGGACGATATTTCGTTACAATAAGGCCACCTGTCTTGTCCAGTTTCTCTTGAACAATCCGCTAATGCACCACAAGTACGCTTGTAGGGTGGCTATTAGAGTATTTTAGTCACGTATGAAAGTAAACTTATCGGAATCGCGCTCGTGCCGCCAGTGAGTCAACAATAGTGTTTACGTGTAGCAAATGTCGGTTAACAGCTCACAGTAATCAACGGTTAGCTTGTCCTCATTTATAATTATTTACGAGATCTCATTTGGCATTGTTTATGAATTCAAGCCTCGTTCCCCACTCTGAAGTCACGTATACACACCAGCACGCTTACTGTACAAGATCCACCTGGGCTTATCCTTTAACACTCGGATAAATAAAGTAATCCTACTTTAGTTTGTTCCCCATCGAGCGATTGCATCAACTATCTACTCCATAGAAACGAAGTTTGCTGGTCTATTTATGTATTAATGTGACATATCCGAAAGAACAGACACCAAGCGAAATCCTCATTTGTAATAGATTATATGTAAACTGAAGGTGGACGGGCGAGAAAGGAAAAGCAAGGGAACGGATTACTGATGGCACCAGCATCGGGACATCAACTTACATATTGGTTACGTATTTCATTACAGCTAATCAACCTTTTGAGGTTGACCGCCTGAATCACATACGAAATCAGATTATGTGCGGGAATCAGCTATGTAAGTAACCTCAAATCAATAAAATTCGTAATAGATCTATCGTTAATACAGAACTCCGCTCGAGAGATAATTCTATATGACACACCTACACCCAATATTCAGAACTGAGCATATATGCTCGATAGGAAGGAGGATAAACGTTGGTACAGTGTCATCATATTTATTACCACAGAACTACTCATTCTGGTACCAAGCTGAATGATGAATTTATAACAAGATCTCGTTACTAATAATGAAAATTTGCAATATACTCTAACAGACTCAAGTGATCAACCAATTGGATCAATACTAATCTGATGGCCCTTTTGTGTCACAACAGGCTGATTCGTAATTTAAATATTATTTGCTAGACTGACAAAAAAATGGGAACTATGAGAACTAACGTTTCTTTTGTGTAAATGTAGAATTCCCCACAGATGTGATCATTAGCACAGAGTAGCGCTAAGCATTTATGATTCTAATGCCCTAAAATTCCATGTACTTGTGAAATACAAGAAAAAATAACTAATTTTTCTTTACAGACTTGACAGAATATTTTCAACAAGAAGAAAACTACTCAGCAGAAACTCACTTTATCGAGGACATACCTAATTATTTTTATACACAACAAAATATCATTCTGGTTGTCAGTTATTATAAATCACAAACCACCTCACATATGAAAATGCGCTCATATTTTCTCATAATCAAACTGTATGTCCCATAAACGCTCTCCTGTAATCAAATACTTTCAGTACTCATGGATTTACTATTATCACAGTTACTACCAGCATGTTTGTTACCCTCTCCTTATTAGACTCATCAAATTCCTTTTTCATCGATATAATCCCAAACACAATTTTTATCATTTTCCAGTGTTCACGTCAGATTAGAAATAACCAGTAAGTCATATCAAGAAACAAGACAGAAAATTTAATTTTCAGATACACTTGTTTACACACTAGTTTATTTAACTTTCTGGTTGCCCCCAGGGCACCATGCAGAAGAGGTGACAAAATCACAGCAGAATGAGATTATTCATGCAGGAGAGGACTTCGGAATTTATCCATAAATCCTCTCAGATTAATTAATCTCATAATGCTAATCGTTTACCGCCCTCATCCTCCCCAGCTTCATCCATTCTTATTCGTTAACTCGATCCGTTAATGTCAATACGCCACTACCATAAATCTGTACATCTATCTACGTGTATCTGTCCAATAGTTAAGTTCAACGAAAAACTGATCATTTTTAGTATCAGTTGTTCATTCATTCGTTTGTCTTGCTCAAGAGAGAAGCTCGTCACTCTGTTGAACAACCATTTATCGTTTCCAATAACGACGCTTTAGCTTGTTTAATACTACCTACTTCTTTCTTTAATTTATAAACTGCTTCCTGAATATTCTCCTGAGCATTTGAAATGCTCTTGCTTATCAGAAATTTCTTTGGCAAAGCTAGCTTGGGACGCAGTATTTTCTTCCGCGAAGCTGGCTTGCCAATCAGCAGTTCCGTTTGAGAAATCCTGTTTTACACCTGCCATCTCTCCGAGTTTGTTCTCGAGTGCTCACAAGATTTCGTCTTGTCATTTGATTTCAAGACTACGTAAGTTTTCCGCTGTAGGATCTCCGTTCCATTGACTCAGTCCAACGGGTTTGATATTGTCTACTTCTGGCTGAACATTTCCCTCATCCGTAGGATCCATTTTGCCCTGACTTCCAGCTTTTATCATACGATCCAAAATCCCGATAAAAAGGAAAGTTTCTACTTTAGTGTTAATGCAATAAGTAACCAAACCCGACGAATGATTGCAATGAGTAGGCTGTCAGATTACTCTTTCCAAAATACAATCTAACAGTGCTTCGCGTTGTTAGTATGCGAAAGACCAACTTTTGAAAAAAAAAATTAATCTTACTGATAATATTGTTAGAAGACAAGAAACTCTCATGTGATGCAACAGTCGGCAGCGTTAGTCTGCAACCTCTCTTACCCCCAATTGCAACTCCATGCAGCAGAAAAATATACAAAAATGTAATACAATATAACATCAAATCCCATTAATAAGGGCGCCATTAAAGTGTGGCTTACATAAATTTCGAGAGCAATGAACAATACTTTTTCGCACCTAATGATCACTGTGAAGCATGTGTTTACTTTTAGTTTTTATTTTATATCTGAAATTAGTCATAAAAAGGTTGAAGAATGCACTTTCACTCTCACTAGAGCATGAGCCAGCGTACAACGAAGAACCACATGAGTTGTTCAAATGGTTCAAATGGCTCTAAGCACTATGGGACTTAACATCTGAGGTCATCAGTCCCTTAGAACTATTTAAACCTAAGTAACCTGAGGATATCACCCACATCCATGACCGAGGCAGGAATCTAACGTGCGCCCGTTGTAGCGGCACAGTTCCGACCCGAAGCGCCTAGAACCGCTCGGCCACAGAAGTGGTTCAAAATATCATATACCGTTTAGTTCGTACTTAACATTTTGAAAATCTCAAGAATAATCTAGATATTCCTTGCCTCCTTTCCTTTTATCCAGTTTTCTACAGTTTGTAATAGAAAACAAGACACATTCAGCTTTCAAATTATGACAGAAGTGCATTAGAGCGACTATACCTCTTTTCTTTTCCTCGTTTAGACATGCTTAGCCAAAGAATAATACCAGAATAAGATACATTAATTTGCGTTCTGTACTCTTACGATATCCACTAGCATTACGTATATCCTGGCCAACAAAAAGTGAGATATAACTTGAGATTATCCTGTCAGCGTTCCGTATCCCATTACGCTTGAAGATAATTACGATTCTTGTCGTTTTAGTGACATCTGGTGTAATCCTTAATATTGAAAAGTAAGGCAAAATAGTTAAAGGTTTTATAGCGAAATGTTTTATTCTGCGTTATCGACCATTTCTGTATGTTTATCATATTTATGTAATTCGTCTTTATTATCTTGTGTGACACGCCAACCACGCTCTGCACCTAAAATTATCTGTAGTAGACAAGTACGGCGAATGTAACCCAACTAAGAGCCTTTATGTCGAGGTCCGGTGAGCCGACCAGTCTGGGGTTGGTTTTTAGGCGATTTTCCATCTGCCTTGGCGAATGCGGGCTGGTTCCCCTTATTCCGCCTCAGCTACACTTTATCGGCGATTGCTGTGCAAATAAGTCCTCCGCGTAAGCGTACACCACCATTACTCTACCAAGTAAACATAGGGGTTACACTTGTCTGGTGTGAGACGTTCCCCGGGGGGGTCCACCAGGGGCGAACCACAGAATAACCCTTAAAGAGTGGATCGGTGTGGTGCGGCGGAGGGGGAAGTGGACTGAGGTAGCCGTCGTGCGGTTGTGGACCACTGCGGCTGCGGCGGGGACGGAGGCTCTCCGTCATTTCTAGGCCCCCCGTTAACATACAGTACAATACAAAGAGCCTTTAACGCGTTGTATCAATAGAAAACCAGTACCTGTCCGGACAGTCGCACTTGTTAGCAAGCCTTTTCCGGGATTCGAGCAGGACCTGCGGCCTGGAGCCCTGATCGAATCCGCCTATATCCTGACGATGAGGTCAGATCTGGTTGTATGGTAGTTCTTATGCGGTTCCCCACTGGCGATTAGCTGAATACCGGGCAGCTAGCCGAGTCATGCCTCAGTTACACAATCTGCAAACACCTCGAGACGTTAGGACACAGCCCACACTATTATGCAGCCACCACTATCTTGCATAGTAGCTTGTTGACAACTTGAGTCCATGACTTTGTGGGGACAGCTCTGGCCAACTGAAGTGCGGACTCACCTCACCAGGCTATGGTTGTCCAGTCGTCTATGGTCCAACCGCTATGGTCATGCGCCCAGAAATAGCGCTGCTGGCTACGTCGTACTGTTAGCAAAGGCACTTATGTTCGTCATCTGCTGCCATAAACCACTAACACAAAATTTTGCGTGTAGGATATGTTCGTCATGCGTTCCACGTGTATTTTTTCGGTTATTTCACTCTCTGTTGCTTGTCCGTTAGCACTGAGAGTGCTACGAAAAGGCCACTGCTCGCCGGAATTAAATGATGGCCTCTGCATTGTCCTTTGTGGTAGGTAAGGCCTGAAATTTGGTATTCTCGGCCGACTCTTGAGACTGTGGGTCTTGGAATAGTGAATTCCCTAACGATTTTCGAAATGGATTGTCCCGTGCATTTAAGTCCAACTACCACTCTGTGTTCAAAGTCTGTTACTTTCCTTCCTGCTGGAACCTTTTCATATGAATCACTTGAGTAGAAATGATGACTCCACCAATGCACTTCCCTTTTTTGTCTTGTGTACACGATACTACCACCTTCTTTAAACCTTACGACGTTTGCCACCTCAGTTGATACAAGGTGGTCCAGAAATATTGCGACAAACTTTGAGGGATTGTAGAGTGTATCCTGAAGAAAAGATCGAGAATAGGAACCCGTGTCCAGAAATTTCATTGAAAGGCGCTATAGTGCGTCGAAATTATAGGCGCTGGTGCCTGCTACTAGGCCACCCTTTTTGATGCAAACGTGACTCTGTATGCTGACGAACTGTAGGTGGAACGCCTCGCACTGTTGTTATTCAGTGATTAGATTAGATTAGTACTTGTTCCATAGATCATGAATACGACACTTCGTAATGATGTGGAACGTGTCAGGTTAATAAAAGATGTCTGTACAAGATATTACATTACACAAAATACTGCATGACACTAATGTTTAAGTGTTTTTTTTCCTTAATTTATGTCTAAATATTCAGCCAATTAGTAGACGGAGTTGTCATCTAGAAACTCTTTTAATTTATTTTTAAATGTTAGTTGGCTATCTGTCAGGCTTTTGATGCTGTTTGGTAGGTGACCAAAGACTTTTGTGGCAGCATAATTTACCCCTTTCTGTGCCAAAGTCAGATTTAACCCTGCATAGTGAAGTTCATCCTTTCTCCTGGTGTTATAGCTAGGCACACTGCTATTACTTTTGAACTGGGTTGGATTATTAACAACAAATTTCATAAGTGAATATATATAGTGTGAGGCTACTGTGATGATCCCTAGATCCTTAAATAGATGTCTGCAGGATGACCGTGAGTGGGCTCCAGCAATTATTCTGATTACACGTTTTTGAGCAATGAATAGTTTTCTACTCAACGACGAATTAACCCAGAATATGATGCCATACCAAAACAGTGAATGAAAGTAGGCATAGTAAGTTAATTTACTGAGATTCTTATCACCAAAATTTGCAATAACCCTAATAGCATACGTAGCTGAACTCAGACGTTTTAGCAGACCATCACTGTGTTGCTTCCAGTTTAACCTCTCATCAATGGACACACCTAAAAATTTTGAAAATTCTACCTTAGCTACAGACTTCTGTTCAAACTTACAGCCACTATCATCGGTGGAGGAGATGGAGGTAGCTGCTGCACAGACAGGCGTTCCGTTCTAAGAACGCCATGCTCTGTTTCCTTGGCAATTTATGTTCTCCTGTACACTGAAAAACATCAGAAATGTTGGAGGATTCCCAGAGAAAAAGAAACTGGTGTTGGAAGTCCCTGTACAGGACTGTCATCCACCAAGGCAATAAAGCACCAGAAGCCTCTCTACACAGCAGCTAGCTCATTCTTCTCCGTTGGAGATCGTGGCAATCACTCGCAATGACTGAATAACGAACAACATTCCAAGACGTTCCGCCTGTTGACCGTCAGCGTACAAACTCACGTTTGCTGTGGAAGGGTGGTCTAGTGGCAAGTGCCAATACCTTTAACTTCGACACTCTGTAGCGTCGCTGTATGATGTTTCCCGACACAGGTTCATACCCTCTGTTTGCTTGTCAAGACAGCATCTACAACCTATCGATGTCAGCGGCAATATTTCTGGACCGTTCTGTATAAAGCTTTTTACCAACATTGGATCTGCTGTTTTTCAATGAGCCTCTATAGCCATGTACAAACAGTGCTCATAATTTACATTATGGTTTCAGGCACCATACGTGACTTCACGTCGCAAGCTAAGGCACAGATAAGTTTTCCATGATCCCTTTCCAAATTCCCACTGTGAGGTAATAGTACTCCTTCGTTGAGCTGACACGTGGCCCTACCTACTTACCCGACCAAACCTTTTTCCGGTACGAACGGTGCTCCAGTGGACTTCGTTTCCATAGCAACACCTTAGCTCGAAAATGTGCCAGTATCGCTTCATGCAAACACTTCGCCGGATCTGCAGCTCGTGCAGCCGCGCCTACCCGGCAGAGTGTGACGTGACAGTCCACAGCGCTTGGGCCGCCATTTGTCACCGCAACCGCCACGACTCGCCGTGTTGATAAGAGCAGGTGTCGTCAGCGCTGCTAGGCGGTGGCGGCGGCGGCAGCAGCCCCCATCCATCACTGTCCCGCCCTCTAGCGCGCAAGCGATCCGCCGGCGTGATACGTCTTCTCGGAAACGGGAATCCACGAATCCTACTTTTGGAGCTGACGTATCCTACATTGTGCTTCTATCGGTTGTTTGTGGTTGAAGGAGAGGGAATTTGGTCCCGTTCAATAGAAACTCTACGCTTAAACGCCACGTTTCTCACTGTCAACAGGAACGTGGGCGCATCCACCTACACAGAAAAGTTTCTGGTCTCTACAGAGCAACACAGGATGAATCACGAAACGTAAAATGTTTACACGTAAAAATGTCCTCTTATATCTCCTCATAATTCTTATTAAGAAAGACCCTAATAATCTACACAATAGCCGTAGTGTAGTGCAATTCATGCGATAATTATTAATATTTGTACCACTTATTGCTTCCACTGCAAGGCTCCACACGATACCACACCTGTATTAAAATATATTTGGATAAAGAGAAACGTGTGAATGTGTTTTATTAGACGGCAGGCCATGTTAATCGTATGACCGTAAAAAGGTTAAAATTCGCAGCAAGTTTATTGTAATGATCCCTCACAAAATAATAATAATAATGATAATAAAAAGATGAATTTTGAAAAAGTTCAGATAATTTATGACACAATAATATCAATAATAAGGCGGAGTTTCAAAATGCTTACTTACAATTAATATCTCATACAATTATTATAGCTAGACAGAGTTTCAGACACTTACTTCCAACTAAAAAAACCTAGATATAAATTAATGACTTAGGTTTGCAAGCTAGCACACAACATAAATGGTTTTGGGAATGCACCCTTTTTACAACAGAAAAGTTTTAACTATACAATAGATAGTCGTATACTCACTTTATGAAGAATATGCCAGAATAACGATTCTGCAAGGCACCCAGGTAACATTAACTGCCAAATCTACCAAATAAGAAATTATTACAACTATTAATATAAAACTGTTGTGCTAATTAATTAATCAATTAAACTATCCCCATCCCCTTCTGCTCATTGGTTTATCACCTTCTGGCGTTCATTTATGACACCCTGGGAATAATCCATCCTTCTGCCCCCACCCTTCCCCTCCCCTCTTCCTTCCCACCTCTCATGGACCAGGCACACTTATTCAGTTCTGAACCGCTTGTCCCCATCCTCCAAAATGCCCCAGCCCTCCTGTCCCATGGCCCACTTAACCCCACCCCTCTACTTGTCTTCCCCAGCTGGAAATTGTTGGCAAAGAGACTAAGTCTGTACTGAGCCGCTGTAGAGGAGCGATGTAAGATAATGTCTTTATCTATTTACTTTATTTATTTTTGACATTTTTGGATTGTTCTCCACACTCAACCTCCCTTAACATATTTGCACGGGCCCAAACTCCCACTTGTGAAATGGTGGGAATAATGTTGGAGTGGAAGGTACTGTCTTTACTTTTGGTGGGAAACGTGTTCAGCTGACAAAATGTTGATACTGGACAGAGAGGCGTTTAATAAAGGTATTACTTCTAAATATACAGCTGATGACCTCAACCATAGGCTCCTGTACTAGGAATGGAAGGGGGTGATAATGAATGAATGTAGGGGAAATACTTTTTAGCAAATAACAACGATCCTTTTCGCAGCTCATAGAGACTATTGCCTGTATTACAGCTGTCCTTGTTTTATGAAATAGCTGGTCAACACCCAGTGCTGGAGACAACTTCATCCTACTCACTACCCCTGACAGAATGCACCAGAGGTGTTCACCTTGGTGTGTGTCCCGCAACTCAGCTACTGCCCAAAACTGCCACAACTGAGCTAGTTCACATAACTGACGGCGCCTTAAACAGGATTTTCCCCCCACAACTTCTATCAGGAATCAATAGGAATGCAAAATTCCCCTCAACCTGCTTGAAAAATAGCAGGAACCAACAGTACAGGAAAGCTACATCCGGTCACATGATCACGACATCAGGGGGACATAAGATAGATGCAATCTCAGTCACAGTCAGTCAGTGGAAGAACCATGAAGTATCAACAGGAGTAGAGATCCTCATCTGCTCTGTCTCGTGGGAGAAGCTTAAAAGTAACTACGTGAGGTCCAGCTCCGTGTCTTTGTGTGTGAATTCTTATTGATTCTATTTTTTTGTTCAGTGTCTCTGGCATGTCTAAGTCAGCAACAACCTCTAGTTTGTCTGTCACCAGCTTGTCATGTACTGCAGCGACTTCCAGCCTGTCAGGATCAGCAACGGCAGCAGCACGATGAAGTGCTGTAGCACACTGACCAGCATGTTGAAGCAGGAGAGTGTGTAATGAAGGTGCAGGCCAGTACTGGTCTTCAACATATGCACCATCCCGGAACATTCTGGTGTTACTGCTAGGACAGAGTGCTGATGTAGTGAAAAGCTACCAGTACCTCTCATTACTCTACTGCTTTTCACTTCAACTTATAATTTACCAGCTAGCCATTCAAAGCTTTTAAATATTAGTATTGAACTATCAGTGGACAGTGATTGAATGTCGTCTAGAGATTGAGAAAGCATCGTGAAGTGTTAAAGTGTGGTTTATGTGATTAGAATGAGATGAACTGTGTTGTGCAGAACCCTACATCAGTAACTGGATAACCTCCTATTACTGACCATCTCGTCCACCCCTGGACGTTTACTACGCTGGCCTGACGCTGTCTATAACATAACTGTATGACAGTGTGGCACTCTTGCTGAAACGTGGAAGTCGATCCATTTATCTTCAGCCCTCCACCCTTCCAAATATGTTCAACCTCAGGATGGTTCTATCCCCTGTGTTGAAAACATGTAATCATTGACTGCTGTGTGTTCAAACTGTCATTGTGAACTGCCTACGTAAATACAGTATACATGCAGACAATTTAGAACACTGCATCAACAGAATGCCAAAAGAAGAAGCTAAAGAAACACCATCAGCCTGAGAGAAATGCATGCTGAATTCTTTGCATACAAGAAAGCTTTGTTTGCTAAATCCTGCACAGTTGTGAAGATAAAGAAAGAACCAGTGGATTTTTTTGATGTAGTTCACCCTATGTATTACTGTTGAATAAAAATATATTACCTCATGCTGTGTTTTTATTTTGTTCATACCTCTCATAATAATGTTACTCCTACAATTATTTTCACTGCATTGTCTAAAATAGGTCAGCAGCACCAAGCTGTTTGAATCACATCCTCACCACAATCAGTGCCTTCAGTCATTCTTAAACTGAATAAAAGGTGAAACTTTTCATGCACATTTATAACCCGTAGCTGAGTTTAGACATATATTTTCTATAAAAACCCATTGCACACCAAAACCAGATGTTTTCGGTATCACGGTAAGGTGGGTGAAATGTCAGGCCTTTGTTGTACGTGATTGGTCCTATGGTTGTACGTAAGAACACCAGAAGAGGGAAAAGAATAATAGAATACTCCTGCCGATCATATATGAGTGATAATTGCAGGTCCATCGAACTGCAGCAAGATAAATGTTCTACTTTCACTGTTAACACTGTCATATAGAGTCCGCTTTCAGTACGCACGTGTATGTTCAGAAACTCTGTTTCAGTCCAAGTATCAGCTACTGTAGAAGACACTGTAGGGCAAGGATGGTGTAACGCACATGACATTCAACCAAAGAAGTCAAATCCCTGTGCCAGAAAAACTGAAGCCAAACACTATGTTCATGTTTGACGACGTTACTGTGGGAAACCAAGATAAAATTCTCCTATGTTTCTGTTTTGGTCGTCATGTAAGTGTTCAGCTACTGTAGAAGACACTGTAGGGCAAGGATGGTGTAACGCACATGACATTCAACCAAAGAAGTCAAATCCCTGTGCCAGAAAAACTGAAGCCAAACACTATGTTCATGTTTGACGACGTTACTGTGGAAAACCAAGATAAAATTCTCCTATGTTCCTGTTTTGGTCGTCATGTAAGTGTTAATGTACTTTGACTCAAACATACTCCAGGTGCGGAATAATGTGAATCTCATTATAGCTCTAAAACAAGACAATCTAAATTTAAATTATATTTACTGGGCGCATGGAGGAACTGACTTGTTATTCAGTGATTCTGTGAAGATATGCACAGACTTTTGGAATCACACACAGTAAGAATTTCTCGTTATTGGCGAATTTAGAAAACTGAATGACAGTAGGTGTACACAGAATCTCCATTAGTTTCTATGTAGGCAGGTACAATGACTGTTCGACCTGTGGTCTATGGGTAGCATCTTTGATTCATAATCAAAACATCTTCGGTCCCGACATAGAATCCCGCAGCTGCTTAAATTTTGATTAATAATCAGCATTGGCGGACGAAGACTTCCGGCATAGGAAGTCACCCCTCATGCTTCCAACGGCCTTGTCAAAGAGGGTGGAGGAGCGGAGAGAGATTCAGAGCACTCTCTGGTCCTAGGAGTGGGAAACTGCCCCTAAATGCTGGAGAATCAGCAATGATCAACGGCATGAGGATGCAGAAGGCAATGGAAACCACTGCATTAAAGACACGCAACGTATATCTACGGGACATGTGGCATGCAACTGAAAAAGTGTCATGATGATCTCTCCATTGGCAAAACATTCGCGAATAGTCCCCTATTCGGATCTCTGGGAGGGGACTGCCAAGGATGATGGGGAGGGGGGGTTTACAATGAGAAAAAGACTGAATAATCAACGGAAGGATAACGTTCTACGAGTCGGGGCGTGGAATATCAGAAGCTTGAACGCGCTCAGACTATATGTGGTGTCACCGCCAGACACCACACTTGCTAGGTGGTAGCCTTTAAATCGGCCGCGGTCCGTTAGTATACGTCGGACCTGCGTGTCGCCAATATCAGTGATTGCAAACCGAGCGCCGCCACACGGCAGGTCTAGAGAGACTTCCTAACACTCGCCCCAGTTGTATAGCCGACTTTGCTGCGATGGTTCACTGACAAATTACGCTCTCATTTGCCGAGACGATAGTTAGCTTAGCCTTCAGCTACGTCATTTGCGACGACCTAGCAAGGCGCCACTACCAGTTACTATTGATGCTGTAAAACATGTACCGTCAAGAGCGATGTTCACCAATTATGGATTAAAGTTAAGTATTCCAGCAGCTACGTACGTTTTTTGTTAGTATAATTCCCTTGTCCTGTTCCAGACCTCACGCCAGCCTGCGTGAGCTTAAACGCGTGCCTTTAGGCTTCCTCATAGTGGCTTGGCTGTCTTGCCAAGCCACAACACTATATATAGTAGGGGTCAGTGAAATAGAAAGAAGACAAGGATTTCTGGTGAGATGAGTACAGGGCAATATCAACAGCAGCAGAAAATGGTATAACGGGAGTAGGAAACGTTATGAATGGGAAGGTAGGTTAAAGAGAGTGTTACTGTGAACAGTTCAGTAACAGGTTTGCTCATATGAGAATCAACAGCAAACCAACACCGATAACGATACTTCAGGTATAGCTGGTCGCTGCGGCCGAGCGGTTCTAGGCGCTACAGTCTGGAACCGCGCGACCGCTACGGTCACAGTTTCGAATCCTGCCTCAGGCACGAATGTGTGTGATGTCCTTAGGTTAGTTAGGTTTAAGTAGTTCTGGGTTCTAGGGGACTGACGACCTCAGAAGTTAAGTTCCATAGCGCTCAGAGCCATTTGAACCATTTCTAGGCGCTTCAGTCCGGAACCACGCTGCTGCTACGGTCGCATGATCGAATCCTGCCTCGGCCATGTATGTTTGTGATGTCCTTAACTTAGTTAGGTTTAAGTATTTCTAAGTCTAGGGGACTGCTGACCTCAGATATTAAGTCCCGTAGTGCTTGGAGCCATTTTTGAGTTCAGGTATACATCGCAAGCTCAAGATGAAGAGATAGAGCAAGTGTATGAGGATACTGAAAGCTTAGTACAGTGTATAAAGTGATATGAAAATCTAATAGTCATGGGAGACTGGAATGCAATTGTAGAGGAAGGAGTAGAAGAAAAGGTTACAGGAGAATATGGGCTTGGGACCAGGAATGAGAGAGGAGACAGATTAATTGAGTTCAGTAACAAGTTCGAGTTAGTAATAATGAATACTTAGTTCAAGAATCACAAGAAGTGGAGGTATATTTGGAAAAGACCGGGCGATACGGGAAGATGTCAGTTGGTCAGACAGACATTACGAAATCAGATACTCGATTGTAAGGCGTACTCAGGAGCAGACATAAATTCATATCACAATACAGTAATGATGAAGAGTAGGCTGAAGTTCAAGACATTAGTCAGGAAGAATCAATACGCAAAGAAGGTAATTGCGAAGAAACCATGGGTAACAGAAGAAATACTTCAATTGATCGATGAAAGGAGTAAGTACCAAAATGTTCTGGGAAACTCATGAGTACAGAAATACAAGTCGCTGAGGAATGAAATAAATGGGAAATGCAGGAAAGCTAAGACGAAATGGCTGCAGGAAAAATGTGAAGACATCGAAAAAGAAATGACTTGTCGGAAGGACAGACTCAGCATATAGGAAAGTCAAAAGAACCTTCGGTGTCATTAAAAGCAAAGGCGATTACATTAAGAGTGTAACGGGAATTCCACTGTTAAATGCAAAGGAGAGAGCAGATAGGTGGAAGGAATACATTGAAAGCCCCTATGATGGGGAAGATTTGTCTTATGTGATAGAAGCCGGCCGAAGTGGCCGAGCGGTTCTAGGCGCTTCAGTCTGGAACCGCGGGAGCGCTACAGTCGCAGGTTCGAATCCTGCCTCGGGCATGGATGTGTGTGATGTCCTTAGGTTAGTTAGGTTTAAGTAGTTCTAAGTTCTAGGGGACTGATGCTTTAAGATGTTAAGTCCCATAGTGCTCAGAGCCATTTGAACCATTTTGATGTGATAGAAGAAGAAACAGGAATAGATTTAGAAAAGATGGGAGATGGTTAGTTGGTTGGTTGGGGAAGGAGACCAGACAGCGTGGTCATCGGTCTCATCGGATTAGGGAAGGATGGGGAAGGAAGTCGGCCGCGCCCTTTCAGAGGAACCATCCCGGCATTTGCCTGGAGTGATTTAGGGAAATCACGGAAAACCTAAATCAGGATGGCCGGACGCGGGATTGAACAGTCGTCCTTCAAAGATGGGAGATCCAGTATTAGAATTTAACATAGCTTTGGAGGACTTAAGATCAAATAAGGCAGAAAGGATAAATAACATTCCATCAGAATTCCTAAAATCATTGGGGGAAGTGGCAACAAAACGATTACTCATGTTGGTGTGAAAGACGTATGAGTTTGGCGACATACCACCTGACTTACGGGAAAGCATCATCCACACAATTCTGAGGACGGCACGATTAGACAGGTGCGAGAATTACCGCATAATCAGCTTAACAGCTCATGCGTCAAGGTTGCTTACAAGAATAACATGCAGAAGAATGGAAAAGAAAAGCGAGGAAGCGCTAGATGACGATAAGTTTGGCTTCAGGAAAGGTAAAAGCACGAGAGAGGCAATTCTGACGTTGGGGTTAATGATGGAAGCAAGAATAAAGAAAAATCAAGACACGTTCATAGGATTTGTCGGCCTGGAAAAAGCATTCGACAATGTAAAATGGTGCAATATGTTCGAAATTCTGAGAAAAGTAGGGGTAAGCTATAGGGAGAGACGGGTCATATATAATATGTGCAGCAGCCAAGAGGAAATAATAAGAGTGGACGACCAAGATCTAAGTGCACATTAAGAAGCGTGTAATACAAGGATGTAGTCTCTCAACCCCGCTGTTCAAATCGGAACATCGAGGAAGTAATGATGAAAATAAAAGAAAGGCTTTGGAGTGGAATAAAGGTTAAGGAATACTGCTACCCCGGGAGTAAAATAACCAAGTACGGGCGGATCAAGGAGGACACAAAAGTATACTAGCAACAGCAAAAAAGTGCATTCCTGGCCAAGAGAAGCCTGCTATTATCAAACATAAGCCTTAATTGTGGCAGAAACTTCTGAGAATGTACGTCTGGAGTACAGCATTGTATGCCAGTGAAACATGGACTGTGGGAAAACTGGAACAGAAGAGAATCAAAGCATTTGAGATGTGGTGCTACAGACGAATGTTGAAAAATAGTTGGACTGACGAGGTAAGGAATGAGGAGGTTCTGCGCAGAATCGGAGAGGAAAGGAATATGTGGAAAACACTGATAAGGAGAACGGACAGGATTATAGGACATCTGTTAAGACATGAGGGGGCTGTAGAGGGTAAAAACTGTAGAGGAAGACAGACGCCGACGGCACTGATGATTTCATTAATCGTCACAGAAATGCTAAGATAGACAAAACATTCGGGTCAGTGGTGAAAAACCTTACAAGTTGGGCACGCAGCCTATATGTCTAAAAGAAAAAGCCGTACTGAAATGTGATAACAACTTCTGATGAATCTCATTTCCTTAAAGCTCACAGAAAGTGTAAATTATTCACCCAAAGAGCTGGTGGTGTATGGTGAAATGCTGCAATTGACTTGTGCACATAGGAAAGCAGGACACTGGACACAGTGAGAAATACAGAAGCTTATAAAACCTATATTAGATGCTCGATATAGCTCCAGTATTGACATACAGCATAAAAGAATCAGCAATCAAACTACACAACGTATATACTAAGATGATCAAAATGAGCTAATAGATCGACAGCGACTGCTGACTGGATCAGCTGCTACAGGTAATATTTCTCATTCGTTGCGTCAATAATTTCAAAACTTAGAGAGAAGGGTATATCGAATAAGAATGGAGAGAGTAGTTCGAGTTCTGCACAAACTGGCACGCAGACATACCAGATAGGAATTCTATATTTAAAGGTCTGGATGACTTATGGCAAGCTGATCTTGTAGATATGAGGGAGTATTCATATGTGAATAACGGATTAAAATGCACACATCAAAAAAGTTTTGCATCACCTCGGTTCGAAGAGATCCGGAACCTGTCCAGAAAATTGGAATAGAGATCAACATAAACATCATTGCCGCCCATTATATTGCTCATGAAAACCACAGATTGCATGTTGTACCACCATAGAACGAGACCTTCAGAGGTGGTGGTCCAGACTGCTGTACACCGGTACCTCTAATACCAAGTAGCACGTCCTCTTGCATTGATGCATGCCTGTATTTGTCGTGGCATGCTGTCCACAAGTTCATCAAGGCATTTTTGAACCACTCCTCAACCGCGATGCGGTGCAGATCCCTCAGAGTGGTTGGTGAGTCACGTCGTCCATAAGCAGTCATTTTCAATCTGTCCCAGGCATGTTAGATAGGGTCCATGTCTGGAGAACATGGTGGCCACTGTAGTCGAGCGATGTCGTTATCCTGAAGGAAGACATCCACAAGATGTAAACGATGGGGGCGCGAAATGTCGTCCATGAAGACGAATGCCTCGCCAATATCCTGCCGATATGGTTGCACTATCGGTCGGAGGATGGCATTCACATATCGGACAGCAATATTCAACATGGTGGCGTTACTTTCAGGGTTCCTCCGAGCCATAATCCGTAGGTAGCTATCATCCGCTGCAGTAGTAGCCCTTGGACGGTCTGTGTTCCTGTCTCTCTGTATCTCCGCTATGTCAGACCAACATCGCTTTGGTTCACTCCGAGACGCAGCCTGCACACTTCCCTTGTTGAGAGACCTTCCTGGCACAAAGTAATAATGGGGACGCGTTTGAGCCGCGGTATTCACCGTATGGGCATGGTTGAACTACACACAACACGAGCTATGTACCTCCTTCCTGGTAGTATGACTGAAAATGATCGGCTGTCGGACCGCCTCCGTCCAACAGGCGCTGATCATGCATGGTTGCTTACATCTTTAGGTGGATTACGTGACATCTCTAAACAGTAAAAGGGACTGTGTCTGTGATACGATACCCACATTCAATGCCTGTGTTTAGATCCGGGGTGATGTGAGTATATTTTAATGGTTATTGATACCCAGTCCGAGTTTTCCTGGGCTTTACCTTTTGGAACAGAAACAGGGAGATATGTAGATATGTTTCGGCAGTGATTGAGAGTTTGTTGCAGACAGGGATGGATCAATGTCCGGTCGACATCCACACCGATCATGATGGAGAGTTTTGCAATAGGTATTTCGAGACAGCGATGCAGCGGGATCGAATACATCACTACACAACATTCACTCGCCTGAAGGCAAGTATTGTGGAACGTCTGAGTAGAAAAGCAGTCAAATGTGGATGCATTTCAATCTTCGCATTTTATACAAATAGACATAAATCCTCACAGAAATAATTGCTCAATATAATCAAACCAATCAGAGCACAATAAAAATGAGACCAATGATTTTCGTGATAAAGAACTCATGGATCAATGTAAACAGAAATTTAATGTGGGCGATAGGGTACATATAAAAAAATACAAGACAGTATTTGAAGCCGGCCGGAGTGGCCGTGCGGTTCTAGGCGCTGCGGTGTGGAGCCGAGCGACCTCTACGGTCGCAGGTTCGAATCCTGCCTCGGGCATTGATGTGTGTGACGTCCTTAGGTTACTTAGGTTTAATTAGTTCTAAGTTCTATGCGACTGATGACCTAAGAAGTTAAGTCCCATAGCGCTCAGAGCCATTTGAACCATTTGAAGTATTTGAAGAGCCATAAACAAAGTGCAGAGAACAAATCAGAGAACTTACATCTTAAAGGATAGCAGTGGCACTTAAATTTCACGATGCTTTTGCGCAAAGGGAATGCAGAAGAGTTCAGAACCACATATTTTTCTCATAAAGAATGTCATAAGATGTCAGGGGAATAGAGCATTAGTCAAACGGCTGGATTGACACTGATAGTCTACATTATAGGGCACACCGAGTACAGCCAACTCAGTAGTATAACATACAAGGTAGGAGCCACATTATAGAAGGTGTAACAGTACATTCCGGCGTATAAATACTGCGGACCTGGTACAAAGCTACAAAAATTTTTGATTCATGGTGATAATGGGATAAACCTGGTTGGCAAGGTGTATTAGGAACATGATATTGCATGTGCAGAATATAATGCTCTCCCAGGATAACACGCTCCAGATCGAATTTTAGATTAGAGTGTATTGCAGCAAACATAATTGACAAAATCATGCTTGGCAAAATTAAGTTTAACTTGGGTGTGAATGTCAAACAAGTTGTGAAAGCTGCACATCGTGCACTGAAGAAGAAGAAGAAGAAACCACAACAGCGATGTTTAAAAAACATCCTGACAGCGATGTATGCATCCAAAACTGCCCTGAAGCATCAAGGACCGGTAGAAACATCCCGGTTCTCCGATATCCAACGTATCAGGCGGAATTATCCCCTTCCTCATTCCTGCTCTCGCAGGTCTCTCAGCTGTGGTTTCCTCGGCTGGTGGAGCTGCGGCTTCTTCCAAAACAGTCAAGAACGCACAGAACTAACAGGAAGAGCTAGAGCAAGCAGCAGCCATCGGAAAAAGGACTATACCTGAAACAATACAAGAGAGGACTAAGTCTCCTCATAAATAAGAAAAAGCCTGTTAGCTGTACTACTGAATAGACAACTTATCAATACAGATCTGCTCAAATTGTTAGAAAAAAAAAGCCGGCCGAAGTGGCCGTGCGGTTAAAGGCGCTGCAGTCTGGAATCGCAAGACCGCTACGGTCGCAGGTTCGAATCCTGCCTCGGGCATGGATATTTGTGATGTCCTTAGGTTAGTTAGGTTTAACTATTTCTAAGTTCTAGGGGACTAATGACCTCAGCAGTTGAGTCCCATAGTGCTCAGAGCCATTTGAACCATTTTTGAAAAAATAAAGCATTCTAAGATGCCTTGGTGTGTTTATGTGGAATACAATACCGAACACTATGTGGAAATCTGGAAACGTGGAATTGTGAAGTTAGATGTTGCTGGGAGACAAGGAAACCAATGGGTGGCGTAAGTTAAGAAAATTCAAATAGCATCTGCTAATTCTACTCATTTACGGTCACCAGAAGAGTTACAACGAAGCTTCACCAAGTGAAGACATGTGTTCTGCATTTTTCATCGCTACCAGGACTAATACTACCTTGTGTGTTAATTTGTAGATCATGTTCCTTCTAATGTTTATGAAGAAGGATGTATAAGAGGTTGCATTCAACATCTACTCAGCAGTTGACTTTCAGATGCAATGTCGTATACCTCTCACTTTAAAAGAACTATCGTCAGTAAGAAGCGAGGATTACTTAACACCGATTGATTTAAACAACGGAGAGTGGAGTGTTGTGCTGATTGGACTGGGGACATACAACAGCATTCCGAATATCACAGAAGCTAACAATGAACTTCATTTGGTAATTAATGGAGGAAAAGAAACTGTGGAAACAGATCGTGGTGTATACGATATTGACGATTTAAACGACATTTTAAAACGGTCTGGAAAAGAGATTGTGCAATTTGCAAACATAAATACTCTTGAATCTGAAATAAAGACATCGAATGCAGCGAGTTCCCTTAGAAAGAAACGTTCAGTAGGACGACTACTGGTTTCACAAGACAGGTATTAAAGACGGACCGCAATAAATTTTACAAATCCGACCAGTCAGTGAATACACCTCCTGTTAAAACAATTCACGTCGTGTGTAACATTACAACAAGCACCTACCTCAACAATAGACTGATTCATACAATTTACAGGTTCTTCCCATCAATTGGAACAGGTTACAAGATCGTTCACACACCTACCAACGCTATTAACCTCGCAGTAACAGTTCAGACGGTGGACTATACGGAGCTTGCATATTGTGGATTAGGATAACAAACACACCGATCTCCGTGGCGAGGATGTCATTGTACGCCTACGTCTAAAGCAGAACCCGCAATGACCGCGAACATGCAGAAACCTATCAGTACTGGCAGCGGCGGCGGCTATCTTTAACTTGCTAGACCGGGAGCAGTGGCAGCGACCTTCAACCGTTTAGGCGTCGCAGCAGCCACCAGCATCCTATTATTGTCAACGAAGACAGGATGGGTGTAAGGAATAAAACCAACGTGCACGAAGCACAGCGTGGCTCCTCACAACAGATCAGCAAGGTGAAACACATGTGAACTACAAGTTTCTTGAATCAGTAGGTCTGAAACCTCGCAGTGATGTCATTTGATACAGCTAGTCCGCTGGAATATGACGAGTGTATTATATGCTAGGAATATTTCTCGTGTAAACTTCATGCGACAATCACATTTAAAAAGAACGATGACATTAAGACTGTCACCCAACACCAAGACACTTCAACTCTCCCATGCAAGAGTTTCATGTATCTTGATGGATCATTTTCGAAATGGGATGGCAGTGCTACGCTGGCATCGAACCTTACATGTAATGCTTTAGTGTTCCTGCTTCATGAGATACAATATGAACTTAATGGGGTCGAGATTGATTGTACACACAACGCATACATCACACGAACCCTTAAAACGTATGTCTATGCTTTTCCCTCGGATTTGAACGATTTAGAAAATTCTGGATGGTTCAAAAACGAGCCAGAGGGTAGAACGGTGGAAGAGTACAAGACATTTATTGTATGTACACTTCTAAAACTGCACTTCGAAGACATGCGACAATTTGTTGTGTATGCTAAACAGGAACTTATTCTGATACTGGATGTGATTGGATAACAACTCATACATTCGAAGGGCTCCTGAGGCGGATGAGACCACCGTCAATAAAATAATATGGAAAATACCACACATCACTGTATCGGATATTCAGCGTTTGAAGCTTTTAAAATTTCTGAATGCTTGTGTAATTTTAACGTTGTCTTTCCGTTCATGGGAGGTTTTCGAGTACCCACTGACTGGAGGCAAATAAACATGGGCTGTTAAGACCTCTGCTGAATTGAAGGTGTGGTGTCACCGCCAGAAACCACACTTGCTAGGTGGTAGCCTTTAAATCGGCCGCGGTCCGCTAGTATACGTCGGACCCGCGTGTCGCCACTATCAGTGATTTCAGACCGAGCGCCGCCACACGGCAGGTCTAGAGAGACGTCCTAGTACTCGCCCCAGTTTGACAGCCGACTTTGCTAGCGATGGTTCACTGACAAATTACGCTCTCATTTGCCGTGACGATAGTTAGCATAGCCTTCAGCTACGTCATTTGCTACGACCTAGCAAGGCGCCCTTATCAATTGCTATTTATCTTGTGGTGCCTGTACCGTCAGATCGATGTTCACCAATTATGGATCAAAGTTAAGTATTCCAACAGATACGTACTATTTTTGCTAGTCTCATATCCCTGACATGTTCCAGACCTCACGCCAGCCTGCGTGAGTTTAAACGCGTGCCTTTCGGCTACCCGTCACTGTGGATTGGCTGTCTTGGCAGTTCACAACAATTGGCGACGAGAATTTTGCGTTCGTATTGATTTACTTGTGTCATGGCTTCGCCACAATCTCCAGATGTACTGTCCGAATTTTATCGCTTGCAGAATCAGCAGACGCAGGGCTTATTGGATGCCCTTGGACAGCTCGTCCAGGGTCAACGCACACTTCAAAACGACGTGGCAGCCGCCGCTCCACCGCTCCCGGAGCCACAACACGCAGTTGCACCATCTTTTCGTCCTTTTGATGCGGCACTGGAAAGCTGGACGGAGTGCTCACGCCAATTTGGATTCCATCTCGCCGCCTACGGAATTCAAGGTAATGAGCGGCAGCCTTTTCTCCTTTCCGCCGTAGGCGTCCAGACGTACCGTGTGACAGTGAAGTTATTTCCCCGACGCGACGTAGCAACTCTGTCCTACCTCGAAATTTTGTCTGCATTAGATGCATATTTCAAAGAATGAGTCAATGTAGTTGCAAAACGGTATACCTTCTCTCGTAAAAAACGTACGGCAGGTCAGACTAATAGGGAGTGGGTTGCAACCTTGCAACGCCTTACTAGGGATTGTGCTTTTGAGTGTGAATGTGGACTCCCTTATTCAGATTCTATGGTACGTGATGCTATTGCACAGAACGTTTCTGATGTTCGTATATGGGAACAGATTTTGAAACTAGTCAATCCCTCCCTTCAACAAGTGATAGACATATTGGATTGTCAGGACACACTTGACTTTGCGCAGGAATCACCGGCAGTGTGTCACATTAACCAGGTGTGCTGCACAGAAAAGTAAACAGCCCTCGTGCCCGTCCGCGCAGCTGCCGCCAGGCTCTCCACCACGGGTGCCGCGCAAGCAAGCAAATGCAGTGCTAAAATCATGCCCGCGGTGTGCTACTAGACATTCGCGTGAAAATTGCCTGTCACGCCAGGCTATTTGCTTTTTCTGTAATAAAAAAGGACATGTTCAGAGTGTTTGCCAGAAAAAGCTCCAATCGGACACTCACAACCATTCCAGGCCCTTTGCTTCACGCCAGAATCGGACTCGAACCCAGAATACTCAGGCTCATGAAACTTCGCCTATGGAAATTCATATAGTTCATTCCACTCCGGCCAGTGCCACTCTCTCTAACAGTGACTGTGTTCGTCACACAAATCGTGTGTGTCAACATCGCCGGAACTCCCGTCAAGTTGCAAGTAATTATGTACCAGTGTTCACGTTGCACGAGACAGTCGCTCTTGTCGCCAGCAGGACAATAAACTTTTTGTAGACTTGGACATTAATGGCAACGTGATACCATTCCAGCTCGATACCGGAGCCACAGTTTCACTAATCAATCACAACATCTACACACAGCTGGGCACACCTCTGTTGCGTGCCGCAAATGTTAAGCTAACTACATATTCAGGTCACGGCCTCCCTGTGTTAGGACAGTGCAGCCTTCTTGCAACATACAAAGCACAAACAAAACTTGTGTCATTTTACGTACTTCGTTCTTCTGCTGCAGTGAACTTGTTTGGTTTAGATTTATTTCAGTTGTTTAACTTGTCTATAGTCAATCAGGTCCTATCAGTGAACCAGACTGTGCCTTCAGACAGTGTTTCTCGTCTATGCGAAGAATTTGCGGACATTTTTCCACTAAGAACTATAAAGCACATTTGGAACTGAAAGTAAACGCGCAACCGAAATTTTTCAAAGCGTGCAATGTTCCCCACGCTTTGCGTGATGAGGTCGCAAGAACATTGCACGATTTGGAATCACAAGGTGTAATTGAACGTCTGTAGGCTTCTCTCTGGGCATCACCCTTAGTAATTTTGCAGAAGCCTTACGGAAAGTTGAGACTTTGTGTGGACTTCAAGGCAACAGTGAATCCACAACTAGTGATTGCAACTTTTACTTTACCCTGCCCGGAAGATCTTTTTGACAAACTGCGCCCGGGTACATATTTTTCAAAGTTGGACCTAGCAGATGCGTACTTGCAAATACCGGTCGACGAAGAATCCCAGCGCATTTTGGTGGTTAACACGCATCTTGGTTTGTATCGATTCAAACGACTGCCATTCGGGTGTACATCCGCCCCTGCATTGTTTCAGCAATATCTACAAACTGTTTGTGCGTCGGTCCCTACTGCAGCAAACTATCTGGACGATATTGTGATCTCCGGAAAGACAGAAGAAGAACATTTGGCCAATCTCCGAACACTATTTCAGGTCTTGCGACAAAATGGTCTTCGCTTGCGGAAGGACAAATGTGTGTTTTTTGCTCGCGACATACCCTATCTGGGTTATGTACTCAATGCCCAAGGCATACATCCCAGTCCAGAGCACCTCCGTGCCATACAAGACTTGCCTTCGCCGCAGAATTTGAAGAAGCTACAGAGTGTGCTGGGAAAAATCAATTATTATCATCGCTATGTGCGCCACGCCTCTTCCATTTCAGCTCTGCTTCATCGCTTACGCCGTAAAGGTGTTCCGTTCGTCTGGACGACGGAATGTGAACGCGCCTTTCGCCAGTTGAAATCGGCGTTGCTTTCCAATACTTGCCTTACGCCGTTCGATCCCCAGAAACCCCTCTTGTTGATGGTGGATGCATCGGATTTCGGGATCGGTGCTGTGCTTGCGCACAAAGATGGATCGCACGATCGCCCTATTGCCTTTGCGTCCAAATTGCTCTCGTCTGCGCAACGAAATTATTCACAGATCGAGAAAGAAGCATTGGCTCTCGTATTTGGTGTTACATAGTTTCATGATTTCTTATATCTCGTCACTTTACCATCATCACAGACCACAAACCTTTGACATCGCTTTTTCATCCGAACAAGCCTGTACCTCCACGTACAGCGCAGAAATTCATTCGCTGGTCATTTTCCTCTCGCAGTACCGCTACGATATCTTGTATCGGTCCACTGTTACGCACGGAAACGCCGATGCGTTGTCCCGTTTGCCTGTTGCTGAGGATAGAGCATTCGATTCTTCCGAACTTGCTTGCATGTTCATTGATGCGGAAACCGATGACGTGGTCGAATCGTTTCCGATTGATTTTCGTCGTGTAGCTACAGCCACAGCTGCTGACCCTGTCCTTGCTACCGTTTTGGTTTTGTCGAAGTTGCGGATCACGGAGCCGTTGGTTCGCCGATTTTTTGCTCATAAGGAGACACTTTTTGTTCGGCGTGGTGTTTTGCTGTTTCGTTCTGATAATGATCAGTCCAGGGTCGTGGTCCCACGTTCGTTACAGTCCTCTGTCTTACGGCTTCTCCACCAAGGACATTGGGGTATAGTGCGAACGAAACAACTTGCTCGTCAACACTGTACTTGGTTCGGAATCGATGCTGCGATTACGAATATGTGCTCTTCTTGCATGGCGTGTGCTGAACAACAATCCGCACCACCGCGGAAATTCTTTGCGTGGCCGAAAGCCACTACCCCTTGGCAACGCTTACACATCCATTTTGCTGGTCCATTATGGAATGCTCGATGGTTGGTTCTGGTCGATTCATTCAGTAATTTTCCTTTTGTTGTCCGGATGTCTTCCACGACGTCTTCTGCCACCATCCAAGCGTTATCCGCTATCTTTTGCATTGAAGGTCTTCCACATACTATTGTTTCCGACAATGGCCCACAATTCATGTCTGCAGAATTTCAGTCATTCTGCAAGGCCAATGGAATTCAACATCTGACGTCCGCGCCGTTTTCGCCACAGTCCAACGGTGCCGCTGAACGATTGGTCAGGACTTTCAAGTCACAGATGTTGAAGCTGAAAGAGTCGCATCCTCGGGAGGACGCGTTGTTGCTCTTTTTGTCCTCGTATCGCTCTCAGCCCCGAGATGGTCGCTCGCCGGCTGAGTTGCTGCACGGTCGCCCTCATCGTACCTTGATGTCTTTGCTACATCCGCCGCATCAGGTTCCTGTGCAGCGGCAGACACCTGCTTTTGCCCCAGGCGACGTTGTATATTATCGCAACTATCGAGGTTCACGGCGTTGGCTCTCAGGGCGCATTCTTCGCTGCCTCGGCCGCGCTATGTATCTGGTTTTGGGGGCCTATGGTGAGGTGCATCTCAATCAGTTGCGCCTCTGTCGTCGCACGGGTTCTGCCGCTCCCAGTCTGCTTTCAGCGACGGTGCCGTCCGGTCAGCGCCCTGGGGACCCATCTACTGGCTCGCCTCATCCCCAGGTGTTACCGACGCTGCCTTCCATTTTGCCCCATGGTGACGCGCCGCCACCGCCGCCGCCGCCTGTTCTCCTGCCGGCGACGCCCGCAGTGGACGCGTCGCTGCAACCGCCGGGCGTCTCCCTGGGTCACGCGCCGCCGATCGCTTCCCGTGACCAGCTGTCCTCCGCCATGGACCTCTTGCTTGCTCCGGACCACATGGCGTCTTCGCCCGTCGGGTGCCCCGACCCGATGGAGGTCGACCCTTCGGCCCCTCCTCTCTCTCTACGGGCGCATACACCGCATGTTGGCGTGCACCCTGGAGTAGGTTTTCAGGCGTTTCCTAGCTCCCCTCGGACCGAATGGCAGGGTGCGGGTGGCACAACCTCGCCTGTTGTTAGGCTCCCCACCTCGTCGCATACGTCAAAATGGGGTCCTCCCCACGGTGGGCGGAAGCCTTATAACACAACCGATCTGTGGGGGAGGAATGTGGTGTCACCGCCAGACACCACACTTGCTAGGTGGTAGCCTTTAAATCGGCCGCGGTCCGCTAGTATACGTCAGACCCGCGTGTCACCACTATCAGTGATTGCAGACCGAGCGCCGCCACTCGGCAGGTCTAGAGAGACGTCCTAGCACTCGCCCCAGTTTGACAGCCGACTTTGCTAGCGATGGTTCACTGACAAATTACGCTCTCATTTGCCGAGACGATAGTTAGCATAGCCTTCAGCTACGTCATTTGCTACGACCTAGCAAGGCGCCATTATCAACTGCTATTTATCTTGTGATGCATGTACCGTCAGACCGATGTTCACCAATTATGGATTAAAGTTAAGTATTCCAACAGATACGTACTATTTTTGGTAGTCTCATATCCCTGACGTGTTCCAGACCTCACGCCAGCCTGCGTGAGTTTAAACGCGTGCCTTTCGGCTACCCGTCACTGTGGATTGGCTGTCTTGCCAGTCCACAACAGAAGGCACCCAGTTTCATCACATCTGTGTTTCAGACCAATAGAAGAGGGCATACGGCTAATGACTGCACCAAATTTGACAACTGAGAGTTAATTAATGCCAGAGTGTGCCTGAGCTCCGAATTCTATCCATATGATATTTTACACGCGCATTGGAATGAAAATGTATACATTATTGCTAATGACGTGTATGCAAGACTCCATGTTTCGTACTGTGAAGAAGAGAAAGGATGTCTACTCAGCCCATGGAAATTCGAGGACGGCGCCAATCATCGTAATAGACTGCTCGAAACAGAAGGAGATAATTAAATGTAGACCCACGGCAGGGACGGCAGCACCTACTGTGGCTCCCCGCGCTGCAACGATTAGCGTCTTATACGGCGGAATGTGCCGCAGAGCAGGACCTCCTCTGCGTGGTTGCCTCTTCACTACCCCTGTGCCCATGCCATGGTGCACTGTGGTGAGGCACCTGATGAAAGAAGAAGAATATTGAAAAAATCTAAGTACATCAGCCTAGGCAATGCTTTATGCTGCTGCAAGTACGTTATTATAAATAATGATTATACGCAAGTGGAGTGAGTGTGTTTATAAATAACCTGTATCGCTCTGGCTCCGTGACATATCCCTCAGGTCACTGAAAATCATATCCATAGTCTCCTCATAGCGATGCAAGTCCCTGTCCATCTCCTCCACTTATTGTAGCAACTCATCATTCTCGCCTGAACCATGCTGAAGCTATCGATGCAGCTCGCCGAAATCACCTACAACACTCAAATTCAATAAAATAATAATGTATACACATATAAAACACAGAAATTTTTTAGAGCGTACACTTACACAATAAGTGAGACGGGCAAGGTATGACAACCTCTAATCCTCTCTTCTCCTCTTCCATGACGTCGTCTCACAACAAAACAATACATATCTGCACAGCACATGATGAAATATTAGAAAAAAATGTTTATAAAAAATCTGCCTGAGCAACATATTACATATCCAGTCTACAAAGAAGAGAAACGTACACACTTACGACGACGGTGTCGCTGCCGCTGCTGCTACTGCTGCCGCTGCCACTGCTGCCTCTCAGCTTCCAGCTGATCCTCTATTTCGTTGATATATGCTGAAACAATATGCAGATGACATGTATTCATACAAAAGGATTCCTTGTGAACGAATTCTAAGAAAAATAAAAGTTACATTTATCAGTTTTAATTCACACTTATTAGATGATCCTCACTGCCTAGGGCATTTACCACTGGCATAGCTGCTGCTTACAGTTGCAGACCGCTTCAGTTAGTAATATTTAACTAATAGCGACGGACAAATAATGTACAAGCACGGAGACAAGCGACCTGAGACAACTGCCGATGATAGCAGAATGAGGAAGACTAGGGTGCGGGTAGGGTTTATATAAATTTCTCTGTCCCATAATTTAGCGACAAGAAGTAGGAATGTAGGAGTGGTGACCAATAACTTCGTACAGGTCTGCAAATTCGTGCTGGGCCACACGGATTGCAAGTCTTTGTCCTACAAGCAGATACCTACTGAACCCAGCAATGTGTAGTTTGTACCATCCTCTCTGACAAGCAGATACCTGTAGACGTCTTCTGAGATCGCTAGCGAGTTAAATTGGTTTCAGACAGAACTGTAATTTCCCACACATAGAAGGAGATAACTACTTACTTTCTCTTGGTGGCTCCTTTGCGAGGGCAGCAACGGCGTAGTCCTTCGTAGAAGGAGCCTGTAAATCTCTACTACCTCTGGCAGTGATATATTTTGCTCTGATTCAGACACAGTTACGGGGTACTCTCAGGGGCAGAGAGCTACTGGCACGCAAAGGAGGTAACTAAATACTTTTTCTGTCTCCTTCATGGAAGGAATCAGTATCGTCTTTGACATCTGAAGATATTGTTATGTTTCCGACAAAGTTACTGGTCCCAGTTTCCTACCAACATATCTGGAATGCAGGACCAATAGGGGGCCATCAGTAGCCAACACATGCAGAGGTCAGAACAGTGCAGCCTGCAGCAGACAATACTGTGGCAGCCAGCCTAAAGGCAGGGCTCGCAGCCCAGGGGGGGGGGGGGGCTCAAACTTTACGGGAGCACTATAGAATGGTCCCAGAGTACTAGTTCATGCAGTGATCACAGATGCTACCACAGGCGGAGACTCTGATGACAAAGGCAGTCGCTTGTAGGCTGTGAAGCCAGCTACACGTGTTCATGTGTCATGCAGCAGTAGGCAGGTGGCGACTCTGTGGAGTCTGACGTTATTTTTTACAATATCTAATCACGTTTACGGGCTGTTGTGTGTATTCGTTAGAGGCAGCAGTTTCAGCCTCTGGTGCGATAGCGCCTAGTAATTTATAAAGTTTTTTATGTGTGTACAGACACAATTTACACACGAAGTGTTTATATCCACTGTATGCGACATGCAGTCTTTTTTAGCACAGTGTATAGAATTAGAACACCTATTTTAGCACAGTTTTATTATCAGCAGCATTCTTTAACGATGTGTCAACTTAAGAGTAGGGACCCATATGAAATTTTGCATGTGTAGTCTGATTTTTTTTAGCACTCTTCCATTTCTAAAAAGTTTATCGATGCATACACCAGACTGTAGAATTGTTTCAGTTATGATTCTAGCAATTTCCTGCTCATTTCGAGTTGTTTTGCCAACTAGAACACATAGAAATGTGAACAGACACACACGATATCGAAAGAAGTGGGACAGTAGAAAGTTGGGGCAAGGACAGTGGGAAGTATGGGTGGGGATGGCGTAGTGTGGAGAATAATCCAATAGCCTCAGAAACTAAATAAATAAAGACACCACTTCATGTCCTTCCTCTCCAGCAGCTCAGAATGGGCTGAGTCTTATTGGCGTCATTTTGCAAATAGGGGAGGCTAGGGGAAGTGAGAGATGGCAGATCGATGTCTGGGAGGAAGAGGGGAAGGCTGGGGTATTTCTCAGGAGGGGTAAAATGGCTCAGAACTGGACTCCCTTTTCCCTGATGGTTTCAGGGGGTCGAGGGGTACGGGGGGAAGGGGTGGGGGGAGTCTCCAAAGGATAGATTATCCAGGAGTCATAAATAAACCTCCAGCAAGTCACAAACCACGCAGGAGAACAATACATTAAGGGGACTGAGAGAGAGCGGTGGCTTAATTGATCGATTTACTTAATTAGCATATCTATTTAATATCAAAAGAGCCCTAGTATCCCCTTTCTGCCATTACTAACATTACCTGCTTCATGATAACACTGGCCCGTCTTAACGTGAAATAATCAGCACAGACACGTTAGCCACGTCCTCTAGCAACTGTAACATCGGCAACTAAGTTTCCAAACTGTGGACACCAAGGACAAGTGTGACGGTGACCGTCACTGTCACCGATACCGACCATATCGGTAAGTTGTTTCTGAACAGCCAACGGCGGGCTGCGCGGAGAGCGAGGCGAAGCTGACCCTCCCAAATTGCAGGAAAGGCGGCCGCGGGATCTCAAGTCGCCGCAACCTGTGACGACTACACCTGTTACAAGATGTATACTCGAGAACGTATATTAGTTGTATCTTTTAACATTCGTGGTACTTTAACAGTACGTCTTTGCGTGAAGACAGTCTGTTTTCTGGTTAACTTCTCATGACCAAGGTTCTCAGTCATAAAGAATTTTCATAAAGAACATCACATTCACCGTTGATTTTAGAAATTATTTATTTCTCAACTGAAATTTTGGCAATACCACTTTATAATGGCCTAAAGGTCTAAACAGCAACTGTGAAGTAAGAAATTTCTACAGACAGTGGTGAATGTGACTTTATATGTTGGCTTTCATTTTAGATAGTTGTTCATTCCGCTAACTAAGCAAAGCAATCAATATAAATGTGACTAGTCTTTGAATCTTCTTTTATGTCAATGTAACCGTTTTTCCAAACTGGTACATGTAGTCTGTTCTAATCTTAACAAGTACACCCTGTGACTTGTGTAATTCTCCAAATCATTCTTTGATTTGCGAGTACGCTACAGTCGCAGGTTCAAATCCTGCCTTGGGCATGGATGTGTGTGACGTCCTTAGGTTACTTAGTTTTAATTAGTTCTAAGTCTAGGGGACTGATGACCTCAGATGTTAAGTCCCATAGTGCTCTGAGCCATTTGAACCATTCTGATATGCGAATAATTCTTTTGTCTGCAGTAGAAAGTACACTCGTCTGAAATATCTTGGCAGACTAAAATGGCGACGACCACTGTGGTCGAGCGATTCTAGGCGCTACGGTCCGGAACCGCGCTGCTTCTACAGTCACAGGTTCGAATCTGGCCTTGGGCATGGATGTTTGTGACAACCTTAGGTTCGTTAGCTTTAAGTAGTTCTAGGTGTAGGAGACTGATGACTTCAGATGTTAAGCCCCACTGTGCTTCGAGCCATTTGAACCATTCTTGAACCGAAAACACCTGTCGGGCCAATAAAAGTAGCGGGGTACTACTTTGTCTCCAGATATTCAAAGTTTGCAAGACGCTCTTGAGCAAACCCTTTGAATTTTGACTAAAATGGCGCATCATCAGAATTTTACAAGGGCCTGCCATTCCCTCATAAACCGTATCTTTCCTCATATTTGTATAAGTTGATCCATGTAACATATAAAAAAAATTTCAGTCGAAAAGAGTTTAATTTGGAAATATATTTTCATTCATACTATGTAATAGAATCAGACTATCTGAAATAATTTGCTAAAGTAATGTACAGATTGTGTTAGATTTTTCTTAGACTTTGCCGGCGATTCGGTGTCATCTCATAGAATCGGTTGTAGCCTACTGCCAATGTCTACGTCTTCCCAACACAAAAAGGGTGTACCGCTTCACCCAATCGTTAGGAATACTGATGCAGGCACTTACTCTGCAGCCACTCACCGTAAGAAGATAGTACCATATGCGAGAAAGTGCGTCCATCACATCCGAAACTCCTCGAACATTGTGGAGCGTGTTAAAAATCTCTGATACCGCTGCCGCCGGAGGACGATCCTGCAGCAACGGGATCAACGACGACTGAAGAGAATTGTTCAACGTTACAGGAGTGCAACCCTTCCTCAAACTGCTGCAGGTTTCAATGCTGGGCCATCAACAAGTGTCAGCCTACGAACCATTCAACGAACCATAGTCGATACGGGCTTTCGGAGTCAAAGACCCACTCGTGCACCCTTGATGACTGCACTGCACAGAGTTTTGCGCCTCGCCTGGGCTCTTCAACACTATAATTTGCACTGTTGATGATTGGAAACATATTGCCTTGTCGGTCGAGTTTCGTTTAAAATTGTATCGAACGGATGGACGAGTGCGGGTATGGAGACAACCTCACGAATCCATCGACTCTGCATGTCAGCTGGGGACTTTTCAAGTTGGTGGAGGCTCTGGAATGATGTTGGGCGTGTCCAGTTGGAGTGATATGGGGCCCGTGATACGTCTACATATGACTCTGACAGGTGACACATACGTAAGCATCCTGTCTGATCACTTGAACCCATTGATGTCCTTTGTGCTTTCCGACGGACTTGGGGAATTCCAGGACAGTGCGACACCCCAGAATTGCTATAGAGTGGTTCCAGGAACACTCTTCTGAGTTTAAACACTTCCGCTGGCCACCAAACTCTCCAGAGATGAACATAACTGAGCATATCTGGGATGCATTCCAACGTGCTGTTCAGAAGAGATACTCGCCCCCTCGTACTCTTACGGATTTATGGACAGCCCTGCAGGATCAATGGAGTCACTTCTCTCCAGCACTTCAGACATTAGTCAAGTCCATGCCACTTCGTGTGCGGCATTTCTGCGTTCTCGTGGGGGCCTTACACGATATTAGTTAGGTGTACCAGTCTCTTTGCCTTTTCAGTGTATATCGATAGACTTCATCGGGCGGAGGATAACGGGGTACCGAGAACACTTATTCATCGAGCCAAGACACTGTCCGACTCAGACAGCTTGGCAAAATGGCAGAAGAACAAGGAGAAGAGACCAGGAGCCTAGTCTATCTACCCCATTTAGGATAAATATCTGCTAAGATCTGCAGGATCCGTAAAAAACACAAAATCGGAAGTGCGTTCTGCCCACTAAACAATATCAGGGTCCTTGGAACGGTCAAAGATAGTCTGGGTTTATGGAAACCTTGTGTCTACCATATACCATGTGAATCTGATATGTCTTACATTGGTCGAACCACCAGAACTGCTGACATGAGACTTAAGGAACACCAAACACATACCACGTTATGACAGGCCAGCAGTAGTAGAACATTGCTTGGAACTTGAACTTGGCATCCATTATGTAAAACTAGGATCCTGGCTCAGACTACCAGATTAGAGAATCCATCGAAATCAAGATGAGAAGCTGATCAACCGGGAACCAGGAACGCATCTCTGTATGGCGTGGAATCCGGCCATAGAATTACTACAGAAACACAGAAAAAAATTGCCTTCTCCAGTAATGAACCTCAGACAACCAGGGGCGTAATAAACGGGATCGTATCTCTTATGGAGCACCGGGCTGCGATTACATCCTCGACGGACGCGTGGAGTAGAGGCATGGTCTTGGGCTGCTGGCCATGGTTCGTGCGGCTCCCCCATCAGAGGTTCGAGTCCTCCCTCGGGCATGGCTGTTTGTGTTGACCTTACCATAAGTTAGGTTAAGTTAGACTAAGTAGTGTGATGGCCTAGGGACCGATGACCTCAGCAGTTTGGTCCCAAAGGAACTTACCACCACCTTCTCAGGAGGCAACTATAGTGCACACGGGAGAGAGGGAACAACATCTACCACCGGAAGTGCCAGGCACCAAACAACCTGCGAGCTGACACAGTACAGAACTCCAGACGGAGGCCACCGACACGAGAGATCGCTGCAGTGTACACAGACAGAATGCGCAGTACCCACAGCAGCCTCTTTTGGAAAGGGGCGCACCTTGTGGGGATGTACGGAACCCACAAGGCCACTAGAATGACAGGGGCACAGAAAGTCAGAGGCATCGCCAACTAAGAAGCGACTGCAGCGTGCCGATAAACCTGAGAACGTGGTTGGTGGGCGCGCACCTAGTACGACTGCCACCGTGGAAAACAGAGGAATGCGGCCTCGACGAAAGATAGGACGTCCAGAGACGAATTGTACCGTGAGAAACGGCCGCAGCGGGCGCGGATGGCTTAGGCTACACCGAATATCCCCAGGCATGAATATTTGGCACTGTCAGCTTGTCGACCAGTGGCAGTTAACACCTGATGAAGACACCGAGTTTACGCCCAGAGAAGAATAGTGCCACGGGAAACGGCCGCAGCGGACGCGGACGGCTTAGGGAACACCGAACACTTCCCAGGCATGAATAATTGGCACTGTCAGCTTGTCGACCAGTCGCAGCTAGCACCTGATATAGACACCGAGTTTACACCCAGAGACGATTAGTGCTGGTGGAAACGAACTCAGCGCGAGCCAAAGGCATAGGGAACACCAAACACCTCCCAGGCATGAATATTTGGCACTGTCAGCTTGTCGACCAGTCGCAGCTAACACCTGATGAAGACACCGAGTTTACGCGCAGAGACGAATAGTGCCGCGGGAGACGGCCGCAGCGGCCGCGGATGGCTTAGGGAACACCGAATACCTGCCAGGCATGAATATTTGGCACTGTCAGTCTGTCGACCAGTGGCCGTTAACACCTGATGAAGACACCGAGTTTATGCCCAGAGAAGAGTAGTGCCACGGGAAACGGCCGCAGCGGACGCGGACGGCTTAGGGAACACCGAACACCTCCCAGGCATGAATATTTGGCACTGTCAGTCTGTCGACCAGTGGCAGTTAACACCTGATGAAGACACCGAGTTTACGCCCAGAGACGAATAGTGGTGCGGGAGACTGCCGCAGCGGCCGCGGATGGCTTAGGGAACACCGAATACCTCCCAGGCATGAATATTTGGCACTGTCAGCTTGTCGACCAGTCGCAGCTAACACCTGATGAACACACTGAGTTTACGCCCAGTGACGAATAGTGCCGCGGGCAACGGCCGCAGCGGGTGCGGACGGCTTAGGGAACACCGAACACCTCCCAGGCATGAATATTTGGCACTGTCAGTCTGTCGACCAGTGGCAGTTAACACCTGATGAAGACACCGAGTTTATGCCCAGAGAAGAATAGTGCCACGGGAAACGGCCGCAGCGGACGCGGACGGCTTAGGGAACACCGAACACCTCCCAGGCATGAATATTTGGCACTGTCAGCTTGTCGACCAGTCGCAGCTAGCACCTGATATAGACACTGAGTTTACACCCAGAGACGAATAGTGCTGGGGGAAACGGCCTCAGCGCGTGCCAATGGCATAGGGAACACCAAACACCTCCCAGGCATGAATATTTGGCACTGTCAGCTTGTCGACCAGTCGCAGCTAACACCTGATGAACACACTGAGTTTACGCCCAGTGACGAATAGTGCCGCGGGCAACGGCCGCAGCGGGTGCGGATGGCTTAGGGAACACCGAACACCTCCCAGGCATGAATATTTGGCACTGTCAGTCTGTCGACCAGTGGCAGTTAACACCTGATGAAGACACCGAGTTTATGCCCAGAGAAGAATAGTGCCACGGGAAACGGCCGCAGCGGACGCGGACGGCTTAGGGAACACCGAACACCTCCCAGGCATGAATATTTGGCACTGTCAGCTTGTCGACCAGTCGCAGCTAGCACCTGATATAGACACTGAGTTTACACCCAGAGACGAATAGTGCTGGGGGAAACGGCCTCAGCGCGTGCCAATGGCATAGGGAACACCAAACACCTCCCAGGCATGAATATTTGGCACTGTCTGCTTGTCGACCAGTCGCAGCTAACACCTGATGAACACACTGAGTTTACGCCCAGTGACGAATAGTGCCGCGGGCAACGGCCGCAGCGGGTGCGGACGGCTTAGGGAACACCCAAAACCTGCCAGGCATGAAAGTGTGGCACTGTGAGTTTGTCGACCAGTCGCAGCTAACACCTGATGAATACACCGAGGTTTAAACCCTGAGAGGAATAGTGCCGCGGGAAACGGCCACAACGGGCGCGGACGGCTTAGGGAACACCGAACACCTCCCAGGAATGAATATTTGGCACTGTCTGCTTGACGACCAGACGCAGCTAACACCTGATGAGGACACCGAGATTACGCCCAGAGATAAATAGTGCAGCGAGAAACGGCCGCAGCAGGCGCGGAAGGCTTAGGGAACACCGGTCACTTCCCAGGCATGAATATTTGGCACTGTCAGCTTGTCGACCAGTCACAGTTAACACCTGATGAAGACACCGAGTTTATGCCCAGAGACCAATAGTGCTGTGGGAAATGTCCGCAGCGGGCGCGGACGGCTTATGGAACACCGAACATATCCCAGGCATTAATATTTGGCACTGTCAGCTTGACGACCAGACGCAACTAACACCTGATGAAGACACCGAGTTTACTCCCAGAGACGAACAGTGCCACAGGAAACGGCTGCAGCGGGTGCGGATGGCTTAGGGAACACACAACACCTCCCATGCATGAATATTTGGCACTGTCAGCTTGTCGACCAGTCGCAGCTAACACCTGATGAAGACACTGAGTTTAAACACAGAAATGTATAGCGCCGCGGGAAACGGCCGCAGCGGGCGCGGACGGCTTAGGGAACACCGAACATCTCCCAGGCATGAATAATTGGCAGTGTCAGCTTGGCGACCAGACGCAGCTAACACCTGATGAGGACACCGAGTTTACACCGAGAGACGAATAGTGCAGTGGGAAACGGCCGCAGTGGGCGCGGACGGCTTAGGGAACACCGAATACCTCCCAGGCATGAATAACTGGCACTGTCAGCTTGTCGACCAGATGCAGCTAACACCTGATGAAGACACCGAGTTTACGCCAAGAGATGAATAGTGCCGCAGGCAACGGCCACAGCGGGTGCGGACGGCTTAGGGAACACCGAACACCTCCCAGGCGTGAATATTTGGCACTGTCAGTCTGTCGACCAGTGGCAGTTAACACCTGATGAAGACACTGAGTTTACGCCCAGAGAAGAATAGTGCCACGGGAAACGTCCGCAGCGGACGCGGACGGCTTAGGGAACACCGAACACCTCCCAGGCATGAACATTTGGCACTGTCAGCTCGTCGACCAGTCGTAGGTAACACCTGATGAAGACACCGAGTTATGACGTCGGAAAATAGTGTTGAGAATACGCAGACCACCAGCAGTGTACCAGATTCAGCACGATGGCAGTGTGAGATCTGCCGATCACTTCAAGCCACGAATGTTGCCGTAAAAGCATATCATGCGAGAAAGCTGGAACACATAGCTCCCAAGATGTGAAACAATATTACATTTAAGATCGGGTATTTTAATTTGTGTACCTGAGCACAATTTACATCCACACCAATACTCCACAAGCCAACAAACACTATATGACGGGCCTTGCCCTTGGTACTACTACCTTTTCCATTCGGTAATGGGGCTCACGGAGAACGAATGTAGGGAATCCCCACCTGATCGCTAATTCATATTTTCCACACTGCGGTGAGACATGCATGGGAGGCAGTAAAATGTTGCCTGAATGTTCTTGGAAAGTATGTTCTAGGAATCTGATCACTGAACTTCAATGTGCACTATGACATCTGCCTTGCAGCGTCTGACAATGGCGTTTGATGAATATCATGTGAGAACGTGTGCCGTGTGTGAGTGACAAAATTGGCACACATTAATCGGTTATATAAATCTCTTCTCAAATGCTGGGATTCCAGACGACGCGTGCTCCCAAGACAGCCCGTGAGAAGCCACGTGCCGTGATATTCGGATGTATTCGGCAGTTGATAGAAAAATGACTTGCTGGCAGCTGTGTGTCGAGTTGAAGGTCACGCTTGGCCTATTGCCTCTGTTGGGGCAAACAGAACTGGAAAGCGGCAGCATGGCTTGGCGATACTTATTGGCACGCTGACTGGTTGGAGTGCAAGTGTTGGAGGAAGTGAGACTGCTCTGGGGACCACTGTGTGTCCATACTGTGACACTACATTACAGTGAGGCCTGTCGTAAAAGGCAGTAACTTGGTCTTAACTGATGTGCGACCCACTACATCCTGGTTCCTTTCGGGTCTAGCTAGTATTTGTGGTCATCCATTTCATTTTCTATGGCGAGCAGAGGTGCTCCGTTTTATTTTTTACCAGGTTGGTTTTAACAGATTTTCTGGACACGTATTTGGGATTTTTGTATTACAATTTGATTGTTTTCTATCTACTCTCTATGATACCGGGTAGCGTTGCGTGGTTGTTTGTGTACATAAGTCCATGATTCCTGACAATTTTTTCTGTAAAGCCAACTGTAATCCACTTATGTGGCCTATTATCTATGCATTGCCCTCCCGACATCTTTAATTCATTTGTACACTCCTGGAAATTGAAATAAGAACACCGTGAATTCATTGTCCCAGGAAGGGGAAACTTTATTGACACATTCCTGGGGTCAGATACATCACATGATCACACTGACAGAACCACAGGCACATAGACACAGGCAACAGAGCATGCACAATGTCGGCACTAGTACAGTGTATATCCATCTTTCGCAGCAATGCAGGCTGCTATTCTCCCATGGAGACGATCGTAGAGATGCTGGATGTAGTCCTGTGGAACGGCTTGCCATGCCATTTCCACCTGGCGCCTCAGTTGGACCAGCGTTCGTGCTGGACGTGCAGACCGCGTGAAACGACGCTTCATCCAGTCCCAAACATGCTCAATGGGGGACAGATCCGGAGATCTTGCTGGCCAGGGTAGTTGGCTTACACCTTCTAGAGCACGTTGGGTGGCACGGGATACATGCGGACGTGCATTGTCCTGTTGGAACAGCAAGTTCCCTTGCCGGTCTAGGAATGGTAGAACGATGGGTTCGATGTCGGTTTGGATGTACCGTGCACTATTCAGTGTCCCCTCGACGATCACCAGTGGTGTACGGCCAGTGTAGGAGATCGCTCCCCACACCATGATGCCGGGTGTTGGCCCTGTGTGCCTCAGTCGTATGCAGTCCTGATTGTGGCGCTCACCTGCACGGCGCCAAACACGCATACGACAATCATTGGCACCAAGGCAGAAGCGACCCTCATCGCTGAAGACGACACGTCTCCATTCGTCCCGCCATTCACGCCTGTCGCGACACCACTGGAGACGAGCTGCACGATGTTGGGGCGTGAGCGGAAGACGGCCTAACGGTGTGCGGGACCGTAGCCCAGCTTCATGGAGACGGTGGAGCAACAGTGTCCCTAATTTGCTGGGAAGTGGCGGTGCGGTCCCCTACGGCACTGCGTAGGATCCTACGGTCTTGGCATGCATCCGTGCGTCGCTGCGGTCCGGTCCCAGGTCGACGGGCACGTGCACCTTCCGCCGACCACTGGCGACAACATCGATGTACTGTGGAGACCTCACGCCCCACGTGTTGAGCAATTCGGCGGTACGTCCACCCGGCCTCCCGCATTCCCACTATACGCCCTCGCTCAAAGTCCGTCAACTGCTTATACGGTTCACGTCCACGCTGTCGCGGCATGCTACCAGTGTTAAAGACTGCGATGGAGCTCCGTATGCCACGGCAAACTGGCTGACACTGACGGCGGCGGTGCTAGCTAGCGCCATTCGACGGCCAACACCGCGGTTCCTGGTGTGTCCGCTGTGCCGTGCATGTGATCATTGCTTGTACAGCCCTCTCGCAGTGTCCGGAGCAAGTATGGTGGGTCTGACACACCGGTGTCAATGTGTTCATTTTTCCATTTCTAGGAGTGTATTTGGTATTTTATTACAACAATGTTTAACGCATTTACTATTAAAGTTAACTGTAAACCAATTGTCTAGCGTATTACTTATTCAGTGCTCGCCAACCTTGCTTTATTCATCAGCGTTCTGTATTTTATTAGAATAATATGTAACATATTCAGTACTTGCCAAACGTATTTTATTCATTGATGTTGTGTATTACGTGAGTGTTTAATTCTGCTTATGGTGTGTTACACAGCAGATGAGCCATTAATTAATCCCTTATTTATTGAATTCAGAAACGAACGCAGGGAGGGGCTTCACTATATGCTTTGTTTGGTCCTCTAGCATTCACCGAATCATTTTGTAATGCATTTTCATCATGCACCTGTGATGAAGGTATCAGTTTTGGTAATACAGCTGGCCAGCGGATTGCAGTGCATCCACATTACTTGTTATTAGCTGTCTGGGTAAAATTTATTTTGCGATTTGTTTCTTTGCCGTTTTTACCTACTGAGCTTAGCTCATTCCTTCTCCATATTTGGTCCGCTATTGTCACTGTTTGCTTACCTTTGCCCCTGAGGTTAAGCCTTTGCCTTTCTTTTGTGCTCTACATTTCGGTTGCGTATGGTACTGATAAGGGAACCTTAATCTTTATAATTAATTTATCTTATGATATAATGCAACTGATTTCTCCTAAATCATACTTAATGTAAGCAACGCCTTCCACAGGCGGCCAATAGATTAAGTTGGTTCTGTCATTTGTGCCGCCCTGTATGTTCTAGGCGATTTGTCGCGAAGGTCTCGCGAACTTTACTCCTTGTACTTAGCTTTTTGATAGGCCATTGTGCCATGAAGGTAACTGTGTTATAAGCCTGATACCGAGCCTGCCCATGGTGTAGTTTTCAAATGTAAGGCCCAAAAATCAGCTAACGGATTTCTTGCTTTTTAACCAAGTTTCATGTGAATCCTAAAGCACCTTCACGAAATGTAATGCTTGATTGTATGGCAGCCAGCCGTTGATTCACTTATCGCGTATTTGTCTTAAATGCTATTAACGTTATCTGTACTGAAAGTTCATTCACTTTAATAGATGTCAACCTTGCCATAAACATGTCTTTGAGGCAAAGGCATCGTTTTCCTTAATAAAAGTTGTTCGTAAAATTTAAGTACTTTAAATTATTTAACTTCATCGTGATAGTCATTTGTGATTAGTCCTTGAGATGTTTGTGCAGTTGCTAACCGTAGTTGATCGTTTCTTGATATTCTTGAGCTGTAATTTCTGTTAGTAACTCTTCTTGCAACTGCTTAATACTTTAAAATATTTTGCCACCGCCATGGTTGGCATTTGTCATTGGGACTTGAGCTGTTTGAGCGGTTACTAATTATAGGTGTTTGTTTGATCAACTGATGTGTTTCACCTGTAATTGACTGATAACAAGTAATGCTAGACTTTAATTAATATTTCTTGCTGATAACATGTAGTACTTATCATTATTTTCATAATTTGTTTTGGGCCCACCAACATAAGGCGATACGGTTATGTTTGTTGAATTACCGTCGTACCTTCATGCATTTCGAGGACTGTATTTAATGATATCTTGAGCCTTGGCTTTAAATGTACTAATCACTACTCACCAGTTCTCACTGCATAAAACTGCTTATTTTCTAATTCTGAAGAGTTTCATTGTTTCGATAATAAAATGGACGAAAGCGGAGCATGGATAGCGTACGGTAATGTACCGTAATAACTAAATTATTTACCCTTTGTATGGTATCCCTTCACTTCGTGTCCTTATTTTCCACTTTTTCAGCTTTGCCTCCTGTTTGCAGACATCATCCAGCGTTCAGTGAGTACTACACAACGTACACAGTCCGGAGTACACATTTCAGTTCCCACACTGGTTAAAGCAGCGGGTGTACTGCACGGCGTCGCCAATGGATGGTGGTGTGAGACGCTGTGGCTAGAAATGAAAACACCAGCGAGGTATGCAGGGGAAACACAGGGTCTGGCGCGAAGCAAGTTATCTTGTTTAATAAATATCTGCTAATAAAAGTCGCTTTTCCCTATACCGATATTACGAAAATGCTACAGATCATAAATACTTTGAAACACAAGTATTACAATTCCAGATACTGATCATCTTGATGAATAGATAAATAATGCTTGTAGTTGTTTTTGTCATCTTCAGTCCAGAGACTGGTTTGATGCAGCTCTCCGTGGTACTCTATCCTGTGCAAGCTTCTTCATCTCCCAGTACCTACGGCAACCCACATCCTTCGTAATCTGCTTAGTGTATTCATCTCTTGGTCTTCCTCTACGACTTTTAACTTCCTCACTGCTCTCCAGTACTAAATTGCTGAACCCTTGATGCCTCAGAACGTGTCCTACCAACCGATCCCTTTTTATAGTCAAGTTCTGCCACAAATTCCTCTTCTCCCCAATTCTACTCCGTACCTCCTCATTAGCTACATGATATACCCATCTAATATTCAGCATTCTTCTGTAGCACCACATTTCGAAACTTATATTCTCTTCTTGCCGAAACTATTTATCGTACATGTTTCACTTCCATACATGGCTACACTCCATGCAAATACTTTCAGAAACGACTTCCTGACAAATCTATACTCAATGTTAACAAACTACTCATCTTCAGCAATGCTTTCCTTGCCATAGCCAGTCTACAATTTATATTCTCTCTACTTTGACCATCATCAGTTATTTTGCTCCCCAAATAGCAAAACTCCTTTACTACTTTAAGTGTCTCATTTCCTAATCTAATTCCCTCAGCATCACCCGACATAATTCAACTACGTTCCATATGGTTTGCTTTGCTTCTGTTGATGTTCATCTTGCATTCTCCTTTCAAGACACCGTCAATTCCGTTGAACTGCTCTTCCAAGTCCTTTACTGTCACCGGCAAAACCCGAAATTTTTATTTCTTCTCTATCGATTTTAATTCCTACTTCAACTTCATCTTTTGTTTCCTTCACTGCTTGCTCAATATATACATTGAATAACGTGGGGGATGGGCTACAACACTGTCTCACTCCCTTCGCAACGACTGCTTCCCTTTCATGCCCCTCGACTCTTGTAACTGCCACCTGGATTCTGTACAACTTGTAAATAGAATTTCGCTCCCTGAATTTGACCCTTCCACCTTCAGAATTTGTAACAGAATATTCTAGTCAACATTGTCAAAAGCTTTCTCAGAGTCTACAAATGCTAAAAACGTAGGTTTGCCTTTCCTTAAGCTACCTTCTAAGATAAGTCGTCGGGTCGGTATTGCACCAAGTGTTCCAACATTTCTACGGGATCGAAATTGATATTTCTCGACGTCGGCTTATACCATTTTTTTTCATACGTCTGTAAAGAATTCTTGTTAGTATTTTGTGACTGTGACTTATTAAACTGATAGTTCGGTAGTTTTCACATCTGTCAACACCTACTTTCTTTGGGATTGGAATTATTTTACTCTTCTTGAAGAATGAGGGCGTTTCGTCTGTCTAACACATCTTTCTCACCAGGTGGTAGAGTTTTGCCACGGCTGTCTCTCCCAAAGCCATCAGTAGTACTAATGGAATGTTGTCTAGTCCCGGGCGCTTATTTCGGCTTAGGTCTTTTAGTGCTCTGTCAAATTCTTCACGCAGTATCATATTTACCTGCTTCATTTACTGCATTTTTATACACACATCAAAAATGTTTTGAATCACACAGTTCCCAGAATTACTGAAGATAGGACTGTGGATATTCTATAACAGACTCAGTTCCTTTCACTGTTCCGAGCTGCCACCAAACCCGCGTAAAGATGTAAACAACCATGAATGAGCAGCGCCTATTGGACAGAGGGGGTCCGACAGCGGATCAGTTCCAGTCATTCCACGAGGAAGGAGGTACTCGACTCGTGCTGTCTGTAGTTCAAACATGCCTAGACGGTCAATACCGCGGTTCGATCGCGTCCGCATTGTTACTTTGTGCCAGGATGGGCTTTCAACAAGGGAAATGTCTAGACGTCTCGAAGTGAACCAAAGGGATTTTGTTCGGACATGCAGGAGATACAGAGAGAGAGACAGGAACTGCCGATGAGATGCCTCGCTCTGCTCGCCCAAAGACTACTACTGCAGCGGATGACCGCTACTTACGGATTATGGCTCCGAGGAACCTTAACAGCAAAGCCACCATGTTGAATAATGCTTCTCGTACAGCTACAGGACGTCGTGTTACGACTCGAACTGTGCACAGTAGGCTACATGACGCTCAGGTTCACTCCCGACGTCCATGGCGAGGTCGATCTTTGCAACCACGACACAATGCAGGGCCGTACAGACGGGCCCAACAACATGACGAATGGACCGTTCAGGATTGGCATCACGCTCTCTTCACCGATGAGTGTCGCAGACAATTGTCGGAGACTTCTTTTGAGACAACCACGTCAGGCTGAACGCCCTTAGGTACACTGTCCAGCGAGTGCAGCAAGGTGGAGGTTCCCTGCTGTTTTCGGATGGCATTATGTGGGGCCGACGTACGGCGCTGGAGGTCATGGAAGGCGCCGTAACAGCTGTACGATACGTGAATACCCTCCTCCGACCGATAGTGCAACCATATTGGCGGCATATTGACTAGGAATCCGTCTGCATGGACGACAATTCGCTCTCCTATCGTGCACATCTTGTGAACGCCTTCCTTCAGGATAACGACATCGCTCGACTAGAGTGGCCAGCATGTTCTCCTGACATGAACCCTATCGAACATGCCTGGGAGAGACTGATAATGGTTGTTTATGGACGACGTGACCCACGAACCACCCTGAGGGACCTATGTCGAATCGCCATTGTGGAGTGCCCTGATGAACTTTTGGATAGTCCCCCCTCCCTCACCCCCCGACGAATACTGACATGCTTCAATGCAAGTAGACGTGCTACTGGGTATTAGAGAGGTACCAGAGTACCGGTGTGTACAGCAATCTGAATCACTGAATCACCACCTCTGAAGGTCTCGTTGTATGATGGTATAACATGCAATGTGTGGTTTTCATGAGCAATAAAATGGGCGGCAAAGGTGTTTATGTGGATCTCTATTCCATTTTTCTGTACAGGTGCCGGAACTCTCGGAACCGAGGTGATGGAAAACTTTTCTGATGTGTGTATTTCTTCTCTCATCAGTTAAATTCAAATTTTCTTCTGTTACCCACGGATTTCTACTAGCCCTCATCTTTTACCTACTTGATCCTCTGCTGCCTTCACTATTTCATCTCTCAAAGCTACCCACTATTCGTCTACTGTATTTTTTTCCATTGTTCTTGTCAATGGGTTCCCTAATGCTCTCTCTAAAACTCTCTACACCCTCTGGTTCTTTCGGTTTATCCAGGTCCCATCTCCTTAAGTTCTTGCCTTTTTTCATTTTCTTCAGTTTTATTCTACAGTTAATAACCAATAGATTGTGGTCAGAGTCCACATCTGCACCTGGAAATGTGTTAAAATTAAAAACCTGGTTCCTAAATCTCTGTCTTACCACCATATAATCTATCTGAAGCCTTCCACTGTCTCCAGGCCTCTTCCAAGTATACAAAAATCTCTTAACCCAAGTGTTAATACTACGTACAGGTTGCGCTCTATACTTTAAAATGGCTCTGAGCACTATGGGACTTAACATCTATTGTCATCAGTCCCCTAGAATTTAGAACTACTTAAACCTAACTAACCTAAGAACATCACACAACACCCAGTCATCACGAGGCAGAGAAAATCCCTGACCACGCCGGGAATGGAACCCGGGAACTCGGGCGCGGGAAGCGAGCACGCTACCGCACGACCACGAGCTGCGGATCTCTATACTCGCTAGTCGCCAATAGTATGCCTACCATCCCAGTTCCGTCGTAAGACCAAGCTCTCAGAAAAATGTTAGATTTCAGTTAATCATTATTAATTTGTCGATATTATCAGTTTATGGTGTTCAGGCGGTGCAAGCGCCTGGAATTTCGACGTCAGTACGCGCAACTGACGCCGCAGACTCTTACAGTTTCCATCGATTTTAATTTGCATTTTGGTATGTATTATGGAGGGAAGTCTTAGTAAATGAAGTAGTATTATTTCCAATCACTTTCATATATCTATTTAAAAGGAAAGTTTTATAATTTGCTCAAATGCATTTACGGAAAATGGAGGTACAAAACAAAGATCTGCTGTCAACATAGTGCGCATACTCAGTGGGACATTTTGTCAACACAGTGGCACGCGCAGTAACAGAGTATTCAAAGCAAATAATTTTCTTTCACTTTTTACAAACATAACTAGTTTTTCGGGCTTTGCTTTTGCTGTCTGTACACCGTCCGCGTGAGCTCCCAGTTCATTCTACTTTAGAGCTTTTTACATCACGAAGCTCTCCAATTCTGTCAGTTACATTTTTGGGGGAGTTTTTGACATTGTCCTTTGCTCAAGATTGTCTCACAGTAGCGCAAAAGGAAGCTGCCCAAAAATTATCTTCTTCTCAGTCGTTTTTTCTGAATAGTGTTGAAAATAGTACGGGAATTTATCGCAGCTGTGTTCATGATGTTATGAAATACGACCATTGGCCATCTTCCTGTATTTTGATTTACTTTACATTTTGCACTCATTCCGTCTATGACGTCAGCTCCACACTTTATAAGGTTACAGAATGTGACTACTTCTTTTTTTATCATTGCCTGTATTTTCGGCAGTACTTCCACAGTGATGCATTGTAGAGACAAGTGACACAACTTTGTTACCTTTCGGTACATAAGGTGCAATTTTCATGAAAATATGTTGACTTTCTTTGTCGGTTTTTACTACTAGTAAATTCAAAGAGAAGTTACCTCTTATTCTTCGCCAGGGTACTAAAGATGATCGTTTTCTGTGTCATCAATTTGCCTGCAATATCGTAACTTGTGAAACAACCGTCGCAAGTTACGTTGCGCTCTGTATTCATGACAGGTCGGTGAAGTCTCTGAACAAGTTCGGATGACCTCTTGTCCTGTTTGCCTAGGTCTTCAGGTTGTAGCCCAAAATACACCTCCATGATGAACATGCAACGCATTCTAGCATTCACTGCTGCAAAAATCTTTATTCCACACTTGTTCAACTTATTCGGCATGTTCTGGAGGAATCAGCATCTTCAACAGAATGCTTCTAGCTTTTCATCAACTGTCATGTATGAAACGCCCGGTAACCCGCTGGGCAGAACAGGTGATGAGGACTGTGGAAAGGGCCCAATAGGGTTGGGGTCAGCTTCACATTAAAATTGTAATTTATTGTAATTTTAATAACACATTTATAACCAAAGCAGCAAAACTACGAGTTTCAAACTCCAAATCTTTCACGGCTGAAGGCCTCCAAACAAGAAATCTTAAAAATCAACAAGGTAAATTTCAAGTGAGTGAACACATGCAGTTACAATTACAAAAAAAATAATTAACAGCGATCGTGAAAGCCTCAAGGCAAAGGTGTATAGACAAACATAAACGAGATGCAATACAAACGGCTGAAGGCCCACAATAATATTTTCAAGATTTTAAAATAAATTACGATATTGTTTGAAAGGCAGAAGGCCCCAATGATTAAGCTTGAAACGTAATTTTAAGAATAAAGTTCCAAGCCGCAATGTTTAAGCTTGGAAGGTAATTTTAAGAATAAGGTACCAAGGCTGAAGGCCCACAGTAAATTTTCCAAAATTAGAAAATAAATACAACCATAAACCTTAAGTTTTAAGAAGGTGAAAGCGGACTAAAAGAAAAGACAACACTACAGCAATAACCTTTCAGCAAATATCCACTTGCCACAATTCAAACTTACTTACATAAAACACAGTGAAATCAAGAATTGTTTTATCATTGGCTATGATAGATTATAAACAGACAACTAAACACCGGTGAGAAAGACAGTAAAGACCACAACACTCAGGGGCCTCCAGGATATCGGTCTGCCCTCGTTCACTTAGATGAGATAGGTGGTGAGCCGAACTACACTTGATCCGCCGGAACCCAACCAAGGGACAGCCACGGACCGACCGACATACGACTTGCTTGCCACCAATCGGTACATGAGAATTCAAACACAAAATGTTACGGGCGTGATTAACCACAATCAAATATGTATATGTATTAAGCTGACAAAACTACACGCTGTGTTGGACAGCAACAACAGGTGACGAAAGGACACTGCCTCAAACTACGTTAGTGGCCAGGGCAGGTAACTGGAACAATAACGGCCACAAGGCAGAAAATTCCGCTGGTGCACTTGAACTGTAGTCAACCAATATAGTTAATTCCACCGCATGGCGGCTAAATTTCAGCAATAGAAACACTCGGTGTTGCTCACAGGAAAACCTCCCCAACAGTGAACCACTGAAAGGAACCACACAACATGAATGGACGTGGCTTGGGTACTTGTAACCACTACTCAACGTTGACGTCCTGGGTCGGTGAACCACGAAGCTCATAGCGATCGGACAGCTCCACGCAAGCTCCGACGCTGAACAGGGACCACCAACAGACCCAGCCGACTTCACCGTGCGGAGATAACTTCCCTGGCTCGCAGCACCCGACCGACTAACCTCAGAATGCCGACAGCGTCTCAAATAGTCGTCAGTGGACATAACGCCAAGTACACACACAACCTGATAAACACTTGCACGAAGACCTCAACGATACCGAACAGTAACTAAGGACGCACGAAGACAAACCAGGAGTCGATGCACACACACACACACACACACACACACACACACACACACACACACACAGCCGACTCTTGAAAGATTGGCGAGCCAAAACGTGTCGTCCAGTAGGAAGACCGATCGACGATCCTCCAAGACCGTTGCCCGGCTCAAGTGATGCATGGTTGCAATGGGCGGGGTGAGCCTCACTGCTCCAACCTGACTGCACTCGTGCCGCATTGCAAGTGTCCGACTGGTGGGTCCGGACTGTGTCCAGACGCGTGCCAAGTGGTAGGCAGCCCGAACTCGCGACCCGAACTGCCTCACCACAGACAACGACCGGGAAGTAATAGTAGTCAAGAAAAGATACTACGAGAAGGGATATTTCAATACGCGCTGCTAGCGTCGCTCACGGCCAGGCAAAGCGGCAACTCAGTGACAGTAGTAATTTAAATTAATGTAGTGAGGTGGAAGCACGTTAAAAACAGGGTATAAAATACATGATGGCGGGAACATGAGCCACGCATAGCTCAATGGATTTTGAGAGTTTATAACAGTTTTGAAAGATTTTAAGAACTGGTTATCGAAACCATGTTTCTTCTGACTCTCATCTTGTTTCCTTATGGTCGAATCTGAGGCAGAGTAGGAGAAAATCAAACCAGTTTATGCCCGTGATGAGATTAAATATCTCAACTCCTATGCAGTCTGTTCAATAGAAATCTTGCAGGATTAGTCATTGTTGCAGAATTAGTCATTTCACTTATATATATATTATTGGGCGTCTCTCTCCCTAGAAACGTTCCCTAGATGTGCATAATTGGTTTACCAGAAAACAGATTCCAGCAGTTCAGTAGATTGATAGTACTTTTCTCAGCTCTCTTTATACCCAGTTAATGAGTTACGATGATATGAGAAACTGTGTGCGGTTTTTTTTTTGGTGGAGCTCGTGACTTGCACACTATTCGATCAGTACCGACAAACACTTCATTCTGTGCACCTCATTACTGTCTCTTGCTTGTCACCGTACGCTTCGTATTCGGTAACATTTGTACGTTCTGGGTCATCGACTTCTTCAAAATCGAATCATCACCTTCGAGATCATCAGTTCCACTTTCCTCCATCAGTTGCCGAATTCTCTCCTCCTCTGCCTCGAAGGAATATACCACGATGCAGTACTCGGAACATACTAAATTAAGGTACCAAGCAAGAGAAAGTCCATTTCCATCAGCAAACAAAGCCAATGCATGCAAGCACGGGAATAAGCTCTACACCCGAGCTAAGAATAAACTGACATCCGTGCACGCGGCTGGTCCGTGGCAGAAAGGTTTGTCATAAGCTAACCGGAAGTGCTATTATTAAAATACTAGGTACACCATACCAAAGACTCCTACTTAAAGGTACTAGGAAGATATTTTCTTGGATGCCATTTTCGGGCACTGTATTAACGTAAAAACACTATCTTTGCGCTCACAGACCGCATGCATGTACTTACCGTTTAAAGAGGTTGTGCATTAGACATTAGTAACTTTTGCAGAGACTCTTACGCATAGTGAGCAGTTTCGGTCCGTTTAGTCCGTTCCAGCCATTTCTGTTCCCATGGGCAGCTGGGTGAGGTTGCCCCACTCGGCGCGACTCTCTCTCTCTCACACACACACGCACACACACACCTCGGCCCCGACCTGCCTTGCGGTGGCGCTCTGCCGCGTCCATCAAGCGCGGTCGAGTCTCTAAAACCAGGACGCCTCGGCCATTAGCGCTCTGCCAGCCTCTAACCGCTGCACTCCCCACCCACCCCTCTCCATTCCACCGTCAAGACCCTCATCCTCGAGCTTCAGAAGTGGCGCCGAATGGACACCTGCGTTAATTAAAATGGACTTCCACTAGTGGTAATTTAATACTTTCCGATTCTCTTACACTTTTCCATTAGGGTCCATGCATGATGTGAAAATACATTATCTTCCAGTTCTGCCGTATATCGACGTAAAAACCGCTACTTTGACCTCCTTTCTGTCCCTTGGCCACTATAATTCACCTAAATTTTTTAATACAAGTCTACATTTCTCTCGTACCTTTGTTATAGACGCATCTTGCCTCTTGCCCATAAGCATCACATTCACCTGCACCATCATTGTCATAATTTTGACATCAGGTACAATTTTAATCGCTACCTACCCCACCATTATCAGTGCTGTGAGTCATCACTCTTTTCACAAGTTTGGTGCTTCCTTGAAGCATTCTTTATAGCACACTGAAATGAAATAATCGTACGGCATTGTTGGCCGGAATACCCCACGCGGGTTGTTCGGCCGCCGAAATTGCAAGTGCTTTTTAGTTGACGCCACTTCGGCGACTTGCGAGTCAATGATGATGACAGACACACGACACCCTGTCATCTCGAGGCAAAGAAAATCCCTGACCCCGCCCGGAAGCGAACCCGGGATCCCGTGTGCGGGAAGCGAGAACACTACCACAATACCACGAGCTGCGGACTATAGCACACTAATTTTTCATCTATACATGTCTACAACACAAATCATATTTATTCATACAGTATGGGAAAAAAGTGGTCCATATTATTACAGGAATTAACATTCATCATAACGAGAAAAAATATCCTATAAATAAATTTTAGTAAGCAAATAACTCTACATTTACATGTATGCTTTGCAAACCAATCTAAAACGCACTGCATACAGTACTTATCATTCTACGATTTGCAATGATTACTGCCTGTTCTTGTTCGAAGATTTTCAGTGACCTTAGCAGCATTTATGCATTGAATGGCCGGCCGAGGTGGCCGAGCGGTTGTAGGCGCTACAGTCTGGAACAGCGCGACCGCTACGGTCGCAGGTTCGAATCCTGCCTCGGGCATGGATGTGTGTGATGTCTTTATGTTAGTTAGGTTTAAGTAGTTCTAAGTTCCAGGGGACTGATGACCTAAGTAGTTAAGTCCCATAGTGCTCAGAGCCATTTTTTATTTTATTTTATTTTTTATTTTATTTTATTTTATTTATTTATTTATTTTTGATTTTATGAAGCAGTGGCAACAGGTGAAAATTTGTGCAGCACTCGAACTCAGATATCCCAATTAATGTGAGTGGTCAGCTAAACCACTTCGGCCATCCGAGCACGCTTCTCCTCTGACTGTTGCATCCTACTAACGTTGCGCGACCTACCCACCAAACCTATATTCGCCGTTTCGGATTGCTTGGAGATATTGAGCTTGGTGTGCATCTGCAATGCTACGATGGAACTTTGGACGTCTGAAAGAAGAAACACACACATACACACACACACACACACACACACACACACACACACACACTGATGAACCAAAACATTATAACCACCTGCTTAACAGCTTGTTGTTTCGTCTTTGAAACGAAAAACATCACTGATTCTCCGTATCAGGGATCCGACAGTTTGTTGGCTGGCTTGTGGAGGTATTTGATTTAGATGTCTAAGCATAGGACGCGTAATTCTTGTAAACAATAGGCCGCTGATTTCCGTACACGGCTCCCGACACCGCCCCAAGTGAGTTCCATAGGATTTACACCAACCGAATATGGTCACCGAGACATCATCGCGTGCTCACCGTACTGCGGTTCTGGCTCCGAAACAGGGACACTTATGTTACTGAAAGATGACATCGCCGTCGGGGGAGACATGAAGCATGAAGGGGCGAAGGTGTCAGCTTGTCTTCGATTAGTACCACAGTTCCCACGCAAGCGCAGAAGAATGTCTCCTATATCATCATATTGCCCTCACCAGCCTATGCCGTGGCGCGCTGCACTATTCGAGCCGCCGTTCATCTCGATGATACCGTTTATGGAGACGTCCGTCGACCTAGTGCAGCGAAAATGCGATTCACCCGAAGAGCCGACACGTTTCTATTGATCGACGGTCAAATTCTGATGGTTCAGTGCGCACAGCAGTCGTAATTGACGATGTCGTTGAGTCAATATGTGAAGATGTAGTGGTGGTCTGCTGTGGATCTGCATGTTGAATAATGTGCTCCGAAACGCTTTTGCGTGCACCAACGTTGTGCTCTTTCGGCAGAGAGACGACAGGTCACCAGTTATCCTACTTGACAGAGCGGAGAAGCCTCCAAACCACATGTACTGTGAAGACTCGTGGACGTCCAACCATTTGGCGCCTAGCGGTAATCTCACTGTCCTACTACCTTTCCCGTAGATGATCACGACAGTAGCACATGAACATTCGACTAGCCTCGCCGTTTTCGAGATACTCATTCATAGTCTCTGTGTAATAATGATCTGCCTTTCGCCAAAGTCGCTTAACTCAATGTATTTCCCCATTTGCAGCCCAAATCTCTGCTATGGTGAGCCACCGTACGTGTCTGTTCCGCTTAGATCCTTTTGTCACTGCGTCACGTGCGCGCAACGCCACGAGTCGGAATCCAACGACGTGGCTGGCAGTGGTCATATTGGTTTGGCTTATCAGTGTGTATCTCACGGCAGATGCACACCAAGCCCTATCTCTTGCAGGGATCCGGAATAGCGAGTGTGGGTTTCACGGGTAGGTGACGCAAGCCTAGTAGCGTACAACAGGCTGGAAATTTGGGTCGGAGGGGAATCGTGCTCGGATAGTCGACGGGGTTAATGGGACCACTCGCTTTAAGTAGGAGATTCGTGTTTGACTCACATTCTGGTGCAAATTTTCACCTGTGCCCAAATGTCCCTGAAATCCTTGGAATAATATTTGTATGGCCATTGGATCACATAAGGTGTCTGTTCATTCAGACATGTCCTAATGTAGAGACACCACACGTGGACCGAGTGTCTCTCCTATGAGCCGTTTAGTGCATTTTCCTTGGAGTTTCGGCAGATATTTGTAATTTTGTTTTCGGAGTGTGTAGCTGAAGTCAATCCAAACAAGTACTGCTGATCATGTATTTCATGCGACGCCCAGTGAAGACTAAAAGCGCCAGTTAGTTTTGCATTACAGACAAAATTATTTTTAAAGCGAAATTTTACATTTCCATTTTGTAGAGAGGTCACATATCAGTCTAGGGTGATACATTGCATAACATTGACACTTGTTCCATAGATCACGAATATGACATTTCGTAATGATTTAGGATGTGTCAGTTCAACGTCAGTTTCCATTACACAATATATATATATATATATATATATATATATATATATATATATATATATACACGGGATACATGCGGACGTGCATTGTCCTGTTGGAACAGCAAGTTCCCTTGCCGGTCTAGGAATGGTAGAACGATGGGTTCGATGACGGTTTGGATGTACCGTGCACTATTCAGTGTCCCCTCGACGATCACCAGTGGTGTACGGCCAGTGTAGGAGATCGCTCCCCACACCATGATGTCGGGTGTTGACCCTGTGTGCCTCGGTCGTATGCAGTCCTGATTGTGGCGCTCACCTGCACGGCGCCAAACACGCATACGAACATCATTGGCACCAAGGCAGAAGCGACTCTCATCGCTGAAGACGACACGTCTCCATTCGTCCCTCCATTCACGCCTGTCGCGACACCACTGGAGGCGGGCTGCACGATGTTGGGGCGTGAGCGGAAGACGGCCTAACGGTTTGCGGGACCGTAGCCCAGCTTCATGGAGACGGTTGCGAATGGTCCTCGCCGATACGCCAGGAGCAACAGTGTCCCTAATTTGCTGGGAAGTGGCGGTGTGGTCCCCTACGGCACTGCGTCGGATCCTACCGTCTTGGCGTGCATACGTGCGTCGCTGCGGTCCGGTCCCAGGTCGACGGGCACGTGCACCTTCCGCCGACCACTGGCGACAACATCGATGTACTGTGGAGACCTCACGCCCCACGTGTTGAGCAATTCGGCGGTACGTCCACCCGGCCTCCCGCATGCCCACTATACGCCCTCGCTCAAAGTCCGTCAACTGCACATACGGTTCACGTCCACGCTGTCACGGCATGCTACCAGTGTTAAAGACTGCGATGGAGCTCCGCATGCCACGGCAAACTGGCTGACACTGACGGCGGCGGTGCACAAATGCTGCGCAGCTAGCGCCATTCGACGGCCAACACCGCGGTTCCTGGTGTGTCCGCTGTGCCGTGCGTGTGATCATTGCTTGTACAGCCCTCTCGCAGTGTCCGGAGCAAGTATGGTGGGTCTGACACACCGGTGTCAATGTGTTCTTTTTTCCATTTATATATATATATATATATATATATATATATATATATATATATATATATAGTTACTAGTTCATTTCTAAAACTTTATCTACTGGGTATAAGGAATTGTCATTCAGAAATTCTTCTAATTTGTTCTTAAACTGTCTATTGGTTGCTATCTGTCAGACTTTTAATGCTATGTGGAAAAAGACTAAAAATTGCAGCGGCAGCATAATTCGCACCTGTCTGTGCCAAAATTACATTAACCCAGAATAGTGAAGATCATCTTTTCTTCTAGTGTTATAGCTATGCACTTCGCTATTATTTTTGAACTGGGATGTGTTATTAACAACAAATTTCGTAAGTGAATATACGTATTGCGAATGTAAGGTGAGTATCTCAAGTTCCTTACATAAATGGGCTCCACCTATTATTCATATTGCATACTTTTGGGCAATGAATCCTTTTTCTCTTGATGGTGAAGTACCCCATAATACGATGCCATTAGGTAGTAGCGAATGAAAATATAGATAGTAGGCTACTTTATTGACATGTTTATCACCAAAATTTGCAATAACCCTAATAGCATAAGCGCATGAACCTAACCTTTTTAGCAGATCATCAATGTGTTTCTTCCAATTCAATTTCTCAACAACGTACACACAGAAATTTTGAATATTCTGCCTTAGCAACACACTTCTGTTCTATATTTATAAGTTGTGTTCTGCCATTTACTGTATACAATTGTATGTATTTTGCTTTCTCAAAATTCAGTGAGAATCGGTTTGCAGAGAACCACTTAATAATTTTCTGAAAGACATTCGTTACAATGTCCTTAGCTAATTCTTGTTTGATTACTACTATCATCAGCGAAACGACCTAGCTTTGCATCTTCATGAATATACAGTGGCAGGTCGTTAATATACTGTATATTAAGAACAATAAGGGACCTAAGACTGAACCATGTGGGACACCATTCTTGATACCTCTTCAGCTAGAGGACTCTGCTGATTTTTGCAGACTATCTGTACTGTCAGTTTCAGCTTTCTGCATTCTTCCAGTTAGTTATGAATATTTCCTTTATCGATACGTATTAACAGGGACAATAAAATACGAAGAATAACACTGCATGTTTGGCGGTAGTAGTCAGCGCGCGGCATGGTGGTGCTGTCACTGCTGTATTACTGGTTAGTTCAAATGGTTCAAATGGCCCTGAGAACTATGGGACTTAACTACTGCGGACATCAGTCCCCTAGAACTTAGAACTACTTAAACCTAACTAACCTAACGACATCACACACATCCATGCCCGAGGCAGGATTCGAACCTGTGACCGTAGCGGTCACGCGATTCCAGACTGTAGCGTCTAGAACCGCTCGGCCACTCCGGTACTGGTTAGTGTTCTTGGTTTACTGTTCCTAGTAATACATATCGATACAGGAAATATTGCTCTAGACTAATCTGGGACCACTCTGTTAACCGAAAGAGGTGACGCAGTGGCCATCATGATTTAGGTTTTTCGTGATTTCCTTAAATTGCTTCAGGCAAATGTCGTGTTCCTCTCAAAGGGCACAGCCGAATTCCTCCCCAAGCCTTCCCTAATCCGAGGTTGCGCTCCGTCGTTAATGACCTAGCGGTCGACTGGATCCTAAACATTAATCTCCTCCTCCTCTGCCCTATCCAATGGACATGTAAAATTCCGCTTTAGAAATAAGTTTGTCTATAACGGGGAACAAACCGATACCCTCCATCGACACTGGGTGTTGCACAAAAGACGTGATTAGCATTATTTATTGGGGCTGACTACAGTTACACGCAGCAAAAACAAAACTGCATATATCTACCGAAACTCCAGAGAAAATGCATCCGATGACTCTTAGGAGAGACACGCAATGTACGTATACTTACGGTAGCATTCGTGTGTGCAGTTCACCGGAAACGAATACTTAAATGCCTCTGTGCACATGGTAAATAGTATTATCTGCAAGGTCTGTATGGGATTTATACGAAGGAAACACTGTTATACCATTCCACGCCTCCCTTAGCACCACTTCTTGAAACTTAGAAAGATTTCGCGGAATAGTTGGTCTCTGTCGGCAAGAGTTTCTTTTCCTGGTTTTCCAACACTTACGTGATGCTTCTTCGTGGGAAAAACAAACCTACCGCCACTCATGTTGCCACTTTTAATACATTATCTGATCAAAAGTACACAGAAACCTATTAATCAACAATAAATGTAGGTGGTGTTCACCCTTCTACTTTATGACGACTGGAATTCTGCTAGGGACGCTTTCAGTGAGATGTCTCAATGCGTGTTGGTCGAATGGCTTCCCATTATTCCTCAATATCCGAAATAACAGAAGATATTTATGTTGGAAGCTGGGATCACGAGCGATGTCGATGTTCTGGCGCAACGTAAAGGTGTTCTTATATTGGGTTAACTTCGGGACTCAGGGCAGACTGTCCATTTGAAGAACACATTTTGAAATAGAAACTATTCGAAACTGCCACAAAGTTCTATTTTCAAGTCATATAAAACTGTTAAGTTAAAGAAACATGCTTATTTGCAAGTATCAAATATTCCATAGTAAAATAACGTATTGTGTTTCAAGGTAGAAGACGGTGAACGACCGACGATGCACAACTTAACTGCACACATGATACATAAATAGTTCGAAACACACAGCACTCTACTGACCATAAAAACGTTTACCTGAAGAATTATCAATTTATGCCAGAAATCTTTAATTTTTTCCACCGTGTACGCACGCTAGGGATAGATCGATGAGAGGATACGGGACAAAAAAAGGTGTAGTGAACCTATTTCCGGAAATGCACAGAAGTTTTATTCGATCATACATTGTTCCAGAGACGGCGTTCTAATACGCGCTGTAAGATGCAGCTACAATTTTAGTATGTATTGCAAAAGATTTCCATGTTCTTCAACGCATGCGTGTACCCGCCGTAGCATGTTCTTTCTTATACGTTCACATCGGTCAGGCTGCATGCGGCCAGTATCAAAGTCAGGATGAATATGCTGCTCCAATATCTCTACACCTGTAATGGACTCAGCGTACTGTATACATCTGAGATGAATTCATAACCACAAACCGCACGGGTTGAGATCCGGTGAATCAGCACACCATGTAACACGGTCCCCTTGTCCAATCCATCGACCTGGGAAGACGCTACAGGGATGTGGCCGGACGTTAACGGTGTAGTGGGGGGAGCACCATCATGTGGCAGCCGCATACCCCTTCGAATTATCAACGGCTTTCCTCGAGCATGGGAGATAAAGTCACCCGCAAGAAACTTCGATAGTAGGCGACCTCGAAGGAAAACAGGTCCCCAAATAGGTCGCCAATTATCGCAGCCCACACATTCCGGCTTCACCGATGCTGATGATTCGCTGTCACCACAACAAGGGGGCTCTGCATACTAATCCCACAGATGTCAGTTGAAGATACCACTCAGTATAAAGGTGGCCTCATCTGCGAACAGGATAGGTGACGCAACCACTGAAAGGAATTGTGATTGCCGGGTGAAGAAACCAGTGACAAAATTGCCCCGGCTGTGGAAAATCTGCACATGCTGTAAGTGATAAGAGTAGTAACAACTCTCATGGAGAATGGTCTAGCTTATCCTGTACTGGCAGGCCAACTGTCTGGTACTCACAAGGCGTTCGCCCTACACAGTGTTAATGAGATTTTCCTCGCCGGCCAGGGTGGCCGAGCGGTTATAGGCGCTACAGTCTGGAAACGCGCTATCGCTACGGTCGCAGGTTCGAATCCTGCCTCGGGCATGGATGTGTGTGATGTCCTTAGGTTAGTTAGGTTTAAGTAGTTCTAAGTTCTAGGGGACTGATGGCCTCAGAAGTTAAGTCCCATAGTGCTCAGAGCCATTTGAACCATTTTTTGAGATTTTCCTCCAAGTTTGGTGTCCGAAAGTTTTGGATACGTGCTTCATGATTTCCTGTTTCATGAAACAACCCTGTCTCAGACAAAAGGCGAAACAGTGTTGCAAAAGTTGTATGCTGTGGTTGTTGTAGGATGGGATGGGTCTCAAGATAAACCTCGACACCCGCCACCCGTTGCCATTTGCTTTTCCCTAAGTAAACACCACGTCGACAAGCTCTCGATTCGAATACGGAACCATTATGATCATCGCTGTAACACATCCATTACAAGGCGAGTCAACAAGAGAAGTAATCGGACACGACACTACCAATTACTATGGCAATAGAGGGCGCTAGGGCATGACGTATGAGCAACAGTACCATCCTCTGGGAGGAAGTTTTGCATACTATAATTGTGGCTGCATGGTAAGGCGCGAATTACTCTGCAGTCTCTGTAACAATGTATGACTCAATAAATATAAACCATGCATTTCTGGATGTAAGCTCATTAGATATATTTTGTTCCATATCCTGTTATCTAGCAATCCCTAGAGTTTGTAAACGGTGGAAAAAATCACCCTGTATGATACAGCACGTACAAAACACGAATTATTTACAATTTCTGCACGAAAACCAACGTCACATCCAACAACAACAAAAACTAGAAAATGATGGGGACTGTCGATGACGTCTGTAGTGCGTATACTTTCATGTGATTACAAAATCTGTCACTAGACTGGAGGACCGACCAACCAGTTTCCTAGTGCACTATGCTCTAGGTGTAACACTCTCTCCTGCTATGAAAACTGATTTTTCTCCTTTTATAACGTCAGAGTTTAGTTTAAGTTCTGTTACACAGTTCGTGGTAGCGTCGACGGCAGCCATATGATCGTAGGAGCAGAATGCATCTTCAATTTTTGCAATGTTGGCTATTGTGAACGATTATCTAGAGAAAAGTCCTGCGTTATTATTCCTGCACTTCTAAAATGAAAACATTCCACTTCACTTTGTACCTTCCTCACTATACCAGACTCGCGAGGGAACGTAGCACTGAGTCCTCGAGACATACCTCTTGTTTTCGAGAAGGACGCAGAAGAAATAGAGGAGAGAAAAGAGCAAACATTTCTGATGTCCCAGGAGTTGTGACAGCGATAATGGAGAAAGGTGTGGTGCTGGGCGTTTCGTTCTCCGCTCACGTCACTCGGCCATACAGGCGGGCACAAATACTCGTCTAAACGGAGAAAGGGGAGACGCGTTCACCGTTAGGGGGAAAAATAAAGCGGATAGTTAAAGGGGAGCCGAGGAGACGGGTCGGTGCTTTGTGTGGGACGTGAGGCTCATGAATAACTTCTCACCTGCTGGGGTATAAGCTCGCTGCCGTTTGCTGTGTGAGGGCGGAAGGAGGAGTTCCGCTGGTTGAGTGAGTAGCAGTGGGGGGGGGGGGGGGGGAGGAGAAGAAAGGGTGAGGGGAGGCATTGTCGTCCAGCGGGCACCGCGGGCGGGCGTGTCTGTCCAGTCGGGTTGGATGGCGGATAGCTCCTCTTTATGCACAGATCTCTTCTCAGGGCCGTTAGCGTAATACGGGCTCCGGAGCACGAAGAAGTGGGCCGTGCCTCGGGGGACAAAGGGGGACGGAATAACGGGCGAGAGAGGAGGTGATGAGCTGCTGGATGAGCACGCTTGTCTGCCCTGCTGGCCCATGTGCGAGGGGGAGCGAGAAAAGACAGAGAGAGAAGGAAACAAAACGTGGCTGAGAGGCAGCGACGGAAGGGCTTTGTGGACTGGCTGAAGCTGAGGTCAACGGTGTCTGTTGAAGCAACAAGAATAAAAGGATGCTGTTCATCACGTGTTATGGTGGACTGACGTCGCGACCATATTGTTAGGACTGTGAAGTTTACGTCCGGCATGAAATAGCACATTCTGCGAGAAGCGTTCAGTAACTAACGCAACACATTTCTTTGTCGGTTAATTTTGGTCGAAAAAACGCGGAATTTGTGGTGGAACATTCCGCTTCCGCCCCTATAGTTTCATGAAGTACCGACAGGTGGCAGCGCTATACGCAGCCTTCCAAATGGCGTCTGTAACGGAGGAGCGTTCTAAGCAGTGAGCTGTCATTGACTTTCCTTTGGCGAAAACTTAAGAGTTTCGCAGATATTCGTAGGCGCTTGCAGGATGTCCTGGGAGACCTAGCAGTGAACAAAATGAAAAGTCGAACGACACATCATCGCAACAAGGTCGCCCAAACTTGTCTTACTGTCCACCATCGTCACAGGCGATCAAATATGTTCTCAACATTTCGAACTGGAAACAAAACGGCTATCAATGGAATGGCGCCACACCACTCTCCTCCAAAGGACATGTTCAAAGCCGCACCCTCAGCAGGGAAATTCATGGGGACCATTTTCTGGGACTCTGAAAAGGTTACTCTGTTTTATGTCCTACCTCACGGTGAAACGATCAACTCTGAAGTGAACTCTGGTATCCTCAGGAAACTGAACAAACAGCTACCTTGTGTTCATAGCCACATAAATACGAATAAACTTTTCCTTCTCCCTGAAAACATAGGGCCTCACACAAGTCTGCTCACCGGAGAGGAGCTCACAGAACTTCACTAGACTGTTTGTTCCCGTCCATCGTACAGCCTGGATCTCGGGCCTTCGAACAACCATCTGTTTGGTGCAGTGAAGAATTCACTCCGTTGGGGACGATGGGCAAGTTATTGATGTAGCAATCGTAGGCTGCGGCGTCGACCAATAGGTGGCGTACGAGCGTCGCATGGGACGAAGATTGTATTGAGACAGATGGTTTTGTAGCCAAATGAGTGGGGAATAATGTGGTGTAGTTGCTAGGATCTTGAACAAAACTATCCTGCTCTCAGAAAAGAGGATTGCATGATTTATTGAACGTCCCTCGTAGTTAAAGGCGATATGGCTTACTGAAAACTGGAGATTCTGTCAAGATGGACACGTGAACGGTATCTACTGAATGTATTATGATGCAAGCTATCTATTGCAATAAAATTTATACGCTCCTGGAAATGGAAAAAAGAACACATTGACACCGGTGTGTCAGACCCACCATACTTGCTCCGGACACTGCGAGAGGGCTGTACAAGCAATGATCACACGCACGGCACAGCGGACACACCAGGAACCGCGGTGTTGGCCGTCGAATGGCGCTAGCTGCGCAGCATTTGTGCACCGCCGCCGTCAGTGTCAGCCAGTTTGCCGTGGCATACGGAGCTCCATCGCAGTCTTTAACACTGATAGCATGCCGCGACAGCGTGGACGTGAACCGTATGTGCAGTTGACGGACTTTGAGCGAGGGCGTATAGTGGGCATGCGGGAGGCCGGGTGGACGTACCGCCGAATTGCTCAACAAGTGGGGCGTGAGGTCTCCACAGTACATCGATGTCGTCGCCAGTGGTCGGCGGAAGGTGCACGTGCCCGTCGACCTGGGACCGGACCGCAGCGACGCACGGATGCACGCTAAGACCGTAGGATCCTACGCAGTGCCGTAGGGGACCGCACCGCCACTTCCCAGCAAATTAGGGACACTGTTGCTCCTGGCGTATCGGCGAGGACCATTCGCAACCGTCTCCATGAAGCTGGGCTACGGTCCCGCACACCGTTAGGCCGTCTTCCGCTCACGCCCCAACATCGTGCAGCCCGCCTCCAGTGGTGTCGCGACAGGCGTGAATGGAGGGACGAATGGAGACGTGTCGTCTTCAGCGATGAGAGTCGCTTCTGCCTTGGTGCCAATGATGGTCGTATGCGTGTTTGGCGCCGTGCAGGTGAGCGCCACAATCAGGACTGCATACGACCGAGGCACACAGGGCCAACACCCGGCATCATGGTGTGGGGAGCGATCTCCTACACTGGCCGTACACCACTGGTGATCGTCGAGGGGACACTGAATAGTGCACGGTACATCCAAACCGTCATCGAACCCATTGTTCTACCATTCCTAGACCGGCAAGGGAACTTGCTGTTCCAACAGGACAATGCACGTCCGCATGTATCCCGTGCCACCCAACGTGCTCTAGAAGGTTTAAGTCAACTACCCTGGCCAGCAAGATCTCCGGATCTGTCCCCCATTGAGCATGTTTGGGACTGGATGAAGCGTCGTCTCACGCGGTCTGCACGTCCAGCACGAACGCTGGTCCAACTGAGGCGCCAGGTGGAAATGGCATGGCAAGCCGTTCCACAGGACTACATCCAGCATCTCTACGATCGTCTCCATGGGAGAATAGCAGCCTGCATTGCTGCGAAAGGTGGATATACACTGTACTAGTGCCGACATTGTGCATGCTCTGTTGCCTGTGTCTATGTGCCTGTGGTTCTGTCAGTTTGATCATGTGATGTATCTGACCCCAGGAATGTGTCAATAAAGTTTCCCCTTCCTGGGACAATGAATTCACGGTGTTCTTATTTCAATTTCCAGAAGTGTATTTACTTTACGTAATTTACTCATTTGCTGGAGTTATATTCAATACAATTTTAAATCAATGTATATTTCAAATGTCTCTAACCACTATGGAACTTAACATCTGAGGTCGTCAGTCCCTTGGACTTAGAACTACGTAAACGTAAGTAAGAGTTAGAACTACTTAAACATAACTAACACAAGGACATCACGCACATCCATGCCCGAGGCAGGATTCGAACCTGCGACCTTAGCAGCCGCGTGGTTCCGGACTGAAGCGCCTAGAACCACTCGGCCACAGCGGCCGGCAATGTATATTTAATTGAATGTTAATTTATATGTGTAAATTTATTTTAGTGTCGCTATCAAATAAAGTAATTTATGATAACAAGCTGTAAAATTCGTAGACAAAATGAACCAGTGGTTCCGTTGCTGGGTAAGTCTTAATTCAAGGTCTCTCTAGCAATACGTACTTCTGTTACTCGACAGTCAAGAAATTTGCAGCCAATACCCAGAGGATAAGTCTTCCTTCCATAAATAGTGCTCTTTGAAAGTACTAGTTCCTTAGCTATAGGGTAGGATGAAAGTAGATGTTGCACAGCTTAGGTCTAACTCCAGTGAAACAGCCACTCTGTTCTTAGGTTGACTACTTTATAAGATAAATCTTGGTTTAATGAGCAAATAAACGAATGGACCTGTGTACATTTGCACAAGGGAACACGCTCTAGGACGTATACGATGGAACAAAGATTAAGATGTGGGGACGAATTACAAAAAGGAAAAGTTGAGTTCAATTCAACTTGGAGTGACCATTAATTTTACTACAGTTAGAGAAGCAGTAAACATTTATATAAAAACGTAATCACGGCTCCAGACTGTAACGCCTAGCACCGCTAGGCCGGCCATTCTTCTCCGTTTGCCCACCCGCAGGGGTGGTTATTTATTAATTGGGTGGTCCGTTTTTCCCTTTTGAAGTAGGGGCGGGTTAGAGCAACCTGCGGTTCGGGTTGTTCAGTAATCTCCCTGTCAATCTGCCATACGTTAACAGCTGCCTCTGTGATGTTTGTCGGATTCGGTGTTAACGAATTTATTGCTTGAAGTGTATTGGCCGAATTTCTGAAATATGTTTTTATCTTGCATATATTTTTGAGAGGCGGTATATGTATAATGTAGAACATGTTTGGCTAACCTTGTGTATTTTATGTAAGACTGCATTTCATAGGGTTTTATTTAAATGGTTATTTTAGTATATAAAGTTGCCACCCTTCCACCGCAAGAGTTTTTCTTTCCTTTAAAAAAAAAATCGAGTTGCACCTTCGGTGGCAAGTCAATCTTTTAATGGTAGTGTTTTTTACCATTTCCATCCCTCCTACGTGGTGCATAGTTTACGTGCTTGTGTGAATTGCTAAAATTTTTAGTTTAAAGTAATCTGGTTCTCAGCCCGAAAGGTCATACTGTCAAAAATTTGTTCTTTCTGTCTCTGAATAAATAGTAACTTGATATTTTGAGATTGCTCACTGATTATAATTTTAAATCTGTTTCTAAAATATTAAATAAAAGACTTTTAGGAATAAAATTTCCCTTTGTTGAAAGAAATTTGATTTGTTTTCATCAGTTACCCACTGGCAACTACTTCCAAGATCACATAGTGTGATTAAATGTGTTATTGTTCTTGATGAATCGCTAGTAAATTCTTAAGAAAAAGTTTTGAAAGCAAATTCACGCTTCACCAACATTCGCATTGCGCGCAGTATGTGGCAATCATTGTCACAGGGAAAAGGGTGGTTTCCTTGACGCCCTTTGCACCAGCCCCGGAGGCCTTTTCTTGTCGATTCTGAGCGGCAGCGTACGGTGTGTCTGAAGTGCTTCCCTTTCCGGCTTATAAGAATACATCATGATTTCAACATTAAAAGTCTCTGTTCTAGCCTCCATCGTGGAAACATAAAAAGAAGGGCTTAAGTGTGGATAAGAGGCGCAGTTATGACCTTCTCGACTCCCACTTTGGCGATAGGCAGAATTTTAGTGAAATTTGATCCAGTCTGACATCGTTAACCAACCTTATAGCGCACGTGAACTTCTGAGTAATGGCCTTTCCACTACACGTGTTGACGGCTCGCTGTTTCAAGCGTCACCGAGCCATAAGAAGACGTCACAGGACGCCAAGCTTTCACACCGTTCCAGAGGAAGAATGTAGGCACATGTAGGCACATGTAATGTGTCTCAGTGGGAGGCAATTAGGGGGATTCGAACAAAATTATCCTTTAACTTCGTTGCGCACTGTAGGTCATTTCTCTGAATACCTGTAAATTAAGGTAACTCTTTCTGGCCGTATGATTTACATATAAAGCAGACACAACCATTTATACTGTTTGAACAATACTCTATTATTTACATCCACATGTCGGTTGGAGACCGTACACACTCATGATTTGCATTGCCTCTGCTGACGAATTTTTTCCCAAAATAAACCATAAATTATTTCCGGCATCTACATTATTATCTACTAATTGGAGGCTACTTCCTTATGTTCCTTCTTTGTGAAGGTGCCTTACCCAATATTTGTTACAATCTGTATATTTCGACGAATTCTTCCTACTATCGTTCTCTCCTCTTTATGATTTGTGAAACGTACGACACCTGAATATATCCCTTCGTCTTTTCTTATTGTGATAGAATCGATAGATAAGTGGGCACTTTTCCTCTCACTTACCATGGAATGTTCGATGTTTTCCAACATCCATTGTTTCTTCTAACTTGGGCTACATGACGTTGGGGTACATCCGCCTTTTCCTTTATGAAATATTTAATATTAACTTATATTCGTTTTCTTTTTTCTAATATGAAGCACCTGATTAGCTCTCGTATGTTTAAAGCATGACTGAAACGTTTTCCTATTAGCTAGAGAGCTACCTCCAGGGACAGTTAACATTATTTCTTACTCTACATTTAACAAGAAACGTTTTGGTAATAACAAGAACAAAACGAGAAGGCATGGATATACTTATTATTATTGTCTTTCTCGTGATATTCCATATTATTTTTAGAACTATGATTATGTAGTCTAGAAGAAATATCTAGCTCCTTTCGATTATGTGATGAACACCGTAACTTAGAAACCTATGTTCAGCGGCACTTCCTGTAACGTGTAACGACCCTTCTAGACTCGTACTTAGAGAGTAACCAATTCTGCTGACCAAGGGAACGAAGGTATAACCAATTCCTTCAGACACAGCTGTTTGTTCTTCCTCCTGAAGAGGATCAATACACTCATACCCCGGTAAGGGTACACAATCTTACTAATTATTGGGTTCACTGCTTTCACTGACATCTATACGATTTTTACTCCTGAGCCCCGTTAACGCTGCCGTACTCTGATAACACTGGTATCATCGTATCTTTTAGTGGTTCCTTTTCACTTTCGAACGTGAGTACTGTTCTTCTTCCTGCTGTCCAACGTTAGCTATGGGACTACCGTATCATCTTTCGTTTCATCTATATCATTTGTTTCTCCTCCAGACAACAACTAATGCAGTCGTCCAGAAGAAACGGTGCGATAACTGTTTGACAAACTTGTATATCTATTCCCTCGTACTGACGTTTTCGAGCTTCCTCATAAAAAACTTCAACATACCACGCAGATCTTCTGGCTCTGCGGCCGTGAATAATGCTACTGATTGTTGTACGCCACTACATCCTTTTTTATTACTCCTCTCACGAGGTATTGCTACTTGTTATTTACCCAAGTGAATAACAACTACACAAAATTGTTTGTTTCCTGCTGCAGAACACCTCTTAACCTTTCCTTTTCTGCTAAGGAAATATATATGCATCGTAGAGATCTCTTTTTATATATCCAGTTGTCTAAAATGACTTAGAATATTCCTAACTTTCTTTAGTTTCTTTCCTATCATACTCTTCAGTATTTTTCGCCAAAGGCACGTTTCTCCTCTTTCCATTCATATGAATGTTTTTCTCTGTATAGTTTACCAGATTCTTTCCTGCTAGAAAACTCCTCCTTGTATTGCATTCTCCATTTCTCAGCTTTCGCATATAAGGCTGAAAACAATCTGAACTTTTCTAATATCATTCTAGGGAACTGAGAAATGTGTCGTCAAATGCCTTTACATTACTATTGGGTATATAGCATTATGAAGTTTAAATGTAGGCATATCAGTTAGTATTTTAGTGTTACCGTTAGAACATACTTAGTTTCACCAATTTTTTATCCGTTTTATCTGTAACAACGAGACAAAACTGATATCAACATTTACATGGTTTCATTTTATCACCTATTTCATTACTACTATTAGTTAATCTGTCTTTCATTCCTTTATGGCCTGTATTTATTTTATCATTCCTTACAGCTCTTAATCTCTTATCTAGTACCTCATTACTTGCGGCTAAAAGATTATTTCTTGCAAACAGTTATCTAATTTTAGTTACATTTAAATAATTTTTCATTTGTTCATTACTCACAGCAAATGATCACGCTTTTCTTGCAAACCGTTATCTAGTTTTTCATTAATAGTAGCGAACATCTCTTCAACATACTTCATCATATGGGAATAATCTGATAATGACACCGTATGCTCCGTGATGATCTACTAATAGCAGATACTGCATTAATTTTTCTACCCACCACACAGTTAACTGCAAGTGGCAATGCAACAGATACCTCTATCAACCACAGTTTATAACATTTATTAATACAATTTTCTCTGAATAGCAAATTACATAATGTCACCTCCGTCATTTTTTGACTCTAACTAACACTAAACCCACAATGTAGCTATTAATCTGGCTCGCTACATCTGTTTATTGTCTACACTGGAGGGCGCTGATGAGTAAATGTTTATCTGCGGCGGTTGCATCGGCCACCTAGTTGTACTTTGTCAGCTTCGAGTTGCCAAACGTAAGCAGCAAGTTCTTCTACGTCAGCAGCAAGTTTGGACAGCACTAACTCGTAGCGCAGGCGGCTGCTCGATGTTGCAGAACGCTCGGAAACTCCTGCCGCACAAAGAGATTCCTCTCTAATCCCCCCACCCTGTCTAGTGAATTCTTCTTTTCTTTGACCTTCGTTAACTGCTTCCATTTCGTCTTTTTGCCTTTTCTTTCTCCCGAATGTTTTTTTTTTCTCGTCAGGATGTGTCTTCCCATTTCATACTTCTCGTTTTTCTCCAACGGGTTTTACTTATTTCTTCACTAGTGCCCACAAGTTCACGAGCGAGGTGCTACAGTGGTTAGCTCACTGGACTCACACCGGCGTCCGACCATAGAGATTCCCTAAATCGCTGCAGGCAAATGGCGGCATGGTTCCTTTGATCTTGTGCTCCATCTTTAATGATTTCGATGTCGACGGGCCGTTAAACCCATTCTTCCTTCCTTGACCACGGCCGGCACATTGGATGCAATACCGCGGTAATGTCGCAGTGATTATGTGGCGATGTCTTTATGGGATTACCACATACATTCTGCTGGTCGAGCGTACATTACGTAGCTCTGTTGCAAAACTACAGTCTGCTTCTTTCTTTCCAGAGATCTCACTTAACTACATATATGTATACCCGACAATTGATAATATTACTATTTAGACAGGTCCTTCTCTAATCCAGCGCGAATTGCGGGCATTGAAAGGTATTTACACTTCAAAAAATTACCAACAAGAAGCAGTTACGTAATTTGATTCAAAGATTCACTCTGTGCATCGATTTCTGTTTCTGTGCTGACCAAGGATTGTTTATGATACCAAAAGTATCGAGTGCAGTTATCTGTGACTGACGTGTAAATAATTCTCAGTAAATAGTAGATCACCATCTCCGTACTTTTTGATCAATTAAGTGACTGCTTCAGTGACAAAAATAGTTTCTTTTCATTCTTATTCTGCATCAGGAACGTATGCTTTATTTCGATATTCATAATTTATATCAGTTTTGCAAAATACTACCAAGTCTTTCTTTTAGCATGGTAATAGATTTTAATTTCCATTCAGAAAAATCACTTCCGAACTTTGTCTTTTAAACACGGCCTTGGTAAATATTTTTGAATGAGTATCTCCAAAAATATAAGTACATGAACACTTGTAACTTTTTACCCGAAGTCACAAACTGCTTTATTACAAAACATTACGTGCTCTCTACTGCCACGTAAAGTAAAACTTCAATATACTTGTGTCAGCAAGTGTGGCCATCTGAGATCTGAACATACATAATTTCAATTAACGTTTTGGTATAGTTTTTTCACCGTTTTCTTAACACAAGTTATAACATACAAAGGAAGCTTCCGGAATATTCTTCTGGCCCGCACCCGCCAGGTCTTGGAAGTGTACGTCCGTCGACGTCATCATTTGGTATAGGGTCAAAGATCACGCCACTTAGCTACTGTGTCTTCTCACGAAATACACAAAACTGACAAAACATGTACTTTTAGTTCATCATACACATAAACTTTCCATTTGCGACTCAGAACATAAAACTAATGACCTCTGGGGGATATTTAGCATATTTCGATCCTGCGATAATTGATACAGGAAAAGGACTGTACCATCACAACGCAACGCGTGATGACTATGGGGTTGTTTCCAAGATTTCGCGGGTTATTAGCGTATAGTAACACATCACGAGGATAGGCGCTCAAGTGCGACATCTTTCGTGAATTTAGTTGTTTGGGTGAATCACAATTAATAGCGACATACTGACACTCTGAAAGAGCGCGTTAATAGAACATAAAACATCCAGTTAACCTAAGTCCGCATACGTGGTGGTTGCGAGATAAGTGCGAATGAGGCGGTTATGGCCTCCGTAGACTTCAGTATCAACTACTATCTATGTTAATACAAATATGTCTGAAACCTAAGTTTTCATTTAATCCCAGGACTAATTCTACTTTCCCAAATGTTTGCACTACCAGCAGGTACTTCATCTTCAGCATGTTACACGTAACAATTTAGTGTAGACTCGTATATACTGAATTCAGTAGCGCTCTCGTCTATGCAGTGAGTTATAACCTCTTTCAAACACCCATGTTTAATTTTGTAAAGAGCGTACAACTCGCTGCTCCAGGTCTTCAGCCGAATCAGTGAAAGTACAACACACTTCACTTCTGAGATAACCACTGACAGATATGTTCAGTGGACTGAGATAAGGCGATGTTTGGGGACTAAATATAAACCCTGCTCGACCTATCCACTTTCTATGATAAGTGCTTGTTAAGCGACTTCTTGTGATGTAGCCGTGGTCTAGGGGTCGCGTCTTAGATACATAATCAAAACGTCTTCGGTCCCGGGTTTGATCCCCGCCACTGCCTAAATTTTGATAAATAATCAGCATTGGCGGCCGAAGACTTCCGGCATAAGAAGTCAGCCTCATTCTGCCAACGGCCTTGTCAAAGAGGCCGGAGGAGCAGATAGAGGTTCTGGCCACTCTCTTGTCCTAGGGGTGGGAACTTGCCCCTAAAGGCGGAAGAATCAGCAATGATCAACGACATGAGGATGCAGAAGGCAATGGAAACCACTGCATTAAAGACACGTAACGTGTATCCACAGGACATGTGGCCTGTAATTGAAGAAGTGTGATGATGATCTCTCCATTGGCAAAAGATTCCGGAATAGTCCCCCATTCGGATCTCCGGGAGGGGACTGCCAAGGGGGAGGTTACCATGAGATAAAGATTGAATAATCAACGAAAGGATAACGTTCTACGAGTCGGGGCGTGGAATGTCAGCAGCTTGAACGTGGTAGGGAAACTAGAAAATCTGAAAAGGGAAATGCAAAGGCTCAATCTAGATATAGTAAGGTTCAGTGAACTTAAGTGGAAGGAAGACAAGGACTTCTGGTCAGATGAGTATCGGGTAATATCAACAGCAGCAGAAAATGGTATAACAGGTGTAGGATTCGTCATGAATAGGAAGGTAGGGCAGAGGGTGTGTTACTGTGAACAGTGCAGTGACTGGGTTGTTCTAATCAGAATCGACAGCAGACCAACACCGACAACGATACTTCAGGTATGCATGCCGACGTCGCAAGCTGAAGATGAACAGATAGAGAAAGTGTATGAGGATATTGAAAGGGTAATGCAGTATGTAAAGGGGGACGAAAATCTAATAGTCATGGGCGACTGGAATGCAGTTGTAGGGGAAGGAGTAGAACAGAAGGTTACAGGAGAATATGGGCTTGGGACAAGGAATGAAAGAGGAGAAAGACTAATTGAGTTCTGTAACAAGTTTCAGCTAGTAATAGCGAATACCCTGTTCAAGAATCACAAGAGGAGGAGGTATACTTGGAAAAGGCCGGGAGATACGGGAAGATTTCAATTAGATTACATCATGGTCAGACAGAGATTCCGAAATCAGACACTGGATTGTAAGGCGTACCCAGGAGCTGATATAGACTCAGATCACAATATAGTAGTGATGAAGAGTAGGCTGAAGTTCAAGACATTAGTCAGGAAGAATCAATACGCAAAGAAGTGGGATACGGAAGTTCTAAGGAATGACGAGATACGTTTAAAGTTCTCCAACGCTATAGATACAGCAATAAGAAATAGCGCAGTAGGCAGTACAGTTGAAGAGGAATGGACATCTCTAAAAAGGGCCATCGCAGAAGTTGGGAAGGAAAACATAGGTACAAAGAAGGTAGCTGCGAAGAAACCATGGGTGACAGATGAAATACTTCAGTTGATTGATGAAAGGAGGAAGTACAAACATGTTCCGGGAAAATCAGGAATACAGAAATACAAGTCGCTGAGGAATGAAATAAATAGGAAGTGCAGGGAAACTAAGACGAAATGGCTGCAGGAAAGATGTGAAAACATCGAAAATGATATGACTGTCGGAAGGACAGACTCAGCATACAGAAAAGTCGAAACAACCTTTGGTAACATTAAAAGCAACGGTGGTAACATTAAGAGTGCAACGGGAATTCCACTGTTAAATGCGGAGGAGAGAGCAGACAGGCGGAAAGAATACTCTGAAAGCCTCTATGAGGGTGAAGATTTGTCTGATGTGATAGAAGAAGAAAAAGGAGTCGATTTAGAAGAGAGAGGGGATCCAGTATTACAATCGGAATTTAAAAGAGCTTTGGAGGACTTACGGTCAAATAAGGCAGAAGGGATAGATAACATTCCATCAGAATTTCTGAAATCATTGAGGGAAGTGGCAACAAAACGACTATTCACGTTGGTGTGTAGAATATGTGAGTCTGGCGACATACCATCTGACTTTCGGAAAAGCATCATCCACACAATTCCGAAGACGGCAAGAGCTGACAAGTGCGAGAATTATTGCACAATCAGCTTAACAGCTCATGCATCGAAGCTGCTTACAAGAATAATATACAGAAGAATGGAAAAGAAAATTGAGACTGCGCTAGGTAACGATCAGTTTGGCTTTAGGAAAAGTAAAGGGACGAGAGAGGCAATTCTGACGTTACGGCTAGTAATGGAAGCAAGGCTAAAGAAAATTCAAGACACTTTCATAGGATTTGTCGACCTGGAAAAAGAGTTCGACAATATAAAATGGTGCAAGCTGTTCGAGATTCTGAAAAAAGTAGGGGTAAGCTATAGGGAGAGACGGGTCATATACAATATGTACAACAACCAAGAGGGAATAATAAGAGTGGATCATCAAGAACGAAGTGCTCGTATTAAGAAGGGTGTAAGACAAGGCTGTAGGCTTTCGCCCCTACTCTTCAATCTGTACATCGAGGAAGCAATGATGGAAATAAAAGAAAGGTCCATACGATTCGCTGATGACATTGCTATCCTGAGTGAAAGTGAAGAAGAATTAAATGATCTGCTGAACTCGGTTCAGATCGGTCCGTTGGCTTAGGAGGAGATGTGGAACGTACATACATACATATATACGTATGTACATCCATTTGTATAATATGTTTGAATACGTTCAGCTGAGTCAGTTGCCGCTAGTAACCATGATACACGTTGTAGAGTTTAATTAGTAATAGTTACAACAAATACAATTCCGATATTTTGTGAACGACTAATGGGTGACAATATCCCTTTACCAACGTAAAGCTACACTGTGTAGAGGACGATTAATCTCCTGACACGTATATAACGCCCGTAATCTAGCCACATTTCTGGAAATATCGAAGCACTAATTGGGCTATACGTTGGACGTGCGGCTGCCTTGTAGGCATAAAAGACGATAAGTAACTTTTAAAGCCAGTTGCTGTAGCCTGCGACTCAAAGAGCGAGAATATGGGCTTGATCTCACAACCAGCGGTAACACATACGTGCAGCAGCCAGTAAATACAAACCCACAGGCCAGAGAAGTGCTCGTTCATTTCCTTGTGTGATGTGACCAGACCCCTTGGTCTCTAGTGCGGGGTAAAGCCGTTCGCACGGGGACTACAGCTCAGTGTAGTATTAACCTCTACAGTCTACATGTTTACCAGATTTGTGTGACTGTCATGTTACTGATCACCTGTGCTGCGAACTCGTGCTAGATGTGGTGTTGGTCTGTAACTGAATTTCTCATACCTTTCTGACAGAATACGTCTTTGCACAGGTACTTGCAATATTTCATTGATTTAATCCTTTAGGTAAACACAGTCATTCAGAACTTTGGTTGTGCGTAAAGTGCTGTATAGAACTTGAAAGATGTGTTTGTTTTCAAATAAATCGAACAGAAACACGGTTCGAAACACTGATCACACGCTTTCTTTACCGCACTGTATAACTTTGCATCTTCTACCACTGTTGCTACCTCTGTCCACAGCTTCGCACCAGTATTTTACTAATAAATCTCTGAAGCTGTCAGTTACAAAGAAATCGCAGCAGTTCATGCACTCGTCGTATACACAAGCGCCTTTAACACAATATTCAGTATAGATGTCCCCTGCGTATACCTGTAATTAATTCTTTAGTTAAGCCAAATCCTCTGTTCATTCACTCTGTGACCATTACGGCATCGAAACAGAAGATAAGAGAGAGAAGCCCGAAACACTGATTTCCATCTTCGGAAATCGTTTAACTGCGGACGATCGTAACGCGGTCCCCCCCCCTTAAATCGTGGTGCGGATGTCGAAACTGGAGACACTGAGGTAACCGATAGCAGAATGGAGGAGCAACTACAGTCGCTTAGTAGTGGCAAGGCATCAGGACGAGATGAGAGGCCTGTAAGATACTACGAAGTTTGTGCGAAAGAACTTGTTCTCCTTCTGGCGCCAGGTTATCGTAGATCGTTGCAGCAAAGAAGGGTATCTAGCGACTGGGGCAAGGGGGGGGGGGGGAGGGGGGGGGGGAAGACGAAGCTCATTAACGTTTTCATTAAATGATGCACATAGTTACAGACCTACATCGTTGACATTAATGTGTTGTAGACTTGTGTAACATTTTTTTCTGCTGAAGAATTTTGACGTTTTTAGACAGTGAAAATCTTCTCTGTAAAAGTCAACATTTTCCGAAGAGATCATGCGAAACTGACCTCACTCTGTTCCTCTATGAGGTCCACAGTGCTGGTGACACCGGCGCTCAGGTTGATGCTGTGTTCCTTGACTTCAGGAAGGCATTTGTCACAGTCCCACAAGGCGGTTTTGTGGAAAAAATAAGAGCTCACCGAGTAGCGGACATATTTGCGACTGGCTTCAAGGCCTCCCTGCAGATAGAGCTCAAAACGTTTCTATTAACGGAACAAGTTCAACAGATGTAAAGGTAATTTCCAGAGTACCTGAAGGAAATGTGACAGGACGGTCACTGTTTACAATGCATCTAAAACGTCTAACAGATAGCGGTGGAAGCTTCTTAAGACTGTTCTTAGATGATGCGATTTCTATAAGAAAGTATCAGCGCCAGAACACAGCATCGATTTGCAAAACGGCTTGCACAGTATTGATTACAGGTGCAGCCACTGGTCGTCCACCCTGAACGAATGTCAACATACACTGCATACATAGGACAGTAAATCCACTACTATACAGCTACACTGTTGATGACAAATTGCTGGAAGCAGTACCTACCGTAACATATCTATGTGTAACCATCCACACTGACCTTAAGTGGAATTTTCACGTTAAGCAAATACTAGGCAAAGCTGAAGCCACATAGATTCACAGGAAAGAACTGTCCAACAAACATGAGATCTAAAATACATTCGTTAAGAGTGACAGGTGGCTACACTGAGCCACAGCGCCAGAGATTGCGCCAAAGGGTATTATTCAGCCGCCTCCACTGGCAGTGCTTGTCGAGAAGTCGTGGTGGAGAGTTCTTATCGAGAAGTCGTGGTGGAAAGTGCTTATTGAGAAGTAGCAGTAGGCAGTGCTTGCTGAGAAGTCGTAGTGGAGAGTGGTTATTGAGAAGTAGCAGGAGGCAGTGCTTGTTGAGATGTAGCAGTGGTGAGTCGTTGTTGAGAAATTCCCATGGAGAGTGCTTGTTCAGATGTTGTCATATTGTTTTGATGGGCTAGACACCAGATATTGTTGGATTGGGGATGCTGTAATGATTAGAGTGTGCTTTTCGTCAATATATATGAAGGTAAAAAATTCCTTTTTTTATTATTTCAATGTCTTAAACAATAATGCCTCTTGCTCACAGGTTCAGTCAACAAAGCATCTGGCTCGTGTTCTTGTATTAGACTGTATTTCAGGTTTCTATGTGCAATTATAGTATTTCTGTTTTTTTTAATTACTTCGGTATAAATGGTGTTTAAAATATCTGGTCTTATTGAGGAAGAACCGTGCCAGATGTGTACGTTGAATCACACTTCCACACACAGAACAGCGACACTTGTGCCTTGTTGTTCCGTAGGTTTTATAGTTGCTGGGGACTTAATTAATTAATTGTGTTAACGGAAGTTTTCTTTCGTTCCTTGTTGTTATTCTATGCAGTCAGATTGCGTACTATACCAGACAGGGCCAACCGGTTACGAGACTGCGTAACCGGACAATCAGCTACTAAAATTAAAAGTATTTGCATTCATTATATTTAATTAAGCCCCCATGCACGTGGCGACCGCTGCTTCGGATCGTTCCTTGGAATTCTTCTGATTGTAAAAATAGGAGACAGTAGTATTGTTGTAGTAATTTGTAGTTTAGTAATTGTAGTCTATATTGCATGTGTAGATTTGGTAATTGTCATTCTTCTAATGGTATTTTTTGCCGAATTTAATTTTTGTTGTCTTGTATACGGTTTTGACAATTTTGTGCAGTTATGAAGATTTCAATTGTTCGTTAATCGTGTTTGAGGGAAGCATTTCGTGTGAATGATATTGTTGGTGAGAAAGTGTCATTGTGTGTAATTTTCATATAGTGACGAGTTTCGTATGTTTTGTAAATGATTACGCGATCGATGAAAAAGGCAAAAATGATGAATAGTGAGAATGACGAAATTGTTAACATGGCGCACTCGCCAACACAGGAGAACAGGATGATGAATAATGGAGTTGAAAACAATTTAATAAGTTGGGAAAATAGTCCGGAACAAATTCAATTTTTTTCACAATAAAAAAATTTTCAGAATACGAGATTAACGACAGAAGATTCGGGGATAGTATCGAACACAGATAGCTTTACTGCTATGACGAAGGAAGTTAGTTTTACGGGAAATGTTAGGGGCGAAAAGAATTTCGAACAAGTTAATATGGAGCAGTATTAAATTTGGGGTCTGAATTAAAAACAAATATGGGAACAATGGAAACACGGTTAGACTCACTGGGATCACAGTTACGATCTGAATTTAAAACAGAGATGGGAATTTTGGCAACACGGTTAGACTCACAAATAGGAACAATTAAAACTGATATGGGAACAATGGAAACACGGTTAGGATCTGAATTAAAAACAGTGGCAAAAACGTTTAGAAACAGAGATGGAAACAATGGAAACACGGTTAGATTCACGAATAGGGACATGTTTCAAAAACATGAAAGATGAATTAAAGAAAGATATTAGAGAAGAAGTACAACCGATTTTGAATGCTCACAATAATAGATTAATTTTAATAGAATTCAGACAAAAGGAACAGGATAGAGAACAGGAAGAAAGAGATCGCGTGATAGTACAAAAATTTTCAGAGTTAAATTTACAACGTGCACACGATAAGGAAGAAATATTTGAGAGAATCGAGGAATCCGTACCAAATGACAGAATAAATAACGTAACACAACAGTATGAACAATTAACCACTAAATGTGTCAATGCTGAAACCCGAGTCGCGACACTTACGGAAGACGTAAATAAACAGAAAGAACAAATAGGTGACTTATCGGAAAGAGTTGAGGAGTTTGCAGATAAATTGACAAGTCTTAGTTTAAATGGGGACAGAGATTCAGATGATACAGCTCCATTGCCATTTGCAGAAACAGAAGAGTACCAGAACATAAATAAACATGTTGAAAATCAGGGAAAATTTAATGAACGCATTAAAAGGGAATTTGAGGCGTTAGGAAAGCAAGTCAAACAAATTGAAGGCGAAATCGTAGGAAAAGACAGCAGAAGAAATTTAGAATCACAGATAGCAGAGGGGTTTGAAGAAAGTAATTTATTTCATTTACGAGAAGCAACAAGACAGCGCCAGGACATTGGGACAGGAACAGACGCGGTAGGTCTTTGTCGCCACGAGGAAAAAACTTTGACTATAAACACTTCTTAACTGTTCGGAAATTTAAGATCTTTCGCAATTCTAAGAATGACGTACATCCATGTTCATGGTTAGATCAATTTATGTACGCACTTCCACCAAATTGGCCACTAGGTCACAAACTGGAATTTATGTGTGGATATTTAGAAAACGAACCGGCGACGAGGATGCGCGCACTTATTAGAGATTGTAACAATCTAAATGATTTTTATCATGCATTTCTATCGGCATATTGGTCCGAAAACACGCAAGACAGAGTCAAACATAGTCTTACTATGCAACGTAATTTTAAACAGTCTGAGTTGCGCACACCGGCCGAATACTTTGAAGACATGATTCGAAAGAATCAATTCCTGTCCAACCCTTATAGCCCGACTGAATTAATTCGCATTTGCTTAACTAAGCTGCCACAATCGATAAGACAAATTGCTTTAGCTGGAAGATGTAAAGATGACATTGAGACTTTTAAGACATTGCTACAAGAACTTGAGTATGACAACGACGACGGGACTTCTTGTAATTTTTTCAGTAACGGTAATCACAGTAGATTTTCAGAGAGAAGGGATAATGATCGGAACGGACGTTATATGGGTAATTTTGAGAATGACAGACGAAACAGACAGGACAATAGATACCAGCCTTATGACAATAGCAGACGTTCTAACAGAAATTACACAGACAGTTATAATAACGGTAGTTCCTACCGGAATGATCAATCATACGGAAACAGTAATCGGTATCATCAAGACAGAAATTACTCATACAATAATAGAAATTCTTACTACAGAAATAACCAAGGTAATAGATCTAACAGTAATTTCAGAAGTGACAGTTGAAATTACACAAGAAGTAGTCATGCAGATAGACAGGATAATAGAGATTTTTATAATAGACACAACCAAGAATTTACATCTAACTGACAGGAGGGACCTAATTGGCATCCTCCGCGTGACAGAAATTCCGAGAGACAAGTGCAAATCGTAGAAATTGATCCGCGAAATTATGCGAATAATCAAAGACGTGACGCAAACAATCGACAATGACTTGTAGCTTCGGCTTCTGGCAGCAATATAGACGGTTCAGAAAGTAATGACACTACGACTTTACACTACGTACGCCTGGAAGACATGAGAGACATTTTGCTAGACGAAAAGGAAAATAATGTAGACGCATTTTTACATCCTGTTATTGAAGTATGTGTGGGTAAGAATAAGTTCACTGCAGTTTTAGATTCTGGGAGTCCACTGAATGTCATTAGTGAATCAGTTTTTCGTATATGTGTAAGAACTATTGCTTGTCCTGTGTTACCTGTTTCTAAAACGACAATTCGAGGAGCTATTTCTGGAAAAGGTGTGCAAGTCAAACAATAGACCAACTTAAATTTCATTTGTCAAGGATACGAAGTTTCTGCTAATTTTATTATTGTTCCATTACTCAGTACACAAATTATATTAGGTATGGAGATTCTTAACACACATAAGGCAATTTTGAACTTTAAAGAAGGAAGTGTGAATTTGACTGTTGCCGGAATGCCAAAATGTTTGAAATTTTTCGAGTGTTTAACAAGATCTGAAACATATACAAAATGTTTAAGGTTTCTTACTTGTGATGTTTTCGCTGAGTATTATGACGACAATGTGTTCTTTCATGACAACGACAATAGATACAGAGACGCGATGGATGATATAATTAATAGAGAAGAATTAATTAATGAAAAGGTTAAGAAAGCTGAAGTGCCAGATGACGTTGCAAGAGAAGAACTGCACCAAATTTTAACTTCGTATTTAGTCATCACACAGGAACTATACAAGGCTTACAATATTTATTTAAAGTAAAAGAACACACACCATTTCGGGGAAAACGTACGCTATTCCTTTGGCGTACAGAGACAAGGTTAAGAATGAACTTCAATACATGTTAGATCAAGGCATTATTGAGCCATCAGTCAGTCCTTATACCAGCCCATTACACGTCGTTCTTAAAAAGGATGAGACAATTAGTCTGGTTCTGGATTCCAGACAGATAAATAATATCATCATTCCTGAAACTGACCGTCGACAAAATTTAGATGAACTTCTTCAACATTTCCATGGAATTAAAGTTTTATCCACGATTGATATGCGCGCAAGTTTTTGGCAAATAGAACTCCACCCTGATTGTAGAAAATACACTGCCTTTTTAGCCTTTGGTAACTGTTACCAGTTTCGGAAATTACCGTTTGGACTTACTGTATCTTCAGCAGCATTCATGCGTAGTTTAAACGAAATCTTACCTGTTTATCTTCGTGACAATATTACTTCATATGTTGACGATATTCTTATTGCTAAACGTTCTTGGAGTGAGCATAACAAAATTATGGATTCATTATTACGTATTTTTGCAAGAGTGGGCATTACAGTGAACTTGGAAAAATCTGAATTTGGTCGTTCACAGGTGAAATTTCTTCGTCATATTATTTCTACAGAAGGTATTCTTCCTGATCCAGAGAAACTAGATGCTATTCGTAATTATGCTGTTCTACCACAAAACGTGATGTTCGTAGTTTCCTTGGTGTCTGTAATTTTCTTAGACGCTTTGTTAGATTGGACGATTTGGCCACACCTCGTTTATGTGAACTATCTGGAAAGAATTCTAATTGGTGTTGGGATGAGGAAGCTCAATCAGAATTTGAACAACTTCGTGATGCTTTAGTTGCTGCTCCACTTCTTTCACATCCGAACTTATCTAAAGATTTTTGTTTGGCGACGGACTCATCATACAAAGGCCTAGGTGCTCACTTATTTCAAGAGATAGAAGAAAACGGGGTTGTACTACAGAAAGCTATTGCATTTGGAAGTCGTGTTCTCTCTAAATCAGAAAAGAATTATTCGATTACGGAACTTGAGGCTTTGGCTGTTGTATGGGCTTTCACCAAATTTCGCATATTTTTGTATGGCAGACATATTAAGGTCTACACCGATCATCGAGCTCTGGAATTTCTTATGTCAACAAAATTATCACATGGAAGATTGTCACTATGGGCGCTGTATCTACAGGAATTTGACTTTAGTATTGTTTACATACAGAGTTTTTCAAATATTATTGCTGATGCTTTATCACGTGCACCTATGGGTTTGAAACAAAGTGATGAAGAGGACTGCAGAGAGAACAATTATTGTTTGATGTATATTCAAGGTGTTGCGTTTGAGAATTTTATTTCGTCTTCGCTCCAGGACATCGCTAAGCAGCAAAATAAGGATCCAGTCTGGAAGGACATTAAGGAGAAGTGGAGGAGAAAGGAAAGCGTAGCGATTAGACAGTATTATTTAGTTCGCAATGATATTCATTTTAAACGAAAATCGGTCGACAACTCTGTTTGGTTAGTTTGCATTCCTGATGAGTGGGTTAATAAATTGATTTGGTATATACATTTCAGTTATGCGCACTTTGGTCCCAGAAAATGCTTTCATAAATTACGAGAAAATTGCTACTTAAGTAATATGGAAAAACGTATTCGATCTGTTCTTGTCAAATGCAAATTATGTCAAAAGGCTAAGCCGCCAACTATTTCTCACAGAGCACCGTTGTTTCCTATCATTCCAGCCAAATTAAAGGAGATGGCTGCAGTCGATTTGTTCGGTCCAGTGATTCGTTCTACTAATGGTTTTGCTTACATTTTGGTAGCAGTGGAATTGACATCAAAATAAGTGTGTCTTACACCTTTACGCAAAGCAACAGCTCGTTCAGTATCTAATGCTTTCATCAAACATTTTCTTAAAAAAGTGGGTCATGTTGATAAGGTTATATCAGATAATGGATCACAGTTTCGCTCCAAAATTTGGCTTCGTACTCTAAGGTGTCGTAAGATTAAACCAGTTTTCAATTCACTTTTTCACCCTCAATCTAACGCTTCAGAGAGATGGATGAAGGAAATCAATAAATTGTGTCGACTTTATTGTCATCAGAATCACAGAACATGGGACAAGTATCTTCATATTTTTCAAAACATTCTGAACGAACTCCCTAATGATTCAACTTCTTTACCGCCTATATTGATATTAAAAAATAAAGCACCGACAAATCGCATTTCTGAAATCGTTCCTTTTCCGCCTACACGGAAACTGCGGCATTCTGAAGTTGTGAACCTGGCTCTGCAAAATATTGCATCTGCGGCTGCTAAAAGAGAAAAATCAGCTAAACGTCCTGGTCGTTTAAAGACCTTGTCAGTTGGTCAAAAGGTGTTAATTAAGTCTCACCGTTTGTCTCACAAAGAAAAAGGCTTGTGTCGCAAATTTTTTTTGCTTTTTAACGGTCCATATAGGGTTCGCAAAATTATTCATGAAAACACTGTCGAAGTAGAAACTCTTAAATCTCGGCGCTCTAAGGGAATACATCTTATATCTAAAGTTAAAATTTTTGTGGAATGACATACTTTCGAGAAACCAACAGTTATACGTAAACATGCAGAGAATACAAGGATACCGCGCCGTGTTCCGGCGGCGGCACATACTCAAAGCAACAGTCAAGTCTGCGCGGCTCACAAGGCAGTCGTTGACCGCAAACAATTACTTCCTACGTCACGCGTACCTACAGCTGATCGAGCGCTTAGTGCGAATGCACTGACAGCCGTAAACAAATACACACTCTAATTTCTTCGATTAAATTCAGTATAAAGCTATAATGACTTGATAAATTATGGTATTAACGTTCAGTATTTTTCAGGATACGATTGTATAAAATATTTAAGAACTTCAGGTAAATTCTGTGTGTGTCCGACGTTAAGAAGACTTGCTATCGATAAAATTTCAGGAAGAATGTAATTTCGAAGAAGAAACTAATAAACTAAAAAGGTAACTATTAATTGAGTTTATTTTTTAGGTAACATATTTCCACTGAGGTACGTACTTTAGACTTAATTTGCTGCTCGCGATTACGTGATTCATACTTCGTGTTAACTGATTTTGACAATGACTGATTAATGAACAGGGTTCTTACTTATGTATATCATGCATCGCTTGGCTGCACTGCCTTTTTCACTGATGTCACATTTTTTTAATTATGTGCCTGCTGTGCTTATTTATTTAAATTATAATTGTCACATGATTAATTGTGCTGATATGGTTATGTATGTAGGTTACACTTTGTGATTTATCTGCTTGCTCCTTCATGTTTACTAATTAAGATTACATATGAACATTTATTTGCTTATGCTAATATGATGCTAATGACCTGCTTATTATGTAAGATACATAATTGCTGCTTTGCGTATGGATTGCATGTTTACACATCTCTGTTTTGTTGTCATAACTACTCTTTAATTTGGTATATAGAAATGCTGATATGCGGTGTACGAACATGGAATTTAAGTCACACTATTGTATTAATTATAGATTGTTCGCTTGGCAGAGCCTCGTTGTAGGGATTGTGCTTGACATTCTGTTCTCTACTGGTATATTTACTCGCTATTGCATGTTTTGCTTACGCCTAGTGCCTTATACACTCCTGAAAATGGAAAAAAGAACACATTGACACCGGTGTGTCAGACCCACCATACTTGCTCCGGACACTGCGAGAGGGCTGTACAAGCAATGGTCACACGCACGGCACAGCGGACACACCAGGAACCGCGGTGTTGGCCGTCGAATGGCGCTAGCTGCGCAGCATTTGTGCACCGCCGCCGTCAGTGTCAGCCAGTTTGCCGTGGCATACGGAGCTCCATCGCAGTCTTTAACACTGGTAGCATGCCGCGACAGCGTAGACGTGAACCGTATGTGCAGTTGACGGACTTTGAGCGAGGGCGTATAGTGGGCATGCGGGAGGCCGGGTGGACGTACCGCCGAATTGCTCAACAAGTGGGGCGTGAGGTCTCCACAGTACATCGATGTTGTCGCCAGTGGTCGGCGGAAGGTGCACGTGCCCGTCGACCTGGGACCGGACCGCAGCGTCGCACGGATGCACGCCAAGACCGTAGGATCCTACGCAGTGCCGTAGGGGACCGCACCGCCACTTCCCAGTAAATTAGGGACACTGTTGCTCCTGGGGTATCGGCGAGGACCATTCGCAACCGTCTCCATGAAGCTGGGCTACGGTCCCGCACACCGTTAGGCCGTCTTCCGCTCACGCCCCAACATCGTGCAGCCCGCCTCCAGTGGTGTCGCGACAGGCGTGAATGGAGGGACGAATGGAGACGTGTCGCCTTCAGCGATGAGAGTCGCTTCTGCCTTGGTGCCAATGATGGTCGTATGCGTGTTTGGCGCCGTGCAGTTGAGCGCCACAATCAGGACTGCATACGACCGAGGCACACAGGGCCAACACCCGGCATCATGGTGTGGGGAGCGATCTCCTACACTGGCCGTACACCACTGGTGATCGTCGAGGGGGCACTGAATAGTGCACGGTACATCCAAACCGTCATCGAACCCATCGTTCTACCATTCCTAGACCTGCAAGGGAACTTGCTGTTCCAACAGGACAATGCACGTCCGCATGTATCCCGTGCCACCCAACGTGCTCTAGAAGGTGTAAGTCAACTACGCTGGCCAGCAAGATCTCCGGATCTGTCCCCCATTGAGCATGTTTGGGACTGGATGAAGCGTCGTCTCACGCGGTCTGCACGTCCAGCACGAAAGCTGGTCCAACTGAGGCGCCAGGTGGAAATGGCATGGCAAGCCGTTCCACAGGACTACATCCAGCATCTCTACGATCGTCTCCATGGGAGAATAGCAGCCTGCATTGCTGCGAAAGGTGGATATACACTGTACTAGTGCCGACATTGTGCATGCTCTGTTGCCTGTATCTATGTGCCTGTGGTTCTGTCAGTGTGATCATGTGATGTATCTGACCCCAGGAATGTGTCAAAAAAGTTTCCCCTTCCTGGGACAATGAATTCACGGTGTTCTTATTTCAATTTCCAGGAGTGTATTTTAAGATAATAAAATGAACCACTATAATGCTACGAACGACATTAGTACAAGAAACTTCATTGAAGTCACATGAGCTGGAGGTTTAATGGAAGCTGTATAAATTTATGCTAATAGAAAGGAAGCTAACGACATGAAATACCAACACTAGATTTAGACCATTGACAGTTATTACACTGCATTCTTCGTGAGCAATTGAAATAGTAAGTGACACTTGACACAAGAAATACTCCACATGTTTGCTTCTGTTTTGCCATGATTCTTGAAGTGGTGTACACACTGTGAAATATTACGATTTATTCACTCAAAGCCTTATGTGATCTTTCATACTACGTACTCGCACCTAGTTACTGAAAGTTATTCAAACTAAAGGCTGTTAGAGGTCATGTATGCATTTCTTTTATTTAATGATGGTCAAGGTAACCAAAATGTTTTTCATAATTCATAATGAGTAGAAGATTTGTGTAAGATGGATTATACTGAGGTTGTGTGTGGACATTGTGTCTTCGGATTGTATGGGATGATGAATTGAAGTTTGCACTAGGGTTTTATCTGTACTTGTTCGAGGAGACTGATTAGAGGAAAGAGTTGTTATGGAAGTGAAATTATATTGGCGATAAGGTTTATATGTGTCGACGTATTGAAGAGGTATTATTGAGGTATTGAGATTATGTGAAGTTGATGATTATTGGAGTTTTAGTGGACAAGAGGTAAGGTAAATGATATTGATGATAAGGTTTATATGTATCGACGTAGGAGGTATTATTGAAGTATTGAGATTATATGATGCTGATGGTTATTGGAGTTTTGGTGGATAAGAGGTAAAGTAAGTGAGGAGCATTTTTTTTGTTGGTCTATATGGAACAAGGAGGATGAAGATGGCAGACTAGAACACTCAAGTGGAAAGAAGATTGTCTACACACACACTTTGTTAAATCAATAAGCGGTATATACTTTTTTTGGAGAGAGTAAGTATTTGCATATCTTGGCAGGCACACTGACAGTTGTTCAGCAACCGTGCATTCGATTTGGCTTGGCAAACATTGGTCTTGACATGATGACTACGACGTTGACTAACTATTATTGACTGTTATACATTGCTGCCACTACTACTTGATACACAAGTTGAACATAAAATTTTGGACAGAATTGCATTTACACAGTCAACACTATTCAATTACACAGTAGTACTTAATGTGTATGAAAGATGAGTGAGTGTGTTTTGTGTGTTTTCCTTTCCTAATCCTAAATAATTGGTACCGACCTATCTCCTAAATATTATTTTACTTGTTTGTTGTGGCATGCACTGACACCCATAAATTTTATAGGTTTACTGTTATTTGTGTATTGTAATAGTTAATATGACAATTATCTGATATAATTTTTGTGTTTATTATAAATTGTATGTTTAGTGTAAGAGCATTGATAATAATTTTGTAAAAGCAATTGTGTGTGCATTCGAACTGTTGTTCGTGTCTGCACCTGTTCAACATTGCTGGGTGCCACTAATGGAACTGCTTCTACTGAAATGATGTCGCTTGTTGCTGTCTGCACCTGTTCAGCATTACTTGGTGCCACTAATAGAATGCTTCTACTGATATAATATCACTTGTTGGTGTCTGCACCTGCTCAACATTACTGGGTGCCACTGATGGACTGCTTCTACTGAAATGATGTCACTTGTTGGTGTCTGCACCTGTTCAACATTACTGGGTGCCACTGATGGACTGTATCTATTGAAATAATGTCACTTGTTGGTGACTGCACCTGCTCAACTTTACTGGGTGCCACTGATGGACTGCTTCTACTGAAATGATGTCACTTGTTGGTGTCTGCACCTGCTCAACATTACTGGGTTTCACTAATTGAACTGCTTCTACTGAAATGATGTCACTTGTTGGTGTCTGCACCTGTTCAACATTACTGGGTGCCACTGATGGTACTGCTTCTACTGAAATAATGTCACCTGTTGCTGTCTGCACCTGCCCAACATTGCTGGGTGCCACTGTTGGAAATGCTCAACCAGTGATTAGATGTCACTTGTTGCTGTCTGCACCTGTCAACATTACTGGGTGCCACCGATGGAACTGCTTCTACTGAAATGATGTCACTTGTTGGTGTCTGCACCTGCTCAACATTGCTGGGTGCCACTGATGGAACTGCTTCTACTGAAATAATGTGACTTGTTGCTGTCTACACCAGTCAACATTACTGGGTGTCACTAATGGAACTGCTTCTACTGAAATGATGTCACTTGTTGGTGTCTGCACCTGCTCAACATTACTGGGTGCCACCGATGGAACTGCTTCTACTGAAATGATGTCACTTGTTGGTGTCTGCACCTGCTCAACATTGCTGGGTGCCACTGATGGAACTGCTTCTACTGAAATAATGTGACTTGTTGCTGTCTACACCAGTCAACATTACTGGGTGTCACTAATGGAACTGCCTCTACTGAAATGATGTCACTTGTTGGTGTCTGCACCTGCTCAACATTGCTGGGTGCCACTGTTGGAACTGCTTCTACTGAAATGGTGTCACTTGTTGCTGTAGCACCTGCTCGCCGTTACTGGGTGCCACTGATGGACAGCTTCTACTGAGACAATGTCACTTGTTGGTGTCTGCACCTGTTCAACAATGATGGGTGCCACTGATGGACTGCTTCTGCAGAAATGATGTCACTTGTTGGTGTCTGCACCTGTTCAACATTACTGGGTGCCACTAATGGACTGCTTCTACTGGGATAATGTCACTTGTTGGTGTTTGCCCCTGTTTAACATTACTGGGTCCCACTGTTAGAACTGTTTCTACTGAAAAGATGTTACTTCTTGCTGTCTGCACCTGTTTAACATTGCTGGGTGCCACTGATGGAACTGTTTCTACTGAAATAATGTCACTCGTTGGTGTCTGCACCTGTTGACCATTGCTGGGTGCTACTGCGGGAACTGTCAACTACTTGTTTATTGAACTATGGAAAGCATTTTATGTGAATATTTGTATAAACTGATTTTTTGTGTGTTTACTGTTTATGAGATGTTATGAGACTCTTACCTATACCTATTCGTCATTGCTGGTGCCATTGATTGAATGATACTTGTGTAAACCATTATGTAAAATCACATGTATGCAAGCATTTGTGTTCCTTACTGTATTTTATATATTAGGTTATTGAAGGGTCAGTGCAAAACCAAAATTTATTTAGTTATGTGATATTTACTTATTAATATTACTTTTTAATTTTTGTCTGTATTTTTTGGACGAATTTGGTGGCATTTTCACCACCAATGCTGGCAAAAATACCATCAAATTCTAGACAGTGGAGGAGGGGCATATGAACGGTGGCTACACTGAGCCACAGCGCCAGAGATTGCGCCAAAGGGTATTATTCAGCCGCCTCCACTGGCAGTGCTTGTCGAGAAGTCATGGTGGAGAGTTCTTATCGAGAAGTCGTGGTGGAGAGTGCTTATTGAGAAGTAGCAGTAGGCAGTGCTTGCTGAGAAGTCGTAGTGGAGAGTGCTTATTGAGAAGTAGCAGGAGGCAGTGCTTGTTGAGATGTAGCAGTGGTGAGTCGTTGTTGAGAAATTCCCATGGAGAGTGCTCGTTCAGATGTTGTCATATTGTTTTGATGGGCTAGACACCAGATATTGTTGGATTGGGGATGCTGTAATGATTAGAGTGTGCTTTTCGTCAATATATATGAAGGTAAAAAATTCCTTTTTTTTATTATTTCAATGTCTTAAACAATAATGCCTCTTGCTCACAGGTTCAGTCAACAAAGCATCTGGCTCGTGTTCTTGTATTAGACTGTATTTCAGGTTTCTATGTGCAATTATAGTATTTCTGTTTTTTTTAATTACTTCGGTATAAATGGTTATTAAAATATCTGGTCTTATTGAGGAAGAACCGTGCCAGATGTGTACGTTGAAACACACTTCCACACACAGAACAGCGACACTTGTGCCTTGTTGTTTCGTAGGTTTTATAGTTGCTGCGGACTTAATTTATTAACTGTGTTAACGGAAGTTTTCTTTCGTTCCTTGTTGTTATTCTATGCAGTCAGATTGCTTACTATACCAGACAGGGCCAACCGGTTACGAGACTGCGTAACCGGACAGTCAGTTACTAAAATTAAAAGTATTTGCATTCATTATATTTAATTAAGCCCCCATGCAAGAGCCATAGACCTGTTCATCTTCTATTGAACAAGTGCCAATAGTTCTTAAGGTATGGTTTTCAGGGCCAGTGTTTACTGTCACAGGTATTAGAACAACTGTAGCTCACAACTTTTGACTGTCGTTTCTGGATCAGGGCCCCTTACCTTAAATTTTTACATGTATCCCTCTCTGTCATCCTTCACCCACTCTGTCCAGCAGCACTTCCCACTTTTAAAGACATTGCGCCTTGTTTATTGTTATTGGAAGCAAAATCTTCGCTAGGAACTGAAGTCGCTTAAAATAAGTGGGAAAAAGGTTTGCGATCATTGGTGTACTGGTTATGAGAGATCTTTCTGGATCTGTAAGAACCGTAACTTCACTGAAAATACTTCGCATTGTTTTAATCTGAGAATGTGAATGTAGACCAAGTCAGTAAAAATACTAACGCAACTTTCCTGTATTCTGTTAAGACCGACAACAGGGAACAAAACAAAACAGCTCATTGTTGTGTGTACATCTACAGTTTCAAAATTAATGTAATGATGAAGAATATATACAAGGTGGTCCATTGAGAGTGACCGGGCCAAATATCTCACTTTACAAGCATCAAACGAAAAAACTATAAAGAACGAAACGCGTCTAGCTTGAAGGGGGAAGCCAGATGGTGCTTTGGTTGGCCCTCTAGATGGCGCTGTCATAGGTCAAACGGATATCAACTGCGCTTTTTTTAATAGGAACCCATATTTTTATTACATATTCGTGTAGTACGTAAAGAAATATGAATGTTTTAGTTGGACCACTTTCTTCGCTTTGTGATAGATGGTGCTGTAATAGTCACAAACGTATAAGTACGTGGTATCACATAACATTCCGTCAGTGCGAACGGTATTTGCTTTGTAATACATTACCCGTGTTAAAATGGACCGTTTATCAATGTCGGAAAAGATCGATATCGTGTTGATGTATGGCTGTTGTGATCAAAATGCCCAACGGGCGTGTGCTATGTATGCTGCTCGGTATCCTGGACGACATTATCCGTGTCCGGACCGTTCGCCGGATAGTTACGTTATTTAAGGAAGTGTTCAGCCACATGTGAAACGTCAACCACGACCTACAATGCCCAAGTAGGTGTTTTAGCTGCTGTCGCGGCTAATCCGCACATCAGTAGCAGAAAAAATTGCGCGAGAATCAGGAACCTCAAAAACGTCGGTGTCGAGACTGCTACATCAACATCAATTGCACTCGTACCATGTTTCTATGCACCAGAAAATGCATGGCGACGACTTTGAACGTTCTGACATTGGGCACAAGAGAAATTACGGGATAATGACAGATTTTTTGCACGCGTTCTATTTAGCGAAAAAGCGTCATTCACCAGCAGCGGTAACGTAAACCGGCATAATATGGACAACTGGGCAACGGAAAATCCACGATGGCTGCGACAAGTGGAACATCAGCGACCTTGGCGGGTTAATGTATGGTTCGGAATTATGGGAGGAAGGATAATTGGCCCCCATTTTCTCGATGGCAATCTAAATGGTGCAATGTATGCTGATTTCCTACGTAATGTTCTACCGATTTTACTACAAGATGTTTCACTGCATGACAGAATGGCGATGTACTTCCAACATGATGGATGTCCGGCACATAGGTCGCGTGCGGTTGAAGCGGTATTGAATAGCATATTTCATGACAGATGGATTGGTCGTCGAAGCACCATACTATGGCCCGCACGTTCACCGAAATCTGACGTTCCGGGATTTCTTTCTGTGGGGAAAGTTGAAGCATATTTGCTATCGTGATCCACCGACAACACCTGACAACATGCGTCGGCGCATTTTCAATGCATGTGCGAACATTACAGAAGGCGAACTACTCGCTGTTGAGAGGAATGTCGTTACACGTATTGCCAAATGCATTGAGGTTGATGGACATCATTCTCAGAATTTATTGCATTAATGTGGTGTTTACGGGTAATCACGCTGTAACAGCATGCGTTCTCAGAAATGATAAGTTCACAAAAGTACACGTATAGCAATGAACAACCGAAATAAAATGTTCAAACGTACCTACGTTCTGTATTTTAATTTAAAAAACATACCTTTTACCAACTGTTGGTCTAAAATTGTGAGCCATATGTTTGTGACTGTTAAAGCGCCATCTATCACAAAGCGAAAAAAGTGGTCCAAGTAAAACATTCATGTTTCTTTACGTACTACACGAATATGCAATAAAAAATGGGGGATTCTATTTAAAAAAACGGAGTTGATTTCCGATTGACATGAGACAGCGCCATTTATCGGGCCAGCCATAGCGCCATCTGGTTTCCCCCTTCAAGCTAGCAAAGTTTCGTTCTTTGTAGTTTTTTTCGTTTGACGATAATTTCGTGAGATATTTGGCCCGGTCACGATCAGTGGACCACCCTGTATAGGAGGAATTCACTGAGGCACCAGAGAAACTGGTATAGGCATGTGTATTCAAATAAAGAGAATATGTAAACAGACCGAATACACTATAGTCGGCAACGCCTATATGGGAGAAGTGTCTGACGCAGTTGTTAGATCAGTTACTGCTGCTACAATGGCAGGTTATCAAGATTTAAGTTAGTTTCAACACAGTGCTACTGTCGCGCCACGAGCGATGGGACACAGCATCTCTGAGACTGCGATAAAGTGGGGATTTTCGCGCCACGAGTTTAAACAGGCTGCTTGGTTCAGTGACCGTTTATAAATTGAAAATCAGCAAGTGCGACGTCGGTCACACTTTTTTTAGTGTTATTGACCACGTTTCAACACTTCTAAGAGTGCCTTGATCAGAATTTAGGAATACAAAGTGGCTTGTAACATAATTACAAATTTATGGAAGAAAATCTTATATATATAAAAGGGTAAGTACTGACTAAGAAAATTAGAGAGAGACAGTACTCACATGTCACGTATAACATAAATAACAAGCCAGAAGGGCTTTAGTCACAAAAATTCAAAAAGAATGTGTGAAGGCGAGCCTCTAAGGCTAGGCGCAAATTGAGACGCGTATAGCGCGTGTGGCGCGACGCAGCGAGCGCGCGTTTTTGTAACGTCACAGTTTCCAATGGGACCGCGCAAATTGCGACGCGACGCGACTGGGACGCGACACGCGCCTGCGCCAGGTCGCGTGGAGTTGTGGTTGAGGCACAGTTTCTCGCGCCGCGCGTCGCACGTGACTCGCCAACACCGTGGGAAATTTGAGGCGGGGAGCGGAAAAGTAGCCCTGCCATATGCTCACATCGAAACGGCGCATATGAGCAATGGTAATATTGCCCATACGATAAATTTTGCCTTACTGTGTACTGAATTTTATTGCCTTTGGGTAGTATTTCGTTTTTCGCCATTTAAACGCGCCAGCTTTCTTCGTTAGCACGTTATACTTTCCTGTTATTAATATCCGCATAGTTTTGTTTTGTTTTTCTTCTGTCAAGAAAAATGTATGCTTCAGTAACTGATGAGCCATTGGCCGCTGGAATTGCACCATATGCCTACGCGATGTTTTCAGATCCCAACAAGGGGCAGAGGGTAGTGAATAAGGAAGCAAGGAATATTATAAAATCACGTTATTAAGAATCAAGGCAGGAAAGTAAAACAAGGTTATCTTCTCGCTGCCTAGTAAGCTAGCGTATCCGTACGATCTGTTACAAAAATTTAGAAAGGGATATTCTCCACAGGTGTGATCCCTTTGTGCTTCTGGTAAAAAGCGTCCAAGATCTGAAGTATAGAAGTCTCACTGTGATTACACTGATATGGATGTAATAATGTAATACGACACACTGTACTACATGCATGTGAACAACATATTTCCACTGCTAGCTAGAAACAGTCGAAAAGCAGTCACAAATAACAATGTTTTAATTGGTTCGCCGTGACGAGAAAAAGCATTTCAATTGTTGCATGGATATTATCAGCATTAATAAACTAATTATACATCAACAGGCTACACAAATGAAGAAAATTGTCGGTATTATTACGAAAGTAGGAATATCCTAAAAGAGTGTTATGATTAGATATATTTAATTTGTTGAAATGTGCTGCTGACAACAGCAGATCTACTTTCATGACAATGTTTTTCGAACTCCATCTCACAAGGCACACATGGCTAGCTTGTGCATTCCTGTCGCGCGCATTATCCTTCGCTGCTGACAATACACTGACCATTGTGTTGTGCGACGGATCAATTGTTTATTTTTCTCAATAACAACTATTTTATTCGCGATCACGCATTGTCAGTTTGGCAAGCCCTAGGTGAGTAAACAGTATCTGGCATGTGTGTATCATTCCGCCTGATGGAACGCTCGTCACTATTTTAATACTGCTCGGATCAAGAGAAGGAATAAAATCCTTTGGTAAGCTTCCATTCCCATCGCTCAGTGTTAAAAATACGATGGGTTACGGAGATTCCACCAAAATTCCAACAGAATTGCCAATCTGTTTTTGTGTGACTTGTTAACCTTTTCTCATTCGAAGAAGCTTTATCATTTATGAGTAAAGGTCACATTTCTCTTGGTGACTGGTTTAATTGTACTTTCTTTGTCACAATGTAATTTGCCAAACTCATCTCACAGCAACTATTGCGACAGAATTCCGAAACGGAGGGCCTCATTAAACAAGTAATTGGCAATCACAGAGCTCAATAGCTTACGAAAAACCTCATAGTATCGGTTTGCAGTAACATAAAAGAAGAAATTTCATATTTATTTTCATACTAGGAAGCTCTTGATTCGCTAGCTGTCGATAACTCTTAAGAAATTACAGTCATTGGAGTGAAATAAATAAAAAAAGAAGTGTAAGTGGTGATATCTTGCACAGATAAGAAAGTTCCGTGTGTTTAATAATTGGCAAAACACTCTCCTCCTTGTGTGCTATCATTCGCCAAACTTTCGTTTCGATGTCTCGAGCGGTTTAGGAGATACGAGAGATGTTGCGAGTATTTCATTCTCGCGGGCGTGAGATCGGAAGTGAGCGCACTATCCATTTTCTCGAGATCGGAGGCAGATAGAGATCTCCTCCCAAGTGTAAACAAAAATTCAGCATGGTAGCTAAATTTCATACGCAGCAACATATCGTGTAATACGCACCAAACGCCGACCCCTAATTTTCGTTGCAGACTTTTTGAGTTTTGCGTAGTGTCTTACTAAAATGTGTACATCACAATAAGAATGGTCATTAGCGAGGTGATGGGCACTTCGTCACGAAGCTGACATATAACGCTACAAGTAAGGCAAAAATCATATATTTTCAGAGAATAGTTTCTGTAAAATCGTTTGAGAAAGATAAGAGGTTGCGCGCGCTTCGGTTCAGTCAGCGCAGAGCGTCGCCAGTCGGCGCGTGCGAAGTATGGTGTACGCGTCGCAATATGCGCTGCACCCGCGCGACCCGTGCGGCACGTGCGTGTCGCGCTGTAGTGTCGTGTCACGTCACACGTGCTATACGTTTCTCAATTTGCGCCTAGCCTAAGGGCAGCTCATACCTGTACAGACACAAGTTTCAACCTGTGTAATCGCTTGCAGCCATTCATGTCCAATATGCATTCCAACGGGCAGTTCCAGCAGTACAACGCGACAACCCACACGTCCGAAATCGCTATAGGGTGTCTCCAGGATCATTCTTCTGAATTTATACACTTCCGCTAGCAACAGAGCTCCCCATACACGAACATTATTGAGCATATCCGGCATGCCTTGCAACGACCTGTTCATAAGGGACTCCACCCTCTCGTACTCTTACAGATTTATGGACAGGCCTGCATGATTCATGGTGTCAGTTCCCTTTAGCACTACTTCAGACATTCGACGACTCCTTGCCACGTATTGTTGCGGCACTTCTACGTGCTCCCACGGACCCTACATGATATTAGGCAGGTGTACCAGTTTCTTTGGCCCTTCAGTGTAATTAATGGTTTAAATGCCTTGCTATCATAGTTCAACCTGGCTGCGAAAAAGAAACCGCACATTTTCACTACACTGTACATGACAGCATTTTCTTTTTGCAGTCGGTTTTAACAGAACACCTGTACACAGTTCCTTAAAAATTGGTCTAGAACTTTTCAATAGTTTTGATAATAACGGGATGTATAGGCTGTATGGGCTGTCTCGAGGACCAAATCGAGGATAGGAACTCGTGTCTGAAAACGTCAACTAGCGACGTAATACACCATCGATGTTAAAGGCGCCGGCACCAGGCTTCCTGACCGTCCCTTCGGCATCAAACTTGACTTTCTACGCCTCCGGACCCTAGGCGGAACATCTCAGAGTGTTGTTGGTTGTTCAGTGATCGCGACTGATGATCACTATAGCCAATGGAAGAGTTGGCGCTAGATGCTGTGTAGACAGAACTATGAATGCGATGCTCGATCGCGGCTGATTATCAGTATAGCCAGCGGAAGAGATGGCGCAAGATGCTGTGTAGACAGAACCATGAATGCGATACTCTGTTGCATGGGTGGATGACTGTTCCACACACGGGTTATCCAGATGCAGTTTATTTTTTCCTGTGTACCGAAAAATACTGGAGATTGTAGAGAATTCCAGGAGAAAAATAAACCGTTGATGAAAATCTGTGTCAAAAACATCACATTCATGCGAGACAACACCTATCTTTGTAGCAGCTACCTCTATCTGCTCCACCGCCTGCGGTCCGTCAGCTTAGAAAGTCACGATTTCTGCCTAAGGGTGGCGTGGTGGGAGGAACCAGCGTCTTCAGCTTCAAGCGTCGCTGAACATTTCCTCCGACGATTCTCTGTCCTCGATTAGCTTTTCAAATCACCTTCTACAACATTTCGAAATTTGTCGCAACTACAGTTTTGGAATGATATAGAAATTTACTGAGGTAACTTACAGAATCGGTAGCTGTATCACATTGTTGTGTATTTTCGCTTCACGACTCGATCTCTGCAACGACTGTTCGCCGTAAATTTCGCACAGAAGACGCTACAGAACCGGAAAGCAGGCCTACAATTTATTCTTGGCGCAAGAACTTTGTTGAGGTGGGTTGACACTGTAACGCGATAAATCACCAGGTCACCCGCGTGTTGATGATTAGACTACCAGTGGGTTGTTTGCCGCAACACAAATGGTAGTCACATCGAACCAACATGACCCTTGACACTTTTATGTAAAAGCCGAGGTTGTTTGCTACAAAATGTCACATCTTCCGATTCTGTAAGTTGTCGTTGTTGTTGTGGTCTTCAGTCCTGAGACTGGTTTGAGGCAGCTCTCCATGCTACTCTATCCTGTGCAAGCTTCTTCGTCTCCCAGTACGTACTGCAACCTACATCCTTCTCAATCTGCTTAGTGTATTCGTCTCTTGGTTTCCCTCTACGATTTTTACCCTCCACACTGCCCTACAATGCTAAACTGGTGATCCCTTGATGCCTCAGAACATGTCCTACCAACGGATCCCTTCTTCTAGTCAAGTTGTGCCACAAACTTCTCTTCCTCCCAATCCTATTCAACACTTCGTCATTAGTTATGCGATCTACCTATCTAATCTTTAGCATTTCGAAAGATTCTATTCTCTTCTTGTCCAAAATATTTATCGTCCATGTTTCACTTCCATACATGGCTACACTCCATACAAATACTTTCAGAAACCACTTCCTGACACTTAAATCTATACTCGACGTTAACAAATTTTTCTTCTTCAGAAACGCTTTCCTTGCCATTGCCAGTCTACATTTTATATCTTCTCTACTTCGACCATCATCAGTTATTTTGCTCCCGAAATAGCAAAACTCCTTTATTATTTTAAGTGTCTCATTTCCTAATCTAATTCCCCTCCCTAATTCGACGGCATTCCAATATCCTCGTTTTGCTTTTGTTGATGTTCATCTTGTAACCTCCTTTCAAGACACTATCCATTCCGTTCAACTGCTCTTCCAAGTCCTTTGCTGTCTCTGACAGAATTACAATGTCATCGGCGAACCTCAAAGTTTTTATTTCTTCTCCATGGATTTTAATACCTACTCCGAATTTTTCGTTTGTTTCCTTCACTGCTTGCTCAATATACAGATTGAATAACATCGGGGAGAGACTGTAAGTTAACAAAATAAATTTCTGTATAATTCCAGAGTTGGAAAGTGCTTTCGGACTCACCCTATAACCTGCGTGTATACGAGTGTTTATTAGTGCATCGGGCGAAAATTTGAAGTAAATCAGTCAAGAACTTTTCGAGTTACTTACAGCAATGCTAAACCACATTTGTCTTTATATGGTAGTATAGATTATCTGCCATTCTGTATAGTCATCATCATTAATATTGTGTTTGGAATCAATAATGAAAAACACCACACAGCTTTAATGTCGCAATGAGAAAATATTGAGTGACACATTGTAACAATACGACTCAAGATAGATGTAACGGAACTTGAATAGCGTATTTGCCTCTATTGGTTACGGTAGAGAGATCGATCTTTCGGTCCTGTCTGTATATTATATATAATATTGCACGAATAAAAGCTGAGCAAGTGTAAAGCTATCGTTAAAAAATGCACGCCACGCGATTTGTTACGATTTGGTCGGTCATCATAATAATAACATGCTTTTGAATACAATTAAAATATAACGGCGATAGCTGTTTAGTGTTATTGGAAATAATAAATAGTAAATTAATGAGTAAGATAGCCGATCCTATAAGAAGAGGTAAAATTGGGCAGATTGAGATGTTTTGCTTTATATCGACGAAGCCGATGATACGGCGTCATTTTGTCGTTTACTCTTAGAAATAAACAAGTAAAGAAGTGCTAATTGTGCGTTGTGAAAAAATATAGGGGCGAGTTTTAAATAACTACGGTATACAATCAGAGTAACAAAAGGACATTTAGTTACACGAAATCGCGGATAGCGAAGTGTGGTCATTAAATTGAGTACACCTACAGGGCGGTCAATTCCGGGATAAATCTATACGCATATCACGACGGACGCGGTATTGAGAACTTTTATTTTTTTAATTATATCGCGGAGACCGGTCTCCAATTTATGAAAAGGAGAAAAACGTTAACTTTTACGCGAACTCTTAATGATAGCGGAACGGAGAGAAAAGTGTGTAACTGTCTTACGCCTAACACACATTTGTGGAGGGCGGTGGCTAAACTAGAAGAGTCAATTACAAAATACTGTATCATTATCATTGACTGTTGGTGTCGAGCAACCAAAACCGTTCATCAAAGGGTTTCGATGGAACTTGGGAGTTAGGGTTCAGGCACTCGCATATACTCCACATCAGAGTGTGAATGAGTGGTGAATGCGAAATAAAACTGTGAACAAAGTTACGTTAAATAAAACAAAAGAAACAAGACAGTTTGGTCGTATCTGTTATTATTCCATAAACTGTAACATTTCTTATCGTTGTACGAAGCCTTTATAGACGATCTTTATGACAATTTGCTTCGAAGGGATCTCGTTACGAGTTAAGTTTTGGGGGCCTGGACAAAAGGGGGTAGTTCGTAGATCCTAACTACAGCAGCTATTCGGGAATCAGATGCTACCGTGACCGTTGTGTGTTGTTAATGACTTAAGGGGGGTAGGACATCAAACGGGCCGACTTGGAGCAGGAGAGGCACCGCAGGACATTTTATTTTCTACTGTCAATACTTTTACAAATAAATTCATAAAACTTCGTCAGCATGGCCGGGAAGGATTCATGATTCACACTCATAGGAGTGGAAGCGCAAAAATAACAAAATAAATTTTTTTACATATGAAATTTCATCATTTTTTCACTTACTGTTGGATGCATTTGTTGCTATAGGTACATTTCTCTTCACAAGTAAGAGATATTCTTTGATGAATTTTGCACAGCATACAAACTATACTTACAGGTGTCTGAAACTCTAGAATTTTCCAAATCTATAAAAAACTGTGGTAAAAGTGAGATAATTAACTACAAAATTTGATTTCTTTTCTAAACATAAAGTTTAAAACGTAACAGCTCATTCATTTTTTCATAAATTAAATAGATTCTAGAGTTCCAGACACCTGTAAGTATGGTTGGTATGCTGTGCAAAATTCATCGAACAGTCTCTCTTACTTACGAAGGAAAGTGTACCTATAGCAACAAATGCGGCCAATAGTAAGTCAAATAAAATGATGAAGTTTCACATGTAAAAAAAAATATTTTGTTATGTTTTTGGACTTCCGCTGCTACGAGTGTGAATCCTGAATCCTTACTGGTCATGCTGACATAGTTTTATGAATTTACTTGGAAAAGTATAGACAGTGAAAATTAAAATGTCCTGTGGTGGCTCTCCTGCTCCAAGTCGGCTGGTTTGACGTCCTACCCCTCTTAAGTTTACCATATCTCATGCTCTAAGGTCGACGCGCCTTTCCACTTGATACAACGGTGTCTCACGGCAACAACGACAAAGCCGACGACGAAGGAAGATACCGTAGAACATGACGCTGTAATTCCATACGTTACCAATAGATATTCACCACCATGGAGAACTAAATTACTCATTGGAAAGATAGCAGTGTTCAGTGAGCAGATAACACGAAAAGCTCTTTGGGTTTGTGAAATACCATCTCACAATGTTAGGAGCTAGATTTCTTCCCTTTAAGAAATTACGGCGATGTTTCTTCCGCCACGGCTCCTCTCTAGGGTTGCCACGCTCCCCCCCTCCCCCCCCCCTCCCCCCACCACGTGTGGAAATTAGGTGGGAGCGCCAGCCGGCAGCCGGCGTGTTTTAACACGCGGGCGGCTCCGGTAGCAGCCAACGCTTTGTCCAGCCGCAATTTCCTGCGTGCGCGGCTTTGTGGGCCCGTTGCAGGGCGTGGCCGCTCATTATTAATGGGTACGTGAGCGCCAAGTTTATTAGGTCAATTAACGTCCGCTACAGCTGCGGGACTTTCACACCCTGCCTCCCTGTTTAGGAGCACACGGTTCGCCCATCTGCGTGGCGATTACACTGGGTGAGAAAAGAACCGTCAAGAAGCGTTTGTTTGTGTTGTTCTCAGCAGTTGATTATATGTTGTAAGTAGGCTGTTTAGGTTTTTTTATTGGTAACGCCACCTCTGTATGAAAATCACTGGCTGTGCTGTGGGCAGTCTGTGTCTGCTTTGCATTGTTGTAATACTCGCCATTGTAGTGTTAGACAGCTGGCTGTGAACAGCGCGTAGCGTTGCGCAGTTGGAGGTGAGCCGCCAGCAGTGGTGGATGTGGAGAGAGAGATGGCGGAGTTTTGAAATTTGTCATGAACTGCTATATTTATATATGATGATATCAAGGTAAATACGTAGTTTGTTCTCTATTAATATCTTTCATTTGCTAACTATCCCTATCAGTAGTTAGTGCCTTCCATAGTTTGAATCTTTTATTTAGCTGGCAGTAGTGGCGCTCGCTGTATTGCAGTAGCTTGAGCAGCGAAGATTTTTGTGAGGTAATTGATTTGTGAAACGTATAGGTTAATGTTAGTCAGGGCCATTCTTTTGTAGGGAATTTTGAAAGTCAGATTGCGTTGCGCCAAAAAAAAAATATTGTGTGTCAGGTTAAGCACAGTCAAGTATAATTGTTCAAAGGGGACGTTTCATATGGCAGTAGCGTTGCGCAGTTGGAGGTGAGCAACCAGCAGTGGTGGATGTGGAGGAGAGATGGCAGAGTTTTGAAATTTGTCATGAACTGCTATATTTATATATGATGATATCAAGGTAAATACATTGTTTGTTCTCTATTAATATCTTTCATTTGCTAACTATCCCTATCAGTAGTTAGTGCCTTCCATAGTTTGAATCTTTTATTTAGCTGGCAGTAGTGGCGCTCGCTGTATTGCAGTAGCTTGAGCAGCGAAGATTTTTGTGAGGTAAGTGATTTGTGAAACGTATAGGTTAATGTTAGTCAGGGCCATTCTTTTGTAGGGAATTTTGAAAGTCAGATTGCGTTGCGCTAAAAAAAAAATATTGTGTGTGAGGTTAAGCACAGTCAAGTATAATTGTTCAAAGGGGACGTTTCAATGTATACAGGGTGAGTCAGAAGCAAAGAGACATCTTCGGGGGAAGATAGTATTGGCGATTCTGAACAAAAAATTTCAAATGAATGTATGCCCTTTTCTGAACCATATCCGACATACAGCTGTTTTCAACTTACGGACGTCAATCGCCCTTCTTCACCAGCACTCACATGTGAGTACAAAGGGATGGCCGTTATCGCTGAAACCACCGGTTTTCGATTATATCGTTTTCTTTCACGTTAGTTTAAGCTGACTGTTGAAATCGCACAAAATGTTTGGTCTCTTAAATAACCGATTTTCGGTAGTTTTTCCTGTTATTTCCTGTAATAAAAGTAAAAATCCAACAAAGATTGAAAGACTCTGACTCTCTCAATTTCAAGATAGTTATAATCAAAATATTGTATTAAATATGCAAACAAAAAGAAACTTTGGCAGTCCACCATTTACCGTTTCTGGCGAAGAGTGGTAGGCGATTGCATACTGAAAAAAAAGAAAAACCGCCAGTTCCATTTATTCTAATTTTTCGAAACTCACCACAGAAGTCATGTAATCGGGAATCACACCATTATTTGAAACTTACGAATCATGAGTGCTAAAGGGTGAAAACTGAGGTTGAAGAACTTTGTTTTTCGTGTTAATTTAGCCGTTTCAAAGGCTGCAAGTAGATAAAAGCGTATTATATAGACACAGGCAAAGGATCAGCTACTTATTATGCTTATCGTACACTATCAATAAATTGTTGCTATGTTTTTGATTTGCTATTGTTACCATAATTTGTCATCTCTTTTATTATCTCAAAGAAATGGTTTTTAAGTAAATGAAGGATTGCATTTCATTGCTATGTAACTTCTTAAAAATATTACAGACTAGCGTTGTCATGTATGGAAGTGAAACGTGGACGATAAAGAAGAGAATAGAAGCTTTCGAAATGTGGTGCTATAGAAGAAGGCTGAGGATTAGATGGGTAGATCACATGACTAATGAGGAGGTATTGAATGGAATTGGGAAGTAGAGGAGCTTGTGGCACAACTTGACTAGAAGAAGGAATCGGTTGGTAGGACATGTTCTGAGACATCGAGGGATCACCAATTTAGTATTGGAGGGCAGCGCGGTGATTAAAAATCGTAGAGGGAGACCAAGAGATGAATACACTAAGCAGATTCAGAAGGATGTAGGCTGCAGTAGGTACTGAGAGATAAAGAGGCTTGCACAGGATAGAGTAGCATGCACAGCTGCATCAAACTAGTCTCAGGACTGAAGACCACAACAACAGGGTTGTCATTCTGTAATACAACTGATGTCCAGGGAAGACAACGAAGCATTACCGTACAGACCAGGTGGTACGAAGTCCTACACACTCCACGTACTCGCGCACATAAGCCGCGACACACGCTAACAAGAATATTCTTGTCTCAGCAATGCCGTAAACACAGTCATGCATTGTGTTTGTTGGTCGTTTCTATCGGCATTTTTATTGAAATAGCAATGATCGTGTTTCCCGGTTTCTATTATAATGCAATATTTCAAACCAATGCAAATTTTATGAATAAACATTACTCCTTTTTAAAAAAGCTTTACTTAATATCGAAGAATTTTAGCAGTGCTGGTATGACTATTTCATATTTCGGTTTTTTTGTCCAGTTATCAGTAAAAAACATGAACCCTTGTTAGAACCGATACCAAACAAATACCGAAAAATACCGGTCATTCAGAAATAAAATGCCGGTATCGGTTTTCATTGGTCAGTTTTTCCCATCCCTAAAGCGACATCAGCCTACGTGGTGTTGTCTTTACTGACTATGTCTATGCTTGGGCACGATAGGACGACGAGTCCTTCAACTGTACACGTCTCAGTGGTACAGCGTAGTCAAAATGCCACAGGATTCACACATGCGGAGTGTGGTGACACGATCGTTCTATAAGCCTTTTGCAGTGGGAATTCGAGAGCCGCTGTTCGCGAGGTCAAACGACGATTTTCTAATCTGAGAGTTCCGTATAACAGGGTGTCCAGCAGGGTGTCTGACAGATTGCGTCGGCGTTGTACGCTTACCAGCGAACATGGTGAATCTGAACGTCCCTTCCGACAGTTGTTAGAGAAGTTGAGAATATTCTTGTAATGGTAGAAGGAAGCCCGACTATTAGCTCTTGAAGAATTTCTGCACAGCTTGGAATTAAAAAATTAAAAAAAGAAATGAGTGATGCACGCAGGTCTGCATCAGTATCATTGGCGGAGTGTCTAACACCTGCATGTAGGACATGATGCCAAACGAAAGGAACTCTGTCAATGATCCATTGCTGTATTCCACGTACTCTACTCACTGGTAGGTCAACATTTACCTGCAATAGCATCAATAACACGTGGAAATCTTACCTGTGGACAGATGAAAGTCTGTACGCTAGTATGGAAACAAATTTTCAACGACGTTTCTTTCTGAATTTGTGATGCTGTTTTATTGGATAGTCATCTCAATGAAGTGCTGTATCCTGAGCTCCTTCAAAATCTGTTAGCAGAATACACAAATTGTATTGTTTTGGTAACACTACATCGTAAGTAATTTCACCACGACAGGGCACATGTACCTTCCGTACGGCCAGTGACACAGTACCTCACTGAAACGTATCCTAGACGCTGGATCGGTCACCTTGGAGCTGTTTCTTGGCCGCCGAGGCCACAAGATCTTATTCTACTACATTACTTGCTACGGGCTTAGTTTAAGAGCGGAGTTTATAAGTACAGAGTGGACACATTGGAGGAACTTCACGCACGTGTTTTGCGTCCATGTGCAGAAGTAAACAACCTTATGAATGAACCCAAATCAGCAACACTGCAGTTGTCTAAAAGAGCTACAAAATGCATTGCAGTTGACAGTGGACGTTTTGAACATCTTTTGTGAGGAAATGTACACAATTATGCGGTTGTTTCTGTGGTGTCACCGCCAGACACCACACTTGCTAGGTGGTAGCTTAAATCGGCCGCGGTCCATTTAGTACATGTCGGACCCGCGTGTCGCCACTGTGTGATCGCAGACCTAGCGCCACCACAAGGCAGGTCTCGAGATACGGACGAGCACTCGCCCCAGTTGTACGGACGACATTGCTAGCGACCATACGGACGAAGCCTTCCTCTCATTTGCCGAGAGACAGTTAGAATAGCCTTCTGCTAAGTCCATGGCTACGACCTAGCAAGGCGCCAATTGTAACAGTGCATGTATCTTACGAGTCTCATTTGTATAGTCAAGAGAGATGTATCACAAGGAATAATAAAGTTAAGTATATTCCACAGCTACGTATTTTCTTGATAGCAGTCATAACGTATCTTGTTCCAGACTTGACGCCAGTCGGCGTGTGTGTACGCGTGCCTTTCTTTCGGCTACTTCAGTGTGGCGTAACAGTCTTGTTACGTCACAACAGTTTCCATTGGTTTCCTCGGAAATTGTGAGAACAGTACATACGTTTATTCGACGGATTTTGTTCAGTATCGTCCGCAGCTCGTGGTCTCGCTGTCACGTTCTCGCTCCCCGAGCACTACGTCCCGGGTTCGATTTCCAGTCGGGTCAGGGATTTTCACCTGCCTCGAGATGACTGGGTGTTTGTGTTGTCCTCATCATTTCATCATCATTCATGAAAGTGGCGAGCTTGGACTGAGCAAAGGTTGGGACTTTGTACGGGCGCTGATAACCGAGCAGTTGAGAGCCCCACAAACCAAACATCATCATCATCATCATCATGTTCAGTATAATCATCAGGCCTCAAAGCTAGTAAATTTCGGAAAATTGGAAATTTGTTGCAAGTTCCTATGGGACCAAACTGCTGAGGTCATCGGTCCATAGGCTTGCACACTTCTTACCCTAACTTACACTAAGGAAAACACACAGCCATGCCCGAGGGAAGACTCGAACCTCCGATGCGGGGAGCCACGCGAACTGCACAAGGCGCTAGACAGCGCGGCTACACTGCGTGGCTGAACATTTCGCCCTGATTATAAAATAATTAGGTTTACATATTATTGTGTATTCATATATCAGATCGAAGATGAACTCATTGAGAACAAACCTTGCACGACATTCAACTAGGCATCCACTCCTAAAGAATGTATATAGAATCGTATTGGTGTAACTGGGTGATGAGAACTCACAGAATGTGATGGCATGCAGCTGAACCCGAAACGGTGTGTCGTGGACCTTATCGCGAAATTGGCTATACTAAAAGGCTGTGCCGGCCATGGCGTTCCAAACTTAACGCGTGCAGCGCGTGCGGGCCGCGGGCGAGCAGGTAAAGGCCCGGCCTCGGTCCTTCTCGGAAGTTCATGGAACATCGAATATTGCGGTGTGGCATTTTTCAGTCGGTACAACTCTCTTCAGTTTGGCAGAATAGTAGCGTTAACGCTGTTTACCATTCGCTACTTGTTCGTGGTATGGAGGACGTTCACAGGTCCTGTGGCTGTTTGCACAGAAAAGTAATCTATCGATCTATCTTCAGAAGCCTTTAAAAGTGAATGGGAATGACAGAAGACAGGGATGAGAAATCTCAAAATATTTTATGGAGTTGCATAAGCAATGAGTACTCCAAATTTGTTACGAAATGACATTAAAATACAGTTCAGAAAGACTTTAAAGATATATTTGGCAATGAAGGAGCCAACAGGTTACAGCGACTGAAAGACGGGATTCATTGTTTTATATATGATAGAGCACTTAGTGCTACATGTGAAGGTATGGGGAACGTGGATAAACTGGTGGTACGAATAGCAAAATTTCTAATGTCATACGGATTATTCTGCTGTTAGCTGCAACTGATTTCGATGGAACTGAAAGAGAATGTGTGGATTATATATTACTGCAAAGCAGGTTGGTTAGTCAAGGGGAGTTACTGAAACGATTATTTTTTAAAACTCGCTGTTGTTCAATTTATGAAGGATAAAGGGCGGCTGGAACGAAAATTACAACATCCGGAGTGGGCTGCAGACCTCACGTTTCAGGTAGACTTGACCGAACACTTCCCACAGAAAGTCATTGCAAGGGGACAAACAACTTATTTCTGATTTGGCGGGGATGCATTTAAAAAGAAAATCGTGGAGTACAAAGGACACCGTCGGACACACACTGACGTTAAAAGAAACAGGAGGTTTTATGAATGCATTGTGACTTAGCAAGAAAAGTTCCCTAAACGTTTTGAGAACAACGCCAATCTTCCTTTCGAGACCATTTATGTTTCAGCTGAAACCTCCCCCTCCCCCCCCCCCCCCCCTTCGCATGTGCAGATGTAACTGATTGATCTGAAAGCTAATTCCCTTTTCGAACACAAATCGCTTTATCTTTAGAACTCTCCTGGACGTCTACGTTGCTCTCGTCAGGTTCCCACCTCTCCATAATGATGTTGCAAAAGTGCCATAACATGTCGACCATCAAATGTGTGTAAAAGACGTTTTTTTCGATTATAAAACTAAACATGTCACGATTACGTGGCAACCTGAACACGAAAATCTGTGAAACGTTCTTCTTCTGTCCTTATGCTGACAGATAAAACTTAGATATCTTCAGCACGCCAAAAATAATTAAATGGTTATGAAAATCGGATTGGGTTTTGATCTCTGTTGAGAAATGTGAAATACCAAACCAGGTCATGGACAGTGCGATTGTATTGCCATTTAAATGCGACGGGATCGCAGTTCGCCTCTCCCCCACCCCTTCCCTCGGCCCCTCCGCCCGTGGTGGTGAGGGAAACGTGCCAGCCATGCTGCTTGCTTTGACACTCGAGTCAAGGCATGCTCGCGTGCCGAATTCTTGGCCAACTCTGCTTTAAGGAGTAGCAGTAGATAGTGTAGTACTATGTTTCATAGGCACTAAAAAGCCAAACACCCAGAGGCTGAATCTGTTCAGTGGCTCCAGTTGCTATGAACTGCAGTGTATAATTTCCTCTAAACGTATAAGAATTTTACGCGCAGACCAGAAATCAAGTAAAAGCAAGTTATTTTGAATAGCTATTGGCCAAAAACAGTACTCAAACCATAGTTGTAGGTTTCTTACGTCCATTTTTCCACTCTTGGTTGCTGTCATGTAAATATTCCCTACTGCCCTTGCAAGATCACGCACACGAGAAAAATCCAACTTCTCGCAGCACAATAAATCACTTTCTGGAATGTCATGAAAATGCGGTAGCTTTTCACGCATCTGTTGTCATGACTTAGTATCTCCTGAACTATTTGTAGTACTAGGACATAATTTTGTAGATGCATTCCGCTGAATATGTGGATGTTGTTGCGAAATTTATTGCAAATACACTTAGTATAACAGAAATAATACATTTAAAAGTCTTACTTGATGTGGCAGCATGTCAGTAACGGATATCTGTACCGAGGTTGGTTGAAATCGGTCCAGTCGTTTACGAGACGTGAAACACACACACACACACACACACACACACACACACACAAACACACCACACACATACACATACACACACACAGACACACTTTTACAAGACGTCTGGGCAGCGCAGGCCTCTTCAGTTACGGCTAGGCGAGGTCGATCGCTCACGCTCGCTTGTCACCTGGGCACTGAACGCTCACGGTAATTGTGATGGTCAGACTTTATTTTGTAGCGCAGGGGAAGAAGAGACAGTATGCTGTCTTCAGAGGAATGACGGTGAGGTACTTTCCTCGTTTCCATAGACGCAAGAGTATATACTCATACACAGTGCGCAGTATTTAATGTGGAGAGCAGCTGTTTCTAAATCAATGAAAAGTAGCATTATGGTCGAATTTGAAACTACGAAGTGAAGGCATACATCATCAGTTTACAAGACGTCAATGGAGATGGCTAGCTATATATGGAACCTATGCTGTGACACGGAGATGCGATGTGAATTTTATAATGAAATAAATCTTGTTGACTTTAATAAAAATATTCCTAATCATTAATTTCCATGATTTCGCAAGTTTTCACCTACGGTTGCATCTATGCATAATTACGGGAGCTACTTACAGTGTTGAGAACGAATTCTACCCACAGAAGCTCACTCGCAGACTGCAACTTAAAAGACTATCTTCGAATTAGTAGTTCGCGGAAAGTGGTTCCCGCTATTGAGGCTCCAGTGAAAAGCAAAATAAGTAGAATTCATTGCCCACTAGTGTTTCTGTGATGAACATGTGATTAAAATAATCACGAAATACAAGTTGATGTCAGTTTAAACTTCGTGAGAAAACAGCAATCATCATTAAGTTGCGTCAGTCGTAAGAAATATCATGTTTTAGTACTTAGTTGCAACAGGCTCTTCTCCCCCTCAATTAAAAGAAATTTTACTCGTATTCTATTGTCATTTCTCATCAACGCAACAGTCTTAGGACTGATTAATTTGCCACGAGATGCATTAATTAGCAATAGAAAAGCGATATACCTCCATAGAAGTAACATTAGCCGTCGTAGAACAGACACATTGACAACAGTTTCTCGTGCCAAGTCGCCTTATTCCGAATCGCACTGCCGTCCGGTCCCCTCCTCTTTCCCCACCGCTACTCGCCGTCGACCGGCCGGTTGCCAACCTCCGAGGCATGAGCGTGAACCAGCCGACAAGAGGAGATCGGTACAGGCCGGGTATACAGGAGAATGAAGACTCATCGGAGAAAGCCTACTAGAAAAGTTTGAAAGCAAGGCTCACGAGGACCTCCTCTACGTGGAGGAAGTTGAGAAGGCCTTGTTCATCTTTTTTTTTTTTTGCTCAGTCTGCTGACTGGTTTGATGCGGCCCGCCACGAATTCCTTTCCTGTGCTAATCTCTTCATCTCAGAGTAGCACTTGCAACCGGCGTCCTCAATTATTTACTTGACGTATTCCTATCTCTGTTTTCCTCTACAGTTTTTGCCCTCTACAGCTCCCTCTAGTACCATGGAAGTCATTCCCGCATGTCTTAGCCGATGTCCTATCATCCTCTCCCTTCTCCTTATCAGTGTTTTCCACACATTTCTCTCTTCTCCAATTCTGCGTGGATCCTCCTCATTCCTTACCTTATCAGTCCACCTAATTTTCAACTTTCTTCTATAGCACCACATCTCAAATGCTTCGATTCTCTTCTGTTCCGGTTTTCCACAGTCCATGTTTCACTACCATACAATGCTGTACTCCAGACGTACATCCTCAGAAATTTCATCCTCAAATTAAGGTCGGTATTTGATATTAGTAGACTTCTCTTGGCCAGAAATGCCTTTTTTGCCATAGCGAGTCTGCTTTTGATGTCCTCCTTGCTCCGTCCGTCATTGGTTATTTTACTCCCTAGGTAGCAGAATTCCTTATGTTCATTGACTTCGTGACCGTCAATCCTGGTGTTAAGTTTCTCGCTGTTCTAATTTCTACTACTTCTCATTACCTTCGTCTTTCTCCGATTTACTTCCAAACCATACTGTGTACTCTTTATACTGTCCATTCCGTTCAGCAGATCATTTAATTCTTCTTCACTTTCACTCAGGATAGCAATGTCATCAGCGAATCGTAACATTGATATCCTTTCACCTTGTATTTTCATTCCACTCCTGAACCTTTCTTTTATTTCCATCATTGCTTCCTCGATGTACAGATTGAAGAGTAGGGGCGAAAGGCTACAGCCTTGTCTTACACCCTTCTTAATACGAGCACTTCGTTCTTGATCGTCCACTCTTATTATTCCCTCTTGGTTGTTGTAGATATATTGTATATGACCCGTCTCTCCCTATAGCTTACCCCTACTTTTTTCAGAATCTCGAACAGCTTGCATCATTTCATATTGCCGAACGCTTTTTCCAGGTCGACAAATCCTATGAAAGTGTCTTTATTTTTCTTTAGCCTTGCTCCCATTATTAGCCGTAACGTCAGAATTGCCTCTCTCGTCCCTTTACTTTTCCTAAAGCCAAACTGATCGTCACCTAGCGCATTCTCAATTTTCTTTTCCATTCTTCTGTATATTATTCTTGTAAGCAGCTTCGATGCATGAGCTGTTAAGCTGATTGTGCGATAATTCTCGCACTTGTCAGCTCTTGCCGTCTTCGGAATTATGTGGATGATGCTTTTCCGAAAGTCAGATGGTATATCGCCAGACTCATATATTCTACACACCAACGTGATTAGTCGTTTTGTTGCCACTTCCCCCAATGATTTTAGAAATTCTGATGGGATGTTATCCATCCCTTCTGCCTTATTTGACCGTAAGTCCTACAAAGCTCTTTTAAATTCCGATTCTAATACTGGATCCCCTATCTCTTCTAAATCGACTCCTGTTTCTTCTTCTATCACATCAGACAAATCTTCACCCTCATAGAGGCTTTCAACGTATTCTTTCCATCTATCTTCTCTTTCCTCTGCATTTAACAGTGGAATTCCCGTTGCACTCTTAATGTTACCACCATTGCTTTTAATGTCACCAAAGGTTGTTTTGACTTCCCTGTATGCTGAGTCTGTCCTTCCGACAATTATATCTTTTTCGATGTCTTCACATTTTTCCGGCAGCCATTTCGTCTTAGCTTCCCTGCACTTCCTATTTATTTCATTCCTCAGCGACTAGTATTTCTGTATTCCTGATTTTCCCGGAACATGTTTGTACTTCCTCCTTTCATCAATCAACTGAAGTATTTCTTCTGTTACCCATGGTTTCTTCGCAGCTACCTTCTTTGTACCTATGTTTTCCTTCCCAACTTCTGTGATGGCCCTTTTTAGAGATGTCCATTCCTCTTCAACTGTACTGCCTACTGCGCTATTCCTTATTGCTGTATCTATAGCGTTAGAGAACTTCAAACGTATCTCGTCATTCCTTAGTACTTCTGTATCCCACTTCTTGGCATATTGATTCTTCCTGACTAATGTCTTGAACTTCAGCCTACTCTTCGTCACTACTATATTGTGATCTGAGTCTATATCACCTCCTGGGTACGCCTTACAATCCACTAACTGATTTCAGAATCTCTGTCTGACCATGATGTAATCTAATTGAAATCTTCCCGTGTCTCCCGGCCTTTTCCAAGTATACCTCCTCCTCTTGTGATTCTTTATAGGGTATTCGCTATTACTAGCTGAAACTTGTTACAGAACTCAATTAGTCTTTCTCCTCTTTCATTCCTTGTCCCAAGCCCATATTCTCCTGTAACGTTTTCTTCTACTCCTTCCCCTACAACTGCATTCCAGTCGCCAATGACTATTAGATTTTCGTCCCCCTTTACATACTGCATTACCCTTTCAGTATCCTCATACACTTTCTCTATCTGTTCATCTTCAGCTTGCGACGTCGGCATGTATACCTGAACTATCGTTGTCGGTGTTGGTCTGCTGTCGATTCTGATTAGAACAACCCGGTCACTGAACTGTTCACAGTAACACACCCTCTGCTCTACCTTCCTATTCATAACGAATCCTACACCTGTTAAACCATTTTCTACTGCTGTTGATATTACCCGATACTCATCTGACCAGAAATCCTTGTCTTCCTTCCACTTCACTTCACTGACCCCTACTATATCTAGATTGAGCCTTTGCATTTCCCCTTTCAATTTTCTAGTTTCCCTACCACGTTCAAGCTTCTGACATTCCACGCCCCCACTTGTAGAAAGTCGTCCTTTCGTTGATTATTCAGTCTTTTTCTCTTGGTAACCTCCCCCTTGGCAGTCCCCTCCCGGAGATCCGAATGGGGGACTATTCCGGAATCTTTTGCCAATGGAGAGATCATCATGACACTTCTTCAATTACAGGCCACATGTCCTGTGGATACACTTTACGTGTCTTTAATGCAGTGGTTTCCATTGCCTTCTGCATCCTCATGTCGTTGATCATTGCTGATTCTTCCGCCTTTAGGGGCAATTTCCCACCCCTAGGACAAGAGAGTGGCCTGAACTTCTATCCGCTCCTCCGCCCACTTTGACAAGGCCATTGGCAGAATGAGACTGACTTCTTATGCCGGAAGTCTTCGGCCGCCAATGCTGATTATTTATCAAAATTTAGGCAGTGGCGGGGATCAAACCCGGGACCGAATACGTTTTGATTATGAATCAAAGACGCTACCCCTAGACCACGGGCACTCTTCCTCATCTTTACTTAAAGCAAAACACCAGGACGGGACCTGTAGAAATACTTTAATATCATCAATAGTGTGGTGTCACCGCCAGACACCACACTTGCTAGGTGGTAGATTAAATCGTCCGCGGTCCATTTAGCACATGTCGGACCCGCGTGTCGCCACTGTGTGATCGCAGACCTAGCGCCACCACAAGGCAGGTCTCGTGATACGAACAAGGACTCGTCCCAGTTGTACGACGACATTGCTAGAGACCATACGGACGAAGCCTTCCTCTCATTTGCCGACAGACAGTTAGAATAGCCTTCTGCTAAGTCCATGGCTACGACCTAGCAAGGCGCCATTAGCCTTACCTACTTTGAGAGTTATAGTATAAATGTCTCAAGAAGAATGCTGTAGTCATCAACTAATAAAGTTAAGTATAAAGCAGTTACGTACTTTTCTTGCTACCATTCAATAGTTATCCTGTTCCAGAATTCACGCCCGTCGGCGTGTGTATACGCGTGCCTATCCTACCGGCTACCTCAAGTGGCGTAACAGTCTTGTTACGTCACTACAGATTGGCGACGTGTCTACAAAGGATCTTGTGTTTTACTTTGCTTACATTTATTTGTGTCATGGCTTCGCCACAATCTCCAGATGTACTGTCCGAATTTTATCGCTTGCAGAATCAGCAGACGCAAGCGTTATTGGATGCTCTTGGACAGCTCGTCCAGGGTCAACGTGCGCTGCACACCGATGCGGCCGCCGCCGCTCCATCGCTACCGCAGCCACAACATGCTGTTGCACTTCAATTCCGACCCTTTGATGCAATCCGTGAGTCCTGGCAAGAGTGGTCCCGTCAATTCGCCTTCCACCTCGCCGCCTACAGAATTCAAGGTAATGAGCGGCAGCCGTTTTTGCTTTCTTGTGTCGGTGTGTCCACATACCGTGTGATAGTGAAATTGTTTCCCCAACGAGACGTAGCCACTCTGTCCTACGAAGAAATTTTGTCTGCTTTAGATGCCTATTTCAAAGAAACAGTTAATGTGGTTGCAAAACGGTATACGTTTTTTCGTACAAAACGTACGGCCGGTCAAACTAATAGGGAGTGGGTAGCAACATTGCAAGGACTTACTAGGGACTGTGCCTTTGACTGTGACTGTGGTCTTTCTTATTCAGATACAATGGTGCGTGATGCAATTGCACAGAACGTTTCTGATGTTCGCATATGGGAGCACATTTTGAAACTAGTTAATCCCTCCCTTCAACAAGTGATAGACATATTGGATAGACAAGACACACTTGACTGTGCTCAGGAATCTTTTGAAACTTCGCCAGCAGTGTGTAACATTACCCGGCCCGCCGGGCGAGCTGCGCGGCCCGGTCAACTGCCATCGCACAAACAAACGCAGCTGCCGCCGCGCTCTAGGCCACGTGTGCCGCGCCAGCCCACAAATGCAGTGAAATCATGCCCGCGGTGTGCTACTAGACATTCGCGTGAACATTGCCCGTCACGCCAAGCTATTTGCTTTTTCTGTAATAGGACAGCACATGTTCAAAGTGTTTGCCAGAAAAAGCTCCGATCAGACAATCACAATCATTCCAGGCCCTTTGCTTTGCGCCGGAATCGAACCAAGGACACTCAGGATCGTGGACCTTCGCCCATGGACATTCATGTCGTTAATTCCACTTCGTCCAGTGACACTTTCTCTAACAGTGACTGTGTTCGTCCCACAAAAACTGTGCGTCGACGTCGCCGGAAATCACGTCAATTAGCAAGTGATTCTGTACCAGTGTCTGTTCAAATTGCACAAAACAGTCGCTCTTGTCGTCAGCAGGACAATGAACTTTTTGTGGACTTAGACTTTGAAGGCAAAGTGATACCATTCCAGCTCGATACCGGAGCTGCAGTTTCTTTGCTCAATCACGACACGTACAAACAACTGGGCGCACCTCCATTGCGTGCCGCAAATGTTAAGCTAACTACATATTCCGGACAGACAATTCCTGTGTTAGGACAGTGCACCCTTCTTGCAACATACAGGGGACAAACAAAACTTGTGTCATTTTACGTTCTTCGTTCTTCTACTGCAGTGAACTTGTTTGGTTTAGATTTATTTCAGTTGTTTAACATGTCTATTGTAAATCAGGTCCTATCAGTGAATCAAACTGTGCCTTCAGACAGTGTTTCTCGCTTATGTGACGAATTTGCAGACATTTTTGCACCGGGCTTAGGTTGCGCTAAAAACTATGAAGCACATTTGGAACTGAAGGTCAACGCGCAACCGAAATTTTTCAGAGCGCGCAATGTTCCCCACGCATTGCGTGATGAGGTCGCAAGAACATTAAACGATCTAGAATCACAGGGTGTAATTGAATGTGTGCAAGCTTCTCTCTGGGCCTCACCCTTAGTAATTTTGCGAAAACCTTCCGGCAAATTGAGACTTTGCGTGGACTTCAAGTCCACAGTGAATCCACAACTAGTGACTGCTACTTTTCCTTTGCCCCGCCCGGAAGATCTTTTTGCTAAACTGTGCCTGGGAAAATATTTTTCGAAGTTGGATCTAGCCGATGCGTACTTGCAAATACCTGTGGACGACGAATCCCAGCGCGTATTGGTGGTTAACACGCATCTTGGATTGTACAGGTTCAAAAGACTGCCGTTCGGGTGTGCATCCGCCCCTGCTTTGTTTCAGCAGTATTTACAAACTATTTGTGCGTCGGTCCCTACTGCAGCAAACTATCTGGACGATATAGTGATCTCCGGACAGACAGAAGACGATCATCTTGCGAACCTACGAACGTTATTTCAGGTGTTGCGACACAATGGTCTTCGCTTGAGGAAGGACAAATGTGTGTTTTTTGCTCGTGACTTACCATACCTGGGCCATGTCATCAATGCCCAAGGCATACATCCGAGTCCAGAGCACCTCCGTGCCATACAAGATTTACCTTCCCCTCGCAATGTGAAACAGCTACAGAGTGTGTTGGGTAAAATTAACTATTAACACAAATATATGCGCAATGCCTCTTCCATTTCAGCTCCGCTTCATCGCTTACGCCGTAAAGGTGTTCCGTTCGTCTGTACGACGGAATGCGAACGCGCCTTTCGCCAGTTGAAATCGGCGTTGCTTTCTAATACTTGCCTTACGCCATTCGATCCCCAGAAACCCCTTTTGTTGATGGTAGATGCATCGGATTTCGGGATCGGTGCTGTGCTTGCGCACAAAGTTGGCTCCCATGATCGCCCTATTGCCTTTGCGTCCAAATTGCTCTCGTCTGCACAAAGAAATTATTCACAGATAGAGAAAGAAGCTTTGGCTCTCGTGTTTGGTGTTACTAAGTTCCATGATTTCTTGTATGGTCGTCACTTTACCATCATCACAGACCACAAACCTTTGACATCGCTTTTTCATCCGACCAAGCCTGTACCTCCACGTACAGCGCAGAAATTCGTTCGCTGGTCTATTTTCCTCTCGCAGTACCGCTACGATATCTTGTATCGGTCCACTGCCAAGCACGGAAACGCCGATGCGTTGTCACGTTTGCCTGTTGCTGAGGGTAAAGCATTCGATTCTTCCGAACTTGCTTGTATGTTCATTAATTCGGAAACCGATGAAGTGGTCGAATCGTTTCCGATTGATTTTCGTCGTGTAGCTACAGCAACAGCTGCTGACCCTGTCCTTGCTACTGTTTTGCGTTTTGTTGCTACGCAATGGCCTTTGTCAAAGTCTCGGATCGAGGATCCGTTGGTTCGCCGATTTTTTGCTCACAAGGAGAGACTTTTTGTTCGACGTGGTGTTTTGTTGTTGCGTTCTGATAATGATCAGTCCCGAGTCGTGGTCCCACGTTCGTTACAGTCCCCTGTCTTACGGCTTCTTCACCAAGGACATTGGGGTATAGTGCGAACGAAACAACTTGCTCGTCAGCACTGTACTTGGTTCGGAATCGATGCTGCGATTACGAATATGTGTTCTTCTTGCATGGCGTGTGCCGAACAACAATCCGCACCGCCGCGGAAAGTCTTTGCATGGCCGAAAGCCACTTCCCCTTGGCAACGCTTGCACATTGATTTTGCTGGTCCATTCTGGAATGCTCGATGGTTGGTTCTGGTCGACGCCTTCAGTAATTTTCCTTTTGTTGTCCGGATGTCTTCCACGACGTCCTCCGCCACCATCCAAGCGTTGTCTGCTATGTTTTGCATAGAAGGTCTTCCGCAGACTATTGTTTCCGACAATGGCCCACAATTCATGTCCGCAGAATTTCAGTCATTCTGCCAGGCCAATGGTATTTAACATCTGACATCCGCGCCGTTTTCGCCTCAGTCAAACGGTGCCGCTGAACGATTGGTCCGGACTTTCAAGTCACAGATGTTGAAATTGAAAGAGTCGCATTCTCGGGAGGACGCATTGTTGCTCTTTTGTCTTCGTATCGCTCTCAGCCCCGAGATGGTCGCTCGCCGGCTGAGTTGCTCCACGGTCGTCCTCATCGCACCTTGATGTCTTTCCTGCATCCGCCGCATCAGGTTCCTGTGCAGCGGCAGACTCCCGGTTTTACTCCTGGCGACGTTGTATTTTATCGCAACTATCGAGGTTCACGGCGTTGGCTCGCAGAGCGCATTCTTCGCTGCCTCGGCCGCGCGATGTATTTGGTTTTGGGGGCCTCTGGTGAGGTACGTCGGCATCTCAATCAGCTGCGCCTCTGTCGTCGCACGGGTTCTGCCGCTCCCCGTCTGCTTTCAGCGACGGTGACGTCCGGTCAGCGCCCTGGGGACCCATCTACTGGCTCGCCTCATCCCCAGGTGTTACCGACGATGCCTTCCATTTTGCCCCATGGCGGCGCGCCGCCGCAGCCGCCGCCGCAGCCGCCGGTACTCCCGCCGGCGCCGCCCGCATTCGACGCTTCGCTGCAGCCGCCAAGCGCCTCCCAGGGTCACGCGCCGCCGATCGCTTCCCGTGACCAGCTGTCCTCCGCCATGGAACTCTTGCCCGCTCCGGACCACATGACGTCATCGCGCGTCGGCTACCCCGACGCAATGGAGGTCGACCCTTCGGCCCCTCCTGTTTCTTTACGGGCGCATACACCGCATGTTGACGTGCACCCTGGACTAGGTTTTCAGGCGTTTCCTAGCTCCCCTCGGACCGAATGGCCGGGTGCGGGTGGCACAGCCTCGCCTGTTGTTAGGCTCCCCACCTCCTCGCATACGTCAACATGGGGTCCTCCCCACGGCGGGCGGAAGCCTTATGTCACGACCGTTCGCCGATTTGCGGGGGAGGAATGTGGTGTCACCGCCAGACACCACACTTGCTTGGTGGTAGATTAAATCGTCCGCGGTCCATTTAGTACATGTCGGACCCGCGTGTCGCCACTGTGTGATCGCAGACCTAGCGCCACCACAAGGCAGGTCTCGTGATACGAACAAGGACTCGTCCCAGTTGTACGACGACATTGCTAGAGACCATACGGACGAAGCCTTCCTCTCATTTGCCGACAGACAGTTAGAATACCCTTCTGCTAAGTCCATGGCTACGACCTAGCAAGGCGCCATTAGCCTTACCTACTTTGAGAGTTATAGTATAAATGTCTCAAGAAGAACGCTGTATTCATCACATAATAAAAGTTAAGTATAAAGCAGCTACGTACTTTTCTTGCTACCATTCAATAGTTATCCTGTTCCAGAATTCACGCCCGTCGGCGTGTGTATACGGGTGCCTATCCTACCGGCTACCTCAAGTGGCGTAACAGTCTTGTTACGTCACTACAAATATCATCTGTGGTTAAGTAAGATCTTTGACAAATGTTTGATGACAGGCAAGAACCCCCTAAAGCGGAAGATCCCGAAAGTTGTCGTTATCAAAAGGGAAAGTAGGTCCCTACCGTTACCAAGTGATATGTGCCCATATATCCCTTAGACGTGTTGGGCAAGGCACTCGAGAAGCTTCTCTGTGACAGTCAGATGAGCAGTCGCACTCTAGAGAGGTCTACGCGACGCGGAGTGCGGCTTCTGGGTAGGCAAATCCCCTCAGGATGTCTTGAAACAGGTCTGTAGCATTGGCCACTGGGCCACATCGACATATGTGGTCGTGGGCACTGTATTTCGGAGACCTTCGACAGTCTAGGTGTGGGGGGGGGGGGGGGGGTCGGCCCTCTTCTCCCGCTTGCGGGAGACAGAGTATCCACGGATGGTTTATGATTTTATGGTGGTGTGGGGATAATCACGGTTCGTGCTCTGTGGTGCCAAAAACAAAGGGCTGCCCAGAGGGCTCTATGTGCAGTCCTTGCTTCTAAACACCTTGCAGCGAGACAATGCACTGTTGGGTGACGTAACGTATGCTGATGACCTCGTCGTTCTGGTTCAGGGCTATAGCAGAGTATAGATAGAGGGGCAAGCTACACTTGGCGTTAGCACCCTTATTGACGTGTGTAATGACACAAAATTATCAGTAACGTTTGAGAATATATCTCTTGGAGAGGGTGATATTTTTATTGCTCTAAAATGAACCTAAACAACCTCGAGCGCAAGAAAGTATTTCTTTTTTTTTTTTACGTTGTCGGTATCGGTCTGTTTTAGACCATCTTCAGGCAGACTTCGCACCAAGATGGTAGGGGGTGCCGGTGAACGTAGCGTTCGTGACGTCGTACAGCCACCAGCACCGCCCACCATCATGGTACGAGGCAGATGGTCTAAAACAGACCTAACCGGTAACTTCAAAAGAAAAACAGTTTGTTGCTGTCAAGACTGTTTATATTCATTTTAAAACAAAATTTGCATTGACCTTACTCAAAGAAAAATTAAATTACACCCCGAACTGGCAGCAAAATGCCTTAGCGTTCATATTAATGAAACATGCAGCTATACCCCCCAAAACCGAGCAAGTCACGGCCAAATCCTTGGCATTGCTGAACAAAATCCTACATATGTGGAAGAGGCGGTTTCATTCACCAGTGAATGCCAATAACGTATACCATGATTGCCCGTTTCCTCTGACTGTGGTGTACGTCTCCAGCATATCGGATCACAGACTTTTTGTAGTGTGGCCTTCCATGGCTATTAGGAAGATACGAAAGAATGTCTTGGTCACGTGTACATGTGCATTCGACACCGGACCTACTGATGCCCTACTGGTTATAATGGGACGTTATAATGAGGTTCTGTCCCTTAGTCCTAGGAATAAGGCAGAATGCTGCTATAGTTAGGCTCAGGAAACAAGATGTAGAACACTTCGCCACTTTCAGAGACATTAAAGGCAAGATCATGCGGATTTGCCAGAGCGAATGGGATGCCTCGAAACGGGTATAAAGGTTCATATCCTTGTACATAACATCAAAAATCGATTGGCCATTAAGCATATTATACCAACACAGAGATTAATAAAGTTTCTCATGGGACATATCCCTTGTCTAGTTTATCTTCACGAAATAGGCAAGAGGCCACAGGGATATTGAGCTTTAGTGCCCCAGTGGGGAACAACCTGCACACATGTTATTGGAGTCTGTGGAATATCAACAGCTTGTCTCAGATGAAGGTCAATCACTGCAGCCCAGCAGCATAACTAATATCATAAACGACCCACAGATGTTTACCAGTTTTACCAACATAGCTGACAAAATATGCAGACATGCTCACCTTTCGTATAGGCAACGGCATGAGCGTCCATGGTCTCACAAGATGTCGGAAGCTAGGTTGCTTAGTAGCTAAGCTCGTACTGCAAACAAAAGGATTAGATAATTACCCGGATGAGACTTGAGGCATAGGCCGTCCCTGCAAGTTGGCAGCCTCCTGGAGTGATCCTTAGCGGGTAGATGGCTACCTCACCATCTGCTTATGTAATGAAAAGTGTAGGAGACTAAAAGTGGTAGATGCCATGGCTTCCCATGTGAGATATTCTGGTCACGGGAATTTCTAGTGTGGGTTTCTGCGAATGGTTGCCTCTACACTTCTCTAATTCTACACTTGTGTAAGACGAAAAAAAAATGGAAATATCGTGTGGCTAGGGCCTCCGGTCGGGTAGACCGTTCGCCTGGTGCAGGTCTTTCGATTTGATGCCACTTCGGCGACCTGCGCGTCGATGGGGATGAAATGATGATGATTAGGACAACACACAGTCCCTGAGCGGAGAAAATTTCCGACCCAGCCGCGAATCGAATCCGGGCCCTTAGGATTGACAGTCTGTTACGCTGACCACTCAGCTACCGGGGCGGACTGTGTCAGACGAAAACGAAATGCGCAACAGTGGTGGAGGTTAAATACTGAAGAATAGTTAAATGTTAGTAATTACTTCACAGGAGTGGAGGAAATTAGAAGTAGAGTTCAATGTAAGTACCTGACCGCAGAACCCAGCTGTCTGCACCAGGGATGGAACTGTAACTTTAAGGTCAATTATTTGAAGGAACAACGCTGTCTATAATAGTTTCGTAATTGTCAAGTAGAAGTTTTTTTGGTCGCGAGTCAAATCTTAGACAATGACCCAGTATTGTAATGTGAACTTAAACGAAAGCTCTGTCCACAGGACCTGGCGGACCCAGCGTAACCGACCGGCCGCCATGTCATCCTCAGCCCACAGATGTCACCGGATGCGAATACGGAGGGGCATGTGGTCAGCACACCGCTCTCCCGACCGTATGTCTCCGAGACCAGAGCCGCTATTTCTCAATCAAGTAGCTCCTCAGTTTGCCTCACAAAGGCTGAGTGCACCCCGCTTACCAACAGCGTTTAGCAGATCGGATGGTCACTCATCCAAGTGCTAACTCAGCCTGACAGCGCTTAACTTCGGTGATCTGACGAGAACCGGTGTTACTACTGCGGCAGGGCCATTGGTCCAATGTTGCAATAGAACAAATAAATAGCGATAAAAGTTCACCTTTCATTAATCAATACTGCTGGCCAAGTGATCTCGCACTGACTGTCTCTGCATGAATGATGCTTTTCCCACGGATGTCCCTACTCCGCAATTTTGTCGCTAGCCTCGTGTTCTTTCCTCCAGGGCACTCTATTTCCCATTATTCTGTCTTTGTCATTGCCGTGCAGAAACTGAAATCTCGCCAAATGACCGATCGACAATCCGTAATCGTTCCTTCAGGCTATGTAGAGGGTGACAGAGTTTTCCGCCCCTGTGATTCGAAAAGTCGCTGGCTGGCAGTTGTTGAGTGACATGGCAGCTCCAGTCTTATCACCATGCTGGCTTCTTCTCCAGCGGATTCCTCGTCAGATTATCTCGTGTACACGGCTAGAAGTTTTCCCAAATGTTTGTATACACAACAAACCCGTCTGTTTGTAATGGGACTGATTGTGCTTCCCTCAAATGTCCCCAGTCGGTTGGGACTCAGGTACGCATTATTCAGCGTTGGAGACCACATATACTTTTACTCTCATAGTGTCAGCTATGCAACCTAAGGGAATGGACTCTGTACCGTCAACAAAATAATATTACAGATCAAATCATAATGTTTAAATGAAGTGAACAGAAAAGGATGGAACTGTACTCGTCCCACGACTGCCAATTATTCCGACGTATCTTCTTTTTAACAGTCAGAGGTTGAAATTTTTTACGATAATTGTGCTCTCAAACTCTGTCAATAACCGTAACCCCTTTCTGAGTTATATGTTCGCCTACAGTGTGGTACAGTAAGCCAACTGCCTGCGGGATATCTACTCCAGACGACGGATAAACAGTTTGTGGTGCTGTAGTTTTATAAGTTGCTCTTTAAAGTCTCTTTCTAATACCATAAATAAAACAAAATTTCTATAATATGATTAAAAATGCCGGGTTCATAATTTGGCAACCACACACTTTAAAAATTACTTCCGAGGGTCAGATGTTTTTTTTTTTAATTTTAAAAATTAAAACTATTTTTGTTTTAACGGAACAACGCTTTACACCAACTGAAAGATCTTTCATCTTCGCAGCATGTGATTGGAAAAAACTAAAATTTGCACAATTCTGGAAGTGGGTATGGGACTTCAAGCTAATCATCTATTCTTCCGCACAGAGTACTGTTAATTTTTGTCAGCATATTAAAATCTTTATTTTTTTCAAAAATCAGCTCAGCAACGTGTCATCCTGTTTCGCTGATTTACATTTCTCTAACTTCGATAATTTTTACATTGTCCTCAATGACTTTGAAAGGTTTTCCAATGCCTTAATCTGACACGATAGAAAACAATAATTGCCTTTAATGTGCACTAGATCAGTCGGTTGAGTATCATTTTCAAAAGGTTCTGTTGAATTCAAAATACATTTTCAAGCTGAAAAATAATTGTTTTAATGTCATTGAAATGCTCAGCGTAGTATTCAACTGGCTGCTTCTAGCCGTGTACCCCAACGTGCCAGTACTGGATCTGATGGCAAAGTAATATCGGGATACGTCTCTTAAGATCATAGTGGGAGCTTTCTATAATATTTTTTCACGTTTGATATTAAACTATCAAATTTTTTGTAATTTATCCTTATGCATTCAGTTAATCTACACTCCTGGAAATGGAAAAAAGAACACATTGACACCGGTGTGTCAGACCCACCATACTTGCTCCGGACACTGCGAGAGGGCTGTACAAGCAATGATCACACGCACGGCACAGCGGACACACCAGGAACCGCGGTGTTGGCCGTCGAATGGCGCTAGCTGCGCAGCATTTGTGCACCGCCGCCGTCAGTGTCAGCCAGTTTGCCGTGGCATACGGAGCTCCATCGCAGTCTTTAACACTGGTAGCATGCCGCGACAGCGTGGACGTGAACCGTATGTGCAGTTGACGGACTTTGAGCGAGGGCGTATAGTGGGCATGCGGGAGGCCGGGTGGACGTACCGCCGAATTGCTCAACACGTGGGGCGTGAGGTCTCCACAGTACATCGATGTTGTCGCCAGTGGTCGGCGGAAGGTGCACGTGCCCGTCGACCTTGGACCGGACCTCAGCGACGCACGGATGCACGCCAAGACCGTAGGATCCTACGCAGTGCCGTAGGGCACCGCACCGCCACTTCCCAGCAAATTAGGGACACTGTTGCTCCTGGGGTATCAGCGAGGACCAATGGCAACCGTCTCCATGAAGCTGGGCTACGGTCCCGCACACCGTTAGGCCGTCTTCCGCTCACGCCCCAACATCGTGCAGCCCGCCTCCAGTGGTGTCGCGACAGGCGTGAATGGAGGGACGAATGGAGACGTGTCGCCTTCAGCGATGAGAGTCGCTTCTGCCTTGGTGCCAATGATGGTCGTATGCGTGTTTGGCGCCGTGCAGGTGAGCGCCACAATCAGGACTGCATACGACCGAGGCACACAGGGCCAACACCCGGCATCATGGTGTGGGGAGCGATCTCCTACACTGGCCGTACACCACTGGTGATCGTCGAGGGGACACTGAATAGTGCACGGTACATCCAAACCGTCATCGAACCCATCGTTCTACCATTCCTAGACCGGCAAGGGAACTTGCTGTTCCAACAGGACAATGCACGTCCGCATGTATTCCGTGCCACCCAACGTGCTCTAGAAGGTGTAAGTCAACTACCCTGGCCAGCAAGATCTCCGGATCTGTCCCCCATTGAGCATGTTTGGGAGTGGATGAAGCGTCGTCTCACGCGGTCTGCACGTCCAGCACGAACGCTGGTCCAACTGAGGCGCCAGGTGGAAATGGCATGGCAAGCCGTTCCACAGGACTACATCCAGCATCTCTACGATCGTCTCCATGGGAGAATAGCAGCCTGCATTGCTGCGAAAGGTGGATATACACTGTACTAGTGCCGACATTGTGATGGTCTGTTGCCTGTGTCTATGTGCCTGTGGTTCTGTCAGTGTGATCATGTGATGTATCTGACCCCAGGAATGTGTCAATAAAGTTTCCCCTTCCTGGGACAATGAATTCACGGTGTTCTTATTTCAATTTCCAGGAGTGTATTTATCCCGTGTGATACGCACGTTACATGGACCATTCTAAGATATCAAACATTCAGAACATTTGCTGTTTTAATCATATAAGGAGCACCATCGGCAATTAACAAGAAAACTTGTTCATCTGTTACGCCACAGCATCATTAAAGAGCTCTGTTGATGTTTGGTGATTATATTTAGCAAGTTCTTCACACGCCAACAGAAAGGCTTTGCTCGATTTATCTACAAATAGTCGTTCGATTACTACATTGCCAATGCGCCACCCTTGGGTGTCAGTAGTCTCGTCGATTGCGACCCATATAGGATCATCCTGAATTATGTCTCGAATCTACGTCAGACAATCCTCGTAAATGCTGCCGACGTGGTTTTTCTAACTGCTGAATCGTCAGGATTAAGTTTGCCTGAATACTTCTCCAAGGAGCTTTTAAACACTGGGTAATTTAATTTCCATAAAGGTATATCTGCACAAATCGTGGAACAACACAAATCTTTCGAGAAGGTAGACCTTTGGGAGCCATTGGATGTTACATCAGAAAAAATTGTTGTTTGAATTTATTCTTCCTTTTAATATTTACCTTATGCTTTATGGTAGATATGTGCTGTGTGATGTTAGAAACCGTTGCTCAAGCGACACGGGTTTTTCACAAGCATTACAGAACAGCACTTTACCATATGTATTCAAAGACTCATTTGAGAAACTTGAAACACCCATTGCTTATCCTTCGGCATTTTTATATATATATAAAAAGACCACACACACACACACACACACACACACACACACACACACACACACACACACTGAGACATGCAACTTGTAAATAACACAACGGCGCGTAGCGGCAAATCTCGAAGTTATACCTACGACTAGCGAGCTGTTTGTGGAGGTGCGCGTCAACCGTTTCGCGATGTATGAAGTTAAGTATAACAATGAGGAAACGTTTAATGCTGCAGCCTTATTTTTCACATTTCTGGAATGAACTGACCAGCTTGATTGTGCGGACCAATTGTTTTGCTTCCCACTCTAAAGACAAGCGAATGACGAAACAGGAAACGGGGACGAACGAAGACGGCATATAAGGTACTGTCTGTACATTTTAGGGACCCATTCGACTGGTAGATTCAAGGACGCCGATTGTACCGACAACCTTTGCCATCGAAATAAATTGCGTTTTAGCTGCCTTAATTTACTACCATGTTCATTACTATCCACAACTACGACATATGATAATAGAGAAAGCTTATAACTTTGGCAGGACATTTCTACTACAGGAGATGACTGGTAGGGTAGATTATGTTGACAGCAGTGGACACCATGTAAACAACTACGTCCCCCTTCGTGCCACATCGAAAACGTCATTTCAGTGCTTCACTCCCCGGAAGAGAATTTGCTCCTTTCTCTCTTCCCATAATCCCTGAGAAGCATCACTAAAAAGACAAGGCTGCTTCAGATGGTACGATTTGTGTTTTCGGCTCGTCTACTTCCAGCCTAGGAACAGCGCTTTGAAGTACATTTTAATGAACTTTTTAATGCTGTTACGCTTTAAAAAGATCAGTTCTATACTAAATATCGTTGAAAATATGAGTTTATGCAATTTTGATGTAAAAGTACGGACTAAACTTTGAAATATGGAAAAATATGGACTACACTTTGAAATATGGCAAAATACGAAAAATGAAAGTGAGCCGTGCGTGGCTCGTGTTCCCGCCATTATGTATTTTACACCCTGTTTTAACGTACTTCCACCTGACTGCGTTAATTTAAATTATTACCGTCACTGAGTTGCTGCTTTGCCTGACCGTGAGCGGCGTTAGCAGCGCGTATCGATGTATCCCCTCTCGTAGTATCTTTGCTTGACTGCAATTACTTCCCGGTCGTTGACTGTCGTAAGTCAGTGAATTCGGATAGTGAGTTCAGATAGCGAGTTCGGGTCTGCCAGTCAGCTGGAACGCGTCTGCAGCGCAGTCCGGACCTGCCAGTCGGGGAGTAGCAATGCGGCACTAGTGCAGTCGGGTTGGAGCAGCAGTGAGGTCTGCGTCGACATGGCTCGCCCGACCATTGCCGCCACGCATCACTTGAGCCGGACCACGGTCTTGTTGGATCCTCGGACGGTCGTTCGACCGGACGACGCGTCTTGGCTCGCCGATCGTTCGTGAGTCGGCTGTGTGTGTGTGTGTGTGTGTGTGTGTGTGTGTGTGGATCCACTCCCGATTTGTCTCCGTGCGTGCTTAGTTACTGTTGGGTATCGTTCAGGTCTTCGTGCAAGTGTTTGTCAGGTTGTGTGCGTAGTCGGTGTTATTCCCACTGACTATTTTAATGTTGTTTGCACACTGGCTCTGAGAGGTCGGTCGTCTCATCGGGTAACTGATTCTCTGAGCGCTTCTGGACCCTTCCAATTACCATCTTGTGGAGCTTGGGCCGGTCCTTTCCTGGTGCAGGGATGTCGCTCAGCCAGTGGGCGTGTTTCCTCTTCATGGTTAGGTCATGGTTAGGTCCGAGCCAGTATTCCCGCCGTCGTGTGTCTGCAAGTGAGTGTGAGACGTACCTGCAGTGCAGTCGCTACGGAGCAGCAGTTGCGGCCGGACCAGCAGGCAGTCTGTCGGTTGGTGCGGACCAGGGAGGATCTCCGTGCGGTGCAGTCGGCTGGATCTGCTGCTGGTTCCTGCGGAGTGTCGGAGCGTGTGTGGAGTTGTCCGATCGCTACGAGCTTCATGGGCTCACCGACCCAGGACGTCTAATTTGAGTGGTGTTTTAAGTACCCAAGCCACGTCCATTTATGTTGTGTGGTTCGCTTCGGTGGTTGGCTCTTGGGGAGGTTTTCCTGTGAGCAACACCGAGTGTTTCTATTTCTGAAATTTAGCCGCCATGCGGTACAATTAACTGCATTGCTTGACTACAATTCGAGTACACCAGTGGAATTTTCTGCCTTGTGGCCGTTAATGTTACTGTTACGTGCCCTGGCCACTAACGTAATTTCACGCAGAGTCCTTTCCTCACCTGTTCTCGCTGTCTAACAAGGTGTGTAATTTTGGCAACTCAGGTCACATACGCGTATTTTTTTTTTTTTTTTTTGGGGAGGGGGGGGGGGGGAGGGGGGGAGGGGGGCTAGAAGTTTCGTGTGCTGCGTCGTGGCAAACAAGCGGTTGGTTGGTCGGTCCGTGAATGTCCCTTGGTTGGGTTCGCATGAATGAAGTATGAAGTGTTGTTGGACTTAGCACCTGACTCGCCTAAGTGAACGAGGGCAGAATTTCCTTAATTTGCAGAATTTAACTTTTCGGCCTTCAGCCATTTTATTGCGTTTGTTTGTCTCTTTCTGTGCACCTTGTGGGCCATCAGCCCTGCTAGTCCTCTTAAAACATTGTGGGCTTTTTCCTTCAGTAATCATCATAGTATATTCGGAATTTTGATGATTTAATCCGGCGGCCTTCAGCGGGTCCGTATGCCGTTCTCATATATGTATACGATTTATCTTATTCGTAAATTTGTGTCATGTCTTCGCTGAATTGAACTTTTTCTAAAGCATCTGTTTGGAGGTCTACAGCCACGAAGCAAATTTAATTCTTTCAAAAGTGTTTTGTTGGACTAAACGACAATAAATTACAATTGTGAAATGAATCCGACCGCAACTCCCTTGGCCCTTGCCACATTCCTAATTACCTGTTAGCCCTGCGTGATTTAGCGGACGTTTCATGAAGTTACATCAGCAGACTCCTAAGGTCACGATTTACGTAGAAAACTCCCAAATGAATGAAAAAATACTTAAAACGAAAATATGTATTTACATGCGGACTGAGTCAGGTTGGCTCATATTGTGGTGAGGCCTCCATAACTATATACGCTTGGTGAAGTATTATCAAAGGAGCATGGCTTCCCAGATAATACGACTTCACCTCAGCTATTACGACACAAGACTAAAATTCAGACTGCACCTGTACTTCCCGAGCTGAAGAGCAAACACGTTGTGAGAAAGACCAATCGCTAATATCTTTTATCACTTCAACATGTCGAAAAAAGAGAACCATTGACATATTTGGAGAGAAAATAATGCATGAACATTGTAAAATTTTATAGATGCATGTGAGACATGTGTTATCGTGTAGACAGAAAAGTATTCCGAGAGTATTCGCTGAAAACTTTGCATTGTGTTGAGCCTTGTAGAAATTTAAAGCAAGAAAGTTGTTAAAAATTACGAAATTAATTTTGTAACAACTGAGAGATCATTTATTGTGTCGTGTCACATATGAAGCATTTTATTTACGAGAGATTCCGTGTGCGGCATCGCAAAAATCCTTGTATTCCATCAACAGAATTCTAGTCCCTGCGGCACGCCTTAATACAACCGAGAATATTCACTTTTTATTTGCGGCTGTTACTGGCCCTTCGTTACTGCACCCATCACCCACATCGTCGATATCGCTGCACAAAAGTAACTTTACGTATTATCAGTCCAATATATCCGTTCAAGTCAAGGAAAACATATTTTTGTGTGCGAAACCCAAGTTTTACGGAAGTATACTCCGAGACTATTGTCTTCATCACGCAGTACGAGCATTTTACACGAAACCCCGTTCTTGCTGTCGCAGTGTGTTTGCATTCCACTAAAAATATTTGTCCCTCACTATACGTTCTGATTCAAAAATCTAATGATTGGTGAGGGCAAAGAACGAAGTTCTCGGAATCGGAATAATTAATTTTTTCACGGCAACCATTCTATATTTTTCTAGCCATCGGATAATCTCCTCTGACGTAGTATTGAAGCATAGCTACAAGCAATAACGTTTCGTCAAAACCGTCACATTCTGTAACTCCCGTTTTCATTTCTTTCTTGATGGATCAAAACACATGCTCACATCTGAAGATACTGCCAATGTTACTGAACTGTTAATACGAAAATACTAGATTGGGAATTACCACAAGATTGTGTCGTTATTTTGTGAACTTGCTCAAAATTTATGTTATTCCTGTTTTCTTCACTGCTGGCTATATCAGTAAAAAATCTTCAGTACGTTTGATACGACAATTTTAGATAGTTTTCGAATGTATTTTCGCACTTTAAGCACACCGACAGGAGTAGCTTTACACGATGGTCTTTGCTCCTGTATTTCGCCCACTAACAAACATATATCAGTGCACCATTGCGCGGAAGACTCAAAAGCCCGCTTGAACTCTCGATATAGCACGGAAACACAGAACATTCAGCTGTTAACAGTGTACATGCTGCATTGAAGCTATGAAGCGAGCAAATTACAGAGCTTAGAGCCGCAGGACTGCGGGGTGCAGATCGGAGTTTGAGGTGTCCAATTTCGTGACTACCCCTCCAACAATGTAACAGTTTCTTGTCTATTCTCCGTAACTGTCACATAATTTCGAAGTCCCTTTAGGCTGACAAAATAAATATTTTCCGTACACCAAGCCCACCTGGTTAAAGAAAAGTTAGAGAATTCAGGCACTTCGCAATACTTATTAGTCTTATTTAGACAAAACTGGAATGGAAAAAGAAATGGTCGTTACGGCTGCTCTGAGTATTGTATTGCGTACTAGGGATACTTGATCGATTTCGTAAATCGTAGTGATCCAAACTAACAATGCACAAATGGCTAAAGTTTAACGTTAATATCCTGAAATGACGAAGAGCTATTGGAAATTATACTGCTCAACAATTTTCTGAAAAATGCTTTACACTATTGTGAATCTATTTAATCGAGAGGATGAATCATACTATGAGTTCTGGTCGAAACTGAATTATATGAACGGTGTTTTCGTTCTCTTCCTGAAGATATAGGTGTTATATCCAGGAATAGAATTCAATAAAAGTAATGAACACGCCATTGGAATTTGGTACCTGGATGTCCACCAGTTGGGGTTGGCGCCTGCAGCTAGGCTTGCCCGCGCCACAGGCTGTGACGGCCGAGTCGCAGTATGGTGTGCGCCTCGCCCCGGCGCCCAGATACCGGCTGCGTTGTGAAAGAGGAGCGAGGGAACAGGATAGGGGAGGAGAGGGGTGGGTAGGAGGGGCGGCCAGGCTGCCTCAGGCGTTTAGCCGGCGGCTGCTGATTGCTCCCCCAGGCGCCCTCCTCTCGAGGCCCATTCAATTCCCGCGACCTCCCGACAGAAGGCTTATCTCTGCACACACACACAAACACACACACACACACACACACACACACACACACACACATGTATCACACGTGAGCCGCTATGAAAAAAGAGTAAGAGGGTAGGTGGGGCACATTTCTTGTAACCTGCCTTCTCAGAGGAGCTGACTGCCTCTTCTTCCATTTCAAAAGACACTGTCAGATTAGAACGCTTACAAGTTAACTGCCGGAGGCGTTCTCATAGCTCCTCCTACTTCCATACAGAGTGCGACACGATTTGCTTCTCATTGTACGACTAATTAAGGTTTACTCCTTTCCATTCGCGTCTGCAGCTATGGAAGAATGATTGCTGAAGTATTGTTGTGTGCTCCGTAATTAGACTAAAATTTATGACAAGTACAGATTGGAAGGAGCGATCTGTATTTGCTTTGGAGGAACCTTCACTAACCAAGATCACAAAAAATGCTGTTTATACTTGACTGTCGTTTTGAAGAATTATGATTGTCATCTTCTGATCTGTAAAGTGATGTATCTACATGGAGTACATGTACTGTCGTTATTGATATTTTCCATTACAAGCGTGGAAATGGAACTTCAGTCCACTTGACGGAGACAGCCTTGGCCGAAAGGTCGATCAAGACTTTTGGGTACACGAGATCCCTTAAAATTCTATGTATATGCATCAGTGTATTTACATGATAAGGCATATGAGGTACTTTTGAATGTTACAGTTAACTAGCATTACTAGCATGCTAACATTGCTTAGAATTAACTGTACCGTTTATGTTTACGTAAAGAGTGTAGATGCAGTTGCCCTAAATAATTTGTAGATGTAAGGCATGACATCTATTGCTTGTTACTGAAATAAAATACCATGGAGAGAATTAATATGTGACTAGTTATTACTTGGAACATGAAAGATTGTGCAAACAATACATTTTGTCGCCATCAGTGGCGTAGTGTGCAGAATTCCATTAATCATGAAAACCACTACTTTAAAGAAAACTGGTTGTTTATTTTAAAAACTGACTAAGGCTTGCAATTCAGTTCATATTAAAATTTATATAATTCAGTTGAAATCCATAACCTAGCTTAGCAATGTCGGACAAAAGGTGACTATTTTAATTCTCTGTTCATCTGATTGATTAAGTCATTCTTTCAGGGATAACATTGAAGAAAATACACTCTGAGACAAAAAAGACGCACCACGAAGAAATTATCCGAATTGGATGGAATGGTACCTCATCCAGAAACGCACCCTCTCGAAACCTGGCGAGCAAGCTACACCGCGATGCAGAGCGCCTCTCTTGCAGAGTCTGCCACTTGAGTTTATTAAACATCTCCGTAACGCTATCACGGTTACCAAATAACCCTGTGACGAAACGCGCCGCTCTTCTTTGGATCTTCTCTATCTCCTCCGTCAAACCGATCTGGTACGGATCCCACACTGATGAGCAATACTCAAGTATAGGTCGAACGAGTGTTTTGTAAGCCACCTCCTTTGTTGATGGACTACATTTTCTAAGGACTCTCCCAATGAATCTCAACCTGGTACCCGCCTTACCAACAATTAATTTTATATGATCATTCCACTTCAAATCGTTCCGCAAGCATACTCCCAGATATTTTACAGAAGTAACTGCTGCCAGTGTTTGTTCCGCTATCATATAATCATACAATAAAGGATCCTTCTTTCTATGTATTCGCAATACATTACATTTGTCTATGTTAAGGGTCAGTTGCCACTCCCTGCACCAAGTGCCTATCCGCTGCTGATCTTCCTGCATTTCGCTACAATTTTCTAATGCTGCAACTTCTCTGTATACTACAGCATCATCCGCGAATAGCCGCATTGAACTTCCGACACTATCTACTAGGTCATTTATATATATTGTGAAAAGCAATGGTCCCATAACACTCCCCTGTGGCACGCCAGAGGTTACTTTAACGTCTGTAGACGTCTCTCCATTGTTAACAACATGCTATGTTCTGTTTGCTAAAAACTCTTCAATCCAGCCACACAGCTGGTCTGATATTCCGTAGGCTCTTACTTTGTTTATCAGGCGACAGTGCGGAACTGCATCGAACGCCTTCCGGAAGTCAAGAAAAATAGCATCTACCTGGGAGCCGGTATCTAATATTTTCTGGATCTCATGAACAAATAAAGCGAGTTGGGTCTCACACGATCGCTGTTTCCGGAATCCATGTTGATTCCTACATAGTAGATTCTGGGTTTCCAGAAATGACATGATACGCGAGCAAAAAACATGTTCTAAAATTCTACAAGAGATCGACGTCAGAGATATAGGTCTATAGTTTTGCGCATCTGCTCCACGACCCTTCTTGAAGACTGGGACTATCTGTGCTCTTTTCCAATCATTTGGAACCCTCCGTTCCTCTAGAGACTTGCGGTACACGGCTGTTAGAAGGGGGGCAAGTTCTTTCGCGTACTCTGTGTAGAATCGAATTGGTATCCCGTCAGGTCCAGTGGACTTTCCTCTATTGAGTGATCCCAGTTGCTTCTCCATTCCTTGGACACTTATTTCGATGATCTAGATGTGTGTGACGTGGAGAGAGCAGCGCTGAATTCAACGTTTTTTGGAAGTTGGGGAGGTGTTCATTTTGTAATTGGCATCTGAAGGAAACCCGATATTTTGGCTGGATCCCTAGTTGGAAGGAATCCTCAAGATTGGGAGGGAGTGCTTCTAATTTTGCAGTTGGCAACTAGCATTGTTCGGCTGGAAGAGGGCGAATGTGAACTCTGCTTAAACTGCACTTCGGGTTCGTCGTGATTCTTCTCGCATCAACCTGAGGTTGGGTCACGGAGGTATCCGCAGCATGATGGGCTTTGGTCGCGGAGGTATCAGTATCGAATCCGTGAACGGTAGCAACAGATGTATGATCGACTTAGTTTTGGATCATAGTTCAGCCCCAACACCTGCGAGTTGCGATGGGCTGCTGACAACATCATCTTCGCCAAAGGGCCTATAGCACTTGTGTGTGGAGTGCTACTACTTCCTTCGTTAATGCCAGAATTTGAGTCTTGTTCTTTCTCTAAGCCCTTTGGGGCTATTTCTGTCGGTAACATAAACCTGTATTATTTTTGTTTTCTCTATCAGTTTTACTCGTAGATTCATCTGCTTATTCGTTGTTAGCGTCTGGAGCCAGATGAACCCTGCTTCTTGTTTTTTTGTTTTGTTTTTTTTCTTAACGAGTTTTATGCTCCTCCCGCTCTTCCTTCCTGATCTCTTGCAGGATGGGGCCCGGTGGCTTGCGACCGTTAAAAGCGGAGTTGAAATTTGCATTAACTCTGGAAAAATCTAAAACCAGATATTTAATGAGAATTTCTAATTTGTATAGGCATTCGTCTAAATCTACACAGTGTGCTCTGTCTTTTGAGCAGCGCAGCTATACTCTTCCAAGCAACCTTTAAATTGCTGTTGAACGTAGCGGTCAAATAATGTCATGAAGACACATAAAGCACTCATCAGAAGTAACCGAAAATTATGATTCTCAAATTAATAAATGAAGTTGAGGGGAAACAGAAACGTATTATCGACAGGTTTTCTATGGTTACAACAACATCATGTAGGAAAATGGACAAATCCAGTGGAGGTGCCACGCGAAACAAAGGGTCCCATCTCAAATTTGCGCCAATTTATGCAATTCAACAAATATCAAATAGGGATAGGACGAAGATGTATCTACCCCTACATCACAGCTGAGAGAAAACATCAGCGATCCTCTAGGACCAACTTACCTAAAATCAGTACTTTTGTTCCTCTTTACTATTGGTCTGCAGAAACGGGAGAAAAACTGGTGGACTTGAATGGCAAGTGAAAGATCTGTACGTTCCTCAAGACCTTTACACTGTGACCTACAGAATGGATACTTGTAGTAAACTGCTGGACTTCATTTGGTACCAGGATCATAAAGGACGGGGTATATTGCAATTCCTGAGGCTTTCCCGGCGAGACGCTTTCTTTTGAACAGACGGGTTTCTGGCTGTTATTCGGGTCTTCCTTGCAACTGCGTGACTGTCAGTTTTCTGTCTGATAGTGATTCCAGTCTGGAATGAGTCGAGTATTTAAGACTATGTTGTACTAGCCGCTCCACGTGCGGTTCGCGCCGCTTTAAGCGCACTCTCCGTGATATGCGCCGACCAACATCGGTGCCTGTAGTGTTTAGTTCTAGCCGCGACTGTTCTGTGTTCTACAAAAATGGATACTTTTTGCTAGATGTTAACAAGCCACTGCACCCTGTTTTCCCGCCGCAAGTTCCTGAAGAGGTACGAGAAGAAAGTAGAAGGTTGCTTATTTGTCACATGTCGGGCCGATATCTGCCAAAATTAGTATAATTCTCCTCATACACAACGTCAAAAGTGTGTTCCATCCACCCACCAAAATTAAGGTTCTTGTAGGAAGTGTGAAGGATGACCTGGGTCCTCAGAAACCGGAGTTTACCACATACCATGTGAATGTGGTGTGGCATACATCGACCAGACGATTAGGATTCTTGACAGCAGGTGCAAAGAACACCGAAGGCACACCAGACTGAGACAGCCAACCAAATGGGCGGTTGATAACCATTGTTTAGAACTAAATCTTTCTATGAACTAAAATTATGCCAAGATTATAACACAAACATCGAGATACTGGGACAGCGTTATCAGAGAATCTATTGAATTTGAGGTCACTGAGAGTCTCATTAACCGTGACACAGGTTTCCAGCTGAGCTCGGATTGGAACAAGGCAGTCTGTCACGTATTGAGATGGAGTTAGAAAAAACAGCCAAGGAAGCGTGTGAAACGGTACGTCAGAAAACAGACCCAATACCTAAGGACGTTCTACCGGCTCTCGAACGGCAGTCTGAACACCAGCGTCCTGAAAATAACACTGCAGCCGCTCCTGGCGCTCACGGCCCTCGGATGGAACGTCTAACACGACATGCCACTATAACAGAGCGTCCTAGATCACACGAGGGCTTAAATGGTGACAATCGGAAGATAAAATGTCTAGCACGACTTTGACGTCATTCAGAACTTCATGCAGCAAGACTGACAACGGATAATAACCACAAAGAACGCACGCGGAATTCGGAAAAGTCACAGCTAGGAGAAAACACTACAGTCGCTGCTATTGTCTTGGTCACCACACACTACGTTCAGATTGTCTGATGCGCGGTCTAGCACAAAATAGGCATAAATACCGGACTCATTCCACACTGTAATCACAATCAGACAGCACCTGAAGAAGACTGCAAGTTACGCAGTTGAAATATCGTGCAAGAAAGACGCGAATAACGGCATAAACCCAATTGTTCAACTTAAGAACCGGCGTGATTGAGAGGTACGCGTCTCGAGAAATGCTAATTACTTTGACCTGTCACTATGTCTTCTGAAGACATCTACTTCATTCTCCGCAAGCCACCTAACAGTGTGCGATACAGGGTACTTCTGGTTCCTATACATGATCCCCCCCCCCCCCCCCCGTTCCTCTTCTATTCACGAATGACGCATAAGAAGGAAGTCTATCGATAAGCCTCCGCATTAGCTCAAATTTCTCGAATTTTCTCGTTGTGGTTATTGCGCGAGATGTCACTGAACGTGATTATTCGAAATTTCAGTAGCAAACCTCACGGCAATGCATGATGCCTCTATTTAAAGCTGTCACTGGAGTTTGTTGAGCATGCTTGTAAGGCACTCGCGCCACCTAAATGATCCCGTGACGAAACTCATTGTTCCTCGTTGGATGATATCTATATCTTCTACGAGTCCTATCTGGTAAGGATCCAGGATAGATGAACGATACTCAAGAATCGGTTGAATAAGCGTCTTCTATGCCACTTCCTTCGTGAATGAGTTATATTTCCTTAAGATTCATGCCCTGAATCTCAGTCTTGCATCTGTTTTTCCTTCTATTTGCCTTATGTGGTCAATCGACTTAAGGTCGTTCTAAATAGTAACTCCTTCTAAGTAGAAATAGTACAGTAATACAGTTTCTAGTAATTTGTCATCAATAGCGTCATTTTTCAGTAGTGGATTTCTCTTCTAGTGTATGCTCAATATGCTGGATTTACTCTAAAGCGCAAAAGAGACTCGTATAGGCGTAATCAAAGGTATGTAATCAGGCATAATACGGCGCTGCGCCCGGCAACGGCTATATAAGACAGCAAGTGTCTGGTGCAGTTGTTAGATCGGTTACTGCTGCTACGCTGGCAGGTTATCAAATGGTTCAAATGGCTCTGAGCACTATGGGACTCAACTGCTGAGGTCATTAATCCCCTAGAACTTAGAACTAGTTAAACATAACTAACCTAAGGACATCACAAACATCCATGCCCGAGGCAGGATTCGAACCTGCGACCGTAGCGGGCTTGCGGTTCCAGACTGCAGCGCCATTAACCGCTCGGCCACTTCGGCCGGCGGCAGGTTATCAAGATGTAAGTACGTTTGAACGTGGGGTTATAGTCGGCGCACTAGCGATGGGACACACCATCTCCGAGGTAGCGATGAAGTCGGGATTTTCCCGTAAGACCAGTTCACGAGTGTACCGTGAATATCAGGAATCCGCTAAAACATCAAATCACCGATATCACTGCTACCGGATAAAGAACTTGCAAGAACGGGACCAACGACGACTGAAGAGAATCATTCAGCGTGATAGAAGTGTAACACTTCCGCAAATTGCTGCAGATTTCAATGTTAGGCCATCAACAAGTGTCAGCGTGCGAACCATCCAACGAAACATCATCGATTTAAGCTTTCGGAGTTGAAAGCCCGCTCCTGTAACCTTTATGACTGTACGACACAAAGCTTTTCTCCTGGTCGTACGGGAAAATCTCGACTTTATCGCTACCTCGGAACTGCTGCGTCCCATTGCTCGTGCGTCGATTACAACACCGCGTTCAGAGTCACTCATCATTGGACTGTTGCCTGGTTGGACGAGTATCGTTTCATATTATATCGAGTGGAATTACGTGTACGGTTATGTTGTAAGTAGGCTGTTTAGGTTTTTTTTATTGGTAACGCCACCTCTGTATGAAAATCACTGGCCGTGCTGTGTGCAGTCTGTGTCTAGTTTGCATTGTTGTCTGCCATTGTAGTGTTGGCAAGCGGCAGCTGGATGTGAACAGCGCGTAGCGTTGAGCAGTTGGAGGTGAGCCGCCAGCAGTGGTGGATGTGGGGAGAGAGATGGCGGAGTTTTGAAATTTGTCATGAACTGCTATATTTATATATGATGATATCAAGGTAAATACATTGTTTGTTCTCTATTAATATCTTTCATTTGCTAACTATCCCTATCAGTAGTTAGTGCCTTCAGTTGTTTGAATCTTTTATTTAGCTGGCAGTAGTGGCGCTCGCTGTATTGCAGTAGCTTGAGTAGCGAAGATTTTTGTGAGGTAAGTGATTTGTGAAAGGTATAGTTTAATGTTAGTCAGGGCCTTCAGTGCTATGTTAATGTGTTCTCTTATTTTTGATCTTCAAATTGTGTTTTTTTGTGTTGTCGTGTGAAATACTGTGACAATAATGGCGTGTGAAAAACGTAATACTAGGCTCCAAAGTAAACTGAGAAATGACAGTGAAAATGAAATCAGTGTGTTAGCGCCACCGAGTAATGAATTAACTGATGTTCAAAGTAGTAATTTGGTAATTGTGCATAGGGAAATGGAGCGGGCGGCAAACAATGGCGTGGACCGTAAAACAATTAGTGAAGAGGGAAGCATTATCGATCGATCGGTCGGCAACAGCTCGCCTCAGGAATCCGAAATGACAGGACACAATTTTGCAAATACTGTACATTCAGGTTTTGCGTCCTCACCGTTTTCTCAAATGAGTCAAGACACATTTTCCGCTTGTCAAAATGTGAATGTTGCCGGTGCAAATTCACTGCCGAAAAGCACTGAGGAACATGTTTCAGACACCAGTGCATTGTTATTACAATTAATGCAACAAATGGGACAAAAGCTTGAAAAGTTAGACACAATGGAACAAAATCAGAGACAAACACAGCAAAAGTTAGACACAGTGGAACAAAATCTTCAAAAGTTAGACACAATGGAACAACACCAGAGACAAACACAGCAACAGTTAGACGCAATGGGACAAAATCTTCAAAAGTTAGACACCACACTTGAACAAACACGTGAAGATTTAACTAGTTAGTTACATAACATTGAATCGAAATGTCAAAAAGTCTGTAATGACATAAAAACACAAATTTGTGAGCATTTTCAACCCATTTTTTCGCGGCATGAAAATGTATTACAGAATCACGAAGCAGCCATAAAAGAACTGCAAACCATTGTTCATGAAAATCACGACACCTTGCAAGCTAAAATTGACTCAGTTGCATCTACCGATTCGGTTACGCAACTTGCAAAAACTCAGGAAAACTTAAAGGACACAGTAGATACTCTGAAAGTTGGTTCAGAAAAACATACAGAGGAAATAATTTCACTATCGGATAAAGTAGCCGAACTTTCAGATCAGTTCACTAACTTATCTACAAAGGTAGATGATGATCTGAAAACACAACACCTGTAGCCTTCACTGACACTGAAGAGTATGTAGAAGTTAGAAAATTCAAACAAAATCAAAATCAAATCAATACTCAGTACAAAAGAGAAATCCGGGAAGTGCAAGATCAGTTGGCACAAGTAGTACAAGAATTACGTATTTCAGAGGACACTCGCGCCCCAATACGGGAAGAGGGGCATAGAAATACGGAACACCCACAAAATAATAACACAGCGCATTTCGGAAATTATGAAAGAAATTGGCAATGTGCACCGAATTTTGAGATTGAACAGCCGACACGACGTAACAATGACCGACATGCGACTCGTCGACATGATGATTTTGACTATAAGCTGTTCATTACTACACGTAAATTCAAAACATTTAAGAATTTCGGCAACGACATTCATCCACAAGCGTGGCTCCATCAATTCTCTCATTGTTTTCCTCCCAACTGGTCATTGGAGCACAGGTTAGAATTTATGTGTGGCTATTTAGAGAATGAACCAGCTGTAAGAATGCGATCGGTCATACACGATTGTCACAGTGAAGGAGAATTTTACCATGCCTTCCTCTCAGCATATTGGTCTCAAACTACACAAGACCGAGTAAAACATGGCATCATAATGATGAAACATTTCGAACAATCTGAATTCTCCAGTCTTGTGAAATATTTTGAAGACATGTTGCACAAGAATCAGTACCTGTCAAACCCATACAGTCCCTCAGAACTCATCCGCATTTGCTTAATCAAATTACCTGAACATTTACGACATATTATTTTGGCAGGACGTTGCAAAGACGACACTTAAGCTTTTCTGGGACTGTTACAAGAACTGGAAAGTGACACTGACAATCGCGGAACACAGGAGCACAACAATTACAGATCACATCAGTCGCAATTCCGCGATGAAAGAAATAATAACTGGATGCGACAAGGCTATTCTCACAACACAAATCGTGACCGAAACAGACTCCACCCGTATTACAACCATTGGCAGAGTAGTAATAATTACAGGGAAAGATCACCTCTCCGCGGTAGTGACTATTACAGAGACAATCAGAGAAACAGACAATTTGGGAACCAAAATAATTATTATCACGGGAGACAGAATAACTTTAGACGCAATGGTCCAGCGCGCAGTTACGATTCAGGGAGAAATTCTCCACCTCGTGACCGACAAGAAAGAAACTATGGAATCTATCGACATGACGACAGACGATATGATCGTAACGACAGACCTGAAATGCATCAGAACTGGCGGGATTTAAACAGGGCAGGGCCTTCTCGTCAGAGTGAATTTGTAGAAGTTAGGTCTCCTAATCCCAATAACGGCGCGCGCCAGCAAAGAAACAGACAATGACTCGCACCGCAGGTAGCCGCGTGCGCCGGCTGGCTCAGCGAAAAATAACATAGACGCTAACCTTGAGAAAAAAAAATCCAGTATTCTTTACCGACGTATACCGTATGATAGTTGCGTTCAAGTTGAAACTCCGCGTACTAGGAAGAGTAAAGGTTTACACCACATTTCACATGTAAAACCGTTTATTGAAAGATAATCTGCTTTTTAACTTTGTCTTTGCCATAAAACGTTTCACTTCACGTTACTAGTATGCTTTAAGTTGCACGTTTACGTAACGACTATAAGGCTCACATACTTAGAACATTTACCAGTACTGCTAATGAGATTTTAATGAACATTTCGGTTTACTTGCAAATACATTGTGGATTCAAGGTGCTTTCTGAGAGATACCAGGTGACACAGTGGTTAGTTTATTTGACAGCTACACGATTTTCTCACGACGCTACTAATGAGTGACAATTTACAATGTTGCTTTTGCGGTGTATCCGTTTTATATCTGCACAGTTTTTCTGAATTCTTCTGGAAAGTAAAACAGGTTTTAGTAGTAACTTTTGTAGTATAGCTACAATGAGACAGGGTTTTCCGTAGCACAACAATACGTTACAGTACAGTACTTTCTTCATCACAACAATAAGTGTAATAACTACGATATCTATGCACAAAGCATTTCACTTTTGTTTATCATCAGGTAAGTACATTGACTTCTGCAGAACTTAGCTTTCAGAGGACAATAACTACGACACTTCCACAGAGATTATGTTGCAACAAGACGCACATTTAGCGCTACAGGACACGTATTTGAGTGATTGATTTTGTACTTAAAATATTTATTTTTAAAGATATTTGGAGTACAATGATACAAAGGTTTTCCGTGATACATTTCATTCCATTGCTGTAATCTGTAACACCTGAGGGTATAATTACATTAATCCTCAGGGGGGTACACACCTACTTTGTGTACCATGTGTTTGGCAAGCACAAGGAGCCCTAGCTAATATGGTATTTGCTTATACAACTTTACACATCAGTACTATGTTTCTCTAACACAGAATTACACAGCTATCTGATTATTTGATAGAGAAACAAACATTCTTTTTACTACATCAGTGACAGATGTTTACGCAATTACACAGTTGGATAACTCCACACTTACGAAATTGTATTTTGTCTGTACTTTGAGAAATGCTCATATTTTTGGGAACCATTGTGATACTACGAGAGCTTTGAATGATGTATTTGGTATGGGATCATGATTTTTAAAGTGCGTTTGAGGCAGATGATACTTTTGACATGAGCAGAGAAGTTTTTTAGGTTTTGAAATTATTGGAGGAAGCTATGACGATTTTGAGATTTGACTGAGGTGTTATGATGTTATTTTTACGACGACGATGTGTATTATGCTGCTGAGGTATGTTTATGGTCAATAAGCTGATGTTGTTGAGGAATGTTTATTATGCTACGTATTTCTCATGATGAAATATTGAAGAAGTGTCGACGAATATGTATATGTATAATAAGGTAAGGAATAATGAGTAGTGATTAGGGACTCTGATTTGTGGAAAAGGTTGTTGTAAACCAAGAATCGTACTTTAAGAGTTATGAAATGTGTGTATACGCGTGAATGTATCACAATGCCGGCGAAAATTTTTTGGACGCTGTTATATTTACAGGATTTTGTTTCTACACATTTGTAACGCAAATTTTCGACCTGTGAAATTTATATATGAGATTGTCACTGTAGCGGAAACTGCTGTCGTAAATTTTTCCGTAAGAAAGTTAAGTGACCACCTGCACGTAATGCGTTTTGGGCGCCCAGCTGAGAGGTAGACATCTGACAAAAGAAAGCCATTAGGTGCAAAAAAAAAAAAAAAAAAAAAAAAGAAAAGGAGGCCATTATCCTCGCTATTGACGTTCCTTTGTAGAAAGCATCGGAAAAACGACACAGTCGAGCTTGATAACATATGATTACACTGTGGAGCTCTTAATTTATGATTTACTGAAATGCCTAATGAAATGATGAGAAATATTTTTATGTCTATACACCTGATTATGACTACTGTCTCTCTAGTTGAGAGATTTTTCTACTAACTTATGAAATGCCTAATGACTACTGAATGATGTTCTTATGCTTTACTTTGTACATAGTTGCTTATTTCATTTGATATCTAGTTTCTAGCTGCACTGCAGCATTGGTTAAAATAAAATTTTATAGATGTACTAATATAAATATTTTCTGTCTACAGATCGAGTAAATAATAATTTTTTTCAAACAAATGAGGGAGCACAAAACGACATTTACCTTCACAGGAACTGCATTCATAATTTTCTTTTCAAGTACTTGGTAATTTCTTTTGTAGAATAAATTGTGATGCATCATTCTAGTGTTAAGATGTGACATAGGTATTAGACATGGCCATTTTTAGTGTAATATTTTTTTCTGCTTGAGCTATGTCATGTTTAGATATCTGCTGCTTGCCAGGCATAGTGCTACTAAATTTCACTTTGTATTATCCTTTTAAGCCAGTTTTACTACTGATTTATTTTTCTTGTTTGCTGCTCATTAGTTATATTAGTTGTAATTTATGCTGCTTGCTTTGCCTTTTGTATTTTTTATCATTGCTGTTTGTGTTAATTGTTTTGTGCTGCTGCATTGCCTCGTCCCTTAGTTTAGCATCTGACCTCAGTAGATTTAAGTTAGCTTAAGAGGGGGTAGAGTATATAAGAAACTGACTATGGAGAATAGGGGAAGAATGCATTGAGAAGTGATATGAAAAAGATTTGGGCCAGAATGAGTATTGTACAATGAGTAATAATTATTTTGAAAGAAATATGAATAGAATACAGGAAGGAGGTATAGACAGGACTTTTGGGGAATAATGATGAATGAAGGGAGATCTCCAAGAAGTAAAGAAAGTTTTGTTTGCAAAATACTGCAGTAAAACAAACCCTGTCCTTTCCTTTTGTATTATTTTGCTATGTATGTATGTACCATTGTGTATTTGTCTTTTTCCTGTCTTTATGTGTTTAGCTAATGAGAGCTATGTTGTAGAATTTTTCTAATACTATGTTATTTACTTTGTAAAGATTTGAGACATTATTTATCTGTTCTGTTTTAATGCTCATATGTGAAGGTGATGTTTCAAAAGTTATTCTGATCTTTATGTATGTACTTATGTCATTATTTTTGTAACATTGATGTATATGTTTATTTCTATTCTGTTGTAAAATCTGTACTACAAATGTTATCTGTATTGTTATGTTCTTTAATGATGTATTTTGTACCTTTGTAATTGTATTCTTATGTTATAAAATTGTAATTGACACCAGTTCATCATATTATTAACTTGTAAGTTACATTTCACTGCACACGTTTCTGTTGGTCATAGTATATGGACAATATGTGAGAAGTAGGGACTGATAGTGTTTGCACATGTGTTAATGATTCAGCAAGGGACTGGATAACAGCATTGCTGGTTCTAAGGACAATTCCAAAATCTTTGTGAGTGCACAAGTGGTGGTTATGGACTTGCTACATTATCTGCAAGACTCTTCAATGGTGATTGTGTACCTGCACAGTTGCAACAGATGGCTCCTGGCCATCTCTACAAGGACTACATTGGGGCCGCATCTTTGACGGCCCACCAATACCATTATCTCTACAAGGACTGCAGTGGGTCTGCACCTCTGGTGGCCCACCAATACCGTAATATCTACCAGGACTACAGTGGGTCTACTCTGTGATGACCTACCTACCAATACTCTTCAAAACTTCGATTGACTCTGCTGTGGGTTTGCTCTGTTGTGGCCCATTACCTGTCTGCATGTCAAGAGTCAGCACTGTCTTTCCGTTGGAAGGACAACACTACTTCTTCAAGACTGCATGGAAATCCACTACTTCTGTGTTCAATTTCTTTTACTAATGAGACTTCGTGAAAAAAAAACTGTAATTACTATTATGATGAATGATCAGGACTATCTTTATGGACTGTGAGAAAATTTTAGCTTTTGACCAACATTGTATCAATAAGTGTGTGCATTTGATTTCTTTGTTATTGTAATTATGAAAAATTTTTTTCAAATCTGTATTGGCCACTGCCCAAACCAATTTGTAAAATTTTTTGTGGGGAGCATGGGGGCTATGTAAGTAGGCTGTTTAGGTTTTTTTATTGGTAACGCCACCTCTGTATGAAAATCACTGGCTGTGCTGTGTGCAGTCTGTGTCTAGTTTGCATTGTTGTCTGCCATTGTAGTGTTGGGCAGCGGCAGCTGGATGTGAACAGCGCTTAGTGTTGCGCAGTTGGAGGTGAGCCGCCAGCAGTGGTGGATGTGGGGAGAGAGATGGCGGAGTTTTGAAATTTGTCATGAACTGCTATATTTATATATGATGATATCAAGGTAAATACATTGTTTGTTCTCTATTAATATCTTTCATTTGCTAACTATCCCTATCAGTAGTTAGTGCCTTCAGTAGTTTGAATCTTTTATTTAGCTGGCAGTAGTGGCGCTCGCTGTATTGCAGTAGCTTGAGTAGCGAAGATTTTTGTGTGGTAAGTGATTTGTGAAAGGTATAGTTTAATGTTAGTCAGGGCCATTCTTTTGTAGGGATTTTTGAAAGTCAGATTGCGTTGCGCTAAAAATATTCTATGTCAGTTTAAGCACAGTCATTTGTAATTGTACAAAAGTTGACGTTTCAATGTAAATCACCTCATAAATCCATGGACACGTACGTAGGTTTCCTGCCCTATCATCTGCATGCTTTCATGTCCGTTGTGCATTCTGACGGGCGATTCCAGTCGGACAATGCGACACCCCACACGATCAGAATGACTACAGAGTAGGTCCAGGAAGGCTCTTCTGAGTTTAAACACTTCCGCTGGCCACCGAACTAACAAGACATGAACATTATTGAGTAAAACTCGGATACCTCGCAACGTTCTGTTCAGAAGAGATCTTCACCCCCTTGTACTTTTACGGGTTTATGGACAGCCCTGCCAGGATTCATGGTGTCAGTTCCCTCCATCAGTACTTCAGACATTAGTGTGAGTCCATGCCAGCCACTTTGCGGCACTTCTGCGTGCTCAGTTGTTGCTGCTTTCTTGTAGGGAACTGCATCATCTGCGAACAGTCTTAGAGGCTTCTGATGCTTCCAGTTACGAATCCCGTCCGATACACGGTAAGATCTTTTTTTCTTTCTTTTTTCTTCCCCCACCAAATGGCAATGCCGGACGGTGTCAAATGCCTTGCTGAAGTAAAGGAACGCGTCATCAACCTGAGCGCAATTGTCTATAGCGCTATGGACCTTATGGAGTAATACAGCGAGCTGACTTCCGTGAGATTTCTGCGCAATACATGTTAATTTTTATACTGTAGATTTTCGTTTTCTAAATACGTGAAAAATCTTCCATAATCCTACAACAGACTGACATCGACGATGTAGTCGTACAATTATCTGCATCTGGCCTACGACCTATAATGAAAACGAGAGTGACCTGCCTTTTTTCCCATCGCTAGGTAGCTTTATTTGCTCCGGCTGTTTACTATGAACTGCTGCAAGAAGGGAATCAATTTCTCTCGCATGATCTATGCAGAATCTTATAGGCACCTCGTCTGTTCCTGACGCCTTTGCACTATTATGGGATTGTAGACAGAAGGTATACTCCACAGAATGCTACTCACTGTTGATTCGGGCTCTACACATGGTACCTTTCTGTTGTCTGTGGTATGGCGTGAGCGGGAAACGACGCTTGGCAACTCTAAATCTCAACACAGCCTCCAGTCCTCTGTTCCTAGCAGTTTTTGGTGACACTGTGCTCGTAAGCCCTGCCTGAATTTCAGACTTTTGTCATTCGTCTATTCCTCAGAGTCTCGTGGAGTAGTCCTCCTGTGCGTATCTGAGCTTGCTCTCCTTGTTTCACTCGTGCCGTGCGCCCATATCGTCGCCACAATTTCGATGGTTGTACGATTAGTAGACATGATGCTCCTATGTTCGTCCTAGCAGCGAGTAGACCTTTCTCGAAGTGCTAAATCTGAAACGTGCCGTGGCGGTGGTATTCCCGATTGGTTCTCGATCGTTGGGCCTCCGCGTGGTGCTTCTTTCTCCGTTGCGGGGCGCCTCCTGGCGGCGGGTGGCGCCGTCTCTGCCCGGTGGCGTGTGCGCGGGCTGTCAAGTTTGGGCGTCAGTATTGCCTTTTGCGTCGGACGGTGGGTCCCTCCGCGCTGTCGCTGGCCGGGGCTGGCGTTACTCGCTACTCCCCGGGTCCGTGGTTGGAGTCTTCGCCTGATTACCAGCTTTCCTGCCCTGTCTGACTGCGCCTTGCTGAGGCCTGGGTGACGATACTCGTGTCGGATGACCTTTCTCGCGGCGATTTCCCTGGACCGCGCCTTCCCAGGAGCTTGTGGCTGTGCTGCTCTCGGATATAGTATACAGGGAGTACTTTTCCGTCCTCGGAAGTTTGGTGCTGTTTGTGTGTTTCGGCGTGTTATGGCCAGATGAAGATTTCCTTCGTAGTTATCATTGTGTCGGAAACGTGGGCAAAACCCCAGTGATCGTGTTTCTCGGCTGTCTGTGGGGTGATGTACCTTACTTACAACGGAACCTCCCCATCACACCCCCCTCAGATTTAGTTATAGGTTGGCACATTCGATAGGCCTTGAAAGACTGGACACAGATCAATCGAGAAAACAGGAAGAAGCTGTGTGGAACTATGAAAAAATAAGCAAAATATACAAACTGAGTAGTCCATGTGCAAGATAAGCAACATCAAGGATAGCCCGAGCTCAGGAGCGCCGTGGTCTCGTGGTTAGCGTGAGCAACTGCGGAATGAGAGGTCCATGGTTCAAGTCTTTCCTCGGGTGAAAATTTTTACCTACTTTATTTTCGCAAAGTTATGATCTGTCCGTTCGTTCATTGACGTCTCTGTTCACTGCAATAAGTTTAGTGTCTGTGTTTTGCGACCGCACCGCACAACAGTGCGATTAGTAGACAAAAGGACGTGCCTCTCCAATGGGGGCCGGCCGAAGTGGCCGTGCGGTTAAAGCGCTGCAGTCTGGAACCGCAAGACCGCTACGGTCGCAGGTTCGAATCCTGCCTCGGGCATGGATGTGTGTGATGTCCTTAGGTTAGTTAGGTTTAACTAGTTCTAAGTTCTAGGGGACTAATGACCTCAGCAGTTGAGTCCCATAGTGCTCAGAGCCATTTGAACCATTTCTCCAATGGGAACCGAAAACATTTGATCGCAAGGTCATAGGTCAACCGATTCCTCCACAGGAAAACACGTCTGATATATTCTATACGACACTGGCGAAGGCATGTGCGTCATATGACAAGAATATGTTGTCGACTCACCTAACTTGTACACTTGGCGAATGGGTAAAAAGATTCTTTTACCTTGCCCGATTTAGGTTTTCTTGTGGATGTGATAATCACTCCCAAAAAAGTGATCGCATCGGACGGACAGATAATAATTGTCTGAAAATAAAAAATTAAAATTTTCGCTCGAGGGTAGATTTGACCAAGGATCTCTCGCACTGCAGCTGCTAAAGCTAACCACGGGACCACGGCGCTCATAAGATCAGATTGTCCTTGATGTTGTATATCATACGCATAGACTATTCAGTTTGTATATTTTGCTTATTTTTTTCATACTTCCACACAACTTCTTCCTGTTTTCTCGATTGATCTGTGTTCAGTTTTTCAAGGCCTATCCACTGTGCCAACTTATAACTAAATCTGGGGGGGGTGCGATGGGGAGGTTCCCTTGTTAGTGTGTTTTTCTTGGCGTTCTATTGTGCCGTTGCAGAACTTTGTTTAACCTTTTCCCTCCTTACTCTTCTGCAGAGTGCTTTTGGATCCTGTGGCCTGAATTTTCGCTTGTGCCAAGATCCGAGGTTTTGGGGAATTATGGATTAAATTATATTTAGGAATTTATGGGATTCTCTGTGTTTGTCTGGGGTTTTTGCTGGCCTGTCTCCGTACGATTTCCCGTTTCCTCGCCCGGGGGTCGAATTTTGGTAGATCCGTCCAGTGGTTCGGTGTGCCACGTGACGAATTTCTTCTTTTTCATATTTTTTATTTTGCACCCTGCCTGTCCTATCTCCTTGGCTTAAGGTTGGCTCCTCTGTGCCCGTGCGCGAGTGTGTATGTGGGCGACGGTGATCGTTTCCTGACTTGTTTACCGTTTCTTGCCGACTTCTCTGCATAGACTGCCTAATCTGTAATTTGGTCTATGCCATGTTACAGTTGCTTCAAGTTGGTTCGCACACTCCCCTTGGTAATGACTTCTGCGCACCTATGAGATTGAAGCTGGCGGTTGTAACTGTGTGTGTTAAATTTTAACTTGCATATTTGAGGTTGGTGTAATTGTATTTTGTTAACTGAGCTAATTTCATCTTGCCTACCGCTGCGATGCCAGAAAATTTCTTTTAACAATCGTAAGTTTAATCTTACCTGTGAAGCCATATTTGTGGATACTTGTTATTTAAATTTCATTGTCTTCCCAGCTTGCCCTTTGCTAATGTATTAAAAGTGTTTGTTGTTTTGACTAATCGCAGCTGCTTGCCTAAAGAAATAAAGCTGATTTGAAAGATTGAGAGTTAGTGGAACTGTTCACTCCAATAAAGGCAACCTGTTAAAAGAAAAATTTTGGTGCTACCATTTGTTTCTCCCTTGTTCCCCTACCACGGCTTACGAAATATGGGGATGACGCATTTCGTAACTTCTGGAAATAATGTACTGCGTTCTACACCTGTGAAGTTTCAGTGAAATTAGCAGTTCAACTACTGGAATGGCCCTTTGTTGTACTGAATATCCCGAAGTGAGCTCGCATGGGATAATCTGCCACAGGCGCGAAATACTGGATTACCAATTTCGTAGCGTTTGTTCAAGGTGTTCACGGCATAACACTTTCCATTTACGGCAGAGTATTTTCTTCGACTTAAATCATTAAGTATGTCACTTCGTACTGTGTGAAGGGATACAGAAAGGTTCTCGACGCAGTGAAGGATACCACGGTGAATCTCAGAGTGAGGAACTGCAGCCAACTAGAAACCCCTTGCGAGGCAGACGGCAGATCCAGGAAGAGCGGCTGCACGGGTGCTTGGGCGTCCCCTGGAGAGCCGTTCCGCTTTCATTACTGCTGGAACTGGGCGCGCAGCTAACGAATCACCGCTCTGCGAGGCGCCCCCTGGAACTCTGACGCTCGCGTGTGGAGGCCAGAAAGGACGCGCGACTTTTTCTAAGATTTCCGCTGGGACAACCTCGCGCTTATTCCTATCTGTTACTGCGCAATATCTGCAGAGCGAGTGCTTCCCATAACACAATCCGACAGAACATTCCACTCACTTCAACACAGTCCGTTTCCAGCTTAAAAACTGGAACAAGGACGATGCACGCATGTAGTTCCAGTGTCAATATGAAGGTTGACCGTGAAATTTATTTCTTGAAACAGGCCTTTAAACAATTATACAGACAAACCAGTGGTATTCTGATACTATCATCCAATCGTGGCAAAAGAATTCGTCCAGTACTTACAAAGGAAATCCCCATCGCACCCCCCTCCAATTTGGTGGAAGGATGCCCCAGTGGGTAGCCCGTCAGAGGCCAAACATAGATCAAGCATCAAAACAGGAAGGAGGTGAACTCAGCTGTGAAACAATAAGCAAAATACGGGGTGCTCAAAAAGTCTCTCCGCAGTGCCGCATGATTGTTAGCCGCGCGTGCCGTACGATTGTTCACCTGCCTGACTTACTTCCCTTCAAGTGGTCTCTGCCAACATTCCACTGTTTCGTTTATCTCACCCAGCGTCAGAAGTATCGTTGGTGTGTGTCGTTACGTGTTGACGTGAACGTTTAGGTTTAGTTCCTTTGTTCGTTTGTTTCGTTTTTGTCACTGTTAAAATGCTAACCATTAAAGAACGTGTGTATTTAGTCGAACAAGTGTTCAAAGCTGGCGGTAAATACACAGCTTCAGTTCGTCAAACATTAAATTCACTTTTCCCGGAGACAACACTCCCACATCGCGATACAGTGCGAGATTTGATTAACAAATTTCGAAGTACGGGTTCAGTGATGGATTACCGAGAAATGGTCGGCCCAGCGTTTTGTCTGAGGATAAACTACTCGATATTTCCGATAAAATGTCCATGAGTCCGAACAAGTCAGTAAGAAAACGCGCCCAGGAAATCGATGTTAGTGTCGGTACGGCCCACACAGCTGAACTTTTCCCGTACAAAGTGTCGTGCAAGAACTGAAAAATACTGATCATGGGAAGAGACTGCATTATTGTCAACGGTTCAAAAATTTCGTCAACAAAATCAAAGGCATATTCTTAATGAAACGTTTTTCACTGATGAGGCGTGGTTTCATTTATCCGGGTACATGAACTCTCAAAATTCTCGTACGTGGTGTTCTGCAAATCCATTGTGTATTCATGAAGAACCACTTAATTCTGTGAAAGTAGGAGTTAGGATTGCAATTTCTAGACGTCGGATTGTGGGTCCCATATTTTTCAACGAAACAATAAACGCGCAACGATACTGCAGTGATATTCTGTACCCATTCATAGGAGAACTTGTGTTACGTGAAATACTGAATGGTTATTTTCAACAATATGGTGCAACCGCGCATACAGCTCGCGTTTCAATGTCACCGCTTGCTGATGTTTTTGGTGATCGCATAGTTTCACAGGGACTTTGGCCTCCACGATCGCCTGACCTAACACGACCTGACTTTTTCTTCTGGGGTGAAGCGAAAGCAACTGTCTATAAAAACCATCCAAAATCCATCGATGAATTGAAAGCTGAAATGTCCACTTTCACTGCTTCTGTTACAGAAGAAATGTTACAGCTTGCGTTTCGAAACATGATTAGACGAACTGAATTGTGTATTCAACAACAAGGGGGACACTTACAACATTTAATGTGAAAATTTGTAAGTGAATTCAATAAATTAATAACTTGTATTTCACTAAGTTTCATTTCGGTGTATTCACTGCAGCATACGCCACGCGTAGCTAACAATCATACGGCACTGCGGAGAGACTTTTGAACATCCCGTAGAAACAGTGAACGGTCCAAGATGAAGATGCGCAACATCGATCAAATTTAAACAGTCACAGCGTCGTGACTATGGGGTCACGGTGTTAGACTGCTAGTGCCGAGATCCGTGTTTCAATCTATCTCTTGCTCCTTTTTTCCATACAGTTATGAACTATCGGTCCTGTCATTGTCGTGTCTGTTTGCTGTATTTAAATTTGGGTCTGTGGCGTGGTTGTAACGTCGGTTAGAAACAGAGTGGTGTAAGGAAAGAACGACCAGATATATGTACCTCTTATTTGTTCTACTCAATTACTACATGTTATGACTTGCGCGTCGTTTTGGAAGTTTTGACACTTGAATTCCATTGTCGGAACATAGTTCACATCGGTTTATTTGTTGTTTTCATTTCCGTGAGAGGTCTATGCGGCATTTCGCCTGTTCTCACTATTCATCACACTTACTTGCGACGGTAATATATTCTTACTACATCGTTCATATTCTGCAACCATTGTATAGTATGACTACAGAAGGAGAACACATACATCATTGATGGGACGAAATGCTCATAATTTTATGAAACAAATAGGGCACGAGGAGATTTGAATACGGGTCTTCTGTTTTACAGGCCAACATTCAACCAAGACGCCGCAGTTCTTACAATGCACTCGATGTTCCACATTTTAAGCATGGACCGTTCGCTTTAAGTATACCTTCTTCCTTTTTTCATGTTTGACCAGTGTCCAGTTTTTGAAGGGCTAGTCACTGGGCCATTTTGCCCCTAAATCTGAGGAGGGTGCGATGGAGATTTCCATTGTTAGTGTTGTGGATTGGCAGGAGAGCCAACCCACGGGGTTTGGAGGAAGCCGAAAGGCACGCGTTTAGCTCACGCAGGCTGGCGTGAGGTCTGGAACAGGACAAGGAAATTAGACTTCAGAAAAAAGGTGGTACTTGGTGGAATACTTAACTTTAATCCATTAATGTTGAACGTAGCTCTTGTCTGTACATTATTTAATTCTTTACAATCTCAATAGCAACTGATAATGGCGCCTTGCTAGGTCGTAGCAAGTGACGTAGCTGAAGGCTATGCTAACTATCGTCTCGGCAAATGAGAGCGTATTTTGTCAGTAAACCATCGCTAGAAAAGTCGGTTGTACAACTGGGGCGAGTGCTAGGAAGTCTCTCTAGACCTACCGTGTGGCGGCGCTCGGTCTGCAATCACTGATAGTGGCGACACGCGGGTCCGACGTATACTAACGGACCGCGGCCGATTTAAAGGCTACCACCTGGCATGTGTGGTGTCTGGCGGTGACACCACAGTTAGAATACTTCAGTTAGAGTAAATTTTCTAGATAGGAGTCCAAATCACCAAGTACGGGACAAAGGAAATATTGATTTGTTACTAAATAACAATAATAATCAGGCAGGTAGTAACGGGACCGGAAAATGAAGTCGTTTTCTATCAAAAAACTCAAACACATAAATTATTAACAAATTTTCATTTTTAATCTATGATGTAATCACCTTCTTCATCAAACACTTTTTGCCATCTAGAGTGCCAATTTTCAATATCGAATCGATAAAAATGAATTGCTTTATGTGCAAAATATCTTGAAATGAAGATCATGCACATTTTCTAATTTTTTGGTATTTAGAAAATGTTGTTGCAATCGGAATAAATAAAAATCTGATGGTAAAATGTAGGTGGAGTAAGGGGGGGGGGGGGGGGCGGGGTAGTACTTCCCAGGGTTCGTCGTTCGTCTTGCGCAGTGCGGTCTTACAGTGTCGTGTTGCAGAACAACGCCATTTATGTCGACAATTGCTGGACATTTCTCAATTGTAGATTGATTTACTCAGTCCAATTCTTCACAGTCAAGTTCTGCATTTACAGTTTGTCCAGATTTCAGGACTTCAAAATGAACGAACCCGCGAATTCTACACCAATCACACAGGAGCGCCTTTCAGGGATTGAAACCTTGCTCAGTTCTACATCATGGCGAGTCATTCGAAGATGGCCATTGCCTTTTGCCGTTTGTGGTCTCCAGTGATCAAGTTATCGAGAAACGGTTGTGTATTTTGCCGCTGAAGCAAGAAGTTGCATGTGGTGGACTGGTGCTCTTCGTTTATAATTACTAATCTGCTGCAAATGGTCTTGAACGGTCGACCAAGGTTAGTTGAGTGTTTGACAGGTCTTCGACTGTCTAACACTGATTTGCTTCCTACTTCTGCCCTCAAGGTATCATTGCGTGAAGCTGTTGGTCTTCCTGATCGATACGAGTCGGAAAAATCAAAGCTGACGGATTTTATTTTAGAACACGAACGTCTTCTGTACTTCGATGTACATTACAAATATTTTTGGTAGGAAATGTTGCGTTACTACCCTTGCGAAACTCACTAAGCATATGATGTCGGATATGTACATCTTTTCGAATTTCAATGGCTGTTTCACCATAAAGACGTAAGATTTAATTATTTACGAGTGAACAACAGGTCACTCTAGCCTTAAAATGTCCATGAGACCGCTTTGACATACACTTCAGCTGATAAATGAAAAACGCATATCGACATGCATAGAGACGACATTACTTTAGGCACCATAATACATTTCCCCGTATACTTCCTATACAATATCTGCTTTCGCGTTGGTTGGAGCGAATTCGTGATGAAAGAATACTTTGGTAGAGACCAGTCGTGTTCATTGTTAAATTCACGCAACATTCATGAAAGTCAACTATTGGGGCCTTTTTACTTTTAACAATTTCCAAGAATTACATGTTCGGATATCCCAAAATTTATTGTCAATATCATCGCAGCTTTTCCGATGCAACACCTGGGATGTGTGCCATACATGTCCGTCCCGCTTCCCTGATCTGACGCATCTTGATTGATTGATTTTTTTTTTTTAATTGGGGGTAGGGGGTTCTTATCACCCATCTCACGTACGTGACACCTGTCCGCAGAGAAAAAACACTTCTTCTCAGTGTAGTTCCAGTGTCTAATGTGACTGGCGTGCAGCCTGGTGTAGTTGACAGAGTGCACCATAATTATCTATGAACATGTTATGCCTGAACTGAATCTGGTGGCTGCCATTTCCTACACATTCTGTAACGTACAACAGCATCGAGAATACAGTATATTATTTTTGCTGTAATTAAGACACGTGTGCGTTGATTGTTCAGGTTGTTCCTGACATTCCAACGCTTTCTCTGGCTGAGGATACTTCCAACGACACAGGTTCCCATTTCGGATTCATTGCATTTCGTTCTTCTCTGACAGGGCCCCCTGTTTGTGGGCGGTCTTTTTTATCATCCTGCATCCATTCCAGAACGGAATTTTGCACACACCACCTACAGCCAACAGACAACGTGCAGCGCTAGGAGTTGTATGTAAGCCCGGAGCTGTGGCCGAGTGGTTCTAGGCGCTTCTGTCTGGAACCGCACCGCAGCTACGGACGCAGGTTCGAATCCTGCCTCGGGCATGGATGTGTGTGATGTCCTTAGGTTACTTAGATTTAAGTAGTTCTAAATCTAGAACACTCAGTCCCATAGTGCTTAGAGCCATTTGAACCAATATTTGTAACTAAGTCAGCTATTTCCTGTTGCCTCAAATTCGTTTTAACAATATGTATCGCCAAAAATTTTTCAATGCCGTTAGCAGTCTTGCTAATAAAGAGGAAGACAATTTTCCTCGCTAGCGCTCTTGTTTTCTGTACTGAAATTCTTTCTTCTTGGAAGTAGTTACTCCTATTAGGGTTACCATTTATCCTAAAAGCCTTCTGTAGTTGCCTCAGTTGTTTTTGTAAGTATGCCAACAAGCATATATTACTCAATCTGGAAAGGTATTAACTAAATATGTTCTGAGCTCTTGATTATTGATGGATTCCATAGCGAGAATCAACCTGTGTGAGTTACTTATCAACGCACATCAGACGCACTGATTTATCCAGACTGCGCATTGTTCTCATTTTCCACGGCAAACTGAATTTTGAAACTGTTACAACAATGTCACTTTGCTCGTAAAACTCTCTTCTGCACTGGTAGTATTTTGTAATGAAACAGTATTTGAGCAAGGCTACAGTGTTCAACGAATAATATCTCCTATATGTTAAACAGTTCTCTTAACTGTCTAGCATGGCTAATGGAATACAAATTTGAAGAAAATGCCATTTAAATGTACTCTGCGTCACATACCACTTCATGGCTTGCGTGATAGACACATAGCTGCAAATATGTAACGGGTGCGAGGCTGCTCTACGCACTTTGTAGCAAGATCGAGTCTTCTTGTATGTCACAATATTTTTGCACTTGCTTTTCGTTAATATGCTAACTTAGACTATTTGACAGTTCCACGATGATCTGTGTATAACCGGTTTCCGTAATTTATCAGCGTCTACCCACGAATGCTGTTAGTATATTCCACCATCGTCAATGGTTTGCTTTAGATTCCGAAATGATACAATGTATCATGATTTTTGTTTATTCCGTTTTCCATTTCCAACAGTGCAATCAAAACTTCCTGTTATGCATACCTCTCCTTTAGAATTCTAGGAACTATCTCTATATATAAAAGGCAATGTCCTAACTGACTGACTTATTCACCATCGAACATCCCAAGCCCCTAATGATATAAACTTGAAATTTAGAGAATTATACTGATGCCGTCGTTTAAGAAGAGATTTTTCTAAATTCCAATTGAAAGTGGATGAAACAGGAGCTGAAGATGTTTTTTTTTTTTTTAATGTCGCTATTAAGACAATTTTGAAGCTAGGCCTACGAGAATTGGTATTTAATTTCTCGGTCAGAAGTAAAGATAAACGTGTTCCAGCGTTTTTTAAATTTGACCCTATGGGGATGAAATAGTAGATGAAATCAGTTTTTCGAAAATACGTCATTATTAAAGCACAACTGAAGCATTTTTAAAACTACGTTTATGAACATTGATATTTGAATTCTCGATTACAAATACAAAAATACGTGTTTCAGAGTATTGGAAACTGAACTCCTGAGAAGGAGAAACAGCGCATGAGATTTTGTATGGAAATACTTTATTGTCAAAGCATGTTTAAAGCTAGATATATGAAAATTTAAATTTAGCTTCTCAGTTAGAAAGAGAAACAAACATCTTTCACTGATTTTCGAAGTTCAGCTCCCATGGGGATGAAAGGGAGGTGCAAGCTCTTATAGAAATATTTCTTTGTGCAAGCATTTTTGAAGCTAAATCCAAGAAAACTTGTTTGTGGTTTCTCTGTTAGAAATAAAGCATACGCATACCAGTGCTTTTGGAAATTCACTTATATGGGGGCGAAATAGGGCGATACTGATTCACTGATTCATCATCGCCCAGACAAAACCGCTAAGGATAGAAACTCGAAGATTGGAGCGGGTGTGGATCTTATACTGTATACATCGTTTGGGAAGGAACTGTCCGAGATTCCAATCCTAAGATGGTGAAACATCGGATAGGTCTTTCGAAAGTTTGTCGCTATTTAAGGGAATTTTGAAGCTAGGATTGCGTAAACTGGTATTTGGATCTCAGTCAGGAAGTAAAAAAAATGCATGGTTCAGCATTTTTGTAAATTTAACCACAGAGAGGGCCAAATAGTGGTTTTTGAAAATAAATGATTACTTAAGTACTACTAAAGAATTTTAAGGCGTCTATGTCAACAGGTTTTTCACTTCCTGGTTAGAAATAAAACACTAAGTGTTTCAGAGTTTCTCTAATTTGAACCCCTGAGGGTGTCAAATAGAGGGTGATAAATTTTAAGAAAATATTTCGTTACAGCAAAAAAGTATTAAAGCTCAATTTATGAAAACTGGTATTTTACTTTTCGGTTAGATATAAAGAAGTATTAGTTAGGGGATGGTAGTTGGTATGGAAATATCTCCACAAGAACGCAAAAGACATGATTACCAAAAATTTTGGACTTCTGCTAGCAAAAGTCCTTGCTTATATGGCCTTAACTAACGTGGAAAGCTTAGAAGGTACTGCGGTTTGTGAACAACACAAAAATTCGATAAAAGAAATGAAAAAAAATAATTCTCTGCAGGCGATACAGTCTACCAGTACACCAGCAAAGCAGCAGGCATTAAGTTAGTTGTGTATAATGTTCAGTGCTCTGTTACGTCTGTTTTTGCACTTTCATACGGTACATATCCATCTAAAAGTGGTATAGATTATTCTTTGAACACTTAACGTTCTACCATTGATTTCATTTTCCATATCATGTGTTTAATCAGTCCTCGCCTGATATATAAGGCTTTGCTCCATTGATCTGCAAACACCATAGCGTAACAACTTCAGAGTACCCCACTGAATTATCACCCTCCCTTTGTTCCTTCTCTGTTTCTCAGAACTCCTATTTTCTTAGTTTCTCTCATGCATATTTGTGCCCCACCTAAATAACTAATTCATATCTCATTAATATATTTCATTCTAACGATATTCCACCACAGATGCTTCAATATATACATGTATTTTTATTTATTGCTACCGTTTTCGATCATGGCTCATTTTTAAGCGGTTCCTAAGTGTAGGGTCCCGTTCACTCGTCTCGTATAGAGTGCCTAAAGGATGCTGCGTTCTCGGAATGCTGTACAACAATACAAGCAACTTACATTAATAGCTTTTTTGAATAAAGCAGATTGGTAATACTTAACTTTGGAGTTACATCGGTGTCGCAAGTGGTGGGCGACATGCAAGCAGTAATGTTCTTCACTATAGACAAAATCCAAATAAGCAATGAACATGCATCAGTAATAACTGTTCTCGTAGCACTCTCTGCTAGGCCGTGCTAATATTCTATGAGTACTGTCCACTAAAGTCCGGCCGAGGCTCGCAGGAGCAGGACTTATATTCACTTCGGCTAGATGCCGCTCCTATTGTAGTGACGTCCTGGTCAGTGGGCTATTGTCTGACGTCATCCCACCGCCTTCTCTGGTCTTGCGTTCTGCTTGTTCATTCCGGCGCTTGTGACTCATGATTTGTATCCAAATACGACAGCCGGATGTGCACTGAGTGGTAACAGGTGGTGATTTCAAATGAATCTCATTTTATACTTAATGGCACAGATAGCCTTGGGCTTGTACCACGTCACAAGTCTGTCTGTGTGTGGTTATTGCTCGTTGACGTCCACCACAGGCCGTGGTCAAATTAATGTTACTAGGCTGTGTAACTTTTTGCACTACTGGCAATTAAAGTTGCTACACCAAAAGGAAATGCAGCCGATAAACGGGTATTCATTGGACAAATATATTATACTATAATTGACATGTGATTACATTTTCACGCAATTTAGGTGCATAGATCCTGAGAAGTCAGTACCCAGAATAACCCACTCTGGCAGTAATAACGGCCTTGATAGGCCTGGGTATTGAGTCAAATAGAGCTTCGATGGCGTGTACAGGTACAGCTGCCTATGCAGCTTCAACACCATACCACAGTTCATCAAGAGTAGTGACTGGCATAGTGTGACGAGCCAGTTGCTTGGCCACCATTGACCAGACGTTTTCAGTTGGTGAGAGATCTGGAGAATGTGCTGGCCAGGGCAGCAGTCGAACATTTTCTGTATCCAGAAAGCCCCTTACAGGACCTGCAACATACAGTCGTGCATTAACCTGCTGAAATGTAGGGTTTCGCATGGATCGAATGACGGGTAGAGCCACGGGTCGTAACACATCTGAAATGTAACGTCCACTGTTCAAAGTGCCGTCAATGCGGACAAGAGGTGACGGAGACGTGTAACCATACCATCACGCCGGGTGATACGCGAGCATGGGGATGAGGAATACAAGGTTCCAATGTGCGTTCACCGCGATGTCACCAAACACGGATGCGACCATCATGATGCTGTAAACAGAACCTGGATTCATCGGAAGAAATGACGTTTTGCGATTCGTGCACCCAGGTTCGTCGTTGAGTACACCATCGCAGGCGCACCTGTCTGTGATGCAGCGTCAAGGGTAACCGCAGCCGTGGTCTCCGAGCTGATAGTCCATGCAGCTGCAAACGTCGTCGAACTGTTCGTGCAGATGGTTGTTGTCTTGCAAACGTCCCCATCTGTTGACTCAGGGATCGAGACGTGGCTGCACGATCCGTTACAGCCATGCGGATAAGATGCGTCATCTCGACTGCTAGTGATACGAGGCCGTTGGGATCCAGCACGGCGTTCCGTATTACCCTACTGAACCCACCGATTCCATATTCTGGTAACAGTCATTGGATATCGACCAACGCGAGCAGCAATGTCGCGATACGATAAACCGCAATCGCGATCTACAATCCGACCTTTGATAAAGTCGGAAACGTGATGGTACGCATTTCTCCTCCTTACACGAGGCATCACAACAACTTTTCACCAGGCAACGCCGGTCAATTGCTGTTTGTGTATGAGAAATCGGTTGGAAACTTTCCTCATGTCAGCACGTTGTAGGTGTCACCACCGGCGCCAACCTTGTGTGAATGCTATGAAAAGCTAATCACTTGCATATCACAGCGTCTCCTTCCTGTCGGTTAAATTTCGCGTCTGTAGCACGTCTTGTTGGTGGTGTAGCAATTTTAATGGCCAGTAACGTAGTTACACAGCACATACACGCTTCCGTCAGTTACGGCGGCACGTACTCTTCGATGCCTTGATGTTCACTTTCAGTGAAGGAGGAAACACAGAAGTACTGGAACGGCTGGTCGTCCAGGACCGGTCGCAGTGTCATCACGGTCCCAGCTGGCCTCGCTGGATCGGCGCTGAGCCGCTTCGTGCGCTTGTTGCTGCTACTGCTGGTGCTGCTGTTTGGCGGCGCGTAGCGCGTGCCCGGCAGCTCGCAAAACATTCCTCCTGGGAGCCACAAGTTCCTGAGGGGGCCAACTTTGGTTGACTCGCTAAGACCCTCATGAATTACTAACGCGGCCGCCGCAGGGACGCAACGCGCACGTCCTGCCGTCGCCGGCTATTGAAGTTGGCGGCGCGAATGCAGTCACGACGAGGGCTGGCCGGGTGCCCCAGGCAGCCCACTGTCCTACAGGTTAACTACTGCTGGCGTGCTGGTGCCCTGTGTAAATACAGGTGCCATTGCGCGTCCTATTCAAGGTTAAGGAAGCAGACCAGGGTACAAATTTATTTATCTAATTTTTATTGGCTCAAAATGTTCCTCTAAAGGGGCTTGTTGCAACCCTTGTTCGCAGTACGAGCGGCCCTTAGCGGCTCGCCATCTCACAACTGTTCATGACGTCGCCTTTCCGGCTTAACCTTTTTTAATATGTGAGTTGTAAGTACTGCATCTTTTCGCGTCAGTACAAACATTATTTTATTAATGTACTATATACCTAATATGTTTTAGTACAGTTAGTCTAATTCTGAAGACGACGCTCATAGTAGTGTCGAAACCAGGTCAATTTTGACATAATATTTGTGACCGAGGGCTTATTTGTTCCAATATAATCTTTTTTAAAGTTTCATTCATGCAAAATGTGCCACAAATATTAAAATATGCTAGAACCGCGATTTACTGAAGGGGGTCTGGCACATCTGAGCGTTCGAATGCAAGCTATGTAACAGTTACCGGCGCAACAGTGTCCCGTTAGTTCGGATAGTATCACAGAGGGCATTAGTATCGACTACAATACTATTCTCAAAAAGATTTCTCAACGTAACACGATTCGTGTATGGTAAACTGTCTGAAAGCACGTGTTTCTTCAAAAAATGTTCAAATGTGTGTGAAATCTTATGGGACTTAACTGCAAAGGTCATCAGTCCCTAAGCCTGCACACCACTTAACCAAAATTATCCTAAGGACAAACACACACACACACACACACACACACACACACACACACACCCATGCCCGATGGAGGACTCGCACCTCCGCCGGGACCAGCCGCACAGTCCATGACTGCAGCGCCTAAGACCGCTCGGCTAATCCCGCGCGGCACGTACTTCTCTCGCGTGTCCTTGACTTGGCAGTCTGCTTGCCTGAAAATAACATTTACACTGATAGAAAATGTCTGGAAAGTAATCACAGTCGTACAAGGAACGCTGCGATGGGTAAGAAGAATCCAGTTAATCGATATAATTTTGTAAAAATAAAAGTGTCTCGACATCGACGAGAAAAAAAAACCACCTTTACACTGCTGTAATTGCTGATTAAGGGTTTGTTCACTTTCACTGTTGAAAAGTACATGTCGATAATTTAAACGCTTGTTTTTTTTTTTCAAAACAACGGTTTTCAAGTTGACAGCAGCTGTAACTCATGATGCAGTTACATTATAGTCTTTTGTAACTTGTGAATCGTCGTTCTTGCTGCCGTAGTGCGAACGATTTTTGCGGTATATTTTAATTTCGATTTTTGGAACATGTTTTTGTAACGGCCTTTTGCGGGAAACACTGAATTTTATTTCAGAGTGCTCCATTTTGGCAAAAACCAGTTTTCTTCAAATATCCATGCATACTATGATGGACAATATCATCAGTTTCGAAATAGTTTCTGACATTTGTTCTAAGTTGAAAACTGTAGCGTTCAGAGTTCCCACCAACCGCCTTCACTTTCCGCCGAAGGCCTTTAGTCGATATTGTGTAGTCTTCTGTAAGTGTAAGTTTTGTGCATAAAATACATAAAACAATATAAGTTTGCACAATAACGGTCTAAAGTCAGTTTCGTAATTTTTTTGTAATTTTATTGAAAAAAAAGTCATGTATGTCGGGTCCAAAATCGAGCGCCACCCAGTTCTACCCACTGAAGTATCGCGAACAGCCATACTGACGCTCCATATTCACCATTTTAAATCATTTAAAGATGTGTAATTTTTGACACTCTCTGTTTCGAAGGGAATTTTTTTCACCTTGTGGAATAACTAATCTATTCTGCATCCAGTGTAAATAAAATTGTGCTACAGCATTCTCACACACCTCTCCCAATATGAACAAATCCCAGATTGTATTGTCGAAGCTTGCGGAACTTCTTTGTTTTCTGTCCAGAGTGTACGGAAATTTTTGTGAGTGAGATATTGGTAGAGGTAAGACAATACGATGCTTGCAGCTTTACAAAAAATTTAAATGGTATTAACAGTTTCCTATTCCATCGCGCCGACATTATCAAAAAGTACATTCCTAACAAGCGAGCAGTCGCCAAACCGTATAACAGTGTGAGCTGTCTCGAGGGTCTTACTAAAGACGCATCACCACATGGTAAGGCTGCAACTGGCGTTTCGGAAGATAGTATGACACATAACGCTGGTCGTAAGTGTACAAGTAATCCGGGTGCTAGAGACTATTTCCCCAAGAGCCTGTTCCTAGATGACGCACTAGTGTACCTGAAGCACATCGTTACAAGTCTGTTACAAAGTGCAGAGAATCTTGCATACGATCACAGTCTTGTATAGGGATTGGCAGCTAATCCACATCCTACAAACATGTAATACATTGACTGACAAAATAAAATTTGCGCCCAGGAGGATGAGTAGAAAATGAAACTTCTCGGATAGAGAGTGTGAATCATGTTATTTCAGTGATTACAAATTCGAGACTAATTTACAAAGAACTTGGCAGTACGAGTCGACATATTTGTATCACATTGCATCCTGTCTGTCCTGCATACCTGAGTGATTCGGTAGCGAAAGATGTCATAAGATCATTTTTTCCTCTCTTGAGACCGTCTGTCCCAGGACTTGACATGTTGGATGTGGAGTTGATGTACAAGATAGTTCGACAAGTGTTCTGTGGCGATCAGATATGAGAGACATTTCTGACCATGGAAATACCTAAACATCAGGCAAACTGTTCATAGAAATATCTTTCATGTCTGTAAGAGTATTGTCGTATTGAAAAATGTCACTACAAAACCGTTGCAAGGGGGGTAATACACGAGGACGGAGAAGCGGTCGAGACGTCCCGTTGTGCAGTCAGAGATCCTTCAGTCTCTACTAGCCGTTACCTGAACTCACACCCTATGGGTCCCCACGCCATGACACTCGGAGGAACATCATTGTGCTCCTCCAAAATATTGAAATACTGAGACCTTCCCACCAGCAGCCGACGAATTCATTCGTGTAATTTACTAATCTCTTCCATGATTGATCCCATTATTTTTGAGAATGAAGACGGCAGTGAAACTGGCCTGTAGTTTTCACTGATCCCGCTTCCCCTTCCTTTACCAAGGGCACAACTCACGCATGCTTTCGGTACTATAGGAAAATACCAGCTCTAAAGCACACGTTTGTTATGTTAGTTAAAGGGGCTTGTGTGTTATCTACCCACGACTTTGGGACAATTCCTGCTGAATTGTTTTATTATTGTTCGAAGGTCGTCGTGACTTCAAGCTCTGTTTTGGGAAACAACTGCATTGATCTTTGTAAGTAGGCTGTTTAGTTTTTATATTGGTAACGCCACGTAGCGCTCTGTATGAAAATCACTGGCTGTGCTGTGTGCAGTCTGTGGTGGCTGGTTGGCATTGTTGTAATATTCACTATTGTAGTGGTGGGCAGTTGGATGTGAACAGCGCGTAGCTTTGCGCAGATGGAGGTGAGCCACCAGCAGTGGCAGATGTGGGGAGAGAGATGGCGCGGAGTTTTGAGAGCGGATGATCTGGACGTGTGTCCATCAGAGACAGTGAATTTGTAAGACCGGATGTCATGAACTGATATATATATATATATATATATATATATATATATATATATATATATATATATATATAGTGACTCTTGAACACTATTAAGGTAACTACATTGTTTGTTCTATATCAAAATCTTTCATTTGCTAAGTATGCCTATCAGTAGTTAGTGCCTTCAGTAGTTAGAATCTTTTACTTAGCTGGCAGTATTGGCGCTCGCTGTATTGCAGCAGTTCGAGTAACGAAGATTATTGTGAGGTAAGTGATTCATGAAAGGTATAGGTTATTGTTAGTCAGGGCCACTCTTTTGTAGGGATTATTGAAAGTCAGATTGCGTTGTGCTAAAAATATTGTGTGTTAGTTTATTGATGATCTGAATAAGTAAAGAGAGACATGTTTGTGCACGTTCAGTTTTGCTCAGCTGTTCGAAAATCAAATAACGTAAGGGATTTATCTGCACAATCATACATAAATTTTTCTAAGGGGATGTTTCAGCTTGCTTTGTAACTCATTGTGGGCGCTGGATGTGTGTTCGAAAGATTTTGCTGCTGCTATTCCACAATACCAGAGAAACAATCATCTACAAAACTGGATATTCCTAAGCACCTTCCTTATTATGTAAGTATTACACTAGCGTCTGCTGTTCCCAGTTTCTTGTTTTGTGACATACAACGCTACTTTGCTATTATTATTTTGTCGTTAATTGATTTTTTGCAACAAGCAGTACTCTCCCGTATATTTCTTTATACTTGTGATAGTAATGCAGGAACTGTGGATTAGTGTAGTGATTCTGAAATGAACTGAGAAATTTAGATGTCTGGAAGGACTTTCTAATATAAGCAGTGATGCATCGATTTTACTCAGCTGCTGCAGCACAAATGGCTTCTTTCTAAATGCCTCCTCTAAAACTAATTTAAGCGATGTGCAGAACTTAGGGAACTTTGCATTTGCATTGTTCTCCACATACACTTCATCCTAGGTTTTGTTTGCCGATGTCCCATTGTCCCCGAAAAAGAATGTATCTTATGTTCCGAGAAAATTATTTGGTAGATCTGCAGTTTTACACGTTTTACCAAGCCTGTCTTTAGCCCTATTATCTGAGAGTAATTATCCCTTACGAATGCTTAACAATTTCCCTAGTCCGTAACTGCAAGTATAAGGCCTCGAACTGATTCTGAATTGTTTGGTACCCTGACAGCCGTGTTTACCATTTGTGTCACGCCAAAAGTGCAAATAATGTATAGTAAGTTTTCACTAATTTCTGCCTAAACACCTACATTAATACTCATGTCTTCACATGTTATTGTTAGTTTTGGGGACTAACACTCCTTGTAGGACTTCAGTTAACTTGCCAAAGACGATATCAGCATTAATACTTGGTTAACAGTACACACACACACACACACACACACACACACACACACACACAAACAGAGAATGGTTGACTTCTTATACACACATCAAAAACAGTTTTGCATCTACTCTGTTCCGAGAGCTTCGGAAAACTATACAGAAAATTGGAATAGAGATCAACATAAACATGATTTTCGCTCTTTTTATTTCTCATGAAAACCACACATTGCATGTTGTACAACCATACAGCGAGACCTACAGAGGTGGTGGTCCAGATCGCTGCACACACCGGTAGCTCATGCATACCTATATTCGTCGTGGCATACTATCCACAAGTTCATCAAGGCACTGTTGTTCCAGATTGTCCCATTCCTCATCGGCGATTCTGCGTAGATCCCTCAGAGTGGCTGGTGGGTCACGTCGTCAATAAACAGCCCTTTTCAATCCACCCCAGGCATGTTCGATGGGGTTCATGTCTGGAGAACATGCTGTCCACCCTAGTCGAGCGATGTCGTTATCCCGAATGAAATCATTCACAAGATGTGCACGATGGGGGAGCAAACTGTCGTCCATGAGGACGAATGCCTAGGTCAATATGCTGTCGATACTGTTGCACTATCCGTCGGAAACAAAACAGCAAGGAAACTCCACCTTGCTACACTCGCTGGACAGTGTGTCTAAGGTGTTCAGCCTGACCGGGTGGCCTCCAACCACGTCTCCGACGATTGTCTGGTTGAAGGAATCTCATCGGTGAAGAGAACGTGTTACTAATCCTGAGCCATCCATTCGGTATTGTGTTGGGCCCATCTGTACCGCGCTGCATGGTGTCGTGGTTGCAAAGGTGGACCTCGCCGAGGACGTCGGAAGTGAAGTTGCTTATCATGCAGCCTGTTGCCCACAGTTTGAGTAGTTAACATGACGTCCTGTGGCTGCACGAAAAGCATTATTCAACATGGTGGCTTTGCTGTCAGGGTTCCTCCGAGTCCGTAGGTAGCGGTCACCCACTGAAGTAGTAGCCCTTGGGCGACCTGAGCGAGGTCTGTAATCGGCATTTCCTGTCTCTCTGTATCTTCTCCATGTCCGAACAACATCGCTTTGGTTCACTCCAAGACGCCTGGACACTTCCCTTGTTGAGAGCCCATCATGACACAAAGTAACAATGTGGACACGATCGAACCGCGGTATTGACCGTCTAGACATGACTGAAGTACAGATGACACTAGCCGTGGGCCTCCTTCCTGGTGGAATGACTGGAACTGTTCGATTGTCGAACCCCCTACGTCTAATAGGCGCTGCTCATGCATGGTTATTTACATCTTTGGGCGGATTTAGTGACTTCTCTGAACTGTCTAAGGGACTGTGTTTGTGATCTTCAGGAGTTCTGGGAACCGGGATGATGCAAAACATTTTTTGCAGTGTGTAGATCTCTAGCTTTGTTAGATCAACAGCTCGACAGTAGCAGTATATGATGTACCTCATCACCTCTGAACCACTGCTCTGTAGTGCATACTAGCGTGCTGTTGAAAATTTATTATTCAGCTTCAAACTGGAGTATACGGTGTGATACATTTACTTTCTACATAAACAGTGTAGACCCTCAAACCTGTTTGAGATACTTTCAAGTGAGGGGAGCCATTTGTCGTTGTTTATCGTAAAAGCGGTCTAGTTCCTCTACCGATGACAACATTTTTGACTATATGCGGCCCCGCAGCCAAGCGCTATAATCTCGCTAATTACCTCCACCAGACATCTGTTCCAAAGTCTTGATTGTGGGTGATGTTGTGTAGTAGGGAAATATATTAAAATGCTTTCTGTTGGCTAAGTCTTTCGACTTTATTGAACTGTAGTTCCACAGGGATTCTTGAGAAAAAATGCACCGAGTTTTAACATGATGTGAAATGTATATTCAATGATAGATGTATGCTACCTCCTGTTTAGTAATCAATTATGTTCAACAAAACTAAATCTGATGCAACCACATGCAACTGCCCACAATACAAATAAAAAAAACCAATTGCTGTTACTTGCTGTTTCCGATGTAGTAATGATCTTAGGTCATAGCCTTCGGGATACACCTAATCAGGACAAAAACCGGCTACTCACAGCACTAACGAAATATTTGTCGTGGGGCATTGGTGCACAGTTTTTCCTTTCTTTCTTTTTCCTTTAGTATGAGCTCGGTCCTTACGGGTGGCAACGTTCATCAATATCAATCAAGCCACTGGAAGGGGACGAGCAGTTTACCTCTTCTTGCCCTCCGCTGGAGGGCAATATCGACGCGGCTCTGACGGTGCTCACGGTAAAAAAAGAAAGAAAGGCAGGAAGATTGTTATTTCACGTCTCACTGACGACGGCATCATCAGAGACGGAGCACAAGCTTAAAGTGACGAGGGATGGGGAAGCAAATATGCCTGATCCTTCTGAAAGAAACAAAGATTTGAGCCCGAGTCGTCCCTAATGCGAGTGCCGTATCTGACCTAAGCGCCACTTTGCTCGGTGCACGCTAAAGACGTGCAACAATATTTTGATTAGAGGAACAAAATCAGCCACGTATGGATTTAAAATGGGTCCAGTTGTGAAGACGATAATGGTGTAGTGAGAATCAGCGAACTGATACGTTCGCCACCAGTATTGGCGCCCGCATCTCGTGGTCGTGCGGTAGCGTTCTCGCTTCCCACGCCCGGGTTCCCGGGTTCGATTCCCGGCGGGGTCAGGGATTTTCTCTGCCTCGTGATGGCTGGGTGTTGTGTGCTGTCCTTAGGTTAGTTAGGTTTAAGTAGTTCTAAGTTCTAGGGGACTAATGACCACAGCAGTTGAGTCCCATAGTGCTCAGAGCCATTTGAACCATTTTGAACCAGTATTGGCGGACTTGCGCAGAGCTTCACACAAGTCCTTTCTGTCGAAGAGCAAGTAAGGGTAAATGGTAACCTGGTAATCTGCAGTCAATGACGTGATCGATTTTCGTGAAACATGAGAGGCTAATAGGACACAGTCCAGTATTCAGAAATAGTTCGTCACGATAGATAGTTCCTTAAATTTCCATTACTTCAAGTCTATGGTTACAAATTTTTTGAGATGAGACTGCCGGTTTCGGTCTATAATGACCATCTTCAGATCTGTTTTACAGAGACAAAAAGCATTGTAACCATAGACGTGAAGTAAAGGAAATTT